>NC_090451.1:446455704-447080704 GCF_031143425.1 Pleurodeles waltl | reverse complement strand
TGCCAGTTATAATAGCTGAAGTAAGACTGGTATTTTATGGGGAGTCATGAGCCATGGCCTCTACCCGTTTCCCAAATGGCTGCAAGAGTTTCACCAAAGCACAGTTTAATCTAAGGTCTCTAGTGTCAAAGCAGGCGAGAACAGCTTCCCTACAGAACCTTATACCTCTGGCGATCTACCTTCTTCGTAGAAGCTGATGCAGATCCTGTACTAGGGTAGGACATATGCATAATATATGGATGATGTCCTCCTGCCCAGAGTGACATAGCTGGCAGCTTCATTGTTCTTCTCTTCTTCTACAAACCGTCTGGTAGAATGTGATGGGTAATAATCCCAGTCTGTATTTAATTAACTGGGACTTTGTTTTTCCTTAAAAGGAACGCAGAGGTAGCTCTGAGGCTTCAGCTGCTCATGAGTTGGGAGTCAAGCAACTGTGTTTACGTCGTGCCAAAGTGCCTTATCCTCAAGCAGAGAAAGCTGTTTGCTGCTTAGCTTTACTATCCTTTTGAACTCCTGGAAAGTTATCGGTATGTCCCAAGCAGACATCAAGGTCAATGAGCTCAAGGACCGCAGCCAAAAAGAACGTGCTTGTGAGCCATTGTTTGAGTTCAATTCGATCCATATATAATGTACCAGGAAATTCTCTTTTGTGGACCTAAACTTGTGACGTTGCAGCGTAAAGGCCCCCATCCATGACAGAATGTGCTTGGTGACACCAAACTCGAGTGTGTTCTGGGCTGGTGACAAATATGAGGGGAGCTGAAAGATCGCTCTATAAATCTTAAGAAACATGTTATCCAGTAGTTCGCTGTACCTCCCTTTACGTGCCTCGCTCCCATTCGCCAGTGTGGGGACAACCCTTGCATGTGCCACCTGAAGGACAGGCTAAAGGGTAGGGCCTTTTAATCTTGTGCCGACAGACCTAAGGCCTGCGCACAGTGCATTTACTTTCCTTCTAATTTCTTCCAACTGGTTGGTGTAATTTACATTCCCATTGAAGTATACTCCCAGATATTTGAAACTGTTAATTGACTCAAGCCTCTCTGTTTCTAAGAACCACATTTGCTTTTTTAATCTATTGTGTCTAAAGGCCAAGAACTTTGTTTTAGTTTGATTATCAGGCCATTCTTAGTTGAAAAGCCAAAGTTACATTGAGGAGGTATTGCAGACCAAACTTCGTGTGGCTTATAACCAAGTTGTCTGTGTACAACAAGTTCGAAAGCTGAAAGCCACCCAACTTGGGTGCCTGGGAGTTTATTAAGTTTAGAGCCAGGGTTAAATCTGATAAGAACAAGTCGAATAACGTTGGAGCAATGACGGAACTCTGTTTAAGCCCCTGCTGTCAGAGTAGGATGCAGCTCTGTTTAAACTCCTGTAAGATAATGCACTAGATGGTGGACAGATTTGAGATGTTCTCCAAAAGACACCATCACCTTTAGTTGCAGTGTGGAACTGTATCCACTCTCATTCAGCTTTCAGAACCCACATACACATCTTCCCTTGCTCAGTTTCTCAGAGCTTTTGTATGGTCTGTGCAAAGGGAACAATGTTCTTATTTTTATTGCAACACCAGTGTGCATGTGGCACACCCACTTAGGGTGTGCAAATGTTTACACTTGGGCCTTACTTACTCACGGTTTGGTAAATTGGTGAAGGTGTTTGGCATAAATGCAGTGAGTTAATTGGACGCTGGCACAATTTCTGCATCAGATCACAGCAGAGTAGCTAGTCAAATTCTCTATGGCAGTGGTTCTTAAACTGTGGTCCAGGGACTCTTTGGGTCCACGAAGTCTACACAGGGGCTCTACAACCGTAAGAGACAATTAAATAACATTCATAGATTAATTGTATATAAATAAAGAATCAAAATTGAAAACTGAACATTTTGAATTGTCTTCAAATGTGAAGGAATTTGTATTTTTAGCATTCAATTTCAGCTAGCATCCCTTAGGTTGATTGTGGGAGTAGTACAAGTGCATCAAACAGAATAAAGTATAGATGAGAGTGGACACAATTGAAATTTGAAAAGCTCCAGCATTCCCATTAACATAAAAATTCTGATTGTCTTACATTTGTTTGTGAATTAAAGAACATATTTAATAATTTGTGTATTTGTTTGATGAATCCTTCTTGCTGTCTGTTTTAGTGTATTGCTTTGAGGTTCAACTTATCAAAAATGCTTAGGGTGGGGGCCCAAACTTCCAGTAATGACTCACTAGTGGGAAACACACCTCTCAACAACATGTGTGATTTAGATGCAGGGTTCTATCTTGGCAAGATGGGTGAAGTAGCCAACCTCTCCTAGGGTCTGCTTTTTGATCTAGGAGAGGTGGAAGCGGGCCCCTGCCTCTCTTGAAAGGTGTTGTGTTAAGGTGTGACTTTGTTTGTGAACCTTCAGGATCAGCTATAAAAGACCCCAAAATTGGACATAAGCCCATCTGGTTTGGAGAGCAGACCCCTTTCAGTATGTTTCATGTCTAGGACACGCTCACATGCAACACCTTGCCAGCTTCAGGAGGGGGACACGACTACTTCCAGCTTCCCCTGAGACAGTGCACATAAGGCAGCGTCTGGCACCTTAGCTCGTGATGTGCTCAACAGCAACACCTTGCCAGTTTCAGGAGGGGGACCAGCACTACGTCTTCCAGCTTCCCTCAAAGTGGGGAGGGGTGGACTTTAATGCAGTGCAGAAAAGGCAGTGTTTGGCCCCACAGCGCAGAACGCATTCACCAATAATGCCTTGTCAGTTTCAGGACGGGGACCAGGACTAAGTCTCCCAGCTTCTCTTGAGGCGGGGAGGAGGACTTTGATGCAGTCACCATTTGGCCCGCAGTCAGGATGGTTATTGGACATACCTGGGAAAAGACTGGGTCAGAGAGAGGGCCCATCTTCAACCATCATCACCCATAGGAGGCCTAGCCAGGCCTCCCCTTGTGATCTCTTCTTCATGGACCTGGATTTAGTTTTTCTCCTCTGACTTAATACTAAGGGTTAAGGTGAGATTCATCCATCGGTCACCTTCACTCCATTGTTTCTGACTTGGAAGGCCAAGTGTGCTTGTTGGGCCCGTATTGTTTGGTTCAGCAGTCAGCTCACCATGGTATCAAGCAGTCTGGGGTGCACTATGGACAAATGCAATCTGGAGCACCCAACCCTGTCAAATCTAAAATTTCTACCTTGATTGTTTTCATTGAATGAACAGTGGGAGTCACTGACAAAGAGGTCCAACTTACTGAGCAGTGGCTTTCTCTTGCTGTCGACAGTCTTGATTGGTCCATATCCATTGCTCCTATTTACTATCTTGTGCTCACTGGCAGGTCTCAAAGCTGTGAACCAGGTGGTCCTAGCCCCATTTGTCATTCTCCTACAGTCCGTTCACCACCTTTGATGTTGACTCAGCCACCTGTGGCATGCACACCCCCAACTAAGCAAAAGAAGCAAGGTAAACAACCTATATCAAGAGTGACTGTGGGGATTCTCTGATACAGAATTCTCATGACCAGCCCCGTTCTTCTAAGCATTCATAAAGAAAAAATGGGGTGTAATAAAAGGGGATTGATGGCGCTCAGCGTTCTATTAGGCCGTTCTTCTAAGCATTCACCTCTGAACTCTGATTGTGGCTTTACTGGCCTCCTTTTTCAGATGTCTTAACCATTCACTTCAGCTTTTTTTCTTCCAGCCTTTCCCCTGTGCTTAAGAGACTGTCTGCAATTGAGAAAAGGCTGTCTGAAGGGTAGGGGCCTGGAGATGACACCCCTGGAAGTGAGATACCTGACTCTAATTCTGAACACATGGTTACTCAACCCTCACTTCCTGCAAATGTCAACAAGACCCTGCCCCATTCCTGTTTGTCTTCTCACCCAGAACCACTGGATGCTCCACATGTGGTATCACCAATCCATCAGCCACCTGTGACACCTCTTTATCAGGCCCCCTTTGGTGTCCGCAATACTCCACCAGCTTTGGACGTTTCTAGGGGTGATTTACCAGTGCTACATCTCCAATCCGGTTGCCAGTCATTATGTTGGGGTTCTCGCCAATCTTCCTAAACTTGAGACACAGGCAACTGAGAGCACCAAACACCTTATGTACAAGGACATGCATTAGCTTAACTTTATGCACAAAGCCCAAGGGCCTCATGAAGTTCCCATGGACCTGTACAAATTGGAGGTGGACCTGTGGCAACCTGTAATTACCAATTACACAAATGTGGCTTGTAAGAGCGGTATCCCTGAGTCTTGGCATTCAGTCGTTATTGTGCCCATTTGAAAAAAAAGGCAACAGGGCCTCTCCTAATTATTATTGACCCATTTCTCGATTAGACCCTTCTGTGAAAATCTTTGACAGAGTTGTTCTTAATAGAATTATATTATGGTCACTAGAAAATCATATTATTTCTGATGTCCCATAGGGCTGCAGATTAGGCTTGGGCCCCCAAGAGCAGTGTTTCAATCTATAGCTATTCATTAACAAATACACCATTGCGAAAGATGGCCAAGTCAATTTAGCTTTTATGGATCTGGCCTGTGCTTTCAACAGCGTGTGCAGGTCCAAACTTTGGGAAGTATTGGTTCCCAGGGGTCTGGACTCCGGCCTGGTGCCATTCTTACGTACCCTTCATTGGGATTTAAAGGCCTCCATTAAATCTGGGCTGAATGGAAAATGCAACAATACTATTGGCTTGAGCCGTGGTGTCGAACGGGAATACGTTTTTTGTGCTAATTTTGTTTCGTTGGTGTATCATTGATTTGAATTCTGCCTTAATTGACCCGGGGAAGTATTTGCCAACTGTGAATTGGGGGAGCATCCATGTTGTTTTGTATGCAGGCAATGCTGTTATATTGTATGGAACATCTAACGGCCTTCATATTCTGCTAGGTACCTTTGTGAGTTTTATGGATGGCCTAGGCCTGGTCATGAATTCAACCAAGTCCTTTGTGATTGTTTGTGGCCCAAAAGTCCCAAATATGAGAAACCTGGTGTGCCAGGGAACCCTCATTTCTAGAACTCATGAATTCTCCTACTTGGGGGTCACTTTTGATTCCTGGGGGACTTAGGGTCTCTGTTTGACACAGAGGAGGCATGTTTTGCAGCTCAATTTGTTATCTTTTTAGCCTGCCCTCTAAAATCCGCAATAAGTCCAGTTCCCCTAAGTTCGAGATTTACAAAAGAAGGTGCCTCCCTGTTTAGTATTACGGCTCTGGTTTGTGGGATTACAAGGCATATCCCTGTAGGATGAAGAGCATAGCGTGTGCAGCCATATTCTTGGTGTCTCACCAAGGTCATCGACGTTCTCCATCCATGACAAATTAGTATTACTGTTGGACTTTTGCTTATGCAGGGTCATCCCCAGACTTTTTTGCCTCCTGCCTCCTATATTTTTCTGACATGTTGCTGTTGGCTTTTGAACTCTGAGCACTTTACCACTGCTAACCAGTGCTAAAGTGCATATGCTCTCCTGTTTAAATTGTATGTAAGTGGTTTATCCATGATTGGCATATTTGATTTACTAGTAAGTCCCTAGTAAGGTGCACTAGAGGTGCCAGGGCCTGTAAATCAAATGCTACTAGTGGGCCTGCAGCACTGGTTGTGCCACCCACATAAGTAGCTCTGTAATCATGTCTCAGACCTGCCACTGCAGTGTCTGTGTGTGTATTCTTACACTGTAAATTCGACTAGGCAAGTGTACCCACTTGCCAGGCCTAAACCTTCCCTTTTCTTACATGTAAGGCACCCCTAAGGTAGGCCCTAGGTAGCCCCAAGGGCAGGGTGCAGTGTATGGATAAGGTAGGACATATAGTAATGTGGTTTATATGTCCTGACAGTGAAATACTGCCAATTTCGTTTTCACTGTTGCAAGGTCTGTCTCTCTCTCATAGGATAATATGGGGGCTACCTTTAAATATGATTAAAGTGTAGATTCCCCTAGAGAGTAGATGGACAGGTGGAGTTTGGGATCCCTGAACTCACAATTTAAAAATACATCTTTTAGTAAAGTTGATTTTAAGATTGTGCGTTTGGAAATGCCACTTTTAGAAAGTGAGCATTTTCTTGCTTAAACCATTCTGTGACTCTGCCTGGTTTGTGGATTCCCTGTCTGGGTCAGTTTGACAGTTGGGTTGTTTTTCACCTCACACCAGACAGTGACACAAAGGGAGCTGGGGTGTGATCTGCATTTCCTGATTAGCCATCTCTGCTAGGAGGGAGGGGTGGAGTGGTCACTCTCATCTGAAAGGACTGTGCCTGCCTCTGACAATGCTGTCTCCAACCCCCTGGTGTGTGTCTGAGGCCTTGCCTGGGCAAGGCAGGATTTCACAAGAAGGTGTGAGTCCCCTTTGAAGGAAGGTGACTTCAAAGACTAAAATGGGTATAAGAAGGGCACCCAAACTTACAAACTTTAGAAACACTTCTGGAATCAAGGGGAACCTCTGCCTGGAGAAGAGCTGATCGCTGAGGAACAAGTGCTGCCCTGCCTGTGACTGTGCTTTGTGGAGCTTTCCTGCAGTGCTGCTTCTGCCTGAGTAAGAGGGCAAAGACTGGACTTTGTGTGCCTTCCATCTTGAAGAAGAAATCTCCAAGGGCTTGATGTAGAGCTTGCCTCCTGTTATTGAAGTCTCAGGGATAGCAAAGACTTCTTCCTGCCAGCACCTGGAGTCTCTGGAGAGACCCCTACTCTGCTCTGTGGTGCCCTTCCAGTTCCTGGGACCCTGAAAGGAGAGGCTGGCAGCCTAAGGACAAAAATACACGCACCGAGCGCCGTGCGGAGAAAAGATCGACGCGAATCCGATCGCGGCTGAGAAAACGACGCGACGCCGACTCCGCAGCTGAGAAACGACGCCGCAGGAAACGCGACCGGAGAATCGACGCCCGGAGCAGGAGAAACGACGCGCAGCATCGCTGACGAAGGCTGAGAGATCGCAACCAGCGCCGCGGGACTTTCGGACCGTCGCGTGGCTGGCTTTTTCGACGCGCCTCGCCGTGCCGAGCTGTTTTCGACGCATATAACCGTGCAGGGTTATTTTCGACGCACACCGCCCGTGCGGGGTTATTTTTGACGCAAACCAGGTACATTTACACGCTAGCAGCGCTAGTGTGTTGTTACAACTACCTAAAGACTCTTTTTTATTTTAAACCTTTAAAAAATAATAACTTGACTTGTGTATGTTGGATTTTTGTCGTTTTGGTCTTGTTTTGTCTAGATAAATATTTCCTATTTTTCTAAACTGGTGTTGTGTCATTTTGTAGTGTTTTCATTAAGTTACTGTGTGTGTTGGTACAAATACTTTACGCCCAGCACTCTGAGGTTAAGCCTACTGCTCTGCCAAGCTACCAAGGGGGTAAGCAGGGGTTAGCTGAGGGTGATTCTCTTTTATCCTAACTAGAGTGAGGGTCCTTGCTTGAACAGGGGGTAACCTGACTGTCAACCAAAGACCCCATTTCTAACATTGGTGACCAGCGGTCGGGATTTGGACTTGTATTTGTACTTGACATACAGTAATTAAGTGTACACTACTGTTTTGATCTCAGACCACTACGTGACCACATACTACTTGTCTTGTGATTCTGCTTTTTGTTCTCTGATGTCCTCCTGGAAGTATTGCTAATATTTTTGGACTTTGTTTTTTGGTTGTGAAGCCTTTGCAGAATGGAAGTCCATTTCTGGCACCTATTTATGTATAAAAAGTGGCAGCTTAAAGCATTCTGCATGGAAAGGGGACTGGCTGTGAACAAGAAATCCAGAAGGGAGGATCTTGAGTCAGCCCTGTTTCAGTATGAATTGAAACGTTGTCAGGCAACACCACCAAATGAGTCTGAGGAGGATAACTACTCTGAGGAGGAGGACTACTCCGAAGAGGAGGGCAGTGGCCCTGAGGAGGGAACAGAAAGAGATGATTGGCTCCTAGCTCGAATCCGGAGTCTGGAAGAGCTAGATGCAGAGCTTGAGAGGGCTGAGGCAAAAAGACTTTTAGCCCTGGAAGAAGAAAAGATTGCAGCTCAAGAGCTGAGCGGTAAAGAGCTGAAACTGGAGGCCGGAAGGGCTGAGTCCAGTTCAGATGGTGGCAGCAAAAATCTTGTATCCATTACTGCTGAAGAAGTGCACATGCCCAGAGATGTGGTGCCCTACTTGAAGGAGGGAGTTAACACACGCCAGGAGGTTCAGGGGTATGAGGTAGCTCCAGTGATGCACAGGGTCCCTGAGGTGGATTGGGGAACTGGCATGGGGAGTCATATTCCTACTGGTGGGAGGGACACTCTACTGACTCTAGGTGAGAGTGACAGGGAGAGGGGTTCCCCCCAGGTAGAAGTCCTGGTTATGGAGTGTGAAGACATCCCAGAAGAGTGTGGGTTGAGTGTCAGGGACAGTCAGGTACTGTCTCACCAGTCTCAGGAGGGTGATGTGGGGTGCTTTGTCAAAGCAGAGTCACTGGATGGTTGGGTGAAGGGTACTTTGGTGAATTCATGTGAGGGGCTGAGTGATGTAATTGCTGGAGAGCATATGTCTAGTCCTTATTTTCCAGAGCTATGCCAACACCAGGTGGAGTGTGAGTTCTCTGACCCCAGGGAGCTTACAATGGAGGCAGACTTCTGGGTGAGTACCAGAGAGTCTGAAGAGGCATTTGGGGGTGCTCCTGAGAGGAGTGGTCTAGGTAGTTCCCAACCAGGTGAGGTAGGGAAGGATTGTAGTGTCCCAGGTAGGTCCCAGTGTAGTGGGATGGGTGAGGGACCCCATGTCCAGTCTCAGAGGAGAGGGAATGGGGATGGGTTGAGGCCCAAGGTGCCCGAGATCCGGTCCCAGGTCCTGGAGGGTTCCCTGCGGGAACACCAGGAGGGGAGCCTAGCCTGTACCATAGGGCCATCTGTTGAGGGAGACCCCACAGTGTCAGGAGAACTTGGGGGGGCGGCTGTAGCCAGCGTCCCACCAGTTCTGGTGTCTGGCAGTACCACTCCTAGTGAGGGGGTGCAGAAGTCCAGACAGAGGGTTGAGAGGGGGTTGCGGACCCCAGTGGAGAACCTGGAGGGTCAGGGGTCAGCTCTGAGAGCAGAGCCCCCCATGAATGACCTTGGTGAGACCATTTCTGGGTTGGGGGGAATCCAGACTCTGTCAGATGGGCAGAGGTCAGGAGACCTGCGCCAGCCAGACTCTTGTGTGGCCCTTCGGGACAGTGTGTCCCTTGAGGGGAGTAAGTGTGCCCCCCTGGAAGTCCTGGTGTGCCAGGCAATGGTTCAACCGCAGGGTGGTGACTCTGGGTTGAATGCTCAGGTTCAGGGGGTAAACTCTGACCTGATGGGGGGTAAGTGTGCTCCCAAGGAAGTCCTGGTGTGCCAGGCAGTGGTTCAACCGCAGGGTGGTGACCCTGGGTTGGATGACCAGGTTCAGAGGGTAAACTCTGACCTGGTAGGGGGTAGGTATGCCCCCCAAGAAGCCCTGGTTTGCCAGGCAGTGATCCAGTCTGTGGGTACAGACCCTGGATTGGGAGGCCAGGTTAAGGGTGTCCCCCCTGACCTGGAGGAAGGGGCTACTGTTAACAGTGCCCCTACCATGTTGTCTTCTGGGGGGGCCACTCCTAGTTGGGTGGTTCAGGACCCCAGAAGAGAGGGCAGGGGGAGGGAAGCCTCACCCCTGGCCCTGGTCCAACCTGAAGGTACAGACCCCAGGTTGGAGGATCAGTTGCAGGTTAACATCCCTGCACTGATGGAAGAATTGTGCAGGACTGCTTCTACAAGCACCCTGACAGTTTTTGACTCTGGGGGTGCCGCTTCTGCAGGGAGGGTACAGAGCCCCAGAGGGGAGGACCAGGGTCAGGTTGTCATCCCTGACCTGGTGGAAGAGAGAGTGGTCAAAGGGTGCCAGGCACCTGGGGCTACCACCCCCCACTCTCCACAGTCACAGTGGTTAGAGAGGCCTGAGGTCGGGCTCTCATCCCTGACAGTTGTCTGGGGCCACTGTGGCTTGCTGTCCTGGTGGACAGAGTTGCCCCTGGGGGGGGGGAGGACGAGAGTCACACCCCGGGGGTGGAGTGGGCAACACCACTGTGTTGGCCCTGGTGGTACTATCTGCCCATTGCAATACATCTGTGAGCAAAGTAAAGTTAGGTGTTGCACAGATGGTGTCTGTAGATGTGGAGAAGGATTCCCCATGGGTTAGCTTAGTGGGCCCTGAGAGTATGGACAGAGGGATCCAACTGGAGTCAGGAAGGCGTAGAACTGGAACATGCCCCTGCTGTTGTGGGCCTGGGTCCCTGTTCTATCGCCCCAATCAGGGAAGTACATCAAGGTATTGATTGTTCTCCCCTGGCTTTAGGCTGGTAGGGGGTCGTGTTGGACTTTTGCTTATGCAGGGTCATCCCCAGACTTTTTTGCCTCCTGCCTCCTATATTTTTCTGACATGTTGCTGTTGGCTTTTGAACTCTGAGCACTTTACCACTGCTAACCAGTGCTAAAGTGCATATGCTCTCCTGTTTAAATTGTATGTAAGTGGTTTATCCATGATTGGCATATTTGATTTACTAGTAAGTCCCTAGTAAGGTGCACTATAGGTGCCAGGGCCTGTAAATCAAATGCTACTAGTGGGCCTGCAGCACTGGTTGTGCCACCCACATAAGTAGCTCTGTAATCATGTCTCAGACCTGCCACTGCAGTGTCTGTGTGTGTATTCTTACACTGTAAATTCGACTTGGCAAGTGTACCCACTTGCCAGGCCTAAACCTTCCCTTTTCTTACATGTAAGGCACCCCTAAGGTAGGCCCTAGGTAGCCCCAAGGGCAGGGTGCAGTGTATGGATAAGGTAGGACATATAGTAATGTGGTTTATATGTCCTGACAGTGAAATACTGCCAATTTCGTTTTCACTGTTGCAAGGTCTGTCTCTCTCTCATAGGATAATATGGGGGCTACCTTTAAATATGATTAAAGTGTAGATTCCCCTAGAGAGTAGATGGACAGGTGGAGTTTGGGATCCCTGAACTCACAATTTAAAAATACATCTTTTAGTAAAGTTGATTTTAAGATTGTGCGTTTGGAAATGCCACTTTTAGAAAGTGAGCATTTTCTTGCTTAAACCATTCTGTGACTCTGCCTGGTTTGTGGATTCCCTGTCTGGGTCAGTTTGACAGTTGGGTTGTTTTTCACCTCACACCAGACAGTGACACAAAGGGAGCTGGGGTGTGATCTGCATTTCCTGATTAGCCATCTCTGCTAGGAGGGAGGGGTGGAGTGGTCACTCTCATCTGAAAGGACTGTGCCTGCCTCTGACAATGCTGTCTCCAACCCCCTGGTGTGTGTCTGAGGCCTTGCCTGGGCAAGGCAGGATTTCACAAGAAGGTGTGAGTCCCCTTTGAAGGAAGGTGACTTCAAAGACTAAAATGGGTATAAGAAGGGCACCCAAACTTACAAACTTTAGAAACACTTCTGGAATCAAGGGGAACCTCTGCCTGGAGAAGAGCTGATCGCTGAGGAACAAGTGCTGCCCTGCCTGTGACTGTGCTTTGTGGAGCTTTCCTGCAGTGCTGCTTCTGCCTGAGTAAGAGGGCAAAGACTGGACTTTGTGTGCCTTCCATCTTGAAGAAGAAATCTCCAAGGGCTTGATGTAGAGCTTGCCTCCTGTTATTGAAGTCTCAGGGATAGCAAAGACTTCTTCCTGCCAGCACCTGGAGTCTCTGGAGAGACCCCTACTCTGCTCTGTGGTGCCCTTCCAGTTCCTGGGACCCTGAAAGGAGAGGCTGGCAGCCTAAGGACAAAAATACACGCACCGAGCGCCGTGCGGAGAAAAGATCGACGCGAATCCGATCGCGGCTGAGAAAACGACGCGACGCCGACTCCGCAGCTGAGAAACGACGCCGCAGGAAACGCGACCGGAGAATCGACGCCCGGAGCAGGAGAAACGACGCGCAGCATCGCTGACGAAGGCTGAGAGATCGCAACCAGCGCCGCGGGACTTTCGGACCGTCGCGTGGCTGGCTTTTTCGACGCGCCTCGCCGTGCCGAGCTGTTTTCGACGCATATAACCGTGCAGGGTTATTTTCGACGCACACCGCCCGTGCGGGGTTATTTTTGACGCAAACCAGGTACATTTACACGCTAGCAGCGCTAGTGTGTTGTTACAACTACCTAAAGACTCTTTTTTATTTTAAACCTTTAAAAAATAATAACTTGACTTGTGTATGTTGGATTTTTGTCGTTTTGGTCTTGTTTTGTCTAGATAAATATTTCCTATTTTTCTAAACTGGTGTTGTGTCATTTTGTAGTGTTTTCATTAAGTTACTGTGTGTGTTGGTACAAATACTTTACGCCCAGCACTCTGAGGTTAAGCCTACTGCTCTGCCAAGCTACCAAGGGGGTAAGCAGGGGTTAGCTGAGGGTGATTCTCTTTTATCCTAACTAGAGTGAGGGTCCTTGCTTGAACAGGGGGTAACCTGACTGTCAACCAAAGACCCCATTTCTAACAATTACTATATGTGGCCAATGACATTAATTTGGCCTTGCCGATCTCATGGTGCTCTATTTGGAGTAAGCTGGAAGCTTCTCTGAATAAGGAGTTTATGCTGGACTGCATCTCATGTGACATGGGTTTTCACATTTCTTGGTTCATATATAACAAGGCCACCTGTACCAAGCTAAGCAGACTCGATGTTTTTACCCTGTTAGCTAATATCACAATAAGGGACAAATTCTGGAGTAAATCCAGCTTCAGATAGTTTAGAAGGGGGAAAGGGAACTGCTAGACCCGAAAAAGGTGGCTTACAAGAAGTTCTTGTTGGTTCAAACCACTTTAGGTTGGAACCGTACTGGGACGTTGTAGCTAAAACATGTAATATAGTTTTTTTGACAAGATTTGGGCTGGTCCAGATCAAGTGCCAGCTTTCATTTCCTCTGGGTCAATCTGACCCCAAATGTATTCTGATTCTTGTCAGTGATGAGCATTCCCTGCAAACAGTGATTTTTTTTTTTTTCTACAGATATTACTGCTGTTTTACCAGAAGGTCTTTAATTTTGCTTCTCCAGTGTGCCTCTTTGTTCAGACACACCCCTGCCCTTTTTGTTTGCAAAAGCTCCCCACAATGGAAGTTTGAGTAGAAGTTGTTACTTTTCTCAAACATGGCCTTGAGGACTGGCAAACACGTTTACTGCTGCGACCATGCCTCCTTGCACAGCTTGTTTTTCAAATATCACAGTTTAGTCAGTAAGGCAGCAAGTGGTCATTGTGAAAAAACGATAGCAAGGCTAATGGTCATATTCTAACACAAAGAATTCTTTATATTCATCTTCAACTAAAAGGAATAAAGAAATCATGTTTGTAACTCTGCTCAAAAGACAACGTGACCTCATAAATTCTTTCATCTGTTTGGATGGATACAGATGTTTTAAAAATACAAACACTAACTGACTTCATAACAGTTTAAAATATTTTCCATTATTGATTTTGAAAAACAAATTCTCATTTGTATTTTGATATTCTTTTTCTAAGTGAAAACAATGAAAACTGTCCTTTGTTCGTCTTGTCATGGCTGTTTGTAGAAACACTATTGTTTCGATTGTGATGAAAACCATGATGGCATTTTGTAAAGACAGGCACCCATATTTTACTTCTTAGTAATTGTACACCTGATTGGCAACAATATAGTACTGAAATTAATCAATGAAATTGCAAAGATGAGCTCTGATTTTTGGCGTCAATGTAGTTTTTCCTTTTACTTTCTTTGTCTAAAGAAAAGTGTTGCTCTTTTTTTACAAACGGTGTATTATTCAATCAACTTTTAATCAATTTGAATCAAAATTGCAAAAAGCAATTGCATTTTTAAACAGAGCTATCTTTTATGACAGGGAACAATTAAAGCTGAGATAATGGAAGAAATAGACTATTCCAACAGAAGTCACTAGAGAAATAACTGAAGAAATGTAGCATACCCAAACAGGTGAAAACAGGAATATAAATATTATAACTTCAATTAAAAAGAGGAGTATTTAATGGACTGAAAATGGATGTGGGAATTAGCTAGGCTGATATATTATCAGAGACTAAACGAAAGTTTTTCTTTGCATATTCTAGTGCTTTGATTACTTAGAGGTCACCTTATAGGACGAAATAATTATGAACTTCAAAATGACAATTTTAATTCACCATCGAAAGAGGAGCTTCACAGTGGATTTATGTGATATTCACAATTGGTTCCCACCGTATGTGTTTGCTAACATGCGCGATGAAAACTGCGTGCCTGCAAAGGTTCTTAAAATGGGTATAACGAAGGACGCAAAAAGTGTTTTTTTTGTACAAATAGTTGAATGGGAACACACATTTTAATATGAAATTTTAAAAAACGAAATCGTAAACATGAAGCATTAGCTTATAAAAATAGCAATTTTCCTGCTAATTTTGGTCTGTTAAGGTTTCTTAGCAATCAATCCGCAAATTCAGTGTTGCGTGTTTCCTTAGAACCAGAACTGTCACAGAAGACAGACTCTTCTGTGTTTCCAATTGAAAGTATGGATCAAGATGGTGGCCTTTTCCTAGGGGCTTTTATGGTGAATCACATCTTCTTTCAGAGTTGATCCAATACCAATGTATCTGGTGCCTTCTCTTCTTATTCGCTTTGTGGACACATCTGAAATACACATATGTAAATGTTTTACCAGGGATAATTTGAAGGGTACATACATTTCATTAGGTAAACCCACAAAATGGAGCATTATTTGTATTGCAAAAGCACTTGCATGTCCTATGGTGACTGCCACAAGCATGTTCATTCATGACTAAGGGCATGATTTAATGGACCTTCTCCTCCTCCTTTCTGTGATTTCTTCCATTACAGACCCTGTTTCTCTCTCTATATCCCCCACTCTGCATCCCATTTTCCTCTGCTTTTCTCTACCCCTCTGCATTCCTCACTTGTGTGAACTTCAGCTGCCCTCACACACCAAATATTAACTACATTTTTCTGGTTCAGCTCCCCTTCTTTGCTATGTTTTCACCCTTTGCAGCCTCTATTCCCCACTGTGTGCCCCCTTGCTCTGTCTCCCCCCTTGCTTTATCCACTCACAAGTGCCTGCTAACTATTTGATTTGTGTTTATCATATCAATAGCTTTGTACTCTTCAGATTATAATCAAAATACATTTTTTGAGCTACATAGAATCATTTATTTTGGTGAAAGAATGTGATTGTGTTATGCAATCCTGGCCACCAAAGTTTACTCCTACAAGGCCCAGTTTTCTTCCTCTCCCCTCCATTTCTCCGCTTCCCACCTGCTCTCCCAGAGACATGTTGTGGACTAGCAGGCTGACCACATCCTTCCTCCAGGTGCACTTATTGGCTGGATGCTGGGAAACTAAGCCTAAGAGGCTAAGAAAGGATCTGGTGACCTCCTCAGCAGCATTTACAATCACTTCCCTAGGCCGTCGCAACCCGGGTATCGAGACTAGGAGCAGAGAGGACAAGGGCATTGTTATTTCAGGGCTGTTAGGGCTGTTCATTTTCTGTTAAGACTGAGGACCAGAGATGTTGTCCATTTCACAGTTTACACCCACACTCTAGGAAACAGCCCCAAACACAGCCATGCACACAAGCTTACAGCAAATACACACCACTCTCGATCACCAAACAAGGCCAACCCACTCACTCATCAAAGTCTACCCACTTGTACAATATATTGCTACATACCCTCTACTCTTACACCCACAAATAACTACACAAACCACTACTTACCACTAGAACGCAACCAAATACACATTTTCCTTACATACCAATAAAAGACAAAACTCACACACTGAGTCTCACAAACTCTTACTCTTTTCCAAACAAAACCCTTTCACTACCTTTTTTTAGTCTGTTCACAGAAACGTTCTTGTTTGTGGAGCAATACCACTGACCTGGTCAGTGAGCTGCTCTGCCTCCCGTAGCTCCACCCATAAGCAGAGCCCTCATTCCTCTGAACTCCTGATCTCAGTCAGGAGTTTGAGGCCCTTCTCCACCCGCAGGCTTCTGCCTGCACCTCATTCCTGGTGTCTAGTAGGAGAGCTCTGCTTTCCTACTAGGCTGCCCTCTGTCTCTCTCCTCCTTTTTCCTGCTTCGATCTCTGTATGCTTTCTCTTCTGTATCTGTCCCTTTTGTGTTCCTTTTACCTTTCGCTCTCCACTGTTATCCTTTTGCCTTTAGCTTCTGCATTAAACACTTTCCTTGTTTTTTTCTCTCCTCATTCCACTCTCTCTCACTCTCACTCTCGCCCCTCTCTCTCTCCCCCAGCGCTGCTGCCTCTGCGGCCCCACCCCTCCCCTCTCTCACGCTGCATTCCCTCTGCTGCTGTCTCCACTGCCCACCCCCTTTTTTTGTGCTGTTTTTGAGCCTCAGCTCCCACCTCCCAGCTGTCCTCTCCTCCCCCCCTCCCTACTTAATGGCACCCGCTGCATGGTAGGACAAGCAATACCACTGACCTGGTAAGTGAACAGCTCTGCCTCCTGTGGCTCCACCAGTAAGTAGAGCCCTCGGTCCTCTGAACTCCTGACCTCTGTCAGGAGTTCGAGGCCCTCCTGCACCCGCAGGCTTTTGCCTGCACCTCATCCCCGGTGTCTAGTGGGAGAGCTCTGCTTTCCTATTGGGCTGCCCTCTGCCTCTCTTTCGCTCTCTGTGTGCTTTCTCTTCCGTGTCTGTCCCTTTTGTGCTCGTTTTGCCTTTTGCCTTTTGCGTCTGCGTTACACTCTTTCCTCGTTTTTCTCTGCCCTCACCCCACTCTCTCTCTCTCACTCTTGCTCTCCCCCCTCTCTCTCTTCTCTGTCGCTGCTGCCCCCACAGCCCTCCCCCTTTTTTCACACCGCTTTCCACCTCACCACCCCACCTCCCAGCTGTCCTCTCCTTCCCTTCTCACTACTTAATAGCAGCCGCTTTGTTGCCCAGCCGCTGGCACGCTGAAGGCACCCTAAGGCAACCCTGTCTGCGCCCATCTGCACCTGGATCACGCCCAGCACCGGAGACCCTGCTTCTTGTCCCCCACCGCCACAACACTCAACTCTGCTATGACACCACCACCCTCCATGCGCTCAATGCCGGCCGCTCATCCACCTACCATCAAGCCACCCCTTAGCTCTCCTACCAACCCTTCTCCTACCGGAACTGCACCTTCACCAGTCTCCGCGCCAATGACCCACCTGCCAAGACAGGATGCAAACCATCTCAAATGCATCCGACTCAACACCTGCTCTGTCCACAAGCACGCCGTTGAACTCTGGAACCTACTCGACTCAGTCTCCCAGACGTCGCCTTCCTGACAGAGACCTGGATGAACACCTCATCAGCACCTAATATCGCCATAGCCATCCCCGACGGCCACAAGATCACCCATAGGGACCGCACCAACAGACCAGGAGAAGGCATCGCCATCTACCACAGGAATGCCCTTAGAATCTCGACCAGCACCGAAGACACCCTCAGCACCACCAAACACATGCTGTTCCAGATCCACACCGATCTAAACACCACCCTCAGAGGTACCCTCATGTACAGACCCCCAGACCTCAACAGCAGTTCAGCGACTCCACCTCCGACATCATCAGCACACACGCCCTCACATCCACAGACTACTTAGTCCTCGGGGAACTGAATTTCCACCTTGAGAACACCAATGACAACAACTCCACTACCCCGCTCGACAACCTCGACCGCCTCGGCCTCATGCAATTCGTCACATCACCCACCCACTCCGCAGGACGCACGCTCGACCCCATTTTCTCTGCCAGCAAACACGTCTCCTTCAGCCACATCACCGAACTCCACTGGATCGACCACCGCTGCATCCACTTCTCCTTTGAGAAAACCACAACACACCATCACCCGCAGCGGATTACCCACCGCAGATGGAACAAGGTCACCAAAGACCAGCTGATCACCACCCTCTCCCAGAACCCAGCTATCGACACCACTGAAACTGACACAGCAGCCCGCAACCTCAGGCAACGGATCAACCACTGTGCCAACACACTCACCCCTATCAAGAAACCTTCTAACAGACGCACTGACAGAAAGGCCTTCTGGTTCACCGCCGACCTCCAAGAATCCAAGCAAACATGCCGAAGACTCGAGAAAAAGTGGCGCCAAGAACAGAAACCAGACAACCGCGTAACCTTTAAGAACGCCATCTGCAGACACCAATAACTCATCTGAACCGCCAAAAGAACCAACTTCAAAGAATGCATCAACAACAACGCACCCAGCTACAAGGAGCTCTTCAACATCGTGAAGGAACTCTCCAACCCTGGCTCCAACATCGACATCCCACCACCACAAGACCTCCCTAGCCACTTTCTTCTTCCGCAAGAATGCAGACATCGATGACAGCTTCAATACACAGACCCCCACGTCACCCACGGACAGCACAGACTCACCGCACACCAGCCTCCTGCTTTCCTGGACCCACATCAACGACAACAACATCATCAAAATCATGAACACCATCCCCTCCAGCTCACCATCTGACCCCTTCCCTCACCACATCTTCAACAAAGCGAGCTCTGTCATCTCACCCCAGCTCCGGAAGATCATCAACAGTTCCTTCGGGACCACCACCTTCCCGGAGAGCTGGAAACACACTGAGATCAATGCCCTTCTCAAGAAACCCAAGGCGGACACAAAGGACCTCAAGAACTTATGGACCATCTCTCTGCTCCCCTTCCCAGCAAAAGTCATCAAGAAAATTGTCAACAAACAACTGACCCTTTTTCTTGACGAGAACACACTCAGGACCTGTCCCAATCCAGATTCCACAGCAACCACAGCACTGAAACCGCCCTGATCGCCGCCACTGACGATATCAGGAAACTGCAGTCCTCATCCTCCTGGACCACTCAGACGTGTTCGACACAGTCTGTCACCACACCCTACACACACACACCTCAATGACGAGGGATCCGCAACAGAGCCTTAGACTGGATCACCTCCTTTCTCACCAGCAGAACCCAGAGAGTCTGCCTCCCTCCATTCCGCTCTGAAACCACCAAAATCTTCTGCGGCATACTGCAGGGATCGTCCCTCAGCACAACCCTCTTTAACATCTACATGACTTCGCTCACAAACATCATTCGATCTCACAACCTCAACATCGTCTCATCTGCCGATGGCACCCAGCTGATCCTTTCCCTCACCAAGGACCCTGCTACAGCCAAAACCAACCTCCACGAAGGAATGAAGGCCATCGCCGAATGGATGAAGAACAGCTGCCTGAAACTGAATTCTGATAAGAATGAAGTCCTCATCCTAGGCTCCACCACCTCCGCATGGGACGACTCCTGGTGGCCTGCCACACTGGGAACCGAACCGACACCCATCGACCACGCACTCAACCTGGGATTCATCCTTGTCTCATCGCTATCAATGACCCAGCAAGTCAACACCGTCTCTGCCTCCTGCGTTGGAAGATCTACAATTGGATCCCACTGAAACCAGAAGGATGGTCACGCAAGCCCTCGTAAGCAGCAGACTGGACTACGGCAACACCCTCTATTCAGGAAACATGGCCAAGCTCCAGAAAAGACTGCAACACATACAGAAAGCCTCTGCACACCTCATCCTAGACATCCCCTGCCACAGCCACATCACAGCCCACCTGAGAGACCTGCACTGGTTCCCCATCAACAAGAGAATCATGTTCAAACGCCTTTCCCATGCTCTCCTTCCACACCCCGACCACACAGCTTTGCTCTGCTGACCTTGCCCTCGCCACCGTATCACGCATCCACAGAACGACTGCTAGTGGTATGTCGTTCTCCCACCTCACGGCCAAGACGTAGAACACTCTTCCCACCCACCTGCAACAGACACAGGACCTACTTACCTTCAGGAGACACCTCAAGATTTGGGTGTTCGAGCAGTAGCAGCCCCCCGTTCAGCACCTTGAGACCCTCATGGGTGAGTAGTGCACTTTACAAATGCTTTTGATTGATTGATTGATTGATTGCTCCAGTTCCAAAACAAGTATCACATATTCGACCAAATGAGAGACAGAACCTAATTTAATTTTCATACCTGAATCATGGCTGGGGGAAGGTGTGGCACAGGTTTTGCATGAAGTTGTTTTACAAGAAGATCAGCCTGTAACGCAAATCACATAGGCAGTAGAGGAGGCGGCTTGGCTGTGTCTTTTATAGAAAAAACAAATATCATGAAAGCTGAGGAGGTTTCTTCAAAAGGTTGTGAGGGCTTCCTTGCCAGATGCAATCCTACCCCAACCATTTCAAGTTACTTTCTCCTCCTCTACCAACCACCACCTTGCAATGCAACATTCCCAAACACATTGCTAAACACAATCTCTAACCTTCTTACAAAATATTATACCTATGCATAGTTAGTGTCCTCAAAATATGCTTTTACAAACCTAAAATGCCACACACCAGAACCACCCTCATTGGCTTGAACACACACAACCTGGAACAGCTCATTCCAGTGCCACACATTGAACACACTTTAGATATCATCTTTGTAAACCTAGACTTAGTCACGTTCTAATTCTGAAGGATTACTCCAGTCATGTGGCCAAACCACTGCCTTGTTTCCAGAAAGCTTTTCACTTCCTAATTCCCCTGAAAACATCTTTGCATAACAAAAGGAAAAACATGGCCCTTGGATGCATACAAAATAAAAAATAAAAAAACAAATTGCTAATCTTCAACAAAACTGGCTTAAAACAAACAATCACAGATATTGTGCTCCTCTAAAGAATTATCACCAAATTAATTTCTGCACTTTGGAAAAGCAGGCAAGCCAGCCAGCAGCCCATCTGACCCTTGTCCATCTAAAATCTTTAAAAACATTGTATTGTACGCTCCAGCACCTATCCAGCTCCTTAAAAGAAGATGTTTTTCCAGAAGGCTTAAAAATGGGATACATACACCCATACCAACTGACCATTCCTGAGCAAACTGATACGAAGAGCTGCTTTCATCCAGGTGTCACAATTCAATGAAGGAAATTACTTATTTTCCAAATTCTAAATTGGATTCCATTTAAGAAGAGGCACTGAACCTGCCTTAATCTTGATCTGGGATGATCTGAAAAACGCTGTATTCCAGAATGGGGTTGTTGCCCTCTTCCATTTGACCATTATGTGGCCTTTGACACAGTGGATTATGAGACACTAATCCAAAGACTTGATATCCAGCTGTAATATGGGGTACAGCTGGATGAAATGATGCCTACACAATAAAGCAAATATTATACATATTCCTCCATTCTCTTCGAAAATATATTTCATTAAAGCCGGAGTCACTTAAAGCTCAATCACCTCACCCATGCTTTTCAACATCTATAAAAAAAATATTTACCAAAACAGATCAAGGTTTTGGCTTCACCTGCCACAACTATGCAGATGACACACAGATGCTTCTGAAATTGGAAAATCCAAAGGACATTATAGCATGAAATATTTTGAGTTGCCCCTGGGCTATTGAAAAATTGATAACATAGAGCCATCTCAAACTGAATGTTTCCAAAACCAAAATACTCACACATTGTGGTTGTAAAATCTATGACCTTGTCTGCACGTAGCCAGAGGATCTAAGCTGTCTGCAAAAATATTTAAGGAGGTAAGAAACCTTGTACTTACCATGGACATCAACCTGTCAATGAATGCACAAGTGAATACGGTGGCCAAATTCTTCTGAAAACACTATGATGCATCTTCACACACCTAGGATTCCCATAAAGGATTCAAGCGCCATCTCTCCTTGTTCTAACAAAACTGGATTACACTAATGGTCTGTATCATGGTTCATCTTTGTCAACTATGAAAAGAGCACAGACAATTCAGAATTCTGCCACTGGACATCTCCTACAGTTCAAATCTCCCCTGCCTTGAGAACCCTACACTGGCTACTAGTCACCAGAAGATCCACCTTCAAGCTGTTTTTAACACACATAAAGCAATATATAGCAAAGGACCAGTCTTCATAAAGCAAAAAATCAACAAATACATACAACAAAGAAACCTATACTCGAGAATGTCTTCCTGCCTCAAGATACCTCCATACAAAAACAACACATGGAATAAATTCCTCTGTTCAAGCAGCCAAACAATAGAATTCGCTCCCCACAAACTAAGGCCGGTATTTATACTTTTCTTTTTGCAGCATTTGCGTCATTTGTTTATGCAAAATCGGCACAAACTTACAAAATACAATGGTATTAATAGGGGCCTAAGTTCCACTGACAACCATCACAGCTTCAGAAGACTGCTCCAGAGTTGGCTCTTCCTCACATGATGTCTAGACTCAAAACACAACAGTATGCCACATTAGCACACTCAGACATGCCACACTATGCTTCTCACAGTACAGAGATGAGTTTATCATTATACATGTGTCATTGTACATTGAGCTATGCTTCCTGTTATAAGAAGATCCATTTATAAGGGGAGAAAAATATTTATTCCGCCACTAGATATATGTGTAAATCAGATTATGTCAACATTGCTGATTCTATGTAGGTGAACATATAGAACATATAGACATGTTTATACCTGCTACTAAAACTTTAGTAGGTGTCATTTGTATATTTGTATTAGTAGGTCAACTACAGTTATTTGAAACAAAAACGCCATACTTCACCACAGGATAGATGTGAACATCACAATGATGTGTCTCTAATAATGCTGGATTTACATTAACTATCAGATTATTCTATCATTCAGTAAGATCAAGTTGGGATAACTTATAGGAATGTGGCTATTATTTTTAGTGCTTCAGTCCTTTATAAGTAACTCACAAGGAGGGACGCGTATAGGTCGATTAACCTTTTGACTCACTTAGAATAATCCTGCCAGTGTTATAACATAATACACCATAATCCTTTCAACAAAGTAATAATCATTGGCCAAATCAATAATCATTAAACAACTTAGTGAGTGATCTTCACACACCGTGGCTTTTCAGCCATGAATAACCACACCTTTAGTAAAGTTTAGTAACTTTATTTTCCTTTGGTTACAATACTAAGTCATATGGATTAATACTCAAAATCAATTTTCAAATGCATGAAGAAAAATATTATTTAACCAAAATACACCAAAAACACAATCTAATTAGGGCTTGTAACACAACACATTCTAGAGCATTAGCGCAGATCAATTTTAGAATCAGCTTCAAGATTTCAGTTCTGTACATAAAGTTCAGCAAAACAGTTCGTCAAACAATTGCTCTGTAATCTGTCAGTCATCATGTAGGAAAACCCTTACCTAACCCAAATTAGCATCAGCTTGTGGGGCTTCATTCAAAACAATTTAGAACAAGAATTTGGAGAACATTGTAGCTAAAAAAACTAACTAAAACAGCACAGTTGGTACCTAGAAAGAAACAAAATAAATTTCAATCATATTGTCACATCTACCTATCCTCGGTATGGGTCAGCAAAACAGAATCAGTCTTCATCTCCAGGTCATCAGTCGAACAGCAACACATCAGGCTCTCAGACAGAGAGTATGAGCCCAATGACAGAATCTCAAATCTCTTCTTCTCAATATCGCATCACAAAATCAGAATAAGGTCTAATCTGCCTGTGGTCTCCTTTGTCACGCTGTTATATCAAAGTCACCCAAACTATTTTGCTTTAATAAGTTAAAGCATAATTCATATCCTTTGGTATGACATCTTACTACATTAATCTAATACATTTTCAACATTACTTATGTTTTAATAATTCATTTAGTACATTTCGTGAACACTGGTGGCCATTCTCGGAGGTCACAATTCAGACGTGCACATTAATTGTTCTACGTTATATTATTTTCTATCAATTCATAATTCAGAATAAATAGATATTCCTTACTAATTTCTAATTAAGACATTTGTATTAGCATTATCTACAGAGATTCTATCAACTGCACGAATAGACCACACTGTACACTCCTGAGATTCCAATGCTTCTCAGTCCAAATTAAATTAGCTGATCTAACTCTGATAAAACTACGAATCATTTATCACCCATAGTTAACAATATACCATAGCTCATTGGACCTACTGTGAAGTAAGAAACACATTAATTTAAACAATGTGTTCACTGGAGACATGAAATTACACTAAAAGATAAAAAATGCCTCTCGTCATACACCCCACTGCATTTCTAAGCAGCAAAAACTGATACAACGTTCCTTCTGCTCCACACATTAGAAAGATGAAACTTTAGACCTTCCAATTGCTGAAATATAGATGGTTAAGGCCTCCACCTCCTGTGGACTGGTCAAAGCATTTACTGAGACCTTTTTTTCCATCTGCTCATCTCTAATAGTAACAAGATTCAAAATGAGAAAACTCAAACAATAGGTAAAGAGTACCAATACATTAACATTGCCTTTTCTCTTAAATAGAGTAGACTACATTTTTAAGCCATTTCAGATACACAGGGAGTCTCATGAAAGTCCAAGCAGTAAACAGAGTAACTATCAGGGGACTTTGATAGTGATTTTTAATGAGATTACCTTTGAAAACCAAGACATATAGAAAACTGAGATATGAAGCTGTCAGAGTTATGGCATTTGAAAGTAGGTCTAAATACAATTAGTTTATTTTGGAGGCATCATTCTTTAAGCAAATTTAAATCATACTAAAATAATCCTAAAAAGATATTCAATGTAATGAAACACCTACATAAGTGAACACTTACAAAATCAAACTCTCAGTTACCCAATTATGCATGACCCAGGTTATCCAGAATCAAATGCCTGGTCTTAAATCAGACAAATCGTGCAAGGTGATTTGTAAGAACCATTGCACAAGTAAGACCCACTACACTCTTTGTAATGTCATACCAGTCTTACTTATAAAAAAACACATTGCAAGGAGAAGTTGTTGCATTGTGTCTGTGATTCAGCTAAGTTATATCCACCTGATGAAAGTAGAAGTTGAATCCAAAGATAAAAAATAATAATTTACCAATCTCAAATTAACAATTCCTACTGAAGCTATGTATACCTTTCCGGAAAACAAGTTCAGACAGTTCATACCTTAATCCAACCTACTCAAGGACTTTCAGTTTCCAACAAAAATGCAGCACCTTGGCTGCAATATGAAAGGGTGAAAATAGTGCAAACTTTGGGCCTGACTTAGAGTTTGGCAGAGGGGTTACTCCATCACAAATTTGTCGTATATCCTGTCCGCCGTATTACAAGTTCCATAGGCCATAATGGAATCATAATACAGTGGACGGGATATCCATCACATTTGTGACACAGTAACTTCCTCCGTGAAACACTATATCAGGCTGTTTTTCTTTGACAAAGGGACTTTGACCTTACCCTCTTGCCTCTATCTATGTCATTTGACATGGTCAATCAAGCTGGCCACAAAACGTTCTTGATGAGAGAATGGCCAGCAGAGGCATGGTCCTTAGATCATTTCCTCCTTACCCCAAAAATCAGTGTCAGAGCATGAAAATCTTAAACTCCAGCTGTAAAGCTTTGGCCTACCGATAGGGAGTGCTTACAGACCCGATATAGTCTCCAACGCCCTTGTGTTTGTACATGAAATCCCCATGACTCCCTCTTAAAAAATTCAAACAAGTTCCTCCCGTTTCTATGCATATGACAAACAAATCAACCTCAAATAAGTCAGCTTGGCTATCACATACTCTGTTGAAAGCCATCAAAATAGAATTCCTCCTGATCTCTTCAAAAATTAAATAATAAACTCATCCTCCAGCAGCACATTCAAATGTGTTTTATCTGGACGTGGTTGAATGAAGCAAGCTATAGTAAGTGCTACGTCTTATAGGTCAATCTTCTTAACAAGGGCCTTCTCTGGCAGCATTTATCCTTTCTTTTAGCTTGAAACAAATGGTTTCATCTGTACACTTTTATTCTTGCATCAATACCCCCCCCACCCCATGTCCTAGTTTCAACCTGTTTAGTTCTTTTAGTAAACCTACCTCACTGTATTAAATGAATAATGGATTTTCAAATGTTATGTCTCTCCAAATTGCATAATTGCCTTTTGCAGCACTACAACACTGCTTTACTTGCCTTATTTATGTAACCCTGAATCACAATCAACTGATGATTGCAATATCTTTGTTTATTTATTAACTGTTTATATTCAGTAAAGGGCTTTGCCATGGCTTCAGTCTTGCCCACAATATATAAAACATATAGAACTAAATAAATTAAATATTTTGTCTGCGTACCCTAAGCTGCCCAGAGGTCAAAGAGTTGGAGGCTGCTGCTTTCATCTAGAGTTGAGCTTACAATGCTACTGAGACACATATTGTAAGAACTTTGCAATTCTACTGAGAAAATCATCAGCTTTTCTTCAATACTTCTTTGTTGTCAAATGTATTGTAGATTTTGAAAATGTCCTTTACTTGATTTTGAGCCTTTCTTTAATTTAAGATGAAAGGCTTTTTCCAACTTTTTATCGCATTCTGCTAGCTTCTTCTGTGCTAAATTTATTCCAAACTCCTACAGTTATGCTTGAATTTGGCCAGTGTTCTGGTGGACCACTCATTAAAAGCACATATAATTATTAGGTGATTCAAGTTAAGTCTGTCTGGCTTTTCCAGTGTAAAACAGATACAAAGCAATTTAAATGTTTTGCAATTGATATTTAATTGGGCAATCATTTGCATTAGATTAGGGGCCTTCTATGTAGTCCAGGTTCACGTCAATTCCTTGTTTTGTCACAATTTTTGTATATTGATATATCCCATGAAGAGGGTGTTATTGTTCAATTTAGGCCTCATTGCAAGTTGGTAATTACTATTGCTACACACAGTAAAAACAAAGATCATGGCATTTATAGTGTGTAATCATTTTCAGCTTTCCCAAGTATTTGGGAAATCATGTACTTTTTGCAGCTTACCCTACCAAAATCTGTGTTTCAGTATTTACTGGTATTCTCCCCAATAAATGTAGGCATGTTTAACCTGTCAAATGTGTCCAGGGGATGCATTTCTTAACACAAAGCTCATAATTGATAGGAATATATTGGCATACATCAAACCAATTGCCCAATAAGACTTGGTTCTAAGTGTTCTTCAATATTCAAGACCATGTGATATCAACACAATGCATGAAGTCAGACTGTACTATGACAATCCTTATAGTCAAATGATTTTGCTTTATGAATCTAAAGTGCAGCTAGAGGGGAAGTTGTGCCAGTTTTTTAGCTGAACAATAATATATCACCTTATACTAAACTAACCTCACTATTGTCTTCTTGAAATGAGACTCAAGTAAAGGATTAGCTTAATCTTATCCTAAGATAGTCACAACCTTCAACTGAGTGAACTTGCTCACTTTTCAAAGGCAGAGATTTTAACATGGATATAGACAACTGAAAAATAAACATACTTGACATCATCATTAAGCCATAAAGTGCAACATACAATTTGCCAGACAAAAACAGTCCAGAAGCAAATAACAGTAAGGAAACATTTAATATGTTGGTTTTTGAGATACTACTACCGCACAATTATTTACTCCACCAATACACAGTAAAAATGAAAGGGGAAACTTAAAGCCTTGTCGAGTACCGAGAAATTCCGCCACAGATATTATGACCCAGAGCTCGGAATCCGCCAAAATTTAGACACACACACAAGTCCGCCACACCAAAGGTCAGTGATAAACTGGCGATAACAAAACCTCCACTGTCACGCCAACAGGAATACGCCCACACTATCACGACCCACGAATCCACGCAGCGGTCTTTCAACAGCGGCATTCCATTGGAGATACACACCGCTGTGCTCAAAATACACACACATCTACAAAACACAACCACATTGGACAATTCCAAATACACACACCTGATACACATACACACGCCACAACCACACACCCAATAAACTATAAAATACACACCCACATCACCCACAAACCCTTACGACAACAATTGTGACAGAAGGCCAGAGAGAGACACCACCAGAAAGAACAATAGCATCCACAGGCACTCAACACCATCACTCACACAACATCCACGCACCTCACACAACACACCTCTAAATATCACCCCACACAACACACACCACCCCACACATCACACACACCACCCCATGGCACCTCAAAGACACCCCAGGTTTTCTGAGGAGGAGCTCAGGGTCATGGTGGACGAAATTATCCAGGAAGAGCCACAGCTATTCGGATCACAGGTGCAGCACACCACCATAGCTAGGAAGATGGAGCTATGGCAAAGAATCGTGGACAGGGTCAATGCAGTGGGACAGCACCCAAGAACACAGGATGACATCAGGAAGAGGTGCAACTACCTACGGGGGAAGGTGCGTTCCATGGTCTCAAGACACCAGATTGCGGTTCAGAGGACTGGCGGCAGACCTCCACCTCCTCCCCCAAAACTCACTACATGGGAGGAGCAGGTCTTGGCTATACTGCATCCTGAGGGCCTCGCAGGAGTAGCTGGAGGAATGGACTCTGGTAAGTCAAACCTTTAACTACTTCATCCCCCACCCACCTGCATGCTATCACATACCCCACCCTCGCCCTCACCCCCATCTCTCAAACTCCTCACATATGTCCGAATATCACAAACCACACATCCCAAAACCAAGCCCTATATGTAACACCAAAGCATGGACACCCATCACCAAAGCATGTCCAATGCACATACCCATACACACCCCTGAACCATTATCACACGAGGTCCCACACAAGAATGGAAGCACTGGGCTACAGGGTCACCCACCCATTGCACACCGTGGCACACACAGATGCATTAATCATGCTTTTACACCCCTGCAGGACCCCTAACCAACGTCACCGGACAGGAGGGTCCAGACATGTCCACTCCACCCACAGAAGAGGCCCACAGTGATGAAAGCAGCTCTGTCCAACTGGATCTAGATGACTAGCCCGGCCCATCTGGGACATCGGGACAGTTGGTTCCCCTCACACTGGCACAAGCCACAACAGAGCCTCCCCCCTCTGGAAACACCAGCACAGCACCCACCCAGCGGGCCCATACCTCTGTCCCCAGGACACGTCAAGCAGCAGTGTGTCCACCACTACAGGGAACCCAGGCTAACCCACCACCCCAACAACACCAGGGATCTGGGGGCAGTGGTAGTGGGCACACGGTTCAGGGGACGGAGGCCCAGGGAAACTGGGAGGGTTACTGTGCGACAGGGGGAGGACAGGCCCAGGGAACCCACTTTCCACGAGGCCCTCTCCAACATCATGGGAGCCTACCACCATTCCCAGGAGACGATGGCAACGGTACTGGCCAAGTTTCAGGAGACCCAGCGGCTGCAGGAGTAACAGTATTTGGGGTTCAGGCAGGAACTCAAATCCATCAATTCCAACCTGGGTACCATTGTAGGGATGCTGAAGGAACTCGTCAACACTTGAGGGACACTGTGGCACAACAAGCGGCCCCTGACACTAGCCTGGACGATGAACTGCCCACCACCTTCGCCGGCGCTAGTGGACAGGAGGCACCGCCACAGGACTAAGACACCAGCACCCCACCCCCTGCAGATGGAGAACCACCCGCAAGCGGTCCCTGGGATCCAGGACAAAGACAGAGAACAATGCCAAGACCCCCGCTAAGAAAGGAGACCACCCTGATTGTAATCCTTCTGTCCCACTTTGTCACCCTGTCCATCCATCAACTGCCCCAGCTCCACTTCCTATTCCCCTTTGGACAATGCACCTGTGAGACTAATAGACTGGACTCTGCCATGGACATTCCTCCACCAACACCCCTGACCATTTTACAATCCTCTCCACTATTTAGCACTTAAATAAACACCCTTAAATCACAAAACAATCTGGAGTCAGTCTGTGATTTAGAAAATGTGTGTTTGCAATAACAGTGGCAAAATGCTATATCTAATGTATTGTCAACATACCTATGTCACACAGCTCTAGTCCATGCGGAAACAAAGCTGGGGTCACACAGTGGGACCCACATCTGTGAAATCGAAAGGGAAAGTGACAACTCAGTGTCCATACACTGGGTGAAAATGACAGACAGATGAGAGGTAGAAGAATTAAATCCGATGTAGCAGGCAGTGTTGTCTTCTTACCTGTGTCTCACTGGAAGTATTGCTGGATCACCGTGTTCCTGTTGTCTATGTCCTCTTCTTCTGCTTCCTCATCTTCACTGTCCACAGGCTCCACAGCTGCCACAACACCTCCATCTGGACCATCCTCCTGCAAAAAAGGCACCTGTCGCAAAGCCAAGTTGTGAAGCATACAGCAGGCCACGATGATCTGGCACACCTTCTTTGGTGAGTAGAATAGGGTACCACCTGTCATGTGGAGGCACCAGAACCTGGCCTTCAGGAGGCCGAAGGTCCTCTCTATAATCCTCCTAGTCCGGCAATGGGCCTCATTGTAGCGTTCCTCTGCCCTTGTCCTGGGATTTCTCACTGGGGTCAATAGCCATGAAAGGTTGGGGTAACCAGAGTCCCCTGCAAATGTCGAGGGACAACTGTTAGACACACACTAACTCTTAGGGACATCCCCAGACCCAGACACCTAGACACACTGTATTGGGTCCATGTCCTCCCCTAATAGCCACACACGGTGCCTCTGGAGTTGCCCCATCATATAAGGGCTGCTGCTATTCCGCAGAATGTAAGCGTCATGCACTGAGCCAGGAAATTTGGTATTCACATTCATAGAATGGTAACGCTTCCAGTTTCTGTACACCTGTTCACTCCTGCGGAGGGTACCAAGGCCACATGTGTCCCATCAATGGCACCTATGATGTTGGGGATATGTCCCAGGGCATAGAAGTCACCTTTCACTGTAGGCAAATCCTCCACCCAAGGGAAAACGATGTAGCTGCGCATGTGTTTCAGCAGGGCAGACAACACTCTGGACAACACATTGGAGAACATAGGCTGGGACATCCCTGATGCTATGGCCACTGTCATCTGAAAAGACCCACTTGCCAGGAAATGGAGTACTGACAGTCCTGCACTAGAGGGGAGATTCCCGTGGGATGGCGGATAGCTGACATCAGGTCTGGCTCCAACTGGGCACACAGTTCCAGGATTGTGGTAGATCAAGTCTGTGGGTGATAATTACATGTCGCTCCTCCATTGTCGACAGGTCCACCAGTGGTCTGTACACTGGAGTATGCCGCCATCTCCTCACCTGCCCCAGCGGACGTGCTCTATGGGGGAGAACAGCGAGCAGAGAGTCAACCAACACTGAGGTACGTAAACACAAATTAATCGGAAAATGTTTTAAAATCAACATATGGCTGTATTAGTGTTTAAGCAAGGCCTAGATATGCGTGACGCAGTCAAAGATAATGCCAAGTGGCCCCCTGAAATGGCGGCTCCCTGACCTGTGATTTGGGACAAGGGGATATGAGGTAACTGCGCTGGCGTTGTACACCATTGAGGTAGGCGGTCGAAGACCACGGCGCAATCCTGCATTGGTTAACATTGGACCCTATGGGTCCCAGGAGCCAATGACGATGTACGCCAGTGGTGACGGTACGCACCGCCGCGGACGTCACCGACATTTTCTCTCTGTTCACTCACTTGATACCTAAAGGACCTACACTGCAAGTGCTGCTGTGACCTCAGTCTGGAAAAGACAATGGCTCGTGTGTCTGGGGAAAGGGCCCCTGCCTTCAGCACGGAGGAGTTGGAGAAAGTAGTGGATGGGGTCCTCCCCCAGTACACGCTACTCTACGGTCCTCCTGACAAACAGGTGAGTACACTGTGAGCATGGTGTATGGGCAATGCCTCTTTGGAGTGGTGTGGATGAAAGATAGGGGGGGGAATGAGGCGTGCATGAAACAATGGTGAGTGCATGTGCGTCATGGCAAGGGTAGGGATGCGAGCCAAAGACTGTGACGGTGCAGACGGTTATATCTTCTCCTTTTCCCCTGTACTATTCTCGTAGGAGCGCCCACCAGAAGAAGGATATTTGGCATGCCATCACCAAGGAAGTCTGGACCCTGAGGGTCTACCACAGACGGAGCACGCACTGCCGGAAAAGATGGGAGGACATTCGCTGCTGGAGCAAGAAGACGGCAGAGGCACAGCTTGGGATGGCCTCCCAACGTGGGAGGGGTGCCCGTCGCACCATGACCCCCCTGATGTTCCGGATCCTGGCGGTGGCGTACCCGGAGTTGGATGAGCACTTGAGGGCATCACAACAGCCACAAGGGGGTGAGTACACTCTCATTTAGCTGATTCAGCATGCATTGTAGGTGTCTGGGTGGGGGAGATGGGCTGTGGGTTCCCCTAGGCCAGGGCGAGTTTAGTAGGCAAGGTCCCTTCTTAAGGCAGGCCCTGTGGCAACCCACCACACCTGTGTACAGAGCCAACTACACCTAGTCAGGCTCCTGTGACTTCCATGTGTGCAGCAATCGGGCATAGCCTTGTAACCCATGTCCCTGTGATTGATTATCATTCCCCCTCTTTTTGTGGTCTCCCTGTGCTTGTGTGCATTAGCGTCATCAGGTGGAGGAGCAGTGGCACCGGAGCAGGAGGGAGCTTCATCCCACATGGCCCTGGAGGGCAACACAATGGAGTCAGAAGCCACCAGTGGGACAGAGGGCGAGGGGAGCTCCACGGTGGGGACAGGAGCTGAGACCAGCGACACGGACTCTTCCTCTGAAGGGAGCTCCCTTGCGGTGGCGGGCCCCTATGTGACCCCCGCATCTACAGGTACAGCCGCCACCCCCTACCAGCACCGCCCTCCCAGCAGCCCCTCAGAGTTTGCCCTGTGGCCGCTCACCCAGGAGGCGGGACATCTCCTTCGCCCCAGGCACCTCAGGCCCTGCCCCAGTCAGCCCTGCTGCCCTCAGTGAGCCCATTGACCTCTTCAGGTCCCTCACTGTTGGGCAGTCTACCATTTTGAATGCCATCCAGGGTGTACAGAGGCAGTTGCAACAGACCAATGCATACCTGGAGGGCATTCATTCTGGTCAGGCAGCCCATCAGTGAGCTTTTCAGACTCTGCTTCAGCACTGATGGCAGCCATTGTCCCTGTCTCTAGCCTCCCCCCTCCAACTTCCTCCACCCAGACCCAAACCCCTGTACCTCAGCCTATCCCAAGCACACCATCAGACCAGCATGCACACACGTCAACACACAAGGGAAGCTCAAGCAAACATAAGCACCACACATCCCACAGGCACTCACGCAAGCATCATACACTTGCAGACATACCAACATCCACTGCCCCCACTGTGTCCCCCCCTCCTCATCTCCCTCCTCCCTCCCAGTCTCATCTCCACTCACACCTGCATGTACTACATTGTCAGACACTACCTCCATCACCAGCACACCCACCACCACACCCCGCTCACGTGCAGTCACCACCCCACTACCATTCACACATCCTGTGTCCTCTCCCAGTGTGTCTGTGAGCCCACCTCCCAAGGTACACAAACGCAGCCACACACCCACCCAACAGCCATCCACCTCACAACAGCCTCCAGCCCATGCACCTTCACCCATAGGCACCAAAAGTACACCTCCTACAACTACTACTTCTTCCTCCACTCCCAAACCCCCTCCATCTACCCATCCCAGTGTGTCCAAAAAACTTTTCCTGTCCAACCTTGACCTCTTCCCCTCACCTCCCCACCCCTTCAGTCTCCTAGTGTCCGCCTCTCCAGGTCCCAACCCAGCGCCTCAGCCGCAACATCTGCAGGAACAGTGGTGCCAGTAGTAACCGGCTTCTGGAGTGCACCAGACAGCAGGGCAGCCAGTGTGCCAAGGAGCCAGAGCACGGACAGTCCCCCACCTCAAAAGTTGGCCAGTGCCCGGCAGGAGAGAGGAAAAAAATCTACCAAAGCCTCTCCCAGGGGTACAGTTGGAACTGTGAAAGCCGGGGCTTTCTCAAGGCTGTAAGGAAGAATCAACACAGGGGAGGGGGAGGGAAAAAAGAGTGACACACACACACACACAACATGCAGCACCCCCATCCTCACCCACTACAACACACACACAAGTACTTGTTGATACATTACATTTACAACCCCCAACTCCCCCTGGAAGAATGCAAGGACAAAAGTAAATGATTCGAACATTTGTAATCTATTCAAAAACAGTAATCAAAAATATATACATTCATATGCATATATTTACACTAGAAACAAATATATACACCAAGAATACAAGTCCAAGGTATTCCACCATCATAGTCCGTGGACCACTGGGCCCAAAATGCATGGGCGAGGCCCACACTCAATTCCCAATCAAAACGGAGAGAACACTGCTGGGTCATCAGATAAAAATATAACAGGCACCTCAGGGGGAAGGGATGGGGGGGCACCTCAGCCGGATGAGTGCATAACGCCAGATCCATGAGGGGGCTCCATGCCCATTGATGTATCTTGGGGAGTGCAAAGCCACAGTCTCTCAAGAAATGGCATCTCATTTCTGATGAATGACCCTCTGGCATTTTACACTCCAGCGAGGTATCTTCCTCTGTACTAGTGGAACACAGTGGTGGGGCTATGCATGCAGGATGGCTGCAAGTAGAAAAGGATAACTTTTCACACCAACAAGAAAGGGTCCAAAAACAAGATAACTTCCTGTATAAAATGCCAGTTCATATCATGTGTAGGAGCATAAAACCGGAGGACATGGACCCTAGTCCTCCATTTGAAATAAACGTTGCTGGATTGCGGTAAGGTCCCACTTTAATGATAAATCTTTTCAAGCGTCGAATTGCAATTTATGATACTGTTCATGAAAAAGGACTGCGGGAAGGAATATTTGAGTTCTCCATTCAAGGTTTATTGTTGAATGCTAAACAGTTCCAAGTGAAAGTTCACAAAACTGTATCACAAAATAAAGCAGAGGCTCAGCCAACACGTGTTTCGCCCCACATGGCGCGTAAGCCAGGGCTTTCTCAAGGCTGTGAGGAAGAATCGAAAAAGAGCTAAATGTTGAGCTCATTGCCGAATTAGGAGAAAAAAAAAAAAAAAACACTGAAAAGTGAAAACCTCAAATAAGCGACAAATACCATGCACCAAATTCACTGGGCTTAGTTGCAAAAAGCAAAATATACCAAGTGACTGATAATGTTAAAAGCCTCTAATTGTGCAACACAGGTCCATTCAATTGCAGTGCTTCATATTGGAAAGAAAAATTAAACTAAAGAATAGAATAGCGTGAGAGAATTATATGGTTAAGCTGGTTAGTGCTGTGCTAGAGAATAAATAACAATATGTGAATAAAGTAGTCCCCGCAGCCATTTAAATTGGTGCTCTTCTGTACTCTTCTTCTTACAGGAGAATCCAGTTTTGCACCATCTTCTAGGTTGGCAGGGGCTCCTGTCCTTACTGGACTCTTCTTGGACTTCTGGACTTGGTCTCCTCTCTCCACAGGTCTTCAGGCCCAGGAATCCATCATTTGTTGATTGTAGTCTTGCTTGGTTCTTGCAAAATCTCTTATCACGATGTGTAGTGTGTCCTGAGGAAACTTGCTGTACTTTACTCCTGCTTTCCTGGGCTCTGGGGTGAGGCACTTTACTTACCTTTGGTGTTTTCCTATGCTCCCAGCGCCCCTCTACATACTACACTTGCTTAGGGGGGAATTTGTGATTCGCATTCCACTATTTTAGTATATGATTTGTGTTGCCCCTAGGCCCATTTCAATCTATTGTTTTTTCTACTGTTTGCACTATTTTATGACTGTTTACTTACCTGATTTTGGTTACTAGTGTATATATTGTGTATAATACTTTCCTCCAGAAGGAGTATTGCTTCTAAGATATTTTTGGTCTTGTTGCACTAAAATAATGTACCTTTATTTTTGTTAACACTGAGTATTGTCTTTTATTGTGTATAAGTACTGTGTGACTATAGTGGTATTGCAGGAGCTTTGCATGACTCCTAGTTAAGCCGAAGCTGCTCTGCCACAGCTACCTCTAGAGAGCCTCAGCTTTAAGAAAACTGCCTACATTTCACTAATAAGGGATAACTGGACCTGGTATAAGGTGTAAGTACCTTATGTACCCACTACAAACCAGGCCAGCCTCCTACAATGAAGGGTTGGATTGTCCCAGTGGATAGGCAGAGTATACTCCTGTTTTGCTCTCTACAGGTAGTGGTAGATAGGAGAGTAGCAACATAGTATTTTTACCATAGTTGAATTCTTCTTCTTCAGCATTCTCATAATGCTAGATATAAAGCTTTCTTTCTTCTGCCTAATTATCCTAGCTCATGCATTCTATACAACAATACAATTGTTTTAATAAAGGTTTTCGTGTTTACCTTGGGCATGCAGAGTAACAACTAAATGGTAGAACGGGTTCCACGATATCCTTGGGAATAAGGCTGGTTATGTTTGAGGTTGCTGATACCATTTCGATGCTCTGGTAAAGTTAGTGGTCAAGATGGAACACTGCAAGCTAGCTAGGAATTGTGCCAACATTTTCTGATGGTATAATTCCCTATATACTGAAGATCATGTTGACCTAATACAGAGTCCTACTTAATTCATAGGAACCGTATAACATGGGACTACCAATGTTCTAGGGCAGGTGCTTGTTTAATGGGTTTCCTAAATAGATCTTGTGTGTACCAAAAACCCCTTTTCACCCTTATATGGAGACATTTTTGGTGTTAGGGAAAAAGCCTCCTCAACTTAATAAGAAACCCCTATTTTGATCTGAAGGTTATTTGAGCTTGAACCTTTAAAAGGATTACCACACTATAGTATTTTCCTTTCCTTGAATCCCATTCTTTAAAATGGCACTAGCAGTTAACAGTCCTGTTGCAGATATGCTGTTACATCACAGTTACTGGCACAAGGACTCCCAGTTGCGAGTGGAGATGTTATCTTCATGGGTGAGGCACACAATTCTTGTAAATCCGAAGCATTTTATTCCTGGTTTCATTTTCCTGCAGTTTATGCCAGCTCACAGGCATTTCAAATGAATACTGCAGCTGCACTACTAGGTCAATTGTGAATATTTAGAAATACCATTAATGTTTCAGGAACATAAGAATTGGTACCAATTTCCTGGTCCACACACACAGTACACAATGTAAGACTGGGTGCCCTCAGCAATGATGGGGCGACCATGCCAGTTCTAGCTGGCTACCCACCATACCAAATTTAGCACCATTAAATAATATAGACATCTGTACTCTTTACACAGGTCTTGTCAGGGTAGATTGAAATTTAACATAGTTTGTTATACATACAAAAACAACTGACCCAGCAAGGGCTGTTCAGACTGTGCAGCCACAGTTAGCTATGCCTGCAATTAGTCCTGTTACTACTGACACAATGATGGGTAAGGTTCCCACCAAGCTGAAGGAAATTCTGTTTTGGATTGCACAAAAAACAACCCAGCTTTTAAGAAGGTTTTCCCCATTTAGGATCCCAAGCCAAACTTAGAATTTTCACACAATGTGCCTATCCCTTGATATGATTCCCCCTATAAAAGGTTGTTCCACATGCTTATCATTTCTTTCTGTTCGATTAGTATGTCAACATTATTGTCAACTAGCCTACAAAAGTGTTTTTAAATTGTGTCCTGTTGTCATTGACCCATTCCCAGATCTGACAAAAGTTCTAATTTAGATGTTGGTGTACCTGGTTATTCTGTTACAAAAGTGATGGATGTTCGTTCCATCTTATAACGAGTGCATTACATCCTGTTGTACTTGTAATAGGCAGCCAGGATATTCATCACCTTTGAAGCAGAGGTCTCCTCTGCCAAAGTCTAAATCAGGTCCAAGGTGCCTTAGCCAAAAGAGGCTTGTACCTTGGCTATCTATCATATAAATGCCCTTCTCTGTATCACACAATCCATGCTTTGTCTCCAAAAAACTGGTTTAACATTAGGTTTTCTATTAAACTGTGTTTGATTTGAGGTGGTGGGAATTCTAATTTTGAAGGTGAGTGTTACCAACCCTTACTTTATATGTTTGGGCTCAAATTAAAAGCACTCTGATGGAATAAGTCTTCCAGAAATGGTATTCACTCATGCAGTCACAAATTTCTGAAAAATGCCATATGTGTTAGCACGACACACAGACAAGAAGAATAGCCAGATTGACAAATATTTTACTGATTTGCAGTGTGTATCTAGTTTTGCATAAGACCCCAACCAATCTTTTACTGTTGAACATTGTTTTCAAGATCAAGAAACTAAGAAGAAGCCCAGAGATCATTGGTGCATACACTCATAACATATGGGGTCCATTACATATGTCTTTTTTTGCTGTCCTCATGGAAGATAGAAGACTTGCCAATGGAATACGATGCAAAATGTTTCAGCAGCAACCTTTGATTGTTCTGTTGCTGCAATGCTATACCCATTTGACATTGTCAGACAACCAAATTACAATATGCAACATTCTTAGACAAATAAAAGGAAAATGGCAAATTGTTTTAGGGTATTATTTCACAGACACTTAAAGCACAAACCACCTGGATTGATATAAACTGTACTGTATTATATATGACTACATCTTGAATATTCATGTTAACTTGGCTGCTAAAATTGCCTTACCCAGAAATCATATAGCACTCGTTTTTAGCAATGAAAATACGTGTTTCACAAAATTCCACATTTATGCAAAACGTTGATAACTCAAGTTTGTTTCTATTTTACTCGACTTGGGATACAAACACTATTAGACCTGGCATCCTTGGCATGAGCTCTCCTGTCTTTTTTGCCTCTGCTTCCCATTTTTGACTGTGTGCTGGACATTGTTTTTGCTGATTTTGTTTATCTGGGCACTTTACCACTTCTGACCAGTGCTAAAGTGCTCCCTGTGTAAATAGTATGTGTAATTATTTTTTCCAGTAGTGGCATATTTTATTTACTAGTAACTCCCTAGTAAAATGCCCTAGAAGTGCCTAGGAGCTATAAATAAAATGCTACTAGTGTGCCTCTAGCACTGGTTATGCCACATAGACTAAACATGGCTCAGACCTGCCACTGCAGTGTCTGTGTGTTCTTTGGTAAACTGCCAATACGACCTGGCAAGTATACTCTCTTTCCAGACCCAAACCTCTCTTTTTATATGGTAGGCCCTAGGTAGCTCCAGGGGCAGGGAGCAGTGTATGTTATAGGTAGGACATGTACTTATGTGTTTTACATGGCAAGACAGTGAAATGCTGCCAAATTTGTTTTTCATTGTTGAAAGGCATATCTCTCTTACAGGTTAACAGGGGAACTGTTTTAAATCTCTTTTAAATGAGTTTCACATAGGAGCAGATACAGATACATGGAGTTTGGAGTCTATGAACTCACAAATTAAAAATACATCTTTTGGTAAAGTTTATTTTTAGATTGTCAGTATGAAAATGCCACTTTTAAAAAGTGGCCATTTACTTGCTTAAACCATACTTTGCCTCTGCCTGCTTGTGTATTCCACGTCTGGGTCAGATTGACAGTTGGGCTGGTGTGAATTCCCTCTAGACAGAGACACATGGGATCTGGGCTGTAGCCTGCATATTCTGATGAGTCTCCGGGCTAGAATGGGGAGGGAGGAGATGACACACCTGAATGGGCTGTAACTGCCCTCACACAATGCAGACTCCAACCCCTTGGTGTGTGTCTTGGGCCAGGCCTGGGCAAAAAAGGATCTTGTGAACAACAGAGACTTTCCCTTGAAGTTTGCCTACTTCAAAGGCAGAAAGGGATATAAGTAGTGGACCCAAAACCCCAGATCTTTAGGACACTTCTGAATCAAGAGGAATCTCTGCCAAGGAGAAAAGCTGAATTGCTGGAGGAGGACTACTGTCCCTTTGCCAGTGACTGTGCTGCGCTGGCTTGACCTGCAGTTACTGCTTCTGCCTTAGGACAAAGACTGGACTTTTCTGTGTATTCTGCTTGTGAAATTTCTCCAAGGGCTTAGACTGAGCTTGCCCCCTGTTCTGAAGTCTCAGGGCCATCAAAGACGTCCTCTGCCAGCACCTACCCTGCCAAGTGGTGCCTAATCCAGTCCCTGGGCCCTTGAAATGAGAAGCTGGTGAAAAACCAAATGCACCAACTTCGGACGACGTCCGGACTCACGGCGATGCCACCTGCAACTGAAGCCATGGTCCTCACTGGAGTGTGACGACCCCGCAGGCCTGATGCCGCCACATTCTCGCTGAAGTCCACGACAAAGTGAGTACTGAAGTGCCGTGCCACTGACGTCCGTGACTCCTGATTCCATCAGAAGCGCAAGAATCTGCTGCTTCGCACTAACGCCGCCTCACCTCCACAGCTCAGCTGTAAGGACCCAATACCTCATACTGACACCTCTGTTCCTTCGCTACACAGCATCAGAACCAAAGCCACACCAGATACAGCGATGCCTCGATCCCTGACTTCATGCACCCGCTTGTTTCCTGATTTTCACAAGGTACTGTACCTGGGGATCTGTGCAACTCCGTGACCGGTGCCATTGGCATTGGATTATTGGGAACGACTCCGTCACAACATCGTAATATCACCAAATCAAAGAATTTGGGTTTCTCAGCTCTATATTGAAGTTTAATCTTTGAAAATTCATAACTTTGCTTGTGTATGTTGGATTTTTCTCATTTCGGTCCTGCTTATTGGCTATTTTTCTAACATAGTTTGAGCCCTATCGTGGTGTTTTCACTGTGCTACTGTGTTTGATTGTACAAATACTTTACACACTGCCTCTGAGACAAGCCTGACTGTTTGTGCCAAGTTACCAAGGGGTTGAGCAGGGTTTATCCTAGGTGTGTATCTCCCTTACCCTGACTTGAGAGAGTGTCTGTGCTTGGACAGAGTGCATACTGATTGACAACCAGAGACCCCATTTCTAAGAAACACTATAGTTGTACAAGCAACAAAGTAAAATTAATTATAGACAGAACAAGTGGTTATCATATTATTGACATTGATCGTGTGCATTCTGTGCCTTAAAATGTTGAATGTTCTGGCATTAAGTTTGATTGCTTCTGCACCCAATATAGAAACAATATATGTGTTTTTATTAAGCTCATGTGCATTATAAAGTAAGGATAGACTAATGTGTGACTGGAAGTCATATATGCCAAAGATGCTAAATTGCAAATGCTAATGCTTTCTATAATCTGAATTAGTAGATTAGTATGCCAGTCAAAGCCTAATAAACAATACTGCATAGACCTCAGAGTCGTTGTTGCAGAATTAATAAGTTTCATACATGGAGCAGAGCAGTAACATGATAATGAGTCACAAAGAAGCAATTATTATTCTTGTTTAGGCCATATTTTGTAAATTATTGCAATCAATTATGTTAGAAATGGGGTCTTTGGTTGGCAGTCAGGTTACCCCCTGTCCAAGCAAGGACCCTCACTCTAGTCAGGGTAAAGGAGAATCACTCTTAGTTACCGCCTGCACATCCCCTTGGTAGCTTGGCACAAGCACACAGGCAGGCTTAACTTCAGAAGCAAGGTGTAAAGTATTTCTACCAACACACAGTAACCAAGTGAAAACACTACAAAATGACACAACACAGTTTTAGAAAAATGACAAAATCCAACATACATAAGTCAAGTTATGAGTTTAAAAAGGAAAAGAGTCTTAAATCCTATTAGAAAACAGTGAGAGCATTGTTAGCGCACAAAAGTACCTGGGTAGCGCCAAAATAAAGCCGCACAGGAGAGTGTGCTTCTGAAAACGCCAGCGATGCGTCGATTTCTCACTCGCAAACGAGAAAGTGCATCGTTCCTCCTCCTGTCGTTTCTTCTTCCTCACAAGAGAGTAATGCATTGATTTTGATGGGCACCTCCTGGCAGGCTATGCGTTGATTTTCTGTGCCCAGCGATTATGCGTTGAAATCCGGGCGCATGGTGTCATGGAACCGTGCTACGTGGGGGCTTGCGTCATTAACAAAAGCCGCTGCGGGTGTTGTGCGTCACTTCTCCAGCTGAGTTGTATTAATCTTCTAGCCACGATACACATGGAGCATCAGTGTTGTGAGGCCAGCGGTGCATCGTTTTTCAGCCGTGAGGCAGGTGTTGCGTCAAAAGTTTACCCACACAGCAGTCTTTGCCTGGTTCTCTGTCCTTTTCCACCAGCGGCACCTTTCAAGGGCCCAGAGACAGGTTAAGGCACATCTTGGCAGGCAAGACTCTCAGCAGAAAGCCTCAGTGCTGGCAGAGAGAAGTCTTTGTTGTCCCTGAGACTTCAACAACAGGCGGTAAGCTCAGTTCAAGCCTTTGCAGATTCTTCACCAGTGGGAAGTCACGCAAAAGTCAGTCTGTGTCCTCTTTCAGGTAGAAGCAGCTACTGCATGCCAACCCAGCAAGGCACAGTCACAGGCAAAGGGGCAGTACTCCTCCTCAAGCTTCTCAAGCTCTTCTCCTTGCAGAGGTTACTCTTGGTTCCAGAAGTAATCTGATTTTCAGGGGTTTGGGTTCCCTTCTTATACCCCTTTCTGCCTTTGAAGTGGGCCTACTTCAAAGAGAAGTCTCTGTTGTTTTCAAGATCCTGCCTTGCCCAGGCCAGGCCACAAACACACACCAGGGGGATGGAGACTGCATTGTGTGAGGGCTGGCACACCCCTCTCAGGTGTAAGTGACCCCTCCTCTCCTCCCCTTAGCCCAGATGGCCCATCAGGATATGAAGGCTACACCCCAGCTCCCTTTGTGTCACTGTCTAGAGGAGAGGTGCAAGCATCCCAACTGTCAAACTGACCCAGACAGGGAATCCACAAACAGGCAGAGTCTCAGAAATGGTGTAAGAAAGAAAATGCCTACTTTCTAAAAGTGGCATTTTCAAACACACAATCTAAAAAACAACTTCTCTAAAAGATGTATTTTTAAATTGTGAGCTCAGGTACCCTAAACTCCACATGTCCATCCGCTCCCAAAGGGAATCTACACTTTAATCAGATATAAAGGTAGCCCCCATTTTAACCTATGAGAGGGACAGGCCTTGCAACATTGAAAAACGATTTTAGCAATATTTCATTGTAAGGACATTTAAAACACATTACTATGGCCCTCATTACAAAATTGGCGGTATTGACCGCCTTCCGCCATGGTGACGGCCACCAACATACCGCCGCTGTGGCTAACAGCCGTCTACGCGTATCATGACCACCAACGGTATTCCGCCTGAATGCTGGGGGAACACCACCGATGGTCATGGTGGCGGACGGCGGTAAGGTGGCGCTGCTGACAGCAGCACCGCACGCCAGCAAACACTGCTGACCGTATCATGATCCAGCTGGAGGACCCCCTGCAAGCAGGTAAGTCGGGTTCTCCGACCGGAGAGGGGGGTGGGGGATGTTGTGTGTATGTGGGGGGTGTATATTTTGGTATGCGTGCATGCTTGTGTGAGTCTCGTAGGATGCATGCGTGAATGAGTGAGTGTGAGTGTTGTGTGTTGTGAATGCATGTATGTGACAAGGTATGTTGGTGTGTGTTGCAGTGTGTGGGTATGTATGTGTGCATGCGTCGGTGGTGGTGGGAATGCATGTGTGCATGTGTGTATATGGGTGTGTGTGAGAGTGTGTATATGTGTGGGGAAGTGGAGGGAGGGGAGGCTGAGGGTGGGCTATGGGGAGGGGGAGGAGGGCGGGGAGACCCCTATCAGTGCCAGGGAAGGGATTCCCTTGCACTGATAGTGCCTACCACCATGGTTTTCGTGGCAGTAAGATTGGGATGAAAACCATGGTGGTGGGCTGGGTCGTAATCCCGAGGGTAGGATTGTGATGGCCGCCAGGCTGGAGACCGAAGTCTCCAGCTCAGCGGCTGTTACCACCCTGGTGGTCGGTGTGTTAAAGTGGCGGTTTTAGATTGTGGTTACCGCCATGGTCAAAATCCCTTTTTTTTAACCGGCCCTTTAACACCGACCACCAGGTTGTAATAAGGGCCTATGTGTCCTACTTTAACCATACACTGACCCTGCCCTTGGGGCTACCTAGAGCCTAACTTAGGGATGTCTTACATGTAAGAAAAGGGAAGGTTTAGGCCTGGCAAGTGGGTACACTTGCCAAGTTAAATTTACAGTTAAACCTGCACACACAGACACTGCAGTAGCAGGTCTGAGACATGATGACAGAGCTACTTATGTGGGTGGCACAAACAGTGCTGCAGGCAGACTAGTAGCATTTGATTTATAGGCCCTGGACACCTCTAGTGCACTTTACTAGGGAGTTACTAGTAAATCAAATATGCCAAGCATGGATAAACCAATTACATACACATTTTGTATAGGAGCACTTGCACTTTAGCACTGGTTAGCAGTAGTAAAGTGCCTAGTGTAACAAAAACAGCAAAAACAGGGTCCAGAAAACATCAACAACCTGGGAAACAGAGGCAAAAAGTTAAGGGAGACCATGCCAAGGATGAAAAGTCTAATAGAGGGGAACAATAATATCAGACTGTATGAAATTTGAAAAAGAAAATTATGAGAGTTTAGCAGAAGAACCAATTGATGTGAGGTAAAATACTTGAAGATCAAGGGTTAAGAATTTGGATGGCTGCACATGGCTATGATTGCTTTGGAGTTTGTTTGGTTCTAGAATTGAATGCTTTAGGAATTGTATGTTCCTATAATATAAGTAAATAAAGTGATTTGTAATGTATTGATGAGCCACACTAAAACCAAGTACAAGGTGGATTGTAGGGACATTAAATTGTAATGGGGAAAGAGTACCTGCATAGGCATATTTAAGAGTTAAGATACGTTTCGATATTTTAAACTTTTATGCAACCACTAATAGATGTAAAGGATGAGCATATATTACAAAAATAGCTTTGATTTTAACCCAGTTATCGGATGGGCACTCCATCAACTTCTTCAAGCCTTTGAAGCACACATTTATTGACCTAGCCACAAGAAACAAATGTGTGTTTCATAAAAGAGACTCTACTTCAATCAGACCATGAGGGTCTTCCAAGAAATGTGGGATTACTAGGGAAACCGGTTTACTAAACCTAAGGTTCCTGGCAATTCCTAATTGTTCAGTGCATTTGAACCTTAAGATATGAGTGATGTTAGAAATAGGGCATTTGGTTGGCAGTCAGTTTACCCCCTGTCCAAGCAAGGACCCTCACTTTAGTCAGGGTAAGTCACACACAATCCAAACTACTCCGTGCCCACCCTCTGGTAGCTTGGCACCGAGTAGTCAGGCTTAACTTAGAAGGCAATGTGTAAAGTATTTGTGCAATAAATCATGCAATAACACAGTAGAAACACACAAGTATACACCACACAGGTTTAGAAAAATATAGACTATTTATCTGAGTAGAATAAGGTCAAAGCAATCAAGGTTTGATATGTACAAGTTGAAATATCACTTTTGTAATGATAAATAGAGTCTTTAGTTCTTAAAAAGCAATGAGTGTCTCTTGCAAGCACAAAGTACCTGGTTTACGTCTAAATTATCCGCACAGGACCGCAGAGGAAGAGAAACAGGTAAAATGGGGAGGTGTGCGTTGGTTTCTCCGGGCGCACACAGACAATGCGTCAATGCTTTTTCACGCAACAAGGGCTTTGCGTCGATTTCTTGTGGGGCTCTGACCAGGGTCTGTTACCCAGAATCCTTTGCAAACCTCAAAATTTTGCCAAAAAACAGGTTTTCCTCACATTTTGGCAACAGAAAGTGCTGGAATCTGACAGGAGACACTAATTTCCTACCATCCAGCGTTCCCCCAAGTCTCCCGATTAAAATGGTACCTCACTTGTGTGGGTAGGCCTAGCGCCCATGAAAGGAAATGGCCCAAAACACAACGTGGACACATCACATTTTTTCACAGAAAACTGGTGTTTTTTTACAAAGGTGGTCATTCTAACCCTGGCGGTAAAAACCGCCAGGGCGAATGACCGCGGTAGCACCGCCAACAGGCTGGCGGTGCACCGCTGGGCATTCCGACTTTCCACTGCCCTTGAGAATCCTCCATGGCGGCGGAGCGCGCTCCGCCGCCATGGGGATTCTGACACCCCCTACCGGGAACAGGATGGCGGTAGGGGGTGCTGCGGGGCCCCCGTAAGAGGGCCCCAAAAAGAATTTCAGTGTCTGCCTAGCAGACACTGAAATTCGCGACGGGTGCTACTGCACCCGTCGCACTCCAGCAACTCCGCCGGCTCCATTCGGAGCCGGCTTCATCGTTGCTGGGTCTTTCCCGCTGTGCTGGCGGGCGGCCTTTTGGCGGTCGGCCGCCAGCACAGCGGGAAAGCCAGAATGGCCGCCGCGGTCTTGTGACCGCGGTGCGGTCATTTGGCGGTAACCGCATGGCGGGCGGCGACCGCCACCCGCCGCGGTTAGAATCACCGGCAAAGTGCCTACCTGTGGATTTTGGCCTCTAGCTCAGCCGGCACCTGGAGAAACCTAGCAAACCAGCACATTTTTGAAAACTAGACACCTTGGGGAATCCAAGATGGGGTGACTTGTGGGGCTCTGACCAGGTTCTGTTACCCAGAATCGTTGCAAACCTTAAAATTTGGCCAAATAAAATTTTTTTCGGTGACAGAAAGTTCTGGAATCTGACAGGACCCACAAGTTTCCTTCCACCCAGCGTTTCCGCAAGTCTCCCGATAAAAATGGTACCTCACTTGTGCAAGTGGGCCAGGTGCCTGCAACAGAAAAAGGCCAAAAACTTGTAGAGATTGAGGGGATAGCACAGCGAGTTGATAAGCACATATTATTCTTTTATACATCTTTTAGGCTGACTCTGCTTTGGGGTCCCATGCAAGTGAGGTATCATTTTACTTGGGGGACTGAGGGGAATGCTGGGTGGTAGAAAATTTGTGCGGCAGCGGTGATCCTGCAAAGAAAAGTGGGGAAAATATTTTTTTTTATGCAAATGTTGTGGTTTGCCGAGGAGTCTGGGTAAGAAAATGTTGGGGGATCCAGGCAAGCCACAACTCCTTGGACTCCTTGGGGTGTCTATTTTTAAAACACGTCTGGGTTTGGTGGGTTTCCCTAGATGAAGGCCGCACATGGGACGAAAACCATAGGTGCCACCCCCCCCCAAACACAGGTAGTTTTACAATAGATCATTTTGGTGTGTCCACATACTTATGTGATGTTCTGAACACTAAAATTGTGAAAAGAAACACACTTAGGTTATGTGCCCCTCACCCACCAACCAAGTTGGTGGCATGCTTCATCATCGGGGTTCCACCTGAGGCACCTAGCGTGTCACAGGTGTGCTGTGACGCCTGATTACAGCGGAGTAGGGTTTGTAATTTTTACCACACATACTGGTTGGATTTGGCACGAGGGTGAGTGATGGTTCAGTGGATCAAATTGTATTAACAAGAGATTTCACAAAAATTAAATGTACTGTTAATAACTGAAAGGCCAAAAAACTGAACCAATGACTCACAGCTCATGAGCTGTAAAGCCACGGCAAGGCACCAACCGCTTTACAGTCCATTCACACACCTTTCATACATGACATGCACAAGACCATTCATGCCACCAGCCACGGGCCCAGCACATTACAACATTCGCATCGCCAAACAGCTCCACTCAAGGGCCCATCACTTACATACACCCACATGCCTGATACAGCAATCACACCAGCTGATGGGAGTGTGTAGACTGGTGTTTGGCTGGCAGTGTGTTGCAGTAGCCACCAGCAAGTCAACATGTACACTATGTACACCCTCAGCCGAGCCCCACTCCACACACAATGGCATCACTTTTTTTTTTTTTAAACAAAGAAACAACTAACTAATTAGAAATAATTACAAAACTACAAACACAAAAGCTCTAACTAAGTACATGACAGAAATGCTAACTATGAAACTGAACACATGAAAATACAAAACAGACATGAGTTTACACTCATGGTTGTTCTCAGTAATTCTTCTGGGTGTGGTAATTCTTAAAACAACCACCCACACACAGCCCAGGCTTTGAAGGACAATCTGGGCAGTACATTCGAGTCTACCTCCGGATACCTCTTTGAAAACACACTCCACATTTCTTATCTGGAAAGTCTTTTTTGGGCGTGTGAGGAATGTGCTCAGCAAAAGTGGTGATCTTTCAATCTTGCCACATCCTCCACCACTGCTTCTCCAGGAACTCTGGCCTGTTCCACCACAATAAGGCTCTCAATCACTGACTCCTGAAATTTCACAAATGTTATCTTTGACTCTGGAGACCTATCCTTAAACACAATAAAAGCATTAAAAGTTGCTAAGTGGAAAAGGTGAATTGCTAACTTCTTATACCAAACTTAAGACTTACGAATAGCAGTATAAGGTTCCAACCTTTGATCAACTCTATCTACTCCTCCCATGTGCTTATTATAATCTAAAATGCACACAGGTTTGCGCACTTCAGCAACCTGGCCCCAAACAGTCATGGGGGAAGTACTCTCATCATGGATGGTATTTAGCATGTAGACATCCCTCCTGTCTGAAAAGTTCAAAGCTAGCAGCTCATCATTCCGCAAGGCACTGCACTGTCCCCTCTGAAGTTTTTTACAGACAAGCTCCCTTGGATAGCCTTTCCGGTTACAACAAATTGTGCCACAAGCAACAGTGTCCACTCTAAACAATTCCTTGAACAACTGCACTCCAGTGTAAAAGTTATCTACATTGAAATGGTGACCTTTGATGAACAGTCGTCTACCAAGTTCCCACACAATTTTCTCAGTAACTCCAAAAGTGGGAGGACAACCAGGGGGGTCTATACTGGAATCCCTACCAGTGTAGACACGGAAATTATACACATATCCTGTACTACATTCAGACAGCATATACAATTTCATTCCACATCGTGCCCTCTTTCTAGGAATGTACTGCCTAAAAACCAAACAACCCTTGAAGAGGACCAAAGACTTGTCCACAGCTATTTCTTTGCCTGGAACATAGACCTCTGAGAACCGATCTACAAAATGATAAAGGACAGGCCTAATCTTAAAAAGACGGTCAGAATCAGGGTGATCTTGTGGCAAGGCTAATGCATTGTCAATAAAATGCAGCATCCTAAGAAGAAGCAAATACCGATTACGACTCATTGTTGCAGGAAATATAGCTGTCAAGGGACTAGTAGACCAATAAGAAGCCAGTGACGGCTTCCTTATCAACCCTATCAAAAGAGTCAAACCTAAAAACCATTTCATCGCCTCCAAATTTGTGGGAATCCACTGGGCAGCTCTAGAGTGCGGCCTAAGTCTAGCAGCGTTGTCCCCCAAATGCTGCTCCACATACAAATTAGTCTGCTCAACAATCTCTTCCAAAAACACATCATCCACAAATAACTCAAAGAAATTGACAGGCAAAAAGTTCTCAATATTGACTCTACACCCCGGGAGACCAGTAAAGGCAGGCAACTCTGGGTGCTCCATGTTTGGGGCAACCCAGAGTTCAGGTCTTCTAACGGGAAACCTTTCAACCCCAGGTTGCTGCACTAATGGCACATCAGTGTCCTCCTCTGATACAGGCCCTTCATCTGCACTGAGTGTGGCTTCCTCATCAGATGATTCCTCTCCGACAGAAACTTAACTGCCAGAATCTCTCACTTCCTCCTCTGCCTCAGATGCAGAGTCCGTCTCATAATCATGATCAGACAGTGACTCAAAAAGCATACCAACCACCTGCTGAGCGGTCATCCTTCAGCTAGCCATGATCTTTCCTACGAACATTAACTGGACAAATGCACCACCAACAACCAGCACTGTGTAAGATAAGTAATAAAGTGTAGCTTTATTAGTTAGAGTTATAAACTCAAACATTATACCGCTTACTTGCCTGAAAAAGCTTGAATCACCAGCAACTACTCAGTACAGACACAGCAATCACCAATGATATCCCACTAAAAAGAAAGAAAGAAAAGCAAATTAGAAATAAGACAACACAAATATCATTGTGCACTAATCTAAGGACAATTTCACACAAACCTGCATTTAGTACACCACCTACAAACATGACATTCATGCATGGCAACAATACTCCTTTGGAGTAAATTGCTTTTACTTACCTAAAACATGCAACTATGCGAACCGCAGGTCAACCACCGCCAAAACCGCAACGAGCCACAGCAAAGAAAGCAAAAGCTTTGAACTAGAACAAAAAAGGAGGAAAGAAATTATCACAAATGCAAATACTTTGTCAGTTGACAAACATCCCAGCATCAAGCATTTTGAAATTGGTGCCTAAGTGGATTCTGCCATAGGGGCAGATGGGCCTACAAAAAAATAGGCCTATCTGCCCCAAGGAGGGCAGAAAATACCTTTAGTAGTGTGTCCCCAGGGGGTGCGGCCCTTCCCAAGGGGCCACCCCCAAATAAAAAACAAACCACACACACACTATCCCTGGTGCCTACGTGGCTTCTGCCTCCAAGGGGGACAGAAATGGCCAACAGTTCAATGCCCCCCTTGGGGGGCTCCCCTTGCCCAAGGCCCCCCCCAACAAAAATAAACATGTTAAAAAATCACTGGCATTCTAGTGGTTTCTGTCACCCTTGGGGGCAGATCAGCCTAAAAATAATAGGCCAATCTGCCCCCAAGGGGGGCAGAAATGGCCACAACAAACATGCCCCCAAATGGGAGCGACCCTTGCCCAAGGGGCCACTCCCCACTTCAAGACATTGGAAATATAAAAAAAAAAAATCCCTGGCGTCTAGTGGATTCTGCCCCTCTTGGGGGCAGATCAGCCTAAAAATAATAGGCCGATCTGCCCCCAAGGGGGGCAGAAATGGCCACAACAAACATGCCCCCAAATGTGAGTGACCCTTGCCCAAGGGGCCGCTCCCCACTGCAAAACATTGGAAATATAAAAAAAAAAATCCCTGGCATCTAGTGGATTCTGCCCCTCTTGGGGGCAGATCAGCCTAAAAATATTAGGCCGATCTGCCCCCAAGGGGGGCAGAAATGGCAACACGCCCCCAAATGGGAGCAACCTTTTCCAAGAAGCCGCTCCCTGACAGGTAAAAATCAAAGTACAACAAACAGACAAAATCCCTGGCGTCTAGTGGGCATTCCTGCTGCGGGCAGCAGGAATGCTCAAAGAGACACTGGGGGAAAGGAAAAGCCTTTCTCCCGGTGCCTCTTTGTCCCAAACCCCCCACCCACGAGAGGAGAAACTCACCTGTACCTCCATACTCGCACTGGAAGCAAGTTGCTTCCAGTGCGACCAGCAGTGTGTAATGATGTCAGCGCGCGATCGCGCGCTGATGTCATTACGGGGGGATGGGGGGTGGGGAGTTCAGGGGTGGAAGGGGAAGGTCTTCCCCTTCAATCCCCGCCTTGGGGGAGTGGGGGGGAACCCCACAGAGGAAGCAATAGCACTCCCTCAGAGCTTGGGGCCGAGGACGTAATGGTAAGGTCCTTGGCACAGGAACACTGTGCCGCGGGACGTAACCACTACGTCCTTGGCACAGAAGGGGTTATACTTGGCTTGAGCCATAAAAAATGTTTACGCGTAAATGGCACATAGCTAACTCCATATTTATATTTTGATGCTAGACCCATCTAGTGTTAACATTTTGGAGTTAGCACCATGTTTAGGATACATGAAACCTCCTTGCATCAATGAGCAGTAAGGTAGCTATTCCCGTCCTAAACACAACGCTAACCCCCAAGCGCCATATTTATCCCTGACACAAAAATAAGGATAACCAAAAATGGCACAAAGTCCTATTAGTGCCAAAATTTTATGCCCGGACAGACCAGGCATTAAAAAGAGGCTCACATACCACCACTCAGGGAAGAAACACAGAAGGAGCCTTGGAAACTGCCAGGAGAATATGGAAGTTCTACTGCTCCAGCTTGGCACATGCCGCAGACATCTGCAAAGACTGCAGATCCAACCAGCATCACCGCAGCAACCTATAACTCCACCACAACAGCTACAGAGGCAGTGCAGAAGGAGGGAGAGAATCTTTAGACAGCGAATCACCATCTTTGTAATGAGGGAACAAGATGTAGCCTGGATGCATAGACTCAACCGGGAGTCCATTGTATGCCTGCTGCGCCTGACAGAGCCACACATCACGTCAAGGCTGCAAACTCCCCATAACATTCCACCCCTGACAAAACTCCTTGCTGTCCTCCGCATGATGGCGTCTGGACAACAAGTGATCGAGTGGCTGGAATCTCCCAGTCATCCTTCTCTGTCTGCCTACCAAAGGTCCTGGACACAATCCTATGCCTCACGCCCCAACACATCTGCTTCCCAAACACCCAGCAGCTGCACAAGGAAACCAAGCAAGGTTTCTATCAGATTGCTGGCTTTCCACATGTGCTGAGTTCAATGGACTGTACCCATGTCCAACTGACCCCACCTTCAGCAACAGAACACCTCTACAGGAACCACAAGCACACACATTCCATCAATGTGCAGGCCATCGTGGACCACCGTGGGCTCTTCAGCAACATCCTGGTGAACTATCCCGGCAGCGTCCATGACGCATACATTTTTCACAATTGCATCATCAACCAGCGGTTCCAGGATGGGAAATATGGCAATGGTCTACTCATAGGTAAACCACCATACCAATCATTCCACACAACAGACCAACCATCAAGGACAAACAAGACAAACACAAGAAACACACATGGGCAGGACCACAGAGATGTACAGGCAACAACACATAAGCCACATGCCGTACTACACTGCAAACATTGCATGTCACAAACACATACACCCAAATCTATATAACACAGCAACACCCTAACTGGAAAACCATGTGTGGACAGGTGGAGCCAAGTCTCCTTTGCATACAGAAGCTGCTTACAAACCACTACAAGTGTCCACAGGTTGACAATTAAATACAGATCACACACACAGTACATCAAACAAAGAAGCGCACATTCATGTCAATGGCATAGGCTATGGTCATGTTGATTAAGTCACACATGAGCACAGCCCCACGTAAACCATGATGTGAAAGCCTAAATCAAATGCCACCCAAGTGGTGCCATAACGAGTATACATCAGCCAAATATACCTGACATACATGTAGTGTGCACATACACCTAACTGCTGCATTGTGTCCCACGCAAATGAATAAAAAAATATTTGCCATTGAAGATCATGGTGCAGAATCATGAGTAATGGGGCAGCACCTAGTCCAGTGACACCTCACATGTGCCCCCAGTGCCCCCTAAGAACACCATGGGGGTCATTTTGACCTCAGCTGTCTTTTTTAAAGACCGCTGAGGGACCGCCGTGCGGAAGACCGCCAGTGCAGACGGTTAGCCGCTCGGCCTATTATGACTGTTGGCAGCTCTCTGTCCCTTTACGACCGGAGAGCCGTCAACAGCCATACTGGCGGGCGGCGGGGAAGTGGAGGTTGCTCCACCTCCACCGCCACGCCAACAGAACACCGCCCAGCGAATCACGTCCTGTGATTCGCCGTGGCGGTGTTCTGTTGGCAGTGTGGTGTTGGCGGAGCTGCCCCCATGGCTCACGTCCCCTCCCGGAGGATCGTCGGACCAGGTAAGTCGATCATCCGTGAGGGGAGTGGGGTGGGGGGGTGTTGTGTGTTGTGTGGGTGCATGGGGGTGTGCGTGTGTGTATGTAGAGGGGGTGTGTGAGTGTGTGTATGCTTGTGGGGGTGTTGTGTGTAGGGGAATGAGTGCATGGATGTCTGTGGGTATGTCTGTATGGTTGCGTGCATGTATGTTTGAATGTGGGTGTGCGTGTCTGACAGTGTGTGTGGATGTTTGCATGTATGTCAGTGTGTGTGCGTGTAAGTATGTAGGTGGTGCCTGCGTGCATGTCGTGTGGGTATGGGTGAAGTGATGTCAGGGGTTGAGGTGGGGAGGGGGGCCCTGCCACCTTTGGGGGGTGGCAGGGGTGGTGGGGGAGACCCCTATCAGTGCCAAGGAAGGGATTCCCTCACACTGATAGTGCTTACCGCCATGGATTTCATGGCGGTTCAAACCGCTGGAAATCCACGGTAGTAAGTCGGGTCAAAATACCGTCGGCGGTATAGTGACGGCCGCAGGGCTGGAGACCCAGGTCTCCAGCCCAGCGGTCGTCTCCGCCCTGGCGGGCTGAACTGAGAACCGGCGGATGACCATGGCGGTAACCGCCATGGTCATAATTCCATGAAGGGAGACCACCAGCCTATTGGCGGTCTTACCGCCGCTTCTCCGCCTTCCACCAGGGTCGTAATGACCCCCCATGTCTGTTCCAACAACCAGAAATGATCCACCATGGTGTTGTGTCTAAGAAAAAACACTATCATTGATATAATAGAATGCGTTGGGAGTTTAGTGGAGATATCTGACCCTATATGCACCGTACTAAGGGACCCATGTGAAAAATAGCTGTGGCCCCTCCCAAAGCCTGCACTGTCCATGTGTAGAAAGTGTCTGTCAGAAATCATGCAATAGAAGCTAGTACATACTTCTGCAACAAATTACATCATCCTACCAATATGGGACACACACTCCTGTATACTTTATGACTGTCACAAACATCATCTACCACAAAGGTATGATGGAGCGCAATGCTTTGCCAAAGTTGGCAGGGCCACACTCCGTCATTTACACAATGCAGGGATGCGCCATCGTTAATTGAATACAGCACACCATTTTGTTGTCCCCTGTGCTGCCGCTAAAATTAGCTTCCAGGACCTGCTCAGGAATCCTTACACCATTGTGCAAATATGTCTTCATTGAGTGTTGTGATAGTTTATGTGTGGGAACTGACACCTTCCCGCACATAAACTACCATATCTGGCATTTTGCTCTTACTCTACATGCTGCAGAATGCAGTACACATCGAAATAACAAAATATGAGGAGGAACAAAAGTATTCCTCCTCGCTGTGCCTTGCTAACGCCACCCCAGGGTGAGGTTAGATTGTGGTGCTGCCTCTGGTTTCCGAAAACTCATAAATCTGAGGCAGCGACAAAATGCAATGGGTGTTGCTGTGGCACGCCCACAGCAACACCCATTGCATTCCCCTTCCATGGAAAGGGCTGCCTGCGAAGGATCCGTATTTACCAGGTGGCATCACGCTACAAAAAGTGGCATAACGCCACCTTTTAAATATGGGGCAAAGCATAGTGCCACCTGAGCTTCAATAAAAATGATGCTCTGGTAGTGCTAGGGGCTCTTAAATATGCCCCTAAGTGTCACACTGCATGCATAGTGCAACATGGTAATATAGATGGCACAGTCTGGCTTTGTAGGAAACTATACTATATCAACATCTGACACCATTGCGCTGCTAGGAAGTGATATGCGCCATGGAAGAATAGATCACTGCTTCAACATGGACTTCACAACACATATACCTAAATCATGACCATCACTTTTGAGAACAACATAAAAACTTCCCAGACCCTTGAGCCTCTACCCAACTTTGTCATGTCCATCAACACAGTCCAAAGAAACCATTTCACAAGAACAGGAACATACACTATACCACAAGTAAGTCTGTGTCACCATTCCAACTAAAAAGTACAACTGCCATGGGATGTTCCAAACCACTTTCAACACTTAACACCAGCTTTGTAGCTGACTAAGGGTACGGCCTACAGCCGTGGGGGATTACCCCTTTTGCCAATCTCATAATGGTAGAACAGCAGGCCTATAACGAGGGACACAGGAAGACCAGCAATGTGGTGGAGAGGACAATTGGCCACCTGAAATCTAGGTTCAGGTCCCTGGCCCTGACAGGAGGAAGCCTCTTGTATGCTCCACCACTTGTTTTCAGGATCATCTAGGCATGTGCAATCCTGCACAACATTTGTGTCTGGACAAATATCCCATGGGATGAACAAGACGATGTACCCAGTGAGGGTGAAGATGATGATGGAGCAGATAATGTAGAGGGGGAACACATTAACATTGCTGCAGGAGTTCGTAGGAGGTTTCACATTGTGGAGAACCTCTACACATAACCACATTACTTTAAACATCACTTTGTAAATAGCACTAATAAATCACTTTGCACCTGAATCTCCTTGGTCTATTCATTCTCCGCTACATGCATCTTTGGAATGTGCCTCAAACCTCAGTGAGCAGGTAGGTAACACAAAAGTGACCAGTATGGTAGCAACAACGTTTGTGACATGACTGGGTCTACTGCCACCATCTCAAATATCAGTGACACTCAATTTGCAGGCGTGTGAATCCTGAAGGTCTAGATCAATCCACCACCACATATGTTGTCCCGTCAAGTGGACAAGGTGCCAATACCTAGCCCATCCACCATAACAATACCATGCATAACAGGAAGAATGCAAAGGGGGGGACATGAGGTAGGGGATGTCAATAAATGGATATCAAGTAATGTAGGAACAGAACACTGTCACAACTCATGGTGACAGTAGCATTGCCTGCATGGTACATGTGTGACAAGGGTGGAATATTCTTGTGAATTGTGGTCCCTCAGTAAATGCCCAGGGAATATAACCAATGTCCAATGCTGAGCCTGCACAGTGTATCCATGGGATTGACACTTCCAATGTGCACAACCGTGGCACAAGGTGGACTGTACCTCAGGTATGGCACACACACACATAGGCTGTAGAGTGCGCAGTGGGGTGCCTTGACTACACAAGCAGCTATGGGTGCAGAATCACTATCCAAACATATAACCCATAGTCACCATCCATGGATATTTTGGGACAATGCACCACAACATATTCAACTGCGTTGAATGTTGGCAGAGTAGCAAACATTCAATGTGTACATAAGGTGCACACTTGGCACACACATCTGCTGTCCTGACACATGGCTAGACCAAATGTAGGCAAACATGTGCAGATTGATGGATGGGTGTATGCTCTATGTAGCAACGGGTTTGCCAGGATCAACAATGTTTGATGTGTCAGCATGTATATCTAGTATGCTGTGTACAACTGCATCACACAGCACAAAGCAATACACACTACCCATTGTCACCAACATGACAGAACAGATACATGATAGCAATATTAGCAAATAGCTCCATACATGTCATGGCCTCCAACATCACAATCAGGTGTGGGATGTGCTACTCAGTCCAGCGTTATTGAAATATGTCTGAGACACAACGCCAAACAGAGTGGGAGTAGACCTAGCCATATCTGTTGCAATTGGCTAATGAACTCTCTAGCACTGAGATGATGTGACACCTCAATATCAGTCAGTCATGGTAAGAGTTACCTAGGCCGTGCCATGCTGGAAGAAATGACTTGCAAATACAACATGGGAGGTCAAATGGAGACAACACAAGTGGTGTGGCACGAGTGATGTCAAGTATGTGTGGAACTCATGACAACTCATGAATACTGACAATGGAGCCATATCGATCAAGTCAGCAGGATAAGGAAATGTAAACATCTTCCATGAACTCAAGTCACATGTTGCATTATGTCCATGTATGTATAGACAATGTTGCTGTATGAGATGTGCACAAAGTGATAACATACTAAAGAATGGGACCAATGCAGGTGACAATACATGCCTCACCAGTAGTGCAGGAATACATGGAGAAGGGACACACATCGACCAAAAGTGACTGTACAGCACATCAATGTCTACATTTCAACATTTCACATATGTACAGAAAGGGTGGCCAGTTCAGTACATCATCGAGTCATGTTGACAACCTGCATACTATGACCCATCGCATGCCACCATGACAGGAGGCTGTGACAGATGACACCATCTGTATCCTGGCGTTTCAAATATTGAGGTGACAACAGAGATACAACCCCAAAAAGATGCCCAAGGGAAGTGCTAAGGACATCAAAACATGTCAAGTACAAAATGTGCAAGACACAAGTGTACATGAGAGGGGAAAGCTGACATCAAGTACAGCAGAGATAAATGTGAGATCTTGGACTGTCTGACCACAATTCTGCAAGTGTCTGTCTGCTGGGGAGTGTGCATAGTACTGTTGAGTAGCAAACATGAAGAGACTAGGTGCCTGCTCAATGAATCCGTACACCACTGCTCTAGCTACATAAATTATAACATTGTCAGGGGCCTGATGCATGTGCAAAGGAGGGTAATTAAACAGGGGCTCCATTGACTTACCTTTTCTCATGCAACTATGGGTTTGTGTTGCAATAGAAACTCACACTTTTGTGATGATGAGTAGGCTGGCAGCTATGCCAGACTACAAGACTGTGACACAGTGGTGTGCCATGGTTTGTGACAGACAAACCTGATGTGGACAAATATGGGTGCCTAGTTGATGGCAAGCACACATATGCCACACATGCCAGAACACATGTACCACTCTATTGGCTCAGGTATGGAAATGTGTAAGGATTGTGAGCAAAAGGAAACCTAGCACAAAGGTAAGGGCGAGGGTATCACTAGATCAGTGACTGTCAGAAATGAGCTACACATGTGTTCCGACATACGGAAACATGGTTGGCACTGATGAGACAACACATGCATTTGTCAAATGGCAACATGTTTCCATGCCAGAAGATAATAATGTGAAGTTTCAAATCCCATGAACACACCACTGTCGTCATATGTGACAGAAGTCACAAAACACATGTCCATACACACACACGGCAGATATCAATCTTCCACAACACATGTATACATGACATCTCCTGCAACTACAGTGCATGTTGGCACAAATGGCACCCATGTAGCAGAGCAACATGAATGGGAATCCAACAACACACCACAGAGTGAACCCACATAGACTGGCAAATTGGCAGGCTTAGCGTGATGTCAATGCAGTTCAAGTCCACTGAGTACTGTGTGTAGAAACTTTCATGGTTGTCACATGCATTACCATGTGTTGGACAGAGGCCACCAAACATGTTTATTGTTGTAGATATGTGTACATCTGTATCTCAGACACAACAATGTAGTCCACTCCAAATTAGTTTATGTACACATGTATACACACATAGCACACATGTGGCAACATGTCTGTGGACACAGTGTAGCAACAAATACACATGTACATGATGTATTGAGTAATCACATGCAGAAAACTCACAAACCTACCCACAGGTCCAACATACCATTGTAATAGTAATGACAGTACTGTACATTCACCCACATGTTGCCATACCACATGTACACCACTGTTGCACACCCCATGTAACATGTGAAGGCACTCAGGGTTCACTCATGGCACACAATGCAAAAATCCACACAATGTTGTCATGCGTGAAATGTTTTTCACACATACGCATATGCCATACAATAACCCTAAACTAATAGACACATAGCCCCTGTGCGTCGATTGCACGTCCACAGGCCTCTTCATGCTAATGGTGTGAAAATACGATGCATAACCATCAAGTGTACAAAAACAACGTATGATTGAATAACGTGATGCACACGCCCAGGAAGTGATGTACGAGGACATCTTGCCTGCAAACATGCTACAGTAAGTATAGTTTCACCTTCACTTCACAGTCTGTTTCTCTTTGACTGTGTGAGGTTGTGTGGTTTAGGTTCTGGTGGATTTGTGGAGTGTTTGCTGTGTTTGTACTGTACATTGTGCTGTGTCCTGTGTTATTTTGTATATTAATTGTCTCATAACTTGTATTTTGTATAGTGAGTGTACTCTTTTTGTCGGGTGTTTGTCTGGGGTAGGTTAGTAGTTGTGGTAGTTTGGGTAGTTGGGGTAGGTGTAAGGGTTAGTTTTTTTTTTTTTGTTTTTGTGAACTCCATTCACCGCAGGGAATGTTTGGGAAAGTGAGGATGAGCTGGATGTCTACAGATGAGCTGGGGAAGGTTCATCTGGGTGGTGGCACACTACCTCCCCATGATGCTGCAACTGGGTGGCCAGGTGATACTTGGCTACCCCACGGAGGCAAGGCGGCTGCAGTGGGGCAAGGTGCTTCACCACATTACCCGGATTTTTGCAACTGGAATGAACGACCACCAAATAAAGCATCGCTGGGCAGATTTGGTGTTAAGGGAGCAAGATCTGCTCGACCATTTGGGAATTGAGATTGGTGGTAAAGTTGGTAAGTCTCCAATTGCCATTTAATCTCATTTTGGTTGCGTGCACATGACAGTTGCTTATAAGTTTGAGTGCTGCATGCAATGGATGTGGACATGTCATATGTGACCTGTATGAAGAGTCCATGCCCCACGTTAAGGCTGCATGTAAACTGTACACCAAGGAAGCAAATGCAGGACAGATGTACAATTTACCCTGCACAACCATCTCAAAGTGTAGTGATGTCTGCATAGTGTAACTAGTTAATGATAGTGTAACTAGGTAATGAGCAGCTACAAATCAGGCCTGCACCATGCAACATGCATGAAAGGGGGTCCCAAAACATGGTTGGAATCCCAAAATATTTTCCTCTGAGTCAGAAGATAATTCCCTATGTATCATTTTCAAGCACTCATAATGGTGGCTGAGAGAAGGTGGGTAATGTGGGCACATAAATGTATTAGAAGGGCCCACATGTACTCAGCAGTAGTTGTGATGATCAGTTGCGTCTCCTGCTGAGAGCATTATTGACCTTAACATGAAATAGATGATGATGGAAGACACCTGCATTATGCTGTGCCTTATTTCTTACCACGCACACACATGGCATTGAGTAAGGGGTGCACTGAGGGACACATGGACAGTACACATGCAAATGGTGCTGCACCACTGTAGTTCTATTGGGCCCTTTGTTACCGAAGGACATGTAAAGGTGCTTGATCATGCACTGGTCCAGACTACTCTCAGTTCCATGTTCCAGTTCATTTTGTATCACAGACAGCCTATACGATGTCTATAACCAGACACATGTGCTGAGTCAGTTACACAGGCCTGCCGCTTCTCACTGACAGTAGGGGGCTGCCCTACATCAGCTCCATCACTGTCACACCACTCATTAACCTGCACCACCAGATGCATCCTTTGACCACTGAGCAAGTGTGTCTGTGATGAGTTGTATTTCTATGTGCTTTTCCCTCACTAGACTAACAGTGGTATACCATAGCAACATTACCACACACTATTGGCACTACATCCATGATTTCATCCAGTCAATGTGCAGGTAAGTACATCAACTTCACCTGAGTACACTCGCGTAGCAATTTTGAAAGTATGTGTGCCTTGAGATGGCACACACATATTACTTACTTCACTGAAGGATGTATGGTGCCATTCCTCAACACTTTGGAATACCCACACTACCCCAGGGTAGTAGTTTGTCAGTTTGAAGTGACAATGATGTAGAATTGCCAGGCACTGCAACAACCATCACATGTCCCTCAGATGTAATATGCATTTCCAGCAGTTTCATATGGTACTGGAGGTGTTGTGCTAACAGGCAGATGCATGGCAATGCCATGTATAAATGGTGCAGTGAGAAGCACCACAAGTGTCCGGGACAGTGATGGTTTGTAGGTGCATGGGTCTACCTTATCTGAGAGTATGTGCCATTGAGTGATAATAGCTTTTTGTAAGTTACTATGATCTACCACTAGGACACACTGAACAATGAAGTCAATTTACTGAAACCTGGCTTTTACACAAAGCAATATTTTCCATTTATGACTTGCAGGTGGACCAGCGACCTACACCATAGGAGAGGTGGTGCGTTTTCAAGACAAAGCATCCAGAAAGTGTCATATTGAGTGTCCCATGAGCAAATCCAGGGAATGCTGTGAGTCAGTCAGAAGTGTGGAATGCAGTGACAGAAGATTTTGGCCTGACCAATGATCTGATATCATAGGAGGATGAATGATGACATCATGTATGTTGGAACGCTGTGCAATGAGAATTGCTTGCATGTAGTTCAAGGGAAAGCATGTGCTGTGATGGAATTGTGTGTAATAGGAAAATTAATGGATGACCACGTATTCATTGCTGTCTACCATTATAGGTCACAGGGCAGTTGTATATGTACATAGCATGTCTGTTGACAACCACTTTGTCATAGCACCATTGTCAGCACTGTGTGCCACACATAGCATACACTTATTGCCATGATGGTACAGATGTGGGTTCTATCTGCAGACATCACTGGGGGATAATGTAGGAGACACACACACCACAGGTGCCTCAGAAACCTTCAGATACAATGGGTTTGGAGGACTGCAAGGAGCTATAATGTGCTGCACAACAGTCAGTAGTGTACACAATGTGTGGACAACTCCACTTCAGATGGTTGTGGGAAAAGTCTCTGATTCTCCCACATAAGATGTCTGCAGTTTTCACAACATGGTCCTGCCACCATGATAATTGTGCCTGATGTTGGTCACATCACATATGCATATGATGTGCATTGTATGTGTGTAGCTGCTACTTTGATGATGTATGACGTGTATGTGCTAATGCTGTAACATGTTTCAAGAAACAGTTGCAGCACCCAATGCAGTGTCAAATCACTGTGGTTTTAAAGCCACCCATACAGCCACCTTGTGTGTGCTGTTTACCACATGTAGAACTTCATATCACAGGGAAGAGGGCTTCAGTTCTGTAATGTGTTGACAACTGTGATGTGCAGCTCAGGCTTTGCCCAGCCTTTCTTCTGCCAACATTGCATCAGATATACATGTATGCACACCATGGGAAATTACATGGCCCTTTGTAATGTATGCTCAGGCCAGGTCTTGCACCAGGACACATGAATGTAGATTTACCAAACCTCAAAATAGCAGGCTGGTAGTTAGCAGCCCCATTATAATATGGGCAACACCTTGTCTCCAGAAAGAGAAGTCAGGCCTTGATGTATAACCAGGGGTGTTGAGGAGATGGATTGCATGACCAACCCCCCCTAATGCCCAGGGAGACAGTAAATTCAGACCTGTAGAGGCACATGATCCTCACAAGTTAGATGACACAAATGTTGATAAGGGTTGCATTTGTTCCTATCAGCTCTGGGCCCTTGTGATTTACAATGGATTGCTGTAATCCCATTGACATGTACATGATACTGATGATGTCTGATTGGAAATAGACATCTATGAGGATGAAGTCATTGTTGATGAATGGAATGTGTGTTGGACTGTATTTGTTTAATTGCTGTTTCAGTGTAATATGAAATTCTGTACAAACTCTACCCAATGCTGATACTGATGGTTGCCTGTCCTCATATTTCAGCAGCCAACATGACTCATGAGCAGAGGTACAATTTCAAGAAGAGGGCAGAACGTTACTGCCACATCCTTGAGGTGGAAACAGGATACCGCAAGACGGCCAGGAGATTCTGTGATGAGAAAACTTTGGGGGAATGGCGCACCTTTGCACATTGTGGTCCAATAATGCAGGCACCAAATGACACAAGAGCAAGCTGCTCAGGTATGCAGGGGGTCAAGGCTGGACCTACAACCTCCACATCAGCACCACCTGTCTCCACACAGCCACATGTACTGCCACCAGCAGCTGGTGTTCCAACTCAATCGGAGCTGGACCTCAGAAGGGACCTAAATGCAATCCTCAAGAGACTTGACAAATTGGAGGAGGAATTGGCAGACAACATGAGGATATTGAAGTTCATTAAAAAAAAAAAAAAATGGAAAGAAATGAAGATTTGGACTTGTGGACTACCTCCCAGTTCATTCCCCTTCCCATTAAACTTTTGATAAGTTTTAGGTCGGGTTTGAGATAGTTAGTATTAGGCTAATGTAGGGTAGGCATAAGTTAGGTTAAGTATAGTGGGGGGTGTTTTTTTCTTATTATGTTTTTATTGGTGGGGGGTCATTTTGGGGTACATGTGTTTATAAATATATATATACATTTTTTTTATTACAAAAAACTATAGTTGTGTGGGCCATAGGATAAGTTAGTCAATGTGAAGTTATAGTAATTGTTGTCCTACTTGCATCTTGTTTCTTAAGGGGGGGCTGGTGGGCAATATTTAGAGTCTGTTATTCCATGTGTGAGATAAGTTTATATTAGGTTAGATCGATGTAGTTGTTTGATGAGTATAGTTAGAATAGGACTAGTGTAGGATAGGATAGGTTTTAGTTAATATGTAGGTAAATGGTCTTAGAATAAATCCTCTTTCTAATAGTATATATTTTGTGTAAGTTGCCTGTGTATCTGGGTCTTCTCATGAGTGGACTAGGCAAACTGGAGGAATGGCCTATGGTATCCTTACTGTCTTGATATCCCTGATTTACCATGTGCTTCCCCTATTGACAAAGGAACTTTCACACTGGCTGCAACATCACGTCTACTGGTCCATACATTTGCCATCCAGTGTATCCCCCATTCACAATGTCTATGTATATTTTGTCTTGGACAGGTAAGTCTGGTAATTCAGCTGTCATTGGTGGGGTCCTGTAGTTCAATTTTTGGATCTGTGACACATCTGACAACAGGCACAATTTGAACTGTATCCTGCAATGCTGACAGGTGTCCATCACTGATGAGGTTAGCTACCTCTTTACCACACAAATTAGTTGTTCTGGGACTCCCATCTGCTTATATTGCCATTGACTTGGTTCTCAACCCTACCTGTCGTACATCAAAAGTAAATGATATATTCATATATTTTTGTTTTTATGCTCAGTGAATTGGTAATATCAGACAACACCATCATACACCATTCTCATGTAAGCATCCTTGTGTGTAGCTTTGTGTCCCACAGTCCTGCCCTCATATACCGCTATTCTGTAAACATTGACATGGAGTCACACAATTCAGTAATTTAGCTGAGTAAATGGATCACAGAAAAAATAGACATGCTAAATGTGTACAAAGTATTTATATACAGGTAGAAGTGGGAAAGTGAATTATTTACAATGTCCAGGTCTGCGACCCCATTAGTAAAAGGTATGGATATGTAACACAATCAGAGTCCAGGGTTCAGGGACTTGTCATGAGACATTAGTGAGGAGGAACAAAAATTGCCAATTGGTATGTCAGAGAAAATCACAGTACAAGCAGACAAGTCAACAGTGTGTGGGTGAAGAAAGCACTTTTCCCACTGTCACGACACTGGCATGACGTTAAGGCCAGAACTAAGGAGAATTGTCCATGTGTAACAGACTGGTGTTACCAGGTACTCTTCCTACTGAAAGTAATTTCTTCCACATCTTCATCCTGTGGTGTGTGTGTGGTGCCTTATATGCCATTGATGATCTGTTGTAGAGGTAGAGGGGGCCACACACACTTCAGGGGATAAAGATGTAGAGTCCAAGTTCCCAGCAGTTGCCATTTGTGGTAAGACATAAGGCATCACTGCAGCAAGGAAGAACTGCAGATTTTTTAAAATAGCTGCAACATTGCGGTGGTAAACTGCCATGTCTTCCCTGAGGAAGGCCACTTCCTGCTGGATGGACTCAAGCTTGTTGTCTGTTATGCTGCTGCCAGTTTGAGAGGGCAATTGTAGCCTTTCCCTCATGGCAGCAGCCATCTCCTCCAGGGACTGCTGGAGTCCATGCAGGTGGGAGTGTGTGCCTCGGATGGCAGCTGTGTTTTAATTAGGTGTTAGGAGGCACATCTGAACCCCCTCCAGGCTGCCTATCATGGTCTCTTATCACTGTCCTCTGAAAGCTGGTTTCTGGGCCATCGGAGTCCAGTGCTGTGTCAGTACTGGCCGGTGGTATATTTGGTTGTTGGGAGGTTCATGTGGAGACCCCACAATGCTGTGTGTCCTTCTTGCTAGTAGAGGTGGTATCTGAAGGGAACCAGGGACATCCTGGAGAGTTGGTTCATTGATAGGTCTCAGCTGGTCATCTGAGTCATCATTGAGATCCAGGACAGGCAGGTCAGCAGAAGGAAAGCCATGATCCTCTGAAATGAGATAGTGTAAAATGAATCTAGGATTGTTGTGGCAGTTGACATGGCACAACAATTGTTTGATAGTGGAGGCTTAGTGACTAGTTAGAGACCCAACGTTGTTATTGTACATTGTGTGGCATATATTTTTAGTGCTTAGTGCCACTGGAGTGTCATGTAAAGAGATGCTCTGGTGGTGCTATGGGCTGTGTTGTATTTACTAGGTAGCATTAGGCCACTTATTGAGGCTTGACGCCACCTTGTAAATATGGCCCCTTCCCAAGCAGCACTTTACGTAGAAGGGGCGTGCAATTGCTGTTGCTGTGTGCGGTCCACATCAACACCCATTGCATTTTGACACTGCCCCAGATTTACATGTTTTTGGAGACCTGAGGCAGCACCAATGTCTAACACCACTCCAGGGGTGGGCATTAGCATTACTGTGTATCCTCCTTGAGTTGGTTCATTGATAGTTGTCAGCTGGTCATCCAGGTCATCATTGATATCCAGGACAAGTAGGTTGGCAGGAGGAAAGGCATCATCATTTTCAAAGAGATAGTGTCAAATCAATCTAGGATTGTTGTGGCAGTTGACATGGCATATCAATTATTTGGTAGTGGAGGCTCAGTGACTAGTTAAAGGCCCATGATTTAAGTGTTTTTGTAGACCTGAGGCAGCACCAATATCTAACACCACCGCAGGGGTGACATTAACAGGGTGCAATGTTGACTTATGCTTTAATTCCTCCTCATGTTTTCCTTTGTCTATGTGTGCTGCATTCCACAGCACACATGGATCAAGCAGATTGCCATATAAGTTTGTTGTTGTGCAGGAAGGTGCTCCTTCCTACACAACAATATTCTCCCCCTCAAGGCAGCCATCATTGAACTATGGTGCAAGGGATGTGGCGTTGGGGCTGGACAGCTAATTTACCACTTGCATAGCGGTGGTCACAGGGATGGCCCGTATGCTTATGATTTTTGGGCAAGACTGCATTTTCTAAATGTCAGTGCGTGATCCAGCCTCATTTGTACAGAGGCACCCACCTTAATTTCCAGTTTGATCAGGGACTCTATCTTGTTTGATTGTGGGATTGCAGCTACTTGTACTACTGCACACTTGGGCCCTTCTATCGAGTTCTATGACCTCCAGACTTGCAGTGGTGCTCAGATCACCGCCAACAGCAGCGGTTCAACTGGGGTACACTAGGACCACGGTGTAAGCACCACGGAGCAATGGCCTGGCACTGCCAGGTTGCCACCAGCCTACAGGCTGGTGTTGCTGCCAGTCATAATCCTCCAGGCCAGCAGTGCAATTAGCACTGCCCCCCAGATTATGATCCCACTTTCCCACCAGCCTTTGCATGGCAATACGTCCACAATGCAAAGGCTGATGGTAATGGGGTGTGTGGTCCCCCTGGGTTCCCCTGCACTGCCCATGCACTTGGCATGGGCAGTACAGGGGCTCCCATGGACATCCTCTTTGCGTTTTCTACTGCTCAATTTACAGACAGTGATAAGCGCACCCCAACATTGACTCTGGCTATATTACAAGCCAGCGTCAATGTTGTGGTGAGTTTCCCACTGAGCAGGCAGGCCAAAACTCAGTTTTCAGCCACCGTCCCAGCAGGAATCTCGTAATGTCTACTTGGAGGGAAGACTGCACTGGCAGTCTTTCCAACACAGGACTTTGGCATCTGCTGGTTGCCAATGTTGTAATGGGCACCATAATGTTCATAGACCTTCACCATGTGTTGTGTTTGTTCTTTTGTTTGCCCATTCTCATGTGGGTAATATGGTTGTGTCTGAGTTGTTGTGGGTTCACCCTGTATGTGTTGTGTTTATGCAGATTTTTCTCTTGTGGCACTGTTCAGATCAGCAGCAATATGTGTAGCTCAACACTGCACCAGATTAGTTGCGTAGGGAAGTGTCATGTTTACTGGGATACAGGACTGCCCTGCAATTCCCTGATTTTCTCCCTGCACCGAGACAGGCATTGTTGCAGCATGCTGAATGAGTGGCTGCCTTGAGGGGTTGAGTTGTTTATGTGCATGGGTGGTGTCCCTTCCTGCACATGTACAAGTCATGTTAGCCAAGGTGGCATTCCAATGTATGCTGCAATATGAAGCACATATGTGTAATGGCAATGCAACAAGGAGGTAGGGTAGCATTTTTGCAAAATACACCACCCTGAGCTCACTTAATGGTATTAACTTCCGTCCTATTCTCAGATGTCTAAGTTGTGTGGGCACAGGAGCTTTGACAATATGCAAGGAGTGTGATGATGGCACAGGCACAGTATTTGCCCGTCCCTTCCAGCCAATGTGCTGCATATTTATGTAGTGGAGTATAGCCCTGGTGATTGGTGCAGACTACCCTGCATATTTGGTGGTGGTTGGTAGAGTGTGCTGTCCTGCCTTAGATTCCTGTTATCAGCTCTTCTGGGATGGCTGCTGCAACCATCTCCCCCAGCTCATCCAGTTCCTCCTGTGGTGCAGGACTTCCACCTCCAATCTGCAGTGCTGCCTTTCTGTTCTTGGCCAATTTCTCCTTAGTTCTGCACGTGCAATCATGCCAGCGCTTGTTGCACTCAGCAACAGTTCTATTCACCTCTGCCACGCTTTCGATTTTGCCCACTATTTGCTGCCATATAGCCTCTCTCTTACCAATTGGCAATTTGGACGTGACAAAGAGCTGGTGTTGGTGCTCTGTAACTTCTCTGTGTGAGAAACTGGGGCTGATTGCAAGGGCCCCATAACTTTTTGCCCCCATTTTCCACTTTATGCTGGTGTTTTCCTGACTCTGATGGTGCCCTGGGTACTACTAACCAGTCCCAGGGCCTGTGCTCTGTGTAAAATGGATATGCAAATTAGGCTAATTATAATTGGCTAAGTTAACCTACCTATAAGTCCCTAGTATATGGTAGGGCATGTAGGTTTAGGGACCACAGCATAGGTGGTGCACACCTAGGTGCATTGCTGAGGTGCCCAGTGTCATTTTAAAAGCAAGCCTGCCTTGCTGGCTGCTTTTAAATTAAAGTTATATGCAAATTCGACTTTGGAATTAAAGGTACTTCCAAAGTTTTAAACTACCTTATTTTTACATATAAGTCACCCCTAAGGTGTGCCCTATGTGCCCCTAGGGCTGGGTGCCATGTAACTATAAGCAGGGACTTTATAAAAATAGATTTATAAGCCCTGGTGAGGTAAAAACAGCCAAATTCGTTTTTCCCTCATTGAAGTAAATGGCCTTCATAGGCTAGAATGGGCAGACTTTATTTTAAATTTTAAAGTCTCCTTAAATGTTACATACCAAGAATTTGGTATCAAATTGATTGTTATAATAAATCCCACAACTTCCAGTTGTTGGATTTAATATAACTAGTGCAGGTAAAAAGTTTAGACTTTACCTAAAAAGTTGCCAATTTCAGCTCTGCATTGTTTTTGCTGCTGTGCTCTGATTGGCCAGCCTGCAGCAGCTTCTGCCAGGCTACTTTAATGAGGTGTGAAGTGGCCTGACTTCACACAAAGGAATGTGCTTGGGGGAGAGAATCTCCCCTCAGCAGATGGGGAAGCAGGAAGGGGGAGGGCTGCCAAACTGGTCTTCAAAGGCAGAGAAGGACATCTGGAGCACCCAGCAACACCCCCACATCCTGCAACCCCAGACAGCTAGGTGCCCCCTTGATTAGATTAGGAGAGGGCAGGAGAGGGGTGTGTTTATGATTTTTAGCCACACCAGTGGGTGGGCTCAGCCAGATCTCTCCTCCAAAAATCAGATTCATCCATTTTGGATTTTTAGAGACTATTGCCTTCTGGGATGGATTTTTGCCACACTTCCCAGGAAGTGGTCATCACAGGGGGACGACCCTGTCCCTGATTGGAGGACCAGGGCCCCCCTGCTTTTCACCCAGGAGCAAGGATAAAACTGGCAGACCTGCACCCACGCCTCAGATCCCCTCCAGAATTCAACAAGAAAGGAACTAAAGAAGAAGAAGGACTGCCCTGCTGGACCCCTGGCCTGCACCTGGACCCTGCACTCAGAAAGACTGCACCAGCTGCACACTTGGGCTTCACCACAAGAAGGACTTTGCCTGGCTTCCACTGGTTCAAGGAGGGACTCCCTGTTTGCTACAGGTGAAAAATTGCTAACCAGAGTCCCCTGCACCAACTCCTGAAAAAGTGACCAGCTGCCCACTGCCCAGTGGCCAAAAAGGAGTTTGCGCCAGGTGCACTCTGGGAGTTGAAGTCCGCACTTCCCAAGGACCATCACAGAACTTCTGGACCCTTGGGGTGAGCTGTGGACCCCAAAAGAACCTTAAAAGAACATCTGGGTGAAGCCCCAGAAGTTTGGAAAAGATTGGAGAAATTTTAGAAAAAAGCTCCATAAAGTGACCGACTCGACGCGGAAATTCTAGCCGGCTTGCCTCAACCGCGACCCGGCCTGACTTCGTGGTTCGTCCCGGTCAAGAAAAACATCCGAAAAAAAGACTAAGTCCGAACGTAAAAAGTTGACCGGGACCTTCCAGCCATCGTATCCGAGAAGGGCTCCACGGACGTCGGATCAAGATCCAGGTTTACCCCGGTCGAAGGATTTTCATCTCGAAAAAACGACTAAGTCCGAAGGTAGAAATCACCACCGAGGAAACCGACTTCGCGTATCCGGACAAGGGCTCCAGGAGGTCGGATCCAACTGGCAGGTTCGTCCCGGTGAAGAAAAACATCGAAAAAGAGACTAAGTCAGAAGGTAACTTTTTAACCGAGGCCTCCCGCGACCTGTAGCCGAGCAGGGCTCCATCGCGGTCGGCCTGAAAGTTTGACCTTGTCCCGGTCCTGGTGCAACCAGATGACCCGATTGGCGCTTTTTGTTTCTATGCGCTAGAAAATAATAATACTTTAAAAATTCATATCTCCGGTTCCCCTGAACCGATTTTAATCGTTTTTGTGTCATTTTAAAGATAAAAATATAAGCTATTTTTATAAATTGGTTTTGGATTTTTAAACTGTTTCCTGTGTTTTATTTAATTACTGTTTTGTGATATTTGAATGCTTTACACTTTGTCTCCTAAGTTAAGCCTTGACGCTCGATGCCAAGCTACCAAGGGTAGAGCTGGGATTAATTTACTGAGACCTAACTGTACTTTTGTGGAGGTTTGTGGCTTGTTGCTAGGTGTAGGTACCTACCTGCCCTACCAATAACCCATTTTCCAACATAATTGGAAGCAGCGACGGGATCCTGTACTTGTGTTCAATATCACGTTACAGTTTTAGATAAAACAAATTAAAAATCCTTTAAATTGTCCTAGTGCAAAAATTGTTTTTAATTTTTAATTTTAATTTTTTTTAAAAAATTAATTTGGATTAATTTCAATTATTGAATTTTTGTAATTTTTTCTAAATTCTTGTTTCCAATTTTTGCAAAAAGTTTTTGTTGACACAAAACTAGGGAACCATGGAGCTTGATCTGGCTAGCCTACCCACACTGACAGTAGTCCAGCTTAGGGGGTTGTGTATTGAGAGGGGGTTGCCTGCAACCACTAATCTCAGGAAAGAAATCCTGATTAAATCCCTGACAGCATGGGCTGAGGCCCAAGAGGTAGAGACAGAGGAAGCTCCAGAGGAGGAACCAAAAGAAGATGATGCTAACTCTAACCATTCAGGGGAGGAAAGGCATCAGACCCCAAGTGAGGAAGAGGAGGAACGGTCCTCACTGGACACAGTCACTAGGGGTAGACCCAAAGCTAGTGGTAGGAAGAGGGTCCTTTCAGGAGGAGAGAACCCATCCATCAGGGAGAGAGAGCTGGAAGCCCAGCTAGCCTACATAGCTTTGGAAGCAGAGAAGCTGGCCCTAGAAAAGAAAAAGTGGGCATACAAAGAAAAAAGAGATGGAAGCAGCGATAAAGAAGCTGAGGTGTCCATGGGTGGGGGAGTTTGCCCCAGATTACCCAAGGGGGTAGTTCCTGCTTATATAGAGGGGGATGACATAGATAAGTGGCTAGGGGCCTTTGAGAGGGCACTCCAAATGAGAAGGGTTAAGCCTCAATACTGGGGTTCCCTTTTGTGGGAGTTGGTCCCCAACTCAGGGAGGGATAGGCTTCTGACCTTAAGGGGGGAGGAGGCAGATTCATACCCTAGTATGAAGAGGTGCTTAGTCAAGAAGTTTGGTCTGACCCCAGAGCAATATAGAATGAAGTTCAGGGACACCCAGAAGGTCAGTACCCAGTCTTGGGTTGACTTTGTGGACACCTCACTAAAGGCACTAGAGGGCTGGATTATTGGCAACAAAGTAAATACTTATGAGGGGTTATACAATCTGATCATGAGAGAGCACATCTTGACCAATTGTATCCAAGAAAGGTTACGCCAGCATCTAGTGGACTCTAAGCTGACCAACCCTAGAGAGCTAGGGGAGGCAGCTGATGAGTGGTTGAGAACCAGGGTGGTTGTCAAGTCCCAGGGGGGAGACTCCAAGAAGGGGGGGACAGGTCCCCAAAAACCTAAGGAGGGAGGTGGTAAGCCCACCACAGAGACTCCCTCTGTACCCCAGAACCCTAAGAAGGAGGAGAGTAAATCCCACTCCCACTCTGACATGCAGAGACAGGGAGACCCAGGGTTAAAAAAGCTCTTGGACAGTAGGGCTTGCTTTGACTGTCAGCAGACAGGTCACTTCAGAGGAGATGCAGCCTGTCCAAAGAAGGTGGTTAGCACTGGGCTGTCCAGTGTAGCCATAGAGGAGGATTCCTCAGATGATGAAGTCCTCCTAGCATTGTGCTGGGAGACAGGACCAGATGGTAAGCTGGTGATCCCTGAGGGTGGGAGTAGGCACTTCCACCACATTCAAGTGAATGGGATCCCTACCACTGGCCTGAGAGACACCTGTGCCAGTCACACTGTAGTGAGTGACCGGTTAGTTACCCCAGACATGTATGTCCCAGGAAAGACAAAGAAAGTCAGGATAGCCACAGGGGAGGTCACCTCCAAACCTGTAGCCATAGTGCCCCTAGAGAGGGAGGGTATCCTTGACTGGATTAGGGTGGTAGTCAGTGCTGACCTTCCCCTAGATTGTATCCTGGGCAATGACCTCCCAGAGGTGAGTCTGGTCACAGATGGGGTGGTCGCCCAGGGCGCCCCCCCAACCCAAAGTCCTGGGGAGTCAGTCCCTACAGTTAGGAGACAGGGGTCCCCAAGAAAAGGAAAGAAGAAAAGGAAGGGTAGGCCACTCTTAAAGAGAGTTCCAGGGAGCCAAAGGCCTTCTGCCCCAGTAGGGGGGGAGCCCAGAGTTGGCACTGGTGAGGCCTCACCTGACCCCAAGGAAGTCCTGAGTAGTCAGGCAGCTGTCCAGATGCAGGGTGTTGCCCCTGCACTGACAGAAGGGAGAGTGGAAGGAGGGTGTCTGCCACAGGAGGTGGTAGCCCCCCACTCTAGACAGAAAGAGGGGTGCCAGGACCCCAAAGATGCCCCTAAAGCAGCTCAGCCACCTGTCAGTGGAGAGCTTAGGGTGTGGTTCTGGGTACTGACAGCTGTCAGTAGCCTCTGCTGGGTGCTAGCCTTCCTGGCAGCACTGTACTTGGCCTGGGAGGCAGACCCCAGGGCCAATAGCAAAGTAGGCCCCCTGACCCTGTTGGTCATGGTGGGGTTGCTCAAGTGTTGGGTGACCTCTTTGGGTAAGCTAGGTGTTGCCCTAGCAAAGTTTGGAGTAGGGGAGGTGGGCACCTCACTACCCAAGTTGGCAGAGAGAGAGGAGGAAGACCCCCCTAGAGGGAAGTTTCAGTTTGACTTGGGTCCTTTTACTGTTGGGATGGCTTCACTACCCAGAGGGAGTGACCCTGACAGGAGGATGTAAGGCAGAGTAGGCCCTGCAAAGGGACAGCCAGTTTTCTTCACTGTCTTCCTCGCCTAACAAGCCAGGAAGACTCTCCCAGGGTTGGGCTGAGTCTCCTGGGCGTGTGGGCTGGGGGGGGGGTTGTGTGAGAAACTGGGGCTGATTGCAAGGGCCCCATAACTTTTTGCCCCCATTTTCCACTTTATGCTGGTGTTTTCCTGACTCTGATGGTGCCCTGGGTACTACTAACCAGTCCCAGGGCCTGTGCTCTGTGTAAAATGGATACGCAAATTAGGCTAATTATAATTGGCTAAGTTAACCTACCTATAAGTCCCTAGTATATGGTAGGGCATGTAGGTTTAGGGACCACAGCATAGGTGGTGCACACCTAGGTGCATTGCTGAGGTGCCCAGTGTCATTTTAAAAGCAAGCCTGCCTTGCTGGCTGCTTTTAAATTAAAGTTATATGCAAATTCGACTTTGGAATTAAAGGTACTTCCAAAGTTTTAAACTACCTTATTTTTACATATAAGTCACCCCTAAGGTGTGCCCTATGTGCCCCTAGGGCTGGGTGCCATGTAACTATAAGCAGGGACTTTATAAAAATAGATTTATAAGCCCTGGTGAGGTAAAAACAGCCAAATTCGTTTTTCCCTCATTGAAGTAAATGGCCTTCATAGGCTAGAATGGGCAGACTTTATTTTAAATTTTAAAGTCTCCTTAAATGTTACATACCAAGAATTTGGTATCAAATTGATTGTTATAATAAATCCCACAACTTCCAGTTGTTGGATTTAATATAACTAGTGCAGGTAAAAAGTTTAGACTTTACCTAAAAAGTTGCCAATTTCAGCTCTGCATTGTTTTTGCTGCTGTGCTCTGATTGGCCAGCCTGCAGCAGCTTCTGCCAGGCTACTTTAATGAGGTGTGAAGTGGCCTGACTTCACACAAAGGAATGTGCTTGGGGGAGAGAATCTCCCCTCAGCAGATGGGGAAGCAGGAAGGGGGAGGGCTGCCAAACTGGTCTTCAAAGGCAGAGAAGGACATCTGGAGCACCCAGCAACACCCCCACATCCTGCAACCCCAGACAGCTAGGTGCCCCCTTGATTAGATTAGGAGAGGGCAGGAGAGGGGTGTGTTTATGATTTTTAGCCACACCAGTGGGTGGGCTCAGCCAGATCTCTCCTCCAAAAATCAGATTCATCCATTTTGGATTTTTAGAGACTATTGCCTTCTGGGATGGATTTTTGCCACACTTCCCAGGAAGTGGTCATCACAGGGGGACGACCCTGTCCCTGATTGGAGGACCAGGGCCCCCCTGCTTTTCACCCAGGAGCAAGGATAAAACTGGCAGACCTGCACCCACGCCTCAGATCCCCTCCAGAATTCAACAAGAAAGGAACTAAAGAAGAAGAAGGACTGCCCTGCTGGACCCCTGGCCTGCACCTGGACCCTGCACTCAGAAAGACTGCACCAGCTGCACACTTGGGCTTCACCACAAGAAGGACTTTGCCTGGCTTCCACTGGTTCAAGGAGGGACTCCCTGTTTGCTACAGGTGAAAAATTGCTAACCAGAGTCCCCTGCACCAACTCCTGAAAAAGTGACCAGCTGCCCACTGCCCAGTGGCCAAAAAGGAGTTTGCGCCAGGTGCACTCTGGGAGTTGAAGTCCGCACTTCCCAAGGACCATCACAGAACTTCTGGACCCTTGGGGTGAGCTGTGGACCCCAAAAGAACCTTAAAAGAACATCTGGGTGAAGCCCCAGAAGTTTGGAAAAGATTGGAGAAATTTTAGAAAAAAGCTCCATAAAGTGACCGACTCGACGCGGAAATTCTAGCCGGCTTGCCTCAACCGCGACCCGGCCTGACTTCGTGGTTCGTCCCGGTCAAGAAAAACATCCGAAAAAAAGACTAAGTCCGAACGTAAAAAGTTGACCGGGACCTTCCAGCCATCGTATCCGAGAAGGGCTCCACGGACGTCGGATCATGATCCAGGTTTACCCCGGTCGAAGGATTTTCATCTCGAAAAAACGACTAAGTCCGAAGGTAGAAATCACCACCGAGGAAACCGACTTCGCGTATCCGGACAAGGGCTCCAGGAGGTCGGATCCAACTGGCAGGTTCGTCCCGGTGAAGAAAAACATCGAAAAAGAGACTAAGTCAGAAGGTAACTTTTTAACCGAGGCCTCCCGCGACCTGTAGCCGAGCAGGGCTCCATCGCGGTCGGCCTGAAAGTTTGACCTTGTCCCGGTCCTGGTGCAACCAGATGACCCGATTGGCGCTTTTTGTTTCTATGCGCTAGAAAATAATAATACTTTAAAAATTCATATCTCCGGTTCCCCTGAACCGATTTTAATCGTTTTTGTGTCATTTTAAAGATAAAAATATAAGCTATTTTTATAAATTGGTTTTGGATTTTTAAACTGTTTCCTGTGTTTTATTTAATTACTGTTTTGTGATATTTGAATGCTTTACACTTTGTCTCCTAAGTTAAGCCTTGACGCTCGATGCCAAGCTACCAAGGGTAGAGCTGGGATTAATTTACTGAGACCTAACTGTACTTTTGTGGAGGTTTGTGGCTTGTTGCTAGGTGTAGGTACCTACCTGCCCTACCAATAACCCATTTTCCAACACTCTGACAAAGATGTTGTGCTCCTCCTCACTAAAGCAACACCTGTGCTTTTCCTTCTCCAGGGACTGCTGAGGATTCTCCTGGCTGGTGCTTAGGTGATTGGGGTCTCCCTGTGGTCTCTCCTAGCTAATGCTACCATTTTCATTTGCAATTGCACTCTTTCCTGCCTGTGCATTTAAATTTGGTGCTAATGTGGGCTAAAAATGGCAGTAACCCTTTTGCAAAATGTTTAGGTTTTGAGCTATTATTTCAGCATTTCCATCATTTTTCATTAAGACAGGGCGCAATGGTTACTGTTATTTTTTTTGGTGCTCACCATTCCTTAGGGACGTCATACCTTAAATAAGGCACAAGGCTGGCATTATGGAATGGCGCTAGCTCGCGCTAAATAAAATGGTGCAAAAATGCATTATCACAGTTTTGTGTCATTTTGTTTAAACATTGGCCTTGGAGAGTCAGGGTTTAATGCCTCTGTGATTTAGACCTGTACACACTGGAAGACTGCCCAAAAGGCCCATCCAGGATGTACGTTCCCTCATCCAATGCTTCCAATTGGCAGTCACTATCTGTCTCCAAGCAACTAAACTCCTTGTATGGGAAACAGAGAAATGTTTGCACTGTTCATCAGAGGTGAAACGTTTCCAGAGGCAGTGTATTACTTCCTAGTAGGCAGCATGTACTATACCAATATAAGCACCTGCAGCTTTATTACTAAAAATTCCCAAAGGACCAATAGGTGTATGCAACTACTATCTGAGGCCCTGGGGCACTCTGGTATTACAAAAGGAGGTGCATACACTTGTGTCATCCCTCTTCTAATAAAAACCTATAGCACCAGTGCTGTCACAGGGAGGGGTTCCCTCATTTGCATAAATTCATGACCCCATGCAAAAGAGAAAAGCACCTCTGCTGTGTGTCATATTACTGATGCAGGCAATGAGACCGTTAGAAAGTGCACTGACTGCACCACAAACAGGTGTGCTACCCACATGGTGCCCTCTGAAGGGGTGGTCCAATGGACAACCCAAACGCCACTGTACAACACATGTAGTTAATCACTGTACCAGACTGCACACATTCTTTGTCACCTTAAGACACATGAAGAGTGCATATTTTTGAGTTGTCCAAACGTAGCAGGATTGCTGCCCTGTGTCTGTCCAATGTCAACCAAGTTACTATATATTTTCTATCACATCTCCTGAGAGGTCGGGTTTCACAAGATTACCTCTTGATTTATGAACAAGGCTTTTGTCTGAAACATGCAGTTGTAGAGGAAAGTAAATATGTTGATTTCATGAGGTGAGTACTTATTGTTTCAGTACAAATCGCAAAATGTCTTGTGGTTGCCTGGCTTTCAGTTCTAATTCAATGGGTTTCACAGAAGTAAAAAAGGTAAAGACTACTGGAGTAACTTTTTCTAAATATGGTGGATTGCCAAGAGGAACCAATTACAGTTCCATCAGGATGGGGTGATGAGTTCATATTTCTTCAGGCTCTGAAAGAGATCTGCTGGGGAATGTAATATGACTTTACAGGGGGCTAGTGTGGAGTCTGGTAGACCGCAGAAAAGCATGTTCTCTTCATCCAAATAACAAGTAGAAGGGCTTGACCAGCAGTTGCAATGTCACTTTCTTTGTGAAATGGTTTCACTTTCCTCAGTAGCAAGAGCTCATATCAGGCTATCACTGTTTTCCTGGCAGTATGTTCTTTGAGACTAAGGTTGGTGTCCAGGGTGAATTTAAGTGCCTTAACAATAGGTTAAAGTTGGGGTCTGCAGCCATCAAATTTTGTACCATAAAGTCAGGTTTGTACTATTTCCAGCTGTTTGTTCTTGGCAAATAACAGGAATTCTGGCTTCATTGGGTTCATTTTCAGGTGAGTGTTTAACATCCATGTCTGGATGAAGTATAGGCAGTGTTTAAGGCACTGGGTGTCCGCAGTAGAGGATATTCTCAGTTAGAGTTTTATGTTGTCACAATACTGGTTAATGTTGATGTTGTGATCAATGATATGAGGTGCAAGAAACTCTATATTGACAGTAGAGATACAGGGGGAAAGTATGGAAATTTGGGGCCTCTGCATGTAATAGGTACATTCAGGGACACAAAGGTGTTTATATGAAAGAACTTGTGTTTGTTGGAAAGGTACGAGGAGAATCACTGAAGGAAGTTGCCAGTAAATCTTATTCAAAACTTTATGGTGTGGGTGAGAGTTGGATGGTGGAGGTTATTTATGGCAGTTAAGAGGTTCAAAAGAATCAGAAGACAATGGTCATTTCCATCTGTGGTGTGTCCATGCTGCAGCCTAATCTGAATCCAGATTGGTAATCCTTCAAGGAATGGTTAGTGTTGGTGGGATCAGAGTTGAGTGTGGAAGCTCTATTATTTCTCTAAACTATTGTCCTGCTGTAGGTTAAAGTAACAGTGGCAATAACATAGTCAGAAATTGCTAAATACCCGGTTGGACTTAGCCCTTTCTGCAGGGTCATCCCCAAATTTCTGCCTTCACTCTCCTGTTTTCTGGACCTGTTTGTGTTGGCTTTTAGGACTCTGTACACCTTACCACAGCTACCCAGTGCTAAATTGATTGGTTTCTCTCTTTTAACCATGGTAAAAGTGACGTATATCCCATCGGAACATTTCATTTATTTGTAAGTCCTTAGTAAAGTGGTACTATGTGTGCACAGGGCCTGTAAAATAAAATGCCACTAGTGGGCCTGCAATAATGTTTGTGCCACCCACTTAAGTAGCCTTTTGACACATGTCTCAGGCCAGCAATTAGACCCTGTGTTTACAGTTTTGAACTGCCATTTTGATCTGGCAAAATACATTGTCTACCAGGTCTAAACCTTCCTTTTCAATACACATAAGTCACCCCTAGGGTAGGGCCTTATCACAGAGCAGGGTGCAGTGCGTTTACAATGTTGGATGTGCACATTTAACTTGTATATGTCCTGTTGGTGAAAAATTCTTACATTTGATTTTGATTGCTGCAATGCTTATCTCTCCTATAGGATACCATTGCATTACCTTATTACATTTATGTGATAACTTTCAATTGGGTGCAAATAGGAATGGCAATTTAAAACCCTCTTTGATGATAAAGTTGGAGTTTAAGTCACAATTCTGAATATGCCACTTTTTTGGCATTTTCTTGTCCCAGCCACATGGTGCCTGCAGGCTATATCCAGGGCCACATGAAGAGGTGTAACTAACAGTTGATCTTGTTGAATTGTCCCAAGCAGTGAGACAATGGGGGAATAGGTGTTGTTAGGATGAGATGAATGGGAGACTTGCTCACTTTAAAACCATTTTTTCCCCAAATTTCTGGGCTTTTTGGCACATTGTTTCTTATGAATCAACGTTTATCACTCTTGCTCCCTCTGTTTCTCTCTTTCTCTCTCTCTCACCTCAATCAAGGGTATTGAAATTATTGCTTAAAAATATTTGTAGGAATTTTTCCAGCACTGCCAATTACAAGAGTACTGGATTGAACTGTAAATCACCAAGAACCAGACCTTTAGACTTACTGGGCACAACTAATGGGTTAATTTAGAATTCGCTGTAGCAGGAACACTGCCATAAAATGGTGAAGCTTCAACTCCAGAAAATGTTCACTTTTTCTACAACCATTTAGAAGTGCCCGACCTGCTGGGTTTCTTTCAGCAGAGCCCCTGCCGGATTTGCTGGCTGCACCCCTTGACCTGGTGGTCTATCCTCCATGAGCCACCATGTCTGTCTTTTAGGGACCAAAGTAATTTGTGATATGGAATCTAGTTTGCAATAACTAAACACAGACTAAAAGAACGTGTAGCTTACAATAATAAAATATTTCTAAAATTGTGATCAATGAGAGGAGGTGGAACCGGAAAATTGTTGAACATTGCCCAATTTACTACTTAGGAGAATGTAAATGTAGACAGAAACCAATTCTAGTGAATTCATACACCCTAAACATTAGTTTTGCTGGCAAGTGCTAAAGACCTCAACCTATTTCAATATTATAAAGTGACTCATGTTCTGCACGTTGTTCTTAAGATCTGAGCAGGAAATGTTGCCAATAGATGACCATCAGGCAGGTTTGGCATCATGTACTCAGAGTCTAATCGTGTTTAATATTCCTACAAAATGACTTGATTTTGCCAGCAACTCAAGTGACTTGCTGTGCTGAATAACCCTTGACTAACTGAAGAGTTCAATCCCCAGATCCCTTCCCTTCCTCGATTATCATGAGAGCAGCTAATTGGGAAAGCAAGCTGATGAGTCGAGTGAACCATCAAGAGCTTAATACCTGACAATTCTTGTGGCTGCAGGTGGCTATGTCTTTATGCAGGTACACATTGATGCACATACAGAGATACTTTTAGAGAATGCCGATGGGCAGAATTTCATTCCCAAGGTTCACTGCATTGCTTGAAATGTCCTTCTATACAGGCTCTTATGTAACCCAGTGTTTCCCCGACAAACACACATGCATCATAAAAGAATGCCTCCAAGATGTCCTTATGATGTACAAATACATCAAGGCTGCCAAGGGATTGAACACATTAACCACATCTGCCTGCCTTTTGTTTGTTTTTTTGTTGCTATGACTAGCACCAAGGGTGTGGTACTAATTTTTGAGTGGATGGTGCTGTTGTTACTTTGCAGTCCCTCTGCAGCTTCTGTTGTTTATGCTTTCTCATTTGTCTCCAAATAGGGCACAAACTTCTTTATCTTGTGGGGTAGTGCCAGCTGTTTACTGGTGGCTGATTGTTTCTGGGCACTGGCAAACTCTTCAATGAAGCGGCTTGGTGCTCACTTCAAAGCCACTTCAATAATGTGTATCTGATGTCACTAGTGATGCCACACGCTTATGAATGGACTTAAGAGTGATTCTCTAGCCTCTCCCAGGTCCACCAAGGATAATGTTGGTGGGCATGGCTACATGAGAGGCTCAGCTCTTCCACAGCCATGCAAACCAATTTGATTGCCTTTCTTCTATTTGGAAGGAGGCGAGACAAAGTTAGGAGGAGGATCGCAACTGTTCCTACCCTCCCTCCTACTGGAGCACAGATAGACTGTGCTGTGTCCCAGAGAGGAGGTGGTGGGTGGTTTTTACATTATTTCCATACAAATTGTGTTAGCCTTCTTGTTTGGACAACAGTTGCACCGTTTTATGCCCCAGTAAGGAGCTGGAAGCTTTTTGTATATTTTGGTGTGTCTTACAAAAAACAGTCATAGTTTGAACCCTTGCTTGCACAGAGACACACAAGTTTGTACCAAACAGTCTTAACATTTTTTATCAGGTTATGCATCCGGCTCTTTGCTTGGGCACAGAAACACGAACCTGTGCCCTAGCAAAGACCATGACGATGATTAACTTACTATTTAAACTAAGTGAAAAAAAATGTAATCAGTCTCGGACTCCTTCCCAGGGCACAGTCGCAGACTAAGAAAAAAACATTCAGTATCTGGCTCCTTTCTGGACCACAGAAACACAAATCCGTGCCCAAGTGAGTATCCGTATGCTGTTCCAATTTTCTCATAGGCTAACAAAAATCCATTCAGTGCTTGTCTCCTTTCCCTGGCACACACACAGTGGCAAATCTGTGACGTTATGAAGTCAGTATAATTATTATAGTGTCATTCTGATGGACATTTGTTCACAATTTTGTCCTAATATTGTCCTATGCAATAGGCCCACCCTTATATTTGGGGTTTTGTTTTCATTAGGAGAAATGCAGGAACATTGCAGTTTTAGAGGTCCCTATCACAGAAAATGAAAGATATTGTGATTTATTGTTTCTATATTTTGACATTTGCAAAATGCATTATATTCATGCAAACCACATCACTGTGGATTCCACTATGTTTCGAGTTTTCAGAAATGTCTGGTATCATGTGGGTGCAAGCCTGTCCCCGGGCCAGAATATGGCAGACCTCCCCAGCAGAATGTCCTCCATTCAGAAAATCCACTGTTGTTTAGTTCACAAATCCTTTTTCCATTCTAAAGCACCTTGAAACCCAACATAGCTCTCCCTTGGCCGGGGTCTGATTCTGCACAATGAACAATGGCAATCATTATGTTCAGTGCAATCTCCTGACCAGGCACAAGGGTAAAAGTGGTTTGGCTCCGCAGTAAAAACCTTAGAATGTGTAAATGTTAAAAATATATGTTTGTGATATATTTAATATAGTCCTGGAGTGATACCTGCAATCAAATTACAATACAGAAATCTTAAACTTACGATATGTCATGAAATGAACAGTGCACTACAGTGAGTCATCCACAATGTCATGATCTGTACTTAGAATAGGAATTTTATATGCAGAATACATTTTCTGGGAAAACCTACATAACTGTGGTATTTCCCCACATTAATGCTCCAGGATTCACCAATACATTAAATAAAGCTGTAATTAAAAAATTAAAACATGCTTCCTTTTCAATTATATCTTCAGGCTACAAAGATAAATTGATGAGCTTTTGATATAGGTATTTCACCAATACATAGGCCCTCATCGCCACTTTGACGGTCTTTTTCAAAGACTGCCGAAGCTGCTGGTGCCGAAATACCACAAGTGCTGGTAGTCTTAAGACTGCCCTAATATGACTGATCTCTGAATTCCGCCTGAAATCGTGTGGAATTCCAAGACCAGTTGTGCTGGCGGTCAGTGGTGCAGAGGCCGTACCGCCACGCCAAAAAGAGACTGCACACTGTATTACAACCAGTAATATGGTGTGGCAGTGTCCAGATGGCGAGGTGCTGCCAGCGGTGGAAGTGCCTTGAACCGTCCCCTCCTGGACGATATCCTCGATGGATGAGGTAAGTGGATTGTCTGAAAGGGGAGGGTATGTGTGTGTGTGTGTGTGTGCGAGTGTGTCTGTGTGTGTGAGTAATTGTGTGCAGACATGGGAGGAGGTGAGTGAGTGTTTGTGGATAGGGGAGGGGGAGAGTGTGTGAGTGTGTGTCATGTGTGTGTGGGCGGTTGTGTGTGGACGGGGAGGGGGTTGAGTGAGTGTTTGTGGATGGGGAGGGGATGAGTGTGTGAGAGCATATCTGTTTGTGTGAGTGATTGTGTGTATGGACAGGGTGAGTGAGTGTTTGTGGATGGGGTGGGGGGGTGAGTGCATGAGTGCGTGAGTGCTGGAGTGAGCGATTGCGTGCATAAGTGTGATTGAGCAGATGGAAGGAGTGAGTGCATGTATGAGTGTGCATGTGTACGTAAGTGGACCGTGATGGGTGAGTGTTTGGGTAAATGGACGGGGAGGGGGTGAGTGTTTGTGTGAGTGGATGGAGAGAGGGTACATATTTGTGTGAGTAAACGAGGAGAGCGGGTGAGTGTGTGTATGCACTGCAGGCGGAGGGGTGTGTGAATGTATTCATGCGCTGGGGAGGGGGTGTGAATGTATGTATGCGCTGCGGGAAGGGGGAGTGAATGTATATATGCGGTCCAGGGGAGAGGGGTGTGAATGTATGTATGTGCTGGGGAGGTGGGTCTGAATGTATGTATATGCCGGGGGAGTGAATGCATGAATGAGTGCAGTGTTTGTGTTTGTATGTTAGCGTGAATGGGGTGTATGATGTGAGTGTGTGGGTGAGTGGGGCTTGTTTGTGTGTGGGAATAATTGAGCGATATGGGTGGGTATGTGGATGTGGCCAGGGTACATGACCAGCAGAAAAATGCTGGTGGTCTCCCACCTCGTGATACCGCTAGTGGTATCACGCCATCCGCTGTGCTGGAGATGCTCACCTCAAGCCCGGCAGAACCCGATAATGTGGTGGGACGGGTGGAAGCTCGTTGGGTTGGCTTCGCCCAAACTGTCAAACTCCTATTCACTGCCAGGCCATTGACGGTGACACCGCCACAGCTGGCCTGGAAGTCTTCAGACCGCCAGGGTCGTAATGAGGGCCATAGTCCTGAATGTCCTGAAAAACACTTAGGGGCATATTTATGAGAGGGTTGCATCACGTTTGCACCACGCAACATGGTACATTTGTGACACAAACCTCTAAGTTAGATTCTTAAAGGCTCTGAAAACCACCTTGCGTGGCTTTGAGTGGGTCCCATAGTCCAGATTAAGACAATGCAGCACAAATCGCTGAGTTGCCTTACTATGCCCTAAGCATGCATTTCCTGGCCGTTACGGTGAGTTTTCCCATGCAACTCCCATGGATTTTTACACATTCCCAGATTTACAAGGATTTGCAAAGCTGGGATTTGGCCAAAATATTTTGCCTCTCCAGGAAAGGCATAATGAGGAGAAATGTATTTATTTATCCTCGATTTATCTCTTTCAATGTGTGCTGAAGAATTCAACACACATAGAAAGAGGAAAAATCCTCTCAGGATAGTTTTGTAGAAGAAGGTGCCCATTCCTGCAAAAAAACAGTCTTGTATGCAATGCAGGCATTCTTGCACCATGGTGCAAGTGTGACTGCTTTGTTGCTAGGTAGCCAATTTTGCACTAGCATGGGGGGAAACATCAGGAATGAGCTGTATGCCTTAAACACTGCACATTCCTGCCCTTTCCCAGTGATGCAGGGCAGCGCAGCAAGTTGGCTCGAAGCCCTGCTACACTTTCCCATAAATATAAACCATTGGATGAAGATTTATTCATCGCCGCTCCCTCATGGAAAGTGACACAAATCCACACAGAGCCACTGCATGGCATAGTAGATTTGGAGTAAGGCAAGTCAGCGCAAGTTGCTGCCTTGTGTTACCCTGTGCTGGGAAGGCATTCCATTAGTGGAGCATGGATGTTCTCATGCATTCACACATAGTTTTCGTCGCATTCCCAGATTTAATAAGTCTAGAAAACCTGGGAATGTGTCAAAATGCTATGTCTTTCCAGGTGAGGCGTAATGAAAGGAAACATTTATTTCTCCTCATTTGTTTCCTCTTTCTGCATGTGCTAGATTCTGCAGCACACACAGAAAGAGGAAAAAGCCTCTATGGTTTTTGTGCAGGAAGGTCTCTCTTCCTGCGCAAAAATAATCCTAGCTGTAATGCAGATACCCTTGCACCACTGTGCAAGGGTGACTACATTGGGGGCAAGGGTGCACTCAGTGCTTCAACTCAGAGAGAAAGAGAGGAGGAATGTGACATGCCTCAATAAATATTGAGCATTCCTGCCCTCTCCATGTCATGCAATGCAGCGAAGCAAGTTGTCTCACTGCTTTGCATTGTTTGCCATGTTACTAAATTTTCTCTTAGAGTTTGCATGGGTTGATAAATAGACCAAAGGGGTACATGTTTTAAGTAACTTAAAATGATTTTTTAAATTTAAGCTAACAAAGAAGTGCAAAAACCCTGGAAGTGAAAACGTTAAATGGAAGCCAAAGCTGGCTGTCTAACAAAGGTACTGCAAATGATCAAGGATATTGTCTGTCAAGGACGTTAGTGGACAGGCACAAATTGTCCTCAATAGATGCAGACACAATGCAATGGAATCTTTCAATTGATTTGAACTTTTAAATGTTCAATTGAATGGACATAGATCAGGAATTAACTTAGTGTAGGGTGACTTGGGAATATGTTGATAGTTCAAATGTTATTAGTTAATACAAACCATAAAACATTATATTTCCATATAAATAGCACATGTCATAGTCAGTGCAAAAAGACACAATCAGTGCAATAAGTATGATGACCCCCGTGGGTCCATTTCTAAATATAAAACATTGTTTAAAATCATAGTAAAACATAAAATTGCCCTCCCTCCTACGTCCTTTGCATCTGTTTACCTCCCATAGAGCCTTTACCAAGTGAATAAAAAGGGTTAAGATCTTTGAGATTCTTTCTTCCATTTTAGGGTGAGATTTAACATCGGTATTTCTCTTATCCTTAGCCTTAAGAAACGTTGTTTAAGTTTTAAAGCATAGGGTGCAGCCATCATCGGTGATTCTTTGTGTGTTTTATATGATTTAAGAACCTACCATTAATGGGATCTTTTAGGTACCTCCTCCCTATATTCTAGCCAGCTTTGTAGCTTAATTGCTTTATTCACTGCTTTCTTAAATACTGGAGTAGAGAACGTCTGATCCCATGATGACTTGGGAATATGTGATTTACAACCCAAACCATACTATTAATGGATCAAGCAGGGTTTGGATTCCCTCTGGGCAACGGAAGGTGGACAGCAAATAGTAGTGTCATTTTTCTAATGTATTAATCTCCTCCTCTCCCTCCTCTTGAAAACCGGGAATTTTGTAGCTCTAAACTGGCATTCATTGATGCTGTTCTGATTAGCCTCATCTGCAGTGTTGTCTGACAACACTGTACCTACCACAAGTTACGTAATGGGACATATCACTTAACAGTAAAAGTTATAGGGGACGCAACATGGAAAATCAATAAAAACAAGCATTTTCTGTGTCGATATTTCTGGCTTCAATGTGCTCACACTGGCGCACCTCTCACCCGGCTCTCACAAAGAAACACCTCTCACCCAACACTTGCTGTTCTACCTGCACTCAGATGGACTCATCCTCACTGCCCATGGCAAAACCATCAAACTACTCCCACACAGGCACGCCATCCACCTTGCACCCAAGCAGTAACACTGGCTCAAATCTCATCTTGCAATCATACAAACACCCCTCATCCTGTACTCATGCGGGAAAGCTGATTACCCTACATTTGCACTGGCCCTGCACTCACACAGACATGCCAGTCACCATACATTCACATGCTGACATCCTTTTCTGTGCAAAGCACTGACACTCACTGCTTTCCCAAAGGCACACCCCATTCACTGTACTTACACACACCAGTCACACTGTTTTCACATAGACACATTACTAACCCTGCACCTATGCAAGTACAACCATGACAGTGCACTTACACAGGCTCATTACCCTGCACTCATACATGGGCACCTCTCAGCCTGCAATCATGCAGGCTCACCACTCACTGCTAGCACGGACTTGGACACAACTCTCACTCTCCACGTACTCATACAGACTGCTACCCACACACACAGGCACTTGCTCACCCTATCGGCACAATGGACCCTGATCCTCACATATTCACATAAGCACATTGCTTCCCGTGCACTCACTCACTGATCTGGGTGGTTCTTACCTGAGTGGGCATAGCAGAGGATTGCTGGAACCCATGACTTAGCAAAATGGTCTGGTGAACGACCGTGTAAACACATTACCAGCATAGTTGTTTCATTTCGTTTTTTTGAAAGTTTCTATGGCGACCAAGGTCTATCCGGATTAATTTAGCCTTCAGAACATGTAGTTGATGCTTAATATATTTCTGCTGCTCCAATCTGCTGATCATCTTTTTTCATTTTCTTTTTAATTAGACAGTGATTGTAAACTCTTTCAGCCCGAGTCCAAGACAGAGGGGACACCAGTCTCACAAATCTTACTTTGTCCAATGTACCAGATTAAAATGGTTTACAAAAAGGAAAGGAGAGGTCAGGGATTCAAAGTTGTAGCATGATTGGAGAACCCTCTTGGAATGTGCTGTGCTAACATGCCAATATTCACAGATCTGGTATGCTTTGAAAGGAACCAAACCTGTCATATAAGCATGGCCACTGGATGTATGTGATTCTACAGTAGCGGTGTTTCCTGCATAATCTTGGATTTGCTGTATTTATCACATAAACCATAATCTCCTGAATAATTCACATATTTTGGCAAACTTTTTTTTAGCTCAAATGGATCAAAAGATAGCAAAAACACCATCATGGGTTGCTAAGCAGTGACAGGCCTTTAGTCACACAAAGGTCAGCTTTCGGGTTCCTGATTACTGTATTTAGGTGTTAACTGGATAGTAATGAGGTGAAAGATTTAGACATACAGTGTTGACCTGTGTCATCATGACAAAACAGTAAAGTATTTCTCTTTAAAATGTGTTGCATCACACCACATGTTTTCGTTTTCCTGCTGTATAATTTAGTGAAACCTAACCCCTAGTGCCACCTTAGCTCTGCAATAGGGTCATTTTTTCATGCTAAGGAGGCGCTAACGTGGCATTTTCCCCATGCTGTATTTTTCAAATTCGTGCAATGCATGCATTGCACCACTTTGTAATCCCTTGCCCCATATTATGTCTGCGCCAGGCATAATGTATGCAAGGGACACATTCTTCTGTTATAGAGGCCATGAAAATGCTGCAACTAAATTTAAGGGATTTCCTTGCACCATTTTTTTAGCATTTGCATTGCCTGCACAGAGCAGACCTTAACCTGTTGGGAGCCTTGGACGAGGTGATCTCGTCCAAGGCACTGGTCCCCAGGTGCCTTGGACGAGATCACCTCGTCCTGCACCCGGGACAAGGAGGGAGCGCTAGCGCTCCCCCCATGGGCCCCCAACCCACACCCCCCAGTCGTGGATGGAGGGGAATCCCTTCCCCTTCCACCCCGACCCCCCCCTCGGCAATCTGATGACGTCAGCTGCTTACAGCGTGCCAACGCCATCTAATATTGCCGAGGGCCGCGCTGGAAGCCATTCGCTTCCAGCGCGTCGGGGAGAAAGGACCTAAAGGTAAGTCCTTCCCTCTTTGGGGGTTGGGGGGAGGAGGTTTTTCCTCCTCCCCCCAACCCCCAGGGGTTTTTCCTTTCCACCTGTGCCTGTTTTCAGTGGATTCCTGCTCCACAATCGCGGGCGGGGCCCTCGATCATGTATCAGGAATCCCCACTAGGCACCAGGGATTTCTTTTTTGCTGTTAGTTTTGGGAGCGTCCCCTTGGGCAAGGGTCGCTCCTATTGGGGGCTAATTTTTTCCAGAATTCGGCCCCCCCCTGGGGGCAGATCGGCCGATTTTTTGGCCGATCTGCCCCCAGGGGGTCCGAAATGCATTAGACACCAGGGACATTATTTTTGGCATGTATTTTAGGGAGCAACCCCTTGGGCAAGGGTGGCTCCCATTGGGGGTAATTGTTTTCCGTATTTCGCCCCCCCCGGGGGCAGATCGCCGATTTTTCGGCCGATCTGCCCCTGGGGGGAGCCGAAATACACTAGACACCAGGGAAATTATTTTTGGCATGTATTTTACGGATCGACCCCTTGGGCAAGGGTCGCTCTCATTGGGGGCTAATTTTTTCCAGATTTCGGGCCCCCCTGGGGGCAGATCGGCCGATCTGCCCCCAGGGGGGTCAAAATCCACTAGATACCAGGGAAATTATTTTTGGCATGTTTTAGGGCAGCGACCCCTTAGGCAAGAATCGCTGCCCTGGGGGCAATAATTTTTTATATGTTTCACCCCCCCCGGGGCTAGATAGGCGATGTTTTTGGCCGATCTGGCCTCCAGGGGGGGGGGGGTCAAAACCCAATAGGCGCCAGGGATTGTGAGGTGTGTGTGTGTTTTGTGTGTTTGGGGGCACCCCTTGGGCAAGGGTCGTCCCCCCAAAGGGGGGAAATTTCATATTGGCCATCTCTGCCCCCCTTGGGGGCTGACGGGCATATTTTTGTAGGCCCATCTGCCCCCAAGGAGGGCAGAAACCACCAATATGGCAGGGATTTTTTTTTTGGTTCCCCTTTTTTTGTTTACTGCTGGGGGTGCCCCCCGTTTGCCCCCTTTGGCAGGGTCGCCCCCTAAAGGGGGCACAGAGCTGTTGGACACATTTTTTACGCCCCCAAGGGTCGCCCCCGAAAATGGGGCACGTTAGTGATGGCCAGTTCTGCCCACCTTGGAGGCAGATCAGCCTAGTGCGGCAGAAGCCACTCCGGCACCAGGGACAATTTCTAAGTTCTTGGTGGCGGGGTGTTTGTCAACTGGCAAAGTATTTGTATTTGTGATTATAACAGTTTATTTCTTCTTTTTGTTCTAATTCAAAGCTTTTGCTTTCTTTGCTGTGGATCCATGCGGTTTTGGCAATAGTTGTCTTGCGGTTGGCATAGTTGCATGCTTTAGATAAGTGAAAGCAATTTACTCCAAAGGAGTATTGTTTACATGCATGACTGACATGTTTGTAGGTGGTGTACTAAATGCAGTATTGTGTGTGAAATTGTCCTAAGGTTTGAGCACAATGATATTTGTGTTGTCATATGTCTAATTTTCTTTTTTCTTTTTTCTTTTTAGTGGGATATCATTGGTGATTGCTGTGTCTGTGCAGAGTAGTTGCTGGTGAGTAGCTTGTTCAGGCAAGTGAGTAGTATCGTTTTTTAGTACATAACTCTTTGTGATAAAGCTACACTTTGTTTATTACTTATTTTAGTGCTAGTTGTTGTTGGCAATCCATTTGTTGTTAGTGAGGATCATGGCTAGCCGCAGAGTGACCGCTCAGCAGGTTGTTGGCATGCTCTTTGAGTCATTTTCAGACCATGATTACGAGACTGACCCTCATCTGAGGCAGAGGAGGAAGTGAGAGATTCTGGCAGTGAGTTTTCTGTCCGAGAGTATTCTTCTGATGAGGAAGCTACTCTCAGTGCAGATGAAGGGCCTGTTTCAGAGGAGGACACTGATGTGCCAAGAGCGCAGCAGCCTGGGGCTGAAGGGTTTCCCATTAGAAGACCTGACACCTGGATTGCTCCAAACATAGAGCAGCCACAGTTACCTGCATTTACTGGTCTCCCAGGGTGTAGAGTCAATACGGAAAACTTTTTACCTGTCCATTTCTTTCACTTGTTTATGGACGATGTATTTTTGGAAGAGATTGTGGAGCAGACTAATTTGTATGCCGAACAATATTTGAGGGACAACGCTGCCAGACTTAGGCCTCAGTCTAGAGCTACTCAGTGGGTTCCTACATATCTGGAAGAGATGAAAATGTTTTTAGGTTTGACTTTTTTGATGGGGTTGATCAGGAAGCCGTCACTGGCATCTTATTGGTCTACTAGTCCCTTGATGGCAACGGCTATATTTCCTGCAACTATGACACGTAATCGCTATTTGCTTCTTCTTCGTATGCTGCATTTTGTAGACAATGCTTTAGCCTTGCCACGAGATCACCCTGATTGTGACCATCTTTTTAAGATTAGGCCTGTCCTTGATCATTTTGTAGATCGGTTGTGTTCCAGGCAAAGAGATAAGTGTGGACGAGTCTTTGGTCCTTTTCAAGGGGCGTTTAGGTTTTAAGCAGTACATTCCTAGTAAGAGGGCACGGTATGGGATTAAATTGTATATGCTGTCAGAAAGCAGTACAGGATATGTGTATAATTTCCGGGTCTACACTGGTAGGCATTCCAGTATTTACCCTCGTGGTTGTCCGGCCACTTTTGGAGTTAACGAAAAAATTGTGTGGGAACTTGGTAGACGACTGTTTTACAAAGGTCACCATTTGTACGTAGATAATTTCTACACTGGAGTGCAGTTGTTTAAGGAGTTGTTTAGAGTGGACACTGTTGCTTGTGGCACAATCCGTTCTAACCGGAAAGGCTATCCAAGGGAGCTTGTCTGTAAAAAACTTGCGAGGGGACAGTGCAGTGCCTTGCGGAATAATGAGCTGCTAGCTATGAAATTTTCAGGAGGGATGTGTACATGCTATCTACCATCCATGATGAGAGTACTTCCCCTGTGACTGTTTGGGGACAGGCTGCGGAAGTGCGCAAACCTACGTGCAGTTTGGACTACAATAGGCACATGGGTGGTGTTGATAGAGTAGATCAGAGGTTGGAACCTTACACTGCTCTTCGTAAGTCTTACGTGTGGTATAAAAAGTTGGCCCTACATTTATTTCATTTGGCAACTTTTAATGCTTTTATTGTGTTCAAGGATTGTTCACCTGAGTCAAGGATGAATTTGTTGAATTTCAGGAGTCAGTGATAGAGAGCCTTATTGCGGTGGAACGGGCAAGAGTTCCTAGAGTAGAAGTGGTGGAGGAAGTGGCTAGATTGAAAGATCACCACTTTTCAGATCACATTCCTCCCACTCCCAAAAAAGACTTGCCCACAAAGAAATGTGGAGTGCATGCCCGGAGATCAATCCGGAGGGGGTGCCGGATGTACTGCCCGAATGCCCTTCAAAGCCTGGGCTGTGTGTGCCCGGCTGTTTTAGAAGTTACCACACTAGGAAAACATTTTTGGGAAATACTGTAAGCGTAAACTGCCTGTTTTATATTTTCATATGTTCAGTTTCACGGTTGACATTACTGTCATGTATTTAGTTAGAGCTTTTGTGTTTGTAGTTTTGTACTTATTTTATCATTAGTTAGTGGTTTCTTTGTTGTTTATAATAAAAAGAAAAGTGATGGCGGTGTGCGTGGGGTGGCGCTTGGCTGACGGTGTGCGTGGGGTGGCGCTTGCCTGGCAGTGTGCGTGGGGTGGCGCTTGGCTGGCGTGTGCTTGCGGTGGCGCTTGGCTGGCGGTGTGCGTGGGGTGGCACTTGGCTGGCGGTATAGGTGGTGTGACGCTTGGCTGGCGGTATAGGTGGTGTGACGCTTGGCTGGCGGTGTGCTTGGGGTGGCGCTTGGCTGGTGGTGTGCATGGGGTGGCGCTTGGCTGGCAGTATGAGTGGTGTGGCGCTTGGCTGGCGGTGTGCTTGAGGTGGTGCTTGGCTGACGGTATGGGTGGGGTGGCAATTGGCTAGCGGTGCCAGCCAAACACCAGTCCACACACTCATCAGCTGGTGTGATTGCTGTATCAGGCATGTGGGCGTATGAAAGTGATGGGCCCTTGACTGGCGCTTTCTGTCGATGCGAGTGTTGTAATGTGCTGGGCCCGTGGCTGGCGGCGTGAATGGTCTTGTGCATGTCATGTATGAAAGGTGTGTGAATGGACTGTAAAGCGGTTGGTGCCTTGCCATGGCTTTACAGCTCACGAGCTGTGAGTCATTGGTTCCGTTTTTTGGCCTTTCAGTTATTACCAGTGCATTTCACTTTTATGAAATCTCTTGTTAATAAAATTTGATCTACTGAACCATCACTCACCCTCTTGCCAAATCCAACCAGTACAGTATGTGTGGTAAAAATTAAAAAACCTGCTCAGCTGCCATTAGGCGTTGCAGCACACTTGTGACACGCTAGGTGTCTCAGGTGGGACCCCGATGATGAAGCATGCCACCAACTTGTTTGGTGGGTGAGGGGTCTTTTTCACATAACCCAAGTGCATTTCTTTTCACAATTTTAGTGTTTGTCACATCACAGACGTATGTGGACACATCAAAATGATATATTACAAAACTACCTGTGTTTGGGGGGTAGGGGGCACCTATGTTTTTGGTCCTGGGTGCGGCCTTCATCTAGGGAAACCTACCAAACCCAGACTTTTTTTAAACTAGACACCCCAAGGAGTCCAATGAGGTGTGGCTTGCGTGGATCCGCCAACATTTTCTTACCCAGACCCCTCTGCAAACCTCAAAATTTGCTTAAAAAAGCATATTTTCCTGACTCGTTTGTACAATCACTGCTCCAGCACAAAATTCCTACTCCCCAGCGTTCCCCTCAGTCTCCCAAGTAAAATGACACCTCACTTGTGTGGGTTCCCAAAGCAGAGTCAGCCTAAAAATGTATAAAAGAAGAATATGTGCTTATCAACTCACTGTGCTATCCCCATAATCTATACAAAATTGTGGCCTTTTGTTGTTGCAGGAACCTGGCCCACCCACACAAGTGAGGTATCATTTTTATCGGGAGACTTGGGGGAACGCTGGGTGGAAGGAAATTTGTGGCTCCTCTCAGATTCCAGAACTTTCTGTCACCGAAATGTGAGGAAAACGTGTTTTTTTTGCCACATTTTGAGGTTTGCAAAGGATTCTGGGTAACAGAACCTAGTCAGAGCCCCACAAGTCACCCCATCTTGCATTCCCCTATGTCTCTAGTTTTAAAAAATGCACAGGTTTGGTATGTTTCCCTAGGCGCCGGCTGAGCTAGAGGCCAAAATCTACAGGTAGGCACTTAGCAAATAACACCTCTGTTTTCTGTCAGAAAATGGGATGTGTCCACGTTGTCTTTCGGGGCATTTCGTGTCGCGGGCGCTAGGCCTACCCACACAAGTGAGGTATCATTTTTATCGGGAGACTTGGGGGATCATAGAATAGCAAAACAATTGTTATTGCCCCTTGTTTTTCTCTAAATTTTTTCCTTCCAAATATAAGAGAGTGTGTAAGAAAGACGTCTATTTGAGAAATGCCCTGTAATTCACATGCTAGTATGGGCACCCCGGAATTCAGAGATGTGCAAATAACCACTGCTCCTCAACACCTTGTCTTGTGCCCATTTTGGAAATACAAAGGCTTTCTTGATAGCTATTTTTCACTCTTTATATTTCAGCAAATAAATTGCTGTATACCCGGTATAGAATGAAAACCCACTGCAGGGTGCAGCTCATTTATTGGCTCTGGGTACCTAGGGTTCTTGATGAAACTACAAGCCCTATATATCCCCGCAACCAAAGGAGTCCAGCTGAAGTAACGGTATATTGCTTTCAAAAATCTGATATTGCAGGGAAAAGTTACAGCATAAAACGTAGAGAAAAATTGCTGTTTTTTTACCTCAATTTCAATATTATTTGTTTACAGTTGTTATTTTCTCTAAGAAATCCTTGTAGGAGCTACACAGATTACCCCTTGCTGAATTCAGAATTTTGTCTACTTTTCAGAAATGTTTAGGTGTCTGGAATCCAGCATTGGTTTCACACCCATTTCTGTCACTGACTGGAAGGAGGCTGAAAGCACAAAAAATCGTAAAAATTGGGTATGTCCCAGTAAAATGCCAGAATTGTGTTGAAAAATGTGGTTTTCTGATTCAAGTCTGCCTGTTCGTGAAAGCTAGTAAGCTGGTGATTTTAGCACCGCAAACCCTTTGTTGATGTCAGTTTCAGGGAAAAAACCACAAGCCTTCTTCTGCAGCCCCTTTTTCCATTTAAAAAAAAAAAAACTCGATTGTCACTATATTTTGGCTAATTTCTCAGTGCTTTGAAGCATTCTGGGAATTTCACAAGCTCTACTTCGAGTACTAATGAAAAATAATGAAAGCTGCAGAAGAGCCTCAGTTACTGATCCTCAGTACTTCCTTGAAGCACAGGACAAACTCAGTGTTAAATTGCATATCCTTCTGTAAAACTTGTTGACATGCTCTTTGTGTTTTTTAGCTTTGTAGCCAGCCGGTGCTACTAATAACAAATGACTGATGCTCAGTTCACCAACCCGGTAAGGAGGAAAGACTAGCTTAGGGGCTAGAAACTCACCACAGGTTATGTGAACTGGAGGAGGTCAAGTACCTTCATGTCACAGTGCACTTGATTTTCTCATCCACGGGTGGGTTTTTAGAAACCATGGTCAAATAGTACTTTGGTCTAAAATCTTAAATGATTAAAGATTAAGGGCCTGATTACAACTTTGGAGGAGGTGTTAATCCGTCCTAAATGTGACGGATATACCACCAGCCGTATTACGAGTTCCCTAGGATATAATGGACTTGTAATACGGCTGGTGGTATATCCGTCACATTTGGGACAGATTAACACCTTCCTCCAAAGTTGTAATTAGGCCTAAATTTCCCTAAATGCAGTTTCTTTACACTGAGCAGCAGTGCTTAATTTGTGCTTGTCGTTTCCGGTGCGGAGGGCACTTCTGAGGGCCGGCACTTATTTTTCTGCCTCAAGTATTGACTGCGAGCAAAAGACACATATGGGAAATACGGAGCAAGAGAAAGACAGACAAGTTTCACAAGGAGAGAAAGCAGAAAGCTGCAAGAGTGAGCTGAAGGGGTAGGGAGTAGCTTTAAATGGATTAAAGAGGCCCGATGTGGCTTCAGGATTATGCTGCCTCAGTATTCCGGGTTCGCACATTTAGTTGCAAGCGAAGAGGATTTGGGCATGGCAGGTTTTTATTTACAACTTAAGCACTGCTGAGCAGTGTACTCGCAGGTCTACCATCCTGAGCTTACCGTTTACCAATCATTCTGAGTATAAAACGAATGCCCTTTTCAATCCAGGGCACTCTCCCAGGGTGGTGTCACCCATCTGAAAATCACTTCTTGGCCCTTTCAGAGGTAGGAAGTGGTACACACATTCAATTGCAACACAAGTAGATAATTATTCATAGGTGCAAAAGTGCAATTGAAGCAAAGCAAGAGTGCAACTGCAGGACCTGGCAGCCTCAAAGGTCAGCAAGGCACTCTGTAACTCTAGTGTGAGCCCACTGAGCTATTGTACAAGTTCTGCCTCACTGCCTTAATATGAGCGACATCCTACCTTGCTTATTCATAGAAATATGGAGTTCTAAGGTAGAAATCACCCTTGTTGGTAGGGTTTTCTCTCCCTCTCTCTCTCACGCATTCTCTTTTTCGCCATCCTCTAGCTAAACCAAAATTATCTGTGTGTTGTAGTACTGGAGGAGAGCACCATATACCAATGACACTGTGGTTCCTTTAACAAAACTTAGGACAATCAGTGTCCCTGAATAAAGATCTGCTCCAGGTCACCACATCAGGCGTGGCTGATACACTTCCGATTTTGAAAACTTTCTCAAGACAGCTGGCCCTGTGAGTGCACTTGCAGTGTATAAATCGGTTACATTGCGACACCAGTGCTTGGAAACCTGGCAAGAAATGTCAGTGGGTTAATGCACCTGATGCACAGTTCTTTGTATTTTCCTCAGGTCAGATGTCTAATTTACGAGCCCGACTTAGCAGTTTTTCTTCCAAATTCATAAACATCACTATTACTTTTAGCAATAAAGTTAGGGTGCATGGTCGTATGGATGAATAGTTTAGAGTGGTGTGCCCACTGCAGTGAGTGATTACAAGTTCATGTACTCAGCCTTTTATATTAGGAACGCCATTTTGAAGTAAGTGCCTTTGCTGATGGGATCTCGTGGTTATGCCGAGTGAGGACTGTGCATTCGTTCATGTGTAGACTTAGGGTGAGACTTTGGTTCTGGCCCTTCTACATTGTGTTTACATGCTACTGGGATCTTAGGCGTGTACTACTGCAAAGCTGTCAGCAGCCATTCACCCCGCACCACAATCTTTAGTTAGCAAGCAATTTCTGTTTCTGTCATATCATGTGTAGGAATCTAAAGAAGTACTCTTGGAAATTGCCCTTTTTGCAGGGTCGTCCTTAAACCTTTTGCCTCCTTCCTCCTAAGTTTGCTGACCTGTTTGTGTTGGCTTTATGACTCTGGGCACTTGACCATGGCTAACCACTGTGTAAATTGTATTCTTGATTGGTTTGTCCATGATTGGCATATTTGATTTACTAGTAAGTTTCTAGTAAAGTGCACTAGAGGTGCACTAGAGGTGACCTGGGCCTGTAAATCAAATGATACTAGTGGGCCTGTAGCACTGGTTGTGCCACCCACATTAGTAGCCCTGTAAACATGGCTCAGACCTGCCACTGCAGTGTCTGTGTGTGCAGATTTAAACTGCCAATTCGACTTGTGTATGTTAAAGGTGGGACATGTACTGATGTACTGATGTGTGTTACATGTCCTAACATTGAAATACTGCTAAATTCAGTTTCCACTGTGCAAGGCCAATCCCTTTCATAGCTTAACATGGGGGCTGTCTTTAAATCCCTTTTAAGTGCAGATTCCCTTTGAGAGCAGATATAAGTCTGGAGTTTGGGGTCTCTGAGCACACAATTTAAAAATATATCTGTTAGTGCAGTTGATTTTTAGATTCTTAGTTTGAAAATGCCACTTTTAGAAAGCAGGCATTTTCTTGCTTAAACCATTCTGTGACTCTGCCTGTATGTGGATTGCCTGTCTGGGTCAGTTTGATAGTTGGGCTGTTTGTGAATCCCCTCTGGACAGTGGGACAAAGGGAGCAAGGGTGTAGCCTCCATATCCTGATGAGCCATCTGTGCTAGAGTGGAGAAAGGAGTGGTCACCTACACCTGAATGGGCTGTGCCTGCCCTCTCAAAATGCAGTCTTCAACTCCCTGGTGTGTGTCTGGGACCTGGCCTGGGTAAGGCAGAATCTTCTGAACAACAGAGACTTTCCTTTGAAGTTTGACAACTTCAAAGGCAGAAAGGGGTATAAGTAGTTGACTCAAACCCAACCCCCATACTTTAGATTTCTTTAAGATCACTTCTGGAACCAAGATGAACCTTTGCCAAGAAAAAGACCAGAAGAGCTAAGGAGAACTGCTGCCCCTGCCTGTGACTGTGCTTTGTTGAGCTATCCTGCAATTGCTGCTTCTGCCTGTGGAAGGGGAGAAAGACTGGACTTTGTTGTGTATTCCTGCTTGAGAAGAATCTACAAGGGCTTAAATTGAGCTTGCCTCCTGTTTTTCAGTCTCAGGGCCATCAATGACTTCCTCTGATAACATTTGGGCTTCCTGCTGAGACTCCTGTCCTGCCAAGTGCCTATCCAGTCCCTGGGCCATTGAAAGGTGAAGTTGGCAGAAAAGAGGTGAAAATTCACGCACAGAATGTTGTGCAGGGAACTTTTCGATACACCATCTACAACACAGCTGATAAACGACGCGCCGCCGGCCTCGCGTCTAAAATCGATGCTCCAACTGCATCACAGCTGGGAGACCAACACATCGCGGCTGGAGAAACAATGCACAACACCCCCTTGCGGCTGCTGATGATAATGCAAACCCCATGCAGGGTGGTTACCTAACACTGTGTGACCAGATTTTCCATGCATCATCCCTGGGTGTCAAAGTCAACCCGACTCTGCTCAGATCCGAGGTGCCCCATCTGGAAATCAATGCATTGCTGTCTTGCGAGGGAGGAAAACGATGAATCGTCAACCTGACCAGAGAAGAAATTACGCACAGCCTCCCTAGCAAGGAAGGAATCAACGCCTCATTGCCTTTTCAGATGTACGCTCGCCCATGCGTCTTTATTTTTTTACGCTAACCAGGCACTTTGTGCAAAATCAACGTTTCGATTATTTTCTATGGAATAAGACTCTTATTCTTTTAAAAATTCATATTTGAGCTTGTGTATGTTGTATGTTTGTCATTTTGGTCTTTTAGATTTAGATAAATATTGCCTATTTTTATAAACTGGTGTGGTGTCCATTTTGTAGTGTTTTCACTGTATTACTGTATGTGTTGGTACAAATTCTTTACACATTGCTTCTGAGTTAAGCCTGCCTGCTCATGCCAAGCTACCAAAGGGGTGAGTGGGAGTTAACCAGGTGTGTTTCTCCTCTGCCCTGACTAGAGTGAGGGTCCTTGCACGGGCAGGGGGTAACCTGACTGCCATCCAATGACCCAATTTCTCTAGAGGAATTGAAAATGTTGCAGGAAAATGTAGACAAGGAAGAGAAAAGGATATGGATCAAGTTGAAATGTGTACAAAGACCAGATGAGATCTGGGTATCTAAGGAGGGTCAGATGGTGTTACCAAATTGCCTGTTGTCTCAGATTGCTCGGTACTGCCATGGGCAGGCACACATTGGAAGGAATGCCATGATTAGATTGTTCAAGGTTGATTGGTTCAATCCGAAATTTAGACAAGCAGCTGAGGCAGTGTGTCATAGATGTGTAATCTGTCAGCAATTGAATGTCTGGAAAGGGACAGTGGTACATTTGAGCCACATTGGAAGAGCAGCAGGACCGTTCAGCAGAATGCAATTGGATTTCATTGAGATGCCTGCATGTGGCGGGTTGAAGTATGTGTTGGTGATTGTGTGTGTGTTTAGTAATTGGATTGAAGCATACCACACACGCAGGAATGACAATCTCACACTAGCAAAGTTATTTCTTAGAGAGCTGATACCAAGGTTCGGATTTCTGACCTCTTTAGAATCAGATAGGGGAAAGCACTTCAATAACGAGGTGATCAAACTCCTATGTACAGCACTAAACATTGAACAGAAGCTACATTGCAGCTATTGATCAGAAGCATCAGGATTGGTAGAGCAAATGAATGGTACACTGAAGTCAAGAACTGCCAAAATGTGTACAGCCACAAATTTGAAATGGCCAGATGCCTTGCCTTTAGTGTTGATGTGAATGAGAAATGTACCTGACAGGAAGACAGGGTTATCCCCACATGAGACTCTCATGGGAAGAGCAATGAGACTCCCAGAAATACCAGCCAATGCTCTTGTCAATATCACAGATGATATGGTGTTAGACTACTGCAAGGGTCTAGCTGATGTGGTTCGATCTTTTTCTCAGCAGGTACAAGCTGTTAAGCTGCCACCTATCCATGATCCAGGCCACAACTTGAGAGCCGGAGACTGGGTCGTGATCAAAAAGCATGTGTGAAAAACCTGCCTAGAACCGCGTTGGAGAGGTCCGTACCAAGTGGTGTTGACAACTACCACAGCTGTAAAGTGCACAGGATTGCCTAATTGGATACATGCAAGCCATACAAAGAAGGTGGTGAGTCCCCAGGATCATGAAAAAGTGTTGCTGAGAACACCAGCAGCATCGAAACAAATAATTTTGCCTGAACCAGAGCCAGAACAAGTTGAGCCAGAGGTGGACCCAGAACTAACGGAAGAAGGATCAATCACCCCAGTGAGAGACGAGGGTGTGGAGAATCAAGAAGCACAATGTACAGACAATGCAGAAAAAAACATTAAAAGATCCATGTACAGAGGAAGTATTAACACAAACTAAGGGGTCCGAAAAGCAAGGAGACTCAGTGCCAGAGCCCGAGGGGGAAAGAGTTGAGGTGGGTCAAAGCAAAGGTGACCTGACTCCGCCTGAACCCGTTGCAGGTCCACCAAGAGAAGGCACGCCAGACAAGGTCAATGAGAAAAGTCCTATCTTGAAGAGATTATTGACAGAAGGGATAAGAAAAGGGGATAATTGGCCTGAATCTCGGATAGGCAAGAAGAAAGACTTGGTGATAAATGAAACAATAGAGGAAGAACAAGACACCACAAGGAAAGATGAACTGAGTGATGGAGAATTGACAGGGGAAAGGAGGTTGAAAAGAAAGAGAGTGGCAAGTCGAAAATATGCAGGACCAGAGTGGGCATACGCTACACCAAGTAATTGGCAAAACAAATTTATGTCCTTTTGCTTCGACAGAGAGTTCCAAATCAGTATTTTGACAGAACCTGAAGGGAAAGAAAAGATAGACTGTGTTGATTGAAATTACTTACCGGAAAATACATTGATAGCCTGATATGACACTTAAAACCTGAAATTGACCAGCTGCTAACCAATTTTGACAAAGGAAAAAGGGGTCTTGTTGTGTGAAGTTAAAAGTGCGAAGAGAGAATATTTTTTTTGAATTTTTGTGTTGCATATTAATTAGGAGTTGAAAATTCTGCTTTCTGATTCTTTACAGATCATGGCTAATTTAGATAATAACGCATTTTAGGTATTGTAGATATTTGAGTGTAGGTATGGCGATTGTGTGTGGAGTATTGTTTGTAATAATGATTGTGGGTATGACAATTCATGAGATGACGGAAATGAGAGATACATCTGTGCATGAAACTACTATACTAACAGCTATAGAAAGGTTCAAATTAGATAAACAATATTTGCATGATTACACTAACGTAAGGGGAGAATTGTCTTTTAATATCTTTTATCGTCTATTGAGTGAATATGTGTAAACAATAGATGCAAAGGATTGTCTTGTGTGTACACAAATACCTTACATCCGTAGAAGAAGGGGTGACTTATCATAGTCTACCTTTGACCTATGGTATAACTTGTAGTTTGTTACTAACACACTTCTATAATCAGGAGTACATGCAATACTTTTATTCTAATTATGATTTAGTATTTTCTTTCATCCCTATAATCAGATATCTGAGTAAGACACCTAAGATCACGATATAGTACTAGTTAGAGGCTTCTTTGAGCCTACACTAACATTTGGCACAGCTTATGCACATCATAATAATTTAGCTTGCTTATTAACTCCCATGGAAAAGAGCTTTATTGGGCATACTGACAATAGGAGAAAAGCATTAAAAGAAAAATTAGAAAAAGGGTTAGAGAAAAGGACTTATAAAAATGATTATGCTTACACTGCTATAAAACACAAGGGAAGCTAGCTTTAGATGCATTACATGTAGGAAAGCTCTGTGTATATATAGGCCAAAGTCACACATTGACACTTTATTTGTGGGAACGAGTGAATGTAGGCATGCGTTTTTGTTTCAGAGTAAATGGACGTTCATGCTAAATGGTGCTGACCCTGTGATTCCTGGGATCTATTACATTTGTGGACTTAATGCTTATTACCGTCTCCCTAAGGGATGGTTTGGGACATGTTATTTGGGGATAGTATTCTCTAAAATCTATCAAATAGATGATTTGAAGAAAATACAGAAAATGACTGGGTTACGCTAAATGAGACAAAGAAGAGAAACAACCTCTGCAATAGTAGGGGATATATTTGGAGCAGTAATTCCTTCAGTAGGAGTTATATTAAATGTGAACAAGATTCAAAAGTTGTCAACTATAGTGGATAATATGCTAACTAACTTTACAGGAGCTATATTATTACTAAACACTGAATTAGCTGGGGATAGAGCTATGACGCTTCAAAATAGGCTTGCTTTAGACATAATGTTGGCGAACGACAGAGGAGTCTGCAAAATGATTAATGAGAAACATTGTTGCTCTTATATTTCTGCAGATGAGAAAGAAGTTAAAGAACTGCTTACTAACTTACCTAATGCGAGTAAGGATTTAAAAGTGTTGAAAGAACCAGGAGTTTGGGAAAAGGTGGAAAAAGGATTTGCGACACTAGGAAATTGGTTCAGTCAATTTTGGGGTGGGATATTGTGGAAAATCGTTCAAGGAATATTAATTGTGATTATTATTATATTAGGATTATGGGGGTCATGCAAATATGGCACAAAATTCAATTAAAATGTGCTGAGAATAAACAGAGGAGAGAAAGGCAGCCCAGAAGAAGAATCTATAGGGAAGAAAGAAGCGGGAGAAATCAAAATGTAACTGAAAGTAACTTGTAAATGCTTGATGAGAAAGGTGTGATGACAAATTTAGTTATCAGAGGAGGGACTGTTTAAGAAGGTTTGCTAATATGAGAATATGCTAATGACTTGTGTATACATAATAATGAAAAGAACAATATTAATAAATGAAAATAACGTGTGGTGTGCAAAATGCGCCCACGGTGAGTGGTCACCATTTGTGCTAAAAGTACTAAATACTGTGAAATGTTTTAAAGTTTGTATTAATATATCATAATTAACAATATAATCTAGGTTTTGTAATGCCATATGTTCTTAGTTTAGCTAGAGGCCTAGTCAGCTCTAGGCCTTGCCTGCTTAAACATGGAGACGCGATGAGCCGCCGCAGACTGGAACTGGAGAAGAAGAACCTTGAACTGTACAGAGTTCAAAACTGCAGACTCACCAGCGGACAGGAGACGATCAGAAGAAATTGATACAATTATGTGTAGAATAGGCTAAATGTACTTTCCCTGGACTTGAACAATGGAGCTACAGGCTAAGAGCTGGGAGCAACAAGTTTGTTACCTGAAGAACCGGATGATGTTCTCATCGACAGAAGAACCAATCATGTTAATGGAACTTGACTCTCCAAATGACATAGACAAGTGGTAAACAAAAATTATAGGTTAGAGTTGAGAGAGCGTAGTTTAAGATATTACATGTTATAGACGTGAAATGCTTATGTTTAACAATGCTGCATTAATAATTGAAATGTATTAATAAACGTGGAAAAATATTTACCTGTGTAAACTAATGTCAACTAGAAGAAATAATCATTTATAATTGTGTGCATTATTATAAAACCGCACTCATTAGAACTCGTACATCTTAAGTTAGCATGAGTCGTGAATTAGCTGTGTAACTCTCATAATAAAGCGTATTTTCTGTCTCTCCAGTGTGCTGACTTGCAAAAGACCATGACCCAGCGATTGTTCTTTTCTTTACTTATTTGCAACATTTGAGAACTCTCCCATTCGCATGCTAGTAGCTTTTAGTATAAATTCTAAACTTCAAAACAAACATGGACACTTTCAAGGACAATAAAGCGAGGAGAAGAGAACTCTTGACCTGAGACGTGTGCCAAAGAGATGAAATAACCCTGGATATGCCACCTACGAAAAACGTCAATTATGAAGACCAATTAGGAGTTAAATAGATATCGTGAAATGACAAATGCATTACTCAATGTATAATTTAATTGGTTACCAATAGTGGGGTGTAGTGACTGACCAATAGAATTTTGGGGGAATGTAGTTTGGAAAAAGGGATAAAAACCCATGACACAAGAGACAGACATCATTAGGTAGGGAATGATATCGATTGCATCTAGAAACTCTGTCACTCTTTTTGGTGACTTGAGACTTAGACAACCATCCTTGCCCATAGACTGCCCCGTTAACTTTTCCCCTTTAAGGGGAGAGTGTCCCTTGCCTTTAACTTAGATAGACTGACGGTGATACAACTGATGTCCTGAAGACGAAGACTATTCCTGTATGCTGACCTATCCAGAGGAGGGTAATAATAATTATTAATGAAATCTATTTTGCCCTTTCTTTCTAGGTACCAACTGCTGTATGTTTGATTAGAGATCTTAGTTAGATGTTTTCCAAATTGATGTTCTAAATTGTTTTACATGAAGCCCCACATGTTAATGCTAATTCGAGGTTAGGTAAGGTATTCGTTAGACTGACGCAATTGACGTGACTGACGAGAAGCTATGCTGAACTGAGACCTCTAGGAGGTATTATGTACTGCGATCTGTTCTTATCGACATAACTGTCTTATGATCCTGATCTTTGCATTATTGAAACCTTATCGTAGTCCTCACCTTGTGATTATATTCATATGTTTCTTGGTTTTGAGACTAATGCATTTACTATTAGATTGTACTCAATAGGGAATAAAATTCACTAAAATCTTTATTAAGGTGTGATTATTTGTGACTGAAAGGTCATGATTGCGCCGAAGGTTTATTAATGACTGAAGAGAAATATATTTTGATGCTAACTTTTGACAATGTTATTGACATATTGATTGACTTATTGATTGGTTATCTCGTCTTACGGAGTCTCACCACTGGGCCCAAAGATTCATCGACCTAAAACGAGTCCTGATGTGTATAAACTAACATAGACGGACGCGTTAGCAGAGTCATAACCCCTGATAAGCTTGACCAATGGACAATTTGTGGGACGGACTGAGAGACCCTAATAAAAAGTCATGATATGAAGAAAAAAATCCGAACGGAGAGGTGAAAATTTATGACGTTAGGAGATGCTGTCCGAAGAACTGAACTTGGGCTTGCTTCTGTGACCCTGAGCCTTGCTGGTGACTAATGACCTGGAGACGAAGTCTGACTCGTTGCTGATCTATCTTGGATAGGTAGCTATAACCTGACTGACTAAAGAATGCTTTTCTTTCTAGGTACCAACTGCGCTTTTAATGTTTTTCTCTTCTAGATAGATTTCCAAATTAATTATTGTTGACTAAATTATTTTTAGCATGAAGACCCACATGCTGATGCTAATTCGGAGATAGGTAGGCTGACAGGGGCGACTTAGGGTGACTTAGACTGACTGACTTATATTGCTGAATCATTCGATATATTATGAATTGCTATTTGCTTGTTTAAGGTTGATTGCATATTAATAAGTGATGAGAATGTATTGCTTATGTTGGTAATAAAGGAAATTGGTAATCATGATATGGTTGGATTAAGTTTTATGAGTAGAGTTGTAAATAATAGAGAATAAATATATCTAACTTTCATATGAGTCATGGTGGTTTTTCTGATTAGATTAGGTCATGGATATTTGAATTGATCAGATTGAATTGTTGAAGTTTTCTTTTGCTCGCTATACTTGACTACGATACCCTATGCGATTCATCGACCTATAAGCGTCCCCTTGTAAGTTTACTTATTAAGGACAAGGCGCGCCATCAAGGGGCATATCCCGTGTGTCATGAGCCCTATTGCAGGGAAGGAAATAGGGACCTTGGCAGCTACTTTAACTGTGAAGTACAGCGAAATCTGGTTTTAGCAGGCCTCTGGTCCCCAATGCCACTGTTCCTGCTGCATCAGTGGAAGCTTCACCCCCTACTGGCATATGATGCTTATCCTCTGTGCACACTCAGAAATGAAACCTCTCTAGTCCTCAGTCATGGTAGGGAACTACTTATTAAGACGACAAGCATAGCCATTCCCTTTTCAACTGTCCTCAAGGTAATCTACTTGTGGCCGGAGTCAAGTCTCTTAATTTAGTAGAACTTCTTGAACCTCTTTTTCTATGGCGCACGTAAGGTCTGTTGCAAATGCTCTGTCTATTGAACCCTAAAAAGAAAAGGGGCTTACCTGAAAAAAAGCCTGATTATGAAAATTAAAAATTAAATTATCTAACTTTTTATTGCTCACATCTCAACTGCCATGCAAGTTTCCTCATAAAAGTATTGGACGAGATATGAGTATGCATACAACTCTCTTTAAAGGTTAACCTCATTAAACTAGCTCCTGGAAAGCAGGGACAAATTCCAACAAATGACCATACACTTGCATTTGTGTTTAGAGCAGAATGAATGTGATTCAATATGATAGGAATCCACTATGAGAAAGACAACTTCTTAGTAACAGAAAACGAATGACTTTATTGGCTCCAAAGTTTTTAGGAGCTTTCTGCAGCTAAATATATACTTCAAATATGTCAATATCCTTCTGTTGTGCTTGCACTTACAGCCCTTTCATGGGAAAGTGCAATCTTTAATTCTGTCTCCTTTAGTAAGCAGCAGGCAGAAAGAGTATATACTGAAGAGTGAGGATCAATAAGATAGATTGTTTGACAAATGAGTTGAAACATTGAAGAGATTATGGGAGACAGATGAATGCTTTTGTGATCATGTTTCAAAACACAAAACCTGCAGCAGTCGATCAGACAAGCTCGGAAATTCAGGTGTGCACACGATCTGTTATAATAATTTTACAGCACAACAAAATGTCAGTTCGTCAGACTGACAGGGTGAGTACAGGTGTTTTCATTCTTCTTCATTCATTCTTGTATATTCAGGGCGTTGCTACATCGTGGGCCAGGAGCAGCACGTATTTTTCACATTAGAAATATGTTATTTTAACACATATTTCTGAGAAATAAATGATTGCTACATTTTCAAAATGCTATGGATATTTCATAGACATGTTTCCTAAAATGTCAAAAGAGGCCTAAAAGTCATCGCCTCGAGAGTGTCGTTTATTGTGTAACACTGAACTGTTTAAATAGTGCATGAGCTTTACTTTTCACGTGGGAAACACAATGTGGAGGCGTAGTATAATACATTTCTAATTTCTTCTAGTTTCCATCAGGTGTGCTTAGTCAGAAAAACATTGCATTTTCTTCCAAATGGCTCCAACACCGCAGTGGTAGTTTCATGCATACATGAACGCCAGTCTGTTAAAATTATATTTGATTTGCCTGGATGCTGATCTTTGCGGTTCATGTTGTTGTGAAACTGAATTTATTTAAGACTGTGTTAGTGGCCTGCAAAGGTCTTCATTCGCTCCTATACTATAAAAAGTCATATTTGTGCATTGCGCTTGGAGCGTTTCAGAAAAATTCTGATTTGTTGGGCAATTTTCCCAGGGTAAGACATCTAAGTCCCTCTATATGTTCTTCATCCTCTATGTGGGAATAAGCACATTGTAGAGGGATGTCCTTAATGCCTGAAATGGCCTACCATGCCACCTCCCCAAGACTCAGGACCACCTGGTCTTCAGGATGGTTGTGGTGTCTCAACAAGAAGGCTCAGAAGATCAAGAGCCAACAGGTAGGTCTTTATTCAAGCACTGCAGCCCCCAAAAGCCAAATTCCTCAATTGCGCATTCTCAACATTCTCTGTACCCTACATTATGTAGCATCATATAATTCAAAGGTGAGAACAGAAGACCCCCAGTTCAATTCCTAATTCAATTTTTATTTATGTTTTGGATCTCGACTGAGGTCCACATAAAAAATATTCAACATAGACTGTGCACACAGACAAGAGCAACGATACACATAAAAGATCTATACAATGGTAAAATTCTGTAAAGCATGTAATAGTACTTGTCGTAAAAGTGCAAATTACAAGGCACAATAGTCCAATATAAAGTGCAAAAGACAGAATAATAAAGTAGCACATAACAAGCAAAACTATGACAACTCATATTCAAGAGCACTAAAGTGATTTCCCCATTGATAACGAGAATTTCAAATATTGCTAAAACAGATAAGTTCAGAAGACTATAGCACCTATCCACAAACAAATGAAAAATACATTCAGAAAACATTTTTAAAATGTAACCATTTTTGCACAAGCCATTTCAGTGGGAGGGTCAAACAGAGTTTAGCATCAGCGGTCAAAGTTATATTACGTTTCAGGAAAATGGATCTCAAAAAGCGGCGTTGTGCATGATGCTTCAAATTTTGAACATGGGAGAGGCAAAGCTCTCAATACCTCTCCTTCCTCAGAATACCCGCCCAGGTTCCTGTAATACCACTTATTGGTAGTAAGTTAAACCTTAATAACAAGATGGCTCTACGTACCCTATGCAGAAGATAGGGCTGTTTATAAATGGTCCTAACTAGTATAATTTAATTTCTCGCTGACTGACTACAGAGTGGAATATCTCTACTCTTGCTCACTGTGAACAATAACATCTTTATAACAATTTTTAACACAGCTTTTGGAACAGGGAGAACTTCAGCCTGACTAAGTTTAAATATGTCAGTGGCTTTCAAGCACTTTTCCATTTTATAGTTTGAAACATTTCAGACTTCAACGCTGCCCGAATCGAGCACGTTCTGCCGCACAATATACTATTCCCCCACCTCAAAGTCACTGCCAAAGTAAGAATAAAAGTAAAAGGTAACCCAAATTCCAACTAAAGAGCTGAGAGGGAGGCTATGGAATTCAAATTACATATTTGGTTCCAAATACGTCCATCCCTCTTCTCAAAGAAAGCCCTACACCAAACATCCATCACTTTACAAGCATAACTCAGAGTATGTGGGATTGTTACATTGTACACTGATAAAACATGTGAAAACTGCCTCTGCCCACAGTATTTGTACAATCTTTGTATAGCAGAGGCTCGAGCCAGTTCTTTACTTCTGCAGAGATTTATATGAAAAGCACTAGAATAATTACTAGAACATATTGTACCAGGACGAGTAAAACTGCACAATTCCATCCCAGAATTTCCCAGAGTTCAATTACATTTTTTATTTAATCTTATCCCCCCCCCCATTTTAAAAATCCTAGCTTTGTTCTTGGAGATAATTATCTTTAAAAATGCTAAGTCCAACAGGATAACATTGTCTGTGTAAAGAAGATAGCCAACACGCATTAGTCCTAGTTTAGGTGGCTCTCCTTTTGCCGAACCAACTCTGTAAGGCAAATTTTGAGTATAGAGGGAAAAAGCAGCAGTGCTAACAGGCAGCCTTGCTTTAAACCACTTTGCATTGCCACTCTCATGGAAAGCCCAATTCCCCATTTCCGAACTCAGGTCCAAAGTAAAGTGCAATACAATGATTAACCTCAATCGGTGAGTCGGATTGCCGAGCATAGATAATTTTCTTCACAGCGTCACCCTAGCCTGTCAAACAATGATGAGAAATCAATAAAGGCAGAATACAATGGCATGCCCCTGCTTTTGGTGTACTTTTCTATCATTGTTTGAATGGCAGTGATATTGTCGAGAGTCCCGCCTTTTCAGCTGGGATAAGGTTGTTGCCAAATGCCCAATCTTGAAAATGAAAAAGCAAACTTTTAGTAAATAATTTACCAGTCGCATCCAAAAGTGCAATTTGGCTGTAACTGGCTGGAGAGGAATTCAGACCCTTTTTAGAGGTACAATAATGCTGCCTTTCCATGAAGTTGGGATATCACCCGACAAAGAACAGTGCTGAATTAGGAGATATAAAAAGAAGCCCATAAGGAAGACTCTTGTTTGTTGAGAACGATTGAAATTTTGTCAGAAACCATAGTGCCTGAGGTTTGAAGACCTTTGATATAACCCTCAATCTTCTTTTAAGTGGGTAGGCCAAATACCTCCAGATTCTCTGCCTATTTACTGTAATTTATTGAGGCAAAACCACATCTGGAATACCCAAGGCCTCGCCCATTTCAGAGTTTCTAATGATCATACAAGCTGAATTGGGCACCTCAGCATTGAAATCACCAACAATTATCATCAAGGGACATTCCTCCTTATTACTTACACTAAACACAAAGGAACGCATAGAGTTGACTAATAAGTCTTTTGCCTCACCATTGGGGATGTAAACATTTTCAAGCAAAATGGATGACAGCTTACCACCCTCATTAATAACTGACAGCTTTAGACAGAGGCATAAAGTAGAGGGATGCACAAACACCTTTGGATTCCAATAAAAATTATTTTGAAGCAAAGTAGCAGTTCCTCCACTGGCATGACCTTTAATGGAGGGAGTTGCTTCACAGGAGGAAACAAAATAATTGTTGACTGAAAAATCAGTACAAACCAAATTTCCTGCAAACATGTAATTGACAGCATTAGGACCACTACATTATTCTATTTTATATGAGATTGTCCTAGGCCAGCCCTGTTCAAGGAGACTAGTTTTCCCTGAGGACTACCTCCGTAGTACTGAAAGCTTTGCATTGTCTTTAGCCCCATTCAATGTGCCACCTACCCAACTCCAAGGGAGGACTCATCTTTCTCCCCAGGGGTCCAACCACTAAAGACTCCATTCCCACAATGGGTCTTACTCTCCTTCCTGTTTCTGTCCCTACAGAGACAAATATGTTTTTCAGGCTAACTGATCCAATAGGACATACATCATGCACAATATCCACGGAATTCCACCAAGAACTATTACATCTTTAGGCTTTATGGGGTTCTAAACAGTTAACGTCAATCTCTCTTTTCCTAAAATGGTCAACATTCTCCAAAATCAGTGATTCCATGATCCTAGAGTAACATTTTATCCACAAACTTGGGAAAGTGGTGGATGAATTAATATGAACAATGTCAATATCATTACTTGTAATCTGTCTCAATGCCTCAATTTCCCAAAGCGAGTGCAAAATGAATGGTCTATTTAAAGGACCAAATTCCCTATGGAACAGAGACACAAAGTTCAACATGTATTAATTTAGACCAGAGCCTTTCTCACCCTCCATAGATTTAGTAACCACTAACTCAGGACCAGCACAAAGTTTGAGAGGGGGGAAAAAAAGGCTGTGCCCCAGCATTGAGAGGTTCAGGTGCCATTTGATTGTTCTGATGAATGAATCCTCCTGAGGGCAAACCTAAACAGGCAACACTAAGTTCTATTTTGCCCCTTGGGAACCCTAACAAATCACTCTGGCCCATGGACTTTCAGCACCACCAACCGCCCCATGCCCATGAACTTTCAGTAACTTATTAGTGGCACCATGGATCTTAATTGTGAGCTCCCCTTGGAGAGAAAAGACCTCAAGTCCTGACAGGGAATATTTAAGCCAGGCCATTAATAGATATACGCACAGTAGAGATTTCTAACCCACAAGGCACAGAGCTCGAATTATTGAAGGTGTCACTCAGCCTAACTGGGTTTCCAAGAGACTCCGAAGACAACAGGCTCACTGAGAACACTTGCAAACCTTAACTTTCTGGAATTACATATCAGAATATGCCATTTCTTTTTCCTTTAATAATTTTACTCTGGGTCCCACTGGATTAACCTATTTCCTCTGAGGAACTCCATTTACAGAAGCTGGTGAGAGGGCAGCTCTGGAGCAAAGGGGAGTGAATTGAACACCACCAGACAGCGAATTCTTTGGTGAAAATCAGGTAAACAGATAAACCTTTTCCCAACCGGTGGTCCATTAGTCCTTCCTAGTCACATCCGTGTAATATATGCTTTAATGGATATACAATATCCTCCTCTAATTTTTCACTTGTTACTCCATTCACTTCTTTTGAATGAGACTCCTCCATCAGCAGGACTTACCCACTTGCATGCTGATCTCTTTCAACCCCTCATTAACAACGCTATTGACTTGGGTAGCCTGTAAGCTTGACTGTTTTGCCTTTTGTCCTTGCATATTACCCCAACTCAAGGTAGTGCGGTGTTGAACCCCAAAAGTGTAGAGGACAGCACATCCAACACAAGATCAGAATTAAAAACTGATATTTCCAGCAGAGGTAAAATAGATGATAAAAATTTCTCAATACAAAACATGATTTCAGATGAAACCTTCCTATCACCCTCCCCATCCCTGTCAGGCTGCAGCACAATTTCTTGTGATCCTTCAAACACAATTGAATCACAATTAAGTGCATTTATGGAGTTCACAGAGTTCAATGCTTATGAAGAACTCAGCAAGACCAAGGGATGCTCTAGAGATATGGTGCTACATTATAGTGCTGAATGAGTAGGGTGGCTTGATGGACACTGTGAAGCTTGACTAAACTCTCCTCCCTAAAATCGGTTAGCGATTTCAGGCATACTTCCCTTTGCAAGTTCTTATCATTTATAATACTAACATCAGGCAAGGTGTTGTCTTCAAACATAAGAGGGCCCTCTGCATGAGCCTCAGTGGAGTTTCCCAAGCCAGGTGAGTTCAATAAAACTGGATAGGAGTCTTAAACATGCAAGCAGTCCAGTGGATCAGGCTGGTCCACTCTTGAGAGCTAATGCAGATTTGTTTGCAAGCTCTTTTTGGGGATGAATTCAGGGCAAATATTTGCCAAATTAACTGAAAAATAAATGGGTGATTCAGCGGCCAACCTCAGAAAGCCCAAATCTTGCTCGCTGCCAGGGTTGGGCTCCCTTAAAACAGTTCCCCCATCTGCTAATATTCAAAATTTGTGAGGGAAGAGAGTTCGAAAACAGTGCAACAACTTGGCCTTTTTCCATATCCTTCCCCTCTTTGATGTTTGATAATAAAAAACTTGCAAGGGAAGGATAAGATTTCAAGTAAGACAGATGGGAATTTCTGCAATTAATAGCTTTTTTCAATCTCAAGGAACAATTAGAACCACCAACTATGCACCCAGATCAAAGCTTCCTCATGAGAGAAAGGACTGGACAGCTGTTGCCGCAGTCACATGTACATCACATGTACATCCTCTGGGATATCCACAGGGACTACTTGCAACTTTGCCTCAAGGGATAAGACAATTACTTTAGCAGCTTCAACTCCTTTGACTCCTTTAGCAACTTCCATTGCTAGTACTTAGAAGAGCAAAATCATTTGAGTCTTGTGTGAAGGTGGGGGCAGGACCCAGGTGCAGATTTGGATGTAAGGATATGAGAGTGTATTGGTATAATGGGCGAGGGGTGATGAGGGAGCACACTCAGCCTGCAAGCCGTACTCCAACCTAGCTAGGCTTCTTCCGCAGGCACAGGGCTCATCCACAGTGCAGCAGTCCCTAAACCACCTCTCCTCTATTTGCTCTACCTCTGGACCCTCTTTAGACACTTTGGTCACTCCTTATACTTCTTTGTATCTCCTTACACTGCTCCTTGTGCCCCTCCAACTGCTCCAAGTGCTTCAGCAGCAACACCTCCCTAGCAGGGGTTAAGCTAAATCAGGAGATCCAGAAGATAATGTTAATAGGAGATAATATCAGTGCTATTATTGTCAGGGTCCTCTCAGAGACCCGCCTCTCTTTTCAGGATCATTTCAGAGTCCTCTAAACCTTCCTGAAGATTTATGTTTTTATATACTAATGGGGATCAGTCAGGGTTAAATGAGAAACGTCGAAGCCCTTCACTCCTGCTGTCCTATTCTCCACCGGACCTTCGGTCCTCAGTGCCTCAGCACCCGTGTGACCATGAGTGTCACAGCTTCCATCAGAGCTGCCAAACAAATTGAGCCACTGAAAATGTGGCCTGCCAGAGCCTGACACCCATCTCTCTTATCATTATTACTGTTTCAACCTCCGATTCGCAGCCAATATCCAATATCCAATTTCCAGTTTCAAGCATCCAATATCCAGTAAAGGTAACTTCCAGGAAGATTCCAGGCAGATTTGACAGCCAGGGGCAGGGCAAACAAACCAGTGAGAGTACTAATTGCAACCAAGGAGCCACTAGGGGCTGAGTCCAGGGCAGAGATGTGGCCCCCCCAGTAGTGTGGCATGGTAAACAGTAACGTGCAACATGCACAAAGTCACAGTGGCATCCTCCTCTCGCTTTCTCCCCAGAATTAGCCCACCTAGCACAAGGTCCTGAGGTGCAGCTTGGGGTCCTAGAGAGCAGGCTCAATCCCTCTGCTTCCTTCGCTCCACACTCGATCCTCAAGCGCAGGCTCCTTGAACACAGAGCACTGCCAACTCGCTTTTCTGACCAAGATCTGCTCCACACTTCTCACTTCCTTGCTGGAACTTAAAATGACGTATGACGTCACCATGTTCAGTCCAAGAACACCACAGAGACCTCGAGCAGGATACATTTCTCCCTCCCATAACACAACTCGCCAGACAAAATAAAAGATATTGTAATATAGAATACACAGTCAAAATGAGTATGATACATTTTACACTTTAAAACTATAACATCTTTTGGAGTACTCAAAAAAGCGACTAGTAATGAACTTGTAAATAAAATATGCTTTCAACAGAATAAAGTGTTTTGAATTAAACGCTCAAACAAGGGTATCGTCGAATAAATGAGAAAACATCATCATCATAGTTCTGTACTTTAAAATCTTGTATATGCGAAAGTTTCTCACTGAGCCACAAAGTCCTGCAAATAAGAGCGCTTATCACTTATTCTCTGACTCTTTCTTCTGCTGTAAACTAATGTGCGCTATTTATGTATGCCATCACCCTCTGAACCATCTTCCCTCCCTTGCTTGTCAACTTCACAAGGACCATTTCTTTGTTTATCCTTCCCTTGTTGTTCATGTGAAATAACTCTACTCTTGTTCCAAATTCTGCCATCATTTGTCTTTACTGCATTTTAAAACAATTTGACTACCTTCAATTTTCTTCTGAATTTGGACCAGTCTGCACAACCTTTTGTTGCTCTCACACTTACACAGTCTCCCATTCTTACTCACACATCCTACACCTTCTTGTGTTCGTCATAGACTTTCTCTTTATTTGTAGGTCAATTTCTTTCACTCTCTCTCTCTCCACCCTCCAGGGATATTACTTACACAACCTTTGCTCCAAAACATCCAAGCAGGACACATCTCTGTGGAAAGAACTCTGCCCTTGAGTAAATGCAAATTTTACAGTAGTTGGATGTGGAGGCACACAATACCCTACACACACACAAAAGGCATTTGTGAAACTACTATGGATTCTCAAGTGTGAGAACCACTCATCCTACTGTATGGGAAGACCAAGTAGATGGCATACCCATAGTCCCATTCTCAATTTACAGGACCAGGAAGGTATATTATAAAAAGTTACAGTGTGGCCTCACACATACCCCAGGTGTCATTCTTTATCATTGACCATTTCACACTCATTAGAGAATCCTTTAGTAGTGGGTGGACCCTCACAGCATGCTGAGGGAAATGTAAAGGAATGTGGAAAGGATCCAGAAGTATTATAAAAATTTGAATCACCAGTCCACTCCACAGATGAAGGGATGAGTTTGTTTGTTTGTTTGTTTGTTTAGTTAATTCATTGTGGATCACAACCATAAAAGAGCATAATGAAAAATTGGCTAGGGTATGCACCTAAGCCAGGCAGAACCCACCCACACTAGTCAGAGTGAGGGAGTTATACACCCAAGATAACCCTTGCTCACCCCCTAGTTAGCTCGGCATGAGCATTCAGGCTTATCACAGAGACAATGTGTAAAGGGATTGCACAACACACACAACACACATGATGCTCTATCGAAACACAACCCCAAGTTATATTAAAAAAATCTGTATGGTACTCAAATCATTAGACCAAACAAAAAATGTCAGTAATACCCTGCTACCCAAGCAGTACTATTACTCTGTGAAAACCAGCAGTAGTCACACAAAACACATAGGTTACTGGCTATTCTGCAACATAAGCAGTAGTAGGGAAAACATTACTAAGAAAATGCACTTGTCATAAAATCATCATAAATGCCCATAAAAGGAACATCAGAATACACATGGCAAGTCCTGGAAAACACATCAACATAAATGCCTGTGAAAAGGAACATCAGAGAGTACCTGGCAAATCTTGGGAAACACATTAACGTAAAAGTCCATGAAAGGAACATCAGAGAGTACCTGGCAAAATCATAGGAACATCATGGCCCGTAACAGGATCCTTCTCTTATTCAATTCAGGGTGGAAAGCAGGGGGGCAGCGCTTCTCAAGACCAAAACGGGGGCCCCTTGGTGATAGGGGAAGAGGAGGGGTGGTTCACACCCCCCCTCCATCCCTATGGAGGGGGCCCTCCTGGGGCACACCCCTAAACTGCGGCACTCCCTGGCCTTGAGACCCCCAGGGCCACAACCGGCCCTCCCAGGGAGAACAGGGGAACAAAAGAAAGGGGCTCAGATGTAAGGCTTCTATCCCATTTGTGACTCCTGTACAGGTGTGGTGGCCTAGTGGGGGGGGCCTTCGACGAGGCCTCCCCCTGCCAGTTCTGCCCACAACTTCTCTGGGGCCTTGGTGGAGCGAGAGCTTCCGATGAGGCCTCCTCTCCGAATGGACGGCAACCCCACCCAATACAGTGTGCGAGTCTAGACACAGCCCGTCTGGGCCACAGCGGTGAAGCTTGGCAGCAATCTGGTCTGGATGGTGCCCCGGGGGTGCTCTACGTGGAGCGATTCACCCCGGGGACACCGCTAGGAGCGCTCTTGCTCTGGATTTCACTTCCTTGTGCCCAGGGGGCAAGGTACACAGTGCAATTTCTACGAGCTGAACAACCATCCACGCCTGGGTTGCAGCTGCAATCTCCTCGCTTGGCAGAGCGAGGAAGCACTTTCAAGTCGCTTTTAGGACTAACACAAAGGCGCTCTCCAGGTGCTCTAGCCATCAACAGTGGATGCGGTCGGGAGGGCACAGAGGAGTGCTCACCAGGCACTCTGCACTCCAGTCAAGGTGATCTCTTGCACTGCAACACAAATAGATGTAGAGGGCATGGGCCACAGCACCCAACCCTAGGAGGACACAAGTGGAGCACATGGCGGCAGGGCCCAGTGACAGGCCATCACAAGGGGGATGCAGTCAGTGGCAGTTCTTCCTAGTGACCCAGCAGGACAAAGGTCAGCACAGCAGCAGCATCCTGGTGAGTCCCTCCGGCAGCATTCTATGTCCACTTCCAGGTATGTTAAAAGTGTCTCTGTATCTCTTTTACATGGGGAAAACACCCTGTACTATACAGTTTTGCACAAGGTTAACAAAGAGGGGGAGAAGAGGATCCAACCAGTTCCAGCTGGTTCCAGGGGTGTCCCCTCTCTCCTCCGGAACAGGCTCCAAACATGAGTTGGGGGTAAACAAGCCCTTTGTGTGAGGCTAGGACACAGCCACTAGAAACGTAGGTGTGCCCACCTCCCCTTCTCTCAGCCCAGAAAGACCATTCACTATGTAGATGCACCTCTGTGACACCTCCACCCTCCCTGTGTAAAGGCTGTCAAAAAAGTTTGCACAAAGCTCAGCTGTCACCATGCTTAGACATGGATTGGAGTCAAGCTGCAAAACACCAGAGTCATAAGCACAGAGAAATGCTCACTTTCTAGAAGTGGCATTTCTATAATGGTAATTAAAAAAATCCACTTACACCAGTAAGCAACATTTCTCACTACCATTACAACCATACCAGAAATGCCTACGTGACCCTTCCTAAATCAAACAATACTCCCTAGTCATATGACAGGGCAATGCAATCCTATGAGCAAGGCAGCACCCATAGAAGTGAGAAACAAAATAGGCTGTTTTTCTCTATCAGGACACACCACACAACCAGGCACTTGTCCTGCCTTCTACATAGATAGCACCCTGCCCATAGGGCTAGCTAGGGCCTACCTTATGGGTGACTTACATGTAGTAAAATGGGAGTTTTGGGCCTGGCAAGTAGATTTAGATGCCAGGTCCCTGTGGCAATAAACTGTGCATGCAGACCCTGCGCTAGCATGCCTGAGACTGGTTTGAAAGGCTACTTCAAGGGGCATCGCAGGCAGCGCTGCAGGCCCACCAGTAGCATTTAATTTACAGGCCCTGGCAGTAGAGATACCACTGTACAAAGGACTTACAGGTAAAATAAATGTGCCTATTAGGTATAAACCAATCATACCAACTTTAAAAGGGAGAGGACATGCACATTAGCACTGATCAACAGTGATAAAGTGCTCAGAGTTCTAGATCCATCAGCAAGAGGTCAGAAAAAATAGGAGGAAGGAGGCAAAAAGTCTGGGGATGACCCTGAAAAAAGGGCCAGGTCCAACAACTATACGTTGCACATTACATATGGCATATCTCCGCCATGATAAAAGCTTCACAAAATTACACGTGGATCAAGTAAAATTTGAAACATACTAAAATGCCTTTTAACAAAAATGATAAATAAATAAAAAAATAGATTGATAGTTGATTGCCCAGATAAGCATATAAAACAGTTGCACAAACATTTTTTGTAAACACCAAATCATAAATAAATACCAAGATACAGCAACAAAAATTGATTGTTGTGTATCAGTTTTCAATATTCTGAGTGCCTCTAGACACTATAATGTGCTTAAGTTTCTACAGAGTGCAGCAAGCCATTTAAATCTAGTTTGTGTGTATACCTGGCAAAAGAAGAGGACATGCAGCTCTGTTTCTTCTGCCTGGCCACAAGCAGCACAGACCATGTCCAGATCATTGCCACCACTCCTCCAGTTACCAGTGAACATGCATAGGGGCAAAGAGCCATGTCTGAACTGCAAGTATAACTTCCGGACAAGTGTGGGTTGAACTTCATCCAGAATGGCTTTTAATCTATAAGGAATTTCCTTCTTGGAAATGGACTGACAAGCCTCCGCAGGCTGCTCTCACAGGCTGGTATAACCCATGCTTTTCAGGGTTTCTCTAATATACCTGAGCCATGGCAGTTTCCCTGCACCCAAAGACCCTAACATCTCCTCGAAACCCTGCCTATAGGAGGTCAGTCCAGGAGTAGCCCAAATTCTTCTCCAAAAGAAGAGAGGCCAATTACCTCCAAGATGGGCCTAAGACCCAGGTCAAGCCTCAAGCGAACCACAGATGTGCTAGGGGGAAGATTCAATAATTGCCTTAAGAATACATTCTCTGACTGTGTGATGTTACTTGCAGTTTTATGACCCCATAGCTCTGCCCTTTATATAACTGCCACCGGAACCTGTGATCTATACATTTCAATCATAGGCTTAATAGGCTTAAAGAAGGACCCCCTGAACATCTTGCCAGCCCACAAGTGAATTGTGCCAAGTCTCTGCATATCTGTATGGAACACCCAGTCCATGCGTTTGCTCAGCATAATCCCAAGGTACTCAATGACTGAAACCCTCTCCAGGGGATCCCATTCAGTCTTGGTTTAGGATGAGTGGAGGGTGAAGGATTAAAAAACATAAATTTAGTTTTTTCACATTGATTTCAAGGCCCCTTCCCTTGCAAAAATCATTAAAACTGTCTAAAACTCTTTGAATACCCTTTGGGGTTTTTGAAAGGAGGAGGGCGTCATCAGCAAACATCAGCACAGGCACCTTTACTCTAGCCAGCCTAGGAGTGTCATTATCAATACAATTCAGTATATCAATGGGGACATTAATGTACCGGGTAAATAATGTTGGTGCCAGCACGCAACCCTGTCTAACACCCTTTCTAACTCGGAAGAGAGTGGAGAATTCCCCCAATTTACCATAAGATACCTGTGCAGAATGTCCCTTATGTTGCCTTTGGATTATATTGCACAGAAATAAGGGAACCCTAATGTCTGCCAGCACCCGCCATAAAGTATCTCTGGAGGCCAGATTGAATGCAGCCCGCAAATCAACAAACATCAGATAGATGCTAGCACCCTCGAACACTACTGATAAAACAGCTGAAGTCTAAAGACTTGATCAATAGTAGAAGTGCAATGTCGGAAGCTTGCCTGAAGTGGGCTCAGAACTTTCTTATCCTCAGCACAGTCCTGAAGCCTTTCTAAAATCACTCTGGCAAAAACTTTTTGCATTGTATTGATCAAGCTTATAGGTCTATATTTAACAGGGAGCAATGGGGAGCCTTTTTTATGATTGGGAATAATCTATGCCTCAGCCCATGTGGGAGGGGTGGGCATCCCTTTCATAATAGCATTAAAAATGACCCAAAGATAGGGCCCCTACACAACTGGTGCTGAGTGATACAAATCTTTAGGGATTTTGAGATGCCAGGAGCCTTAAAGGGAGCTTTTCTATTGATAGCACTAAGAACGTCCTCTATGGTGATCAAATAAAATTCCTTTACATTATGAAAGAGAAGTGCCCCAAAGGTGTCTCTACCCAATTGGTCACCCCCAACTGTCTGCATACCATACAGGGAGCAAAAGTGCTCATTCCATTGGTCTGCTGAGATGTTAGTCTCTATGTTGCCCCTAGTCTTAGAGCTCCCAGTCGCTACATTGCTCCAAAATACCTTAAAGTCTTTGCTCCTAATGGCTCTATGCAGAGGCTCCCATTTAGCAATATCCCACTCTTCCTTGGCAGAATTATTAGTTTTTTTGTTTTGCAATCAATTCTAGCCTTATGAACCAGGCCAATCTCTTTTGATTTTATAGTCTTTAATATGGTGATTTTAGCCAGGCGACACTGTTTATTAAACCATGATGGAAGGTGTTTCCTGATGCCCCCAGTATGAGCTTATGCCAGGAACAGATGTTTAAGAGCCCCCACCAACACTTGGTGAATCTCAGCTATTCTGAGCCACTGTCTACAATTCTCCTTCTAGAGTCTTACCCAGTTCTAGTAAGACAATGCCTACTGCATCATAAAGTCACTTGATGCGATTGGGGTCTGCTTGAGCTCATTCTATTTGACTGTTCCTTTGTTTGGGGCCAAATTAAGCCTTCCGTCCATTTGCTCTGGGCATGTATTGGTAGTCTTTGGCATGGGGATCCGCAGATCGAGGGATAAGGCATTATGATCTATATCATTCCTGGGAAGGACAATTAAATCTGCTACAAAGGGCCATAACCTTACGTTGACAAATATGTAGGGCATCAAAGAGGACCTACCTACTCAATTAAACCTATATGACCAATGCCTATCAGATCTAGTAAGCCCACTGCAGGCATATTGAGAATGGGTCAAGATAGCGCATTAATCTGTAATGCCAAAGATGACCTTTTCTTAAGCGGAGGGGATAGACAACAATGGGATTGCCCACAGTCTATCTTCATTGCATAAGATTTAATCAGTGTCATCTTCAAGAGGACCAAAGTGGCAATTAAAGTTGCCACCACCATCTTGAAGGCACTCTCTTGTAATGTAGACCAAACGACAGAAAGATTCTGCACCACTTTAGACTCTTGACCCATACTAACTGGTCTAAAGTAAACATTAACCACATAAAGATCTATACAGCGGGGCAAGGTAAGCAGAAGACACAAGATGTCATCAATGGTAATCTAGGTATTATATTAACCGTACAACCCAAATGGTTGGTTACCCATATGGGCAGCACCCTAGATGGCCTCCCTTTCCCCCTCCAGTTGCTGACTAAGAGTAAACTTCATAACCTGGGTTCGTAATTCCTTTGATCAACCAGGTTTCTTGAAATAAGCAAATGCCTTGTTTCCTCCTAAATAAATCCCAGTCAGTACAGTCCAATTTTCCCTTCAAACCAGCAACATTCCCTGACACCACTTTGATTGAGCTTAGAGACTGCGGCATACCAAGAGATTCTACAGTGCCCTACTGAGTGTCCTGTGGAGGGGAGGTAACAGCCACCTGAAACATCCTATTTACCTCAGTATTACTGGAGTGGATTTACCTGAGCCAGTCTCTGGATAACTAAAATCATTGGTAAGTTTGTCAAGATCCAGCCCCTCTTCAATGTCACCCCTTTTATCAAAACTAATAAATGAATTACTATGCACTGGGGTGCTGCAAATGGCTCCAAACTGGGGATGTTGCTCATGGCCTTTCTTTTAGCCAAGTTATATATAACAGTCAAATGGGCTTTATCACACTTTTAAGTACCTTGGTCATGAGGCCTGGACAGGAGGGAAGCGTTCTGGCCGCTATAATTAATAGAATCTACTTGGAGCCATTTCATCCTATCTATACGAGGCACAGAGTGCCTGACAGTTGGGCTATGATCATGATTGGTGCCATAATCCCGTGGTCAATCCACCTCCACAAAACTTCATATCTATTGGCAACAGAGGTCCCATATTTGAAAGGGCATATATCCTGAGAATTAGGAAAACTGTGTTTGGGGGCTGAATTATGAATGTTAAAAAATGAACAGTTAGAAATACAAATGGAGGGGGCTTATAAAAATAGCCCAGTGGTAAAATGGTTATCAAAGAGCCCAGGTGGTGTGTATGAGATTCACATGCCAAATAAATATGGGCTAGCTGGGGGCCTCTAAAATGAACTATAATGCAATCATCAGGCCCATCAATAGAGCGCTGACCAATGCAACTCACCCTTCCAGTTAAAAGAATGCTACTCACCAATCCAGGGGGGACATTCCTTTAACATGTGAGCCAATGCAAACATTCGTTGATTAAGTCTTCCTGGGACTCCCTTTGGCCCGGCTTTGGTTCAGGAACAAAATGACGACATAGGGACAGGAGGCTGGTGGTTCAGGAGGTTTTGTTTTAATGGTAGATTCCCTCTCTTGTCTAGAATGGGGGTTGCCCCTTCCAGGGTTTAAACCCAATCTTCCCTGTTTCAAACCATCCTGCTCTATACTGCCAGCATGGGTGCCCTGCAGAGTGTAATTATAGTGCTGGCCCTGCTCCAAACCAAGGGAGCTGAATCAGTCTTGCTAATCATTGCCATTACTTTCCTAGGCTCCACCCTCACTAGGCATAAAACATCCCTACATATAGTCTCCACTTTTTCCAATCAATGTATCAATGGCGCTAGTTCAACTGCAATAACAGACTTGACCCAAAACGTTTTCCCCCCAGAGCCACCACCCAACAGACTGAGGTCCCTCCCTATTGAGTATCTCCAGGGTGTTCTTGTCTTAATTCTGTCAGCACGGAATCCTGTCAGAAGACCTCATGGACCATAGCTAAGGCAAAAACAAATACCTTAGATACTATTAGTGCCTTGGAACACTTAGTTAAGACATCCGTTGAGTCATTGACAAAGTGCTTAATTAAAGTGGAGGAAAACGTGGAATTAATACTTAATTCAGTGAAGGCTCGGACTTTAATTCCAACTATCACTACTCCTCAACTTTCTAGCGGTATAGATTCCTATCGGAAACTTGTCTTCCCCTAAAGAACGACAACTTCTACTAAACAGTTCTTGGGCCAATCAACGCCACGTAGAACCCCGTGTTCTTTCAAATTGCACTAGTAGACCTCAACAACAATTTGTGAATACAAATGGTCCAGAAGCACATAATAGTCCAAAATTTCAGATGAACAGAGAATCATGTAGTAGTATCTGGAAATGTTCCTACTATACTTAAGGAAGATAGGGAAACATGGCGGCCTTGCAAAATAAATCTTTTAATTTGTTAGGAACACGCATGAAACCCGGCATGACAGATACTCTCTTTAAAGATATTAAAATGGTCAGGAGAGTTAATCAGGTAGGCAGGAGCCATAAAACATTAAGGGGTGATTGTGTGGTACTGTCGTTTAAAACCCCAAAATTAGTGGAAGCTATTTTGAAAAGCTTAAGCCCACAATAGATTCCTGACCACAGCATCTCACTGCTCCCCCTAGGCTATTTCCAAAAATCTAATGGGAGGCATGACCAACCTAGTATAGAGCCCTTAAATCAACAAAGTAGACAAGAAAGAAATTACATGGTCCCTTTTGAGAAAACATTTCATGCCACCCCTTTGGAGTATGTGGATTGACTGACAGTGGATGATGCTGAGGGCAAGTTGATGCCTGACGATGAACATCGTCCCTGACTCATTGAATGGTGGAGATGGCCAGGTGGGGAGTAAAGGAGAAGAATTGGCGTTGAAGGAAAAAAGAAAACAACAATTTTGTTTTGATGATTCATTGGTAGGCGGAGTTCCCGCCCACCTGGCCATATCCATGACAACATCGAAACCCCATATAGAGATGGAGATTAAAACACCCTCACCAACATGGAAAGCAGGGCAACATGACTCCCTGGGGTTGGATTCTAATACCCCAGGAGATAAATTTCTATTTTAGAATGTGGCAGGTTTGCGTAACAAAATTGAGAATGAGGACTGGTTAGAATATATCAGATTTTTTCCTTCTGTGTGTTTACAGGAGACTTGGTCTGTGGATCCCATCTATATAAACGGCTATAGGACATTTCACTCAACCGCAATCCCTTCTCTATGAGGTAGGGCAAAAGGTGGTTTGTGTACATATATCTCTAATAAGTATGACTCAATAAAAGTGTCTAGTATAACCTCTAATATGTTTTATCAACTGATGCTATGTGAATTAAAAAATGGAGCGCACCTAGCTATTATTAATTTCTATAAAAACGCCCCCCACAACAAATTGCACATATACTTAGACAATTGCAAGATGACCTGGATCGTGCATGTAATGTTACACAGAAAGAGATTTTTATAGTGTGGGGAGGCGACTTTAATACCCACCTGTGCTCCCAAATAGATGATAAAGTTTGTTTCCTTGGTGCGGGAGAAACCGATGATTTATTTCATTTTAGTCATAATCATTCTGGCAACCTGTTGAATGAAATAATATTTAAATTCGATCTTTCGTTCTGTAACTGGTTAAACGGTAGTAAGTTACAACTTAAGCCTACCTTTAACGGTAGATGCGCAAACACCATAATAGATTTCATTTAAATATCCAGTAATCTAGTTTTTTGCACCTCGGAGTACTAAATTCATGATATTGTGCTCAGTGATCACTATCCACATAGTATACATCTTGCACTCGCCGAAGACTCAAATAAACTTAAAGGGGTAGTAGAAAATGTAGTCAATATTGAACAGGACTCAAGGAATGGTTATACAATTCGTTGGTCACAGATTTAACCAATAAGTTTTATGGAAAAGCTGTTGAGTGATTATGCTAAGGAGGTCAGAATCTGCCTTTTAGATAACACCAGCCCTCAGGAGTGTATTGGAGCGTTTACAGTAATGACCACTAGAATTAAACAGTCTCTTACAGTAAATACAGGCAAGCCTAGACCACTGGGAAATAAAGGGTGGTTTGATACCGCTTGTACAAAGGCCCATAAGAAACTTAAACAGTATCTACATACACAAAACCCTGACAAGCATGAGATTATCATTCTTAGACAGGAGTATAAAAAGGCTATGAAAAACAGGAAAAAAAACCTAAAAGATGAGACCTGGAACTCTCTTTACAATGCAAGCCTCCAAAATAATAATGCAGAATTTTGGAAAATAGTGAACTCTCCTCTGTGGGGTGATAGAATGTCACCAAGTATTGAAATAGCTATCACAGAAGAGGAGTGGATTACCCATTTCTCTAAAATGTACTCTTCTGGAAAGCCTTCATCTGACACAAATTCCCATAGCATGGATTACCAGCATATTACTCCACCTTTCAGCTTAAATGAGATCACTGATGCCATAAATGCCAGTAAGAGTGGAAAAGCACCAGGCCCAGATGGAGTACCTATTGACATTTACAAGTCTCATGTTTCGCTCTGCGGCCCTTTATTGACACTAGTTCTACAAGCTTGTTGTGCCACAGCCTTCATCCTGACCTGGGCGGAGTCCATTATTGTCCCAATATTAAAAAAAGGCGACCGTCAAAATCCAGCATGTTATAGACCAATCTCACTCCTTGATACCCTTGCAAAGATTGCAGGACGTATTGTCCTGAACAGGTTACGGGAGTGGGCGGAAGCTAATTATGTTTTAACGGACCTACAATATGGCTTCAGGTCTGGGATTGGGACTGTCGAACAGGCTATGAACCTAGATATCCTGATTTGAAAATACACAAAGGCTAAGACAGGAGCTTTCTATCTTGTATTTGTAGACCTGACTTCAGCGTTTGACTGCATAATTCATAGTAAACTCTGGTCTATTCTTTTGCACATGGGGGTAGACAATACAATAGTCCATTTTATTAGGGAATTATATTCTGGAGCTAGAGCTAGAGCATGCTTTGGGTCCCAGGGGGAGTGTTCCTCCTTCTTTTCTTTGAAGCAGGGGGCTCTTCAAGGTTGCGTTTTAGCACTTCTTCTCTTTTCCCTACATCAACAAATTAGAGGTTGTTTTAACTACAGTATGTAGAGATCTTCCACAAATTGGAACCCCTACAGATTCCAGCACTTACGTATGCCGATGATGCCGTTCTTATGGCACGTACACCAGTAATCTTGCAGCGATTACTGACAACTTTTAACAACTATATGGAAGATCTAGGCCTTACAATTAATCACTCTAAAACTTATAAAATTACCTGTAGTACAAAACCTGTAAAAAACTCTGTATCACAATAAAGGGTGTGCAATTGGACAATACAGAAACCTTCTCAGACCTAGGAATTATGTTTTATAATAAAGGTACCTGGTTGCAAGCCATTAGTTCTAGGAAACTACTTTTTACTAAGACCATTATGGCTGTTCCAAAAAAAGTTGGTAGGGCAAACCCGAAACATATGATTACAATTTACAACTCAAAATGTGTATCTGTTGACCTATAATGGGGCAGGCTTATGGGGACATAGGAAATGTAATGCTCTGCAGATAGCAGAAAATTATTTCTTGAAGTCTATTTTAAGTGTACCAAAATATACACCAACCTTGCCGTGCCATTCAGAAATTGGGGCAACATACATTATAGATCTAATAAGTATACAACCAATCCAATTATGGCATAAAGTGTGGACCTCAGAATTTGCTACTTTGAATAGGACCTTTATAGCAGATGCTCAATCATTAAGCCATTCTCTGCGAATCCCATGGCTGGTTTATATAATGATTTTTTTTTACGGATATGGGTCAGCCTGAGTTTTACTTTAGACCAAGAAAAATGGAAACACTGTCCCAAAAAGATCTGAAAAAAATTTGCCTCACCCACCTGGCTGACCTGAGGTAGGTTACTTAGTCATGGAAATCTAGCGTGAGGAGGAATCTTCTGTTACAATTATCAGATCGCAAGGAACCATATTTGAAATATGTATTGAATTCGAGGCATCAATTTGTCCTTACACGCTTACGATTAGAGACATTTCACCGACTCATCAGTTTTCCACTTATTAACGACTGGAGCCCAATTCTGGAGAAATGTCCTTGTGATTCAGTCTCAGAACAAAGTACAATGCATATAGTTTTATTTTGCACATTGTATTCCGATCTAAGGAAAAGGTTTGTGATTCCACTCTTAAAACCACTGCAATTTAAACTGTGTCGCCCTGCCTTTCTCTATTTGCTGACTCTTTCATCAGTCCAAATGTGCAATGGTTTAGCGGCCTATTTGTGTGCAGTCATGAAGATGAGATCTTATTTTTAGGCATTATTGAGGAGGTTTTCCATGTAAAACAATTTTAATCAGGAAAGTTATCTTTCATCTTGTTCTATTGCTTTTAGAAATAACTGATTCTAAATCTTTGCAGCAAATTTTATGTGACAGTTTTGAATTGTCGCATGTCTTGTCTTATTTATTCTATTTATTCAAGTGGTGGTTGATGGTACTATTTGTATATTTTATCTGCTTTTATGGTTGTGATAAACAATCGAATAAAGTATATTGAACTGAAATGAGTATCTCCAGGGTGTTCTTGTCAATGAGATTAGGTGGCACAATATTGTCTCCAACTCCCTCAGTAGTCTTATGGATGCGCCCAGCCTTGGACTTCCTCATAGATAATGGATTGGCTCTGTGTTCTTGGCCTTACTCCTAGGGTGCTCACTATCAGGGGCCTGCCACTGGCATCTGCTCTTAAAAAATTATTCACACCGTTGGGTCACGTGTGGAGGACTCCCATCATGCAGAGAAACCAGACTGATTGTCCATAGCTGGGCCCAGAATGTCACAGCTCAGCAAACGTTGTCTCTCCTTAAGTTCTATCACTGAGGCCACCATTCTTATTTCCCTTGCCCGCGGCTCAACACAACCTTCAGCAGGCAACCAAAACTGAAGATATTAATAGACAGTCTTTAATCACTCTGTCTTCTTCTCAGGAGTGAACAATTAAAACAGTTGAAGAGCCGAAGCAATTGAACTGGGCAATAATGTGGACCACTCACCCCACCAGCAAATTTTCACACTGAGACCATGGCCACTAGAATGGCAGGTGAAAGAATAGGCACCCAGCCCAACCTCATCCAGGCCCAGATGGGTGCAGACGGGCCTGCTCTTGGCCCAGTCTTCACCTGGGCATGCGTCTGGGTGTAACCGGTGCGCATTCCACACAATGGGAGCCCGGTAGTCTCTTATGGTGCTGAGGCGATGCAATGGCACTCCCTTGCCTCCTCCAGCAGCAGCAGAGTGCTCTTGGGACTTAAAGTCCTGCCTCCACCACTGTCTCGTCAAACATGAAGGGATGAGTACAATTAAGGTTAGGACAAAAAGTCCCAACTAAGCAGCTATTGTACTATTGAGGGTTGACATGTTTCAGCCCTGAAAAGGCCCTAAAAGGAGCTGGGGGCTTTCTTTAGGACTCAAAGCCTATTCTTTTCTCTCAACTATTTCCTTACATTTGTCATCAATCATTCAGTGCTCATACTGACATACAATACTAGTTCCTAAATCCTGGTAGTGAACAGAAGAGCAATTCTCTGGTATGGTTCTGAAAAGGTATGAAAGCACAAAGTAAAATTATAATGGCATTAACAGTACCATACATATGTAGAAAATAAAACAATGGGACATGCAAATATTGGCCAGAAGACTTTTCTGAACCACAAGCTTTCATGCTGTGCCACTTGTGTGCACTGTACATGTGTGAAAACCACTGCAATCATCTGTCTCAGTGGAAACCTCAAACAAATGCACAACATGCATTGAACCTTAGTATGAGTATCATAAAGGAGCTAGCACACACACTCAACTACCTCTGCTACACCTTGTCCGCAGTTTGGGAAAACCACACCCCATGGAGTCAATGGGGCAGGCCTTGTAGTCACTCACTAAAATATTAGGGGAAAAGTACATTTTGGTCAATATCAGGTTCCAAAACCCATGGGGCGATATAAAAAAAACAAGAAAGGAGAGAGCCAAATTACTTTGTCAAAAGTCTCATCCTTCTGCACTACCTAAATCCACATTGTAATGTCCTCCCAATGATAAAAGCATTGGTGGGGAGTTTGGATTTTATTGTGAGGATTGCCAGGTAAGCATGCTGGTGCCTGTCATGATGTGTGCATGGCACCAGCGACCGAAAAGAGTGATGGGGTGGAAGTCCCATCAGGTACGAATTGTATGCATGCGGGAAGCATGCTTCAGCACCCTCGACAAATACTCACTGCATTTATTACAGACATTTTGTTTTCATGGGGAGGGGCGCCGACAAACAAATTGTATGGAAGCAACATGATTCCATACACACACCTGGACAGCTACCCACTCTGTATAAACAACAGAATCTCATTGAGATTCAAACTAACACCCAAGTGACTTGGTATGCCCAAACCAGCAGACCATCTCCCGTATGTGTCATGTAGACTTTCCCACATGTGGAATTTTCCCCATCTCAATGTTGGCTTCAAAATATCCCTTCCATACCCATCAGGAATCAAATCCATACCACACAGTTTTTTATCCTTTGGAAAATTCTCTCAAGGGTTGAGATTGTAACCTGTGTGTGAGGAAGAGTCAAATGTCATTGGTACTCTAACTCCATCCTTCACAGCTTCAGTCAAATGACACATAGTTAGCCCCTTTACCTGTAACACTACTTCCTAGCACACTTTGGACACTCTAATTCTAGGAAACTTATTTTTGCTCCTGCAACATTTACTAAAATTGCCCTTGAGCCCACAGGTATTGCATGCTTGGAACAAAGCTGGGAAAGCCCTGTCATGTGCTCCAAACCACACCTAAAAGATGTTCCTTTAAATTCTGTCTTATGTTTCACTTGACTAACTTTTGTTTTAACAATGCATACATCAGAGACAGGGGCCCATATTTATACATTTTAAGCGCCGCATTTGCGCCGCTTTTTGACGCAAAAGCGGTGCAAACTTACAAAATACAATTGACAGTACTGCTGGTGATGTTTCGCAAAATACAATTGTATTTTGTAAGTTTGCGCCACTTTTGCGTCAAAAAGCGGCACAAATGTGGCGCTAAAAAAGTATAAATATGGGTGTGGGTCTTTCGAAACATCACCAGCAGTACTCACTTTTCATTTTTTTCTCAACTCTGAATTTTTCCACACATTTCACCATGTGTTGTACTCATTTCACCACTACGAGCACCAACTCCAAGGGTGGTTCATCCTTCATCCGAAGTTTTTCTTGGATTTTGTTGTTGTTACATCTCAATACAAACTGGTCACAAATTATTTCCCCTAAGGTTCCACTAAATTTACATGACAAAGCCAATATTCTAGCCTAGTAACACACTCTTCCACTGTTTCATCCTATCCTTGGCTCCTCTGCACAAAATGATATATTTTAAGTATTGTACTTTCACTCTGTAAGTAATGTGCACCAAGTTTTGTTATTGCTATATTGGACTCGATTAAATCCCTCATCTCATTTGAGGGCAAATTTTGCAATACTTCTTGCCCCTCCATTTCCAGACATGGTACAAAAAGTGCATGTTTCCTTTCAGTATGCAAGTTAATGCTGCAGACCCTATAATACTTCACACAATCCTGTTTCCACTTGCTCCCTTTAAGAGCTGGACTGTGCTCATGGAACAGTGTGTGGAAACACTTCAAGGCTGCACTGGGTGTCGTGCTACAGTTCAAAACCAAGCACACTCCTTTAAAAGCAACAGCACATGCCCCCAGCTCAGTCAAACTTAAGGCCACTATGCCAGTTTGAAAACCATACAATTATCCCTGAAAGCACTGGGCACGCAGATGGTTTTGTAGTGCTTCCCTCCCGCAAACACTTCTTACTAAAGAAATAAAGGCCCTGATGTAAGAAAAGTGGAGCTTCATGCCATGAAGCTCCACATTTCTTGCAGCCCATTGCTCCCCCCTAACACCTCCATGTGTGCACCGTATTTAACATACAGTACACCATGGCTCAGGTTAGGGACAATAGTGGCATAAGTTTTGTATTGTTGTACTTTGCAGGATTTTAGCACTAATCCTGCAAAGTACATAGAGGCCCATTAAATAAAATGATGTGCCTCCTTTTAAGGCCTGCTCTGTGCTGTCATTAAAAATGCTGCTACAAACGGTGCAGTGAAATTTCATAGATTCCACTGCGCCATATGTGTGGGCCTCCTAATGGTGCAGGCATAATGTGGCACAAGGTTTGCAAAGTGGTGCAATACCTATATATATATATATATATATATATATATATATATTTACACATGAACACACATATATATTTCTTTTTTTTACATAAATCAGATATTGTACATGGAAATATTGCACATGTACTTGGTTTTATTTGGAGTTAAAATTCCATGCAAAGCCATGACACATTATCTTAGTAGATCTTTCCGTGCACAGACTCCTGTGGGTGTTTGTGCTATTCCTACTCTGTCACTCTCTTTTGCCTTGATTAGCTATGAATTCAATACTACATGAAGCAAGGCCATTTAGCTCTGCACAACGTTTATGGCATAAAATCTATATTTTGTGTGGGGAATGTTGAGCCATGTTAGTATTTATGCCACTTTACATCATGTAAGCAACAACACAATGGCATAGTTAATGTGTAATGTGTGGGTCATCTCCGACTTATGTTTACCTTTACAGGTGATGAATGGTATAATTTTACAGGAAGTATTCTCATGGAGAGGGGCGTACACAAAATAGGATCATAGATAGGCAGCTATCAATAGCAAATCGTTTTCCACATCAGAGTTTCAAGTGAAACATAGGCAACTCCTATTAAATGTGACATCACCTGTAACCTCTCTATTGAAAGAAAACTTATCATTGATGACCGCAATACTAATACTCTACCGATTATGTAAAACTTCTATTCAAAGCCTGGAGCGTGAATAATAACTGGATTGAAATCCAGTTATTCACTGCTAGAATGTAACAACAGCGGGAAACAAAAGAGAGAGCTGAAAGGGCAGCTTTGATTTGGGAGAGGAGGAGGGATGCTGGGTAGTAGGTGACCAGGTACTTTGTTTGGCATAGCTTCCTTATTAGCTCTTTGCCCTTGCATGAATGTTGAAAGCAGTGACCGATTTTTTAAAGGAATATGCCTACAATAAAATTATAGATGGGAAATCAGTGAATAGAGGGGATCAATGCTTAGTTCTGAGTGACATCACTTCCATTTGAAGCCATCACCATGAACACGTCCTTGATTGAAATCCACTTTTTCACTGCTTAAAGGTAACAGTATTAAAAAAAGGGAGAGCTGACACAAATTTGGTTATGGAGAAAGGGAGAGATGTGGAGTGGGAGTTGGTGGTGAGGAAGGCAGGTATTTTAATTATAGTTTGGTAGGTAGAAATGTAGTGGGTGAGGGGAGTAGGTGGCAGGAGGCCAAGTATTTATTTTATTATTTTTGGTAGCCATGTTTTGTGTCGCTTGCCTATTACTCCTTTACCACTGCATAGCTGTTGAAAGTAGGGACAGATGTTTTCAGAGGGCCATACCTACCATAACATTATAGATAGGTAAACAGTGAACCTTGTGGATTGTTTCCACCTCTGAGTTCTGAGTGGCATAACTGGCAACTCAAGCTTCACTCTTCTTGTCTGTTTGATGTCCCTTAGAATCTCTTTACCATTAAATCACCATTACCCATGTACAATTCTACCTTTTGAATATGGCATCAATTTGAAGCAACTGCACATATTTTTTTTCCTTGCAACATATTTGTCAACCAATGTGATGACACTGCAGATGCATCAGGGCAGGAGAAGCATATCTCTTGCTCTCACCACATCATGGACATGAAGAAAGCAGGGAAAAGAATACTGTTGCTGCCAGCTCACCTGCCACTTCTCCAGATGTCACATGATGGAGGTTTAGTTATCTGAGTAATGCACTGCCACCTAGCCCAGTCCACTGACTTCGAATGGGTCCACACAGACTGAATAAAACCTGGAGAATAACATGAGGCAAAACACAGTCCCCTGCTGCCTTCTGCTGTCTATCTCAAATATATGAAAACAGCAAGTCCCTGTTCGTTCTGGCAGCTTTGTCAAACTAACTTTGGTGCTCCAAGAGCAGAGACTGCTTCAGGCTCTGGATCGTTTTTGGTCCTATGGGGTTTCCAAGTTTCAGTTGCCTACCACCGTTTTTTGATCCATCAGTCTTCAAGACCCTGTCCACTTTTTGGAGAGTCAGTTTCTGATATAATTGCAGAACTTGATATTCAAACTATGTGCTTATTGATATTAGGGACTTCCGTATCTTGTCGAAATACTTTCAGCTACTAATAATGAAAGAATTAAGTGACAATGTGCATGATATCAGCCCCACCTCCAAATCAAATGGCACACACTCAGTATTTTCTGAAGAGAAATCTATTAGTAGAGTGGGTACACCTAACTTTGACAACTTTACTGTTAAGTTAATTTTGCAATTGACTGGTCCTCAGCATTCAACACAGTGGGGGTCATTCCAACCCTGGCGGTCAGTGTTAAACATGTGGCTAAACCGCCAACAGGCTGGCGGTAAACAAAATGGAATTCCGACCCTGGCGGAAACCGCCAACAGAGACCGCCACATCAACACACCGCCCGCCACAGCGGGACAAACAAACAGCACGGCGGTCACCGCCAACAGACAGACGGGAGACAATGTACAGCCCACCCTATCACAACACACCAATCCGGCACCTTTTCCGGGGCGGTAGCCCCGCCGATAAAAACACGGCGGAAACAGCCATTTCAAACGGAAAACGCTCCCCTCCATACACCCCACTAGGAATCAGGACAGCATTGGAACCCGAACTCCACATCCTCCCAGCGACTGTCTTCCTGCTCCTCTACCAGGAGCACGAATGCCGGCGCAGAAGACAACGGTGAGTACTGCACCTACGACACAGGGGAGGGGCGAGGAGAAAATATTACGGGCACACACATACGCGACACACCCACCCCCACCCTCACCCACTACAACACATACATAAATGCATAGAAATACATCACAGTCCCCCCCCCCAAACCCATGGAAGAAAGCAAAGACAAAAGGAAATGATTCTAAACATTGGAATATATTGTAATACTGGCAGAATTATATATATATATATATATATATATATATTTCTACACATCAAAAACACTTATATACATATATGTACAAGTCTGAGCATTGTAGCAGGCATTGTCCGTGGACCACTGGGCCCAAATCACATGGGCAAAGCCCACACAGGATACCTGACTCCAATGGAGAGAACACTGCAGGGGCATCAGATAGGAAAACTACAGGTACCTCAGGGGGAAGGGAAGGGGGGCACCTCAGCCAGATGAATGCACGACGCCAGATTCACGAGGGGCCTCCATGGCCACTGTTCAATCCTGGGGAGTGCAAAGCCACAGTCTCACAAGTCTCTAAAGTGGGTGGGTTGCCCACTGTTCAATCCTGGGGAGTGCAAAGCCACAGTCTCTCAAGTGGATGACAGTCTCCACTGGTTCTGGAGGGGGGCTGGTGCCCAGAGTGCTTTGTGCAGCCGTGCCCGACACAGATGCGGGCCTGCCCCAGCCGCGAGTGGGCCATCGGTGCTTGAGACGGCGGTGCCCAGTTCAGCGGTGCTTGAGTGAAAGGGCCCAGTTCAGCACTGCTTGAGACGAAGGGCCCAGTTCAGCGGTGCTTGAGACGGCGGTGCCCAGTTCAGCGGTGCTTGAGTGAAAGGGCCCAGTTCAGCGGTGCTTGAGACGGCGGTGCCCAGTTCAGCGGTGCTTGAGTGAAAGGGCCCAGTTCGATGGTGCTTGAGACTAAGGGCCCGGTTCAGTGGTGCTTGAGACGGCGGTGCCCAGTTCAGCAGTGCTTGAGACGGCGGTGCCCAGTTCAGCAGTGCTTGAGACAGCGGTGCCCAGTTCAGCGGTGCTTGAGTGAAAGGGCCCAGTTCAGCGGTGCTTGAGACGGCGGTGCCCAGTTCAGCGGTGCTTGAGATGGCGGTGCCCAGTTCAGCGGTGCTTGAGTGAAAGGGCCCAGTTCAGCGGTGCTTGAGACGAAGGGCCCAGTTCAGCAGTGCTTTAGTGAAAGGGCCCAGTACAGCGGTGCTTGAGACGGCGGTGGCCAGTTCAGCGGTGCTTGAGATGGCGGTGCCCAGTTCAGCAGTGCTTGAGTGAAAGGGCCCAGTTCAGCGGTGCTTGAGACGAAGGGCCCAGTTCAGCGGTGCTTGAGACCGCGGTGCCCAGTTCAGCGGTGCTCGAGACGGCGGTGCCCAGTTCAGCTGTGCTTGAGACGGCGGTGCCCAGTTCAGCGGTGCTTGAGTGAAAGGGCCCAGTTCAGCGGTGCTTGAGACGGCGGTGCCCAGTTCAGCGGTGCTTGAGTGAAAGGGCCCAGTTCAGCGGTGCTTGAGATGGCGGTGCCCAGTTCAGCGGTGCTTGAGTGAAAGGGCCCAGTTCAGCGGTGCTTGAGACGAAGGGCCCAGTTTAGCGGTGCTTGAGACGGCGGTGCCCAGTTCAGTGGTGCTTGAGACGGCGGTGCCCAGTTCAGCGGTGCTTGAGTGAAAGGGCCCAGTTAAACGGATCTGGCCATGGCGTGCAGGTCATTTGCCACCTGTCCTGTGGCTGGCGGGCCCTTCCTGCCCATATGTCGGGTGGCTGGTGGGGCCTTCCTGGTCTGCAGTACCGGGCCTGTTGGTGTCCTCCTGCCCACCTGGGATGGGGCTGGCGGGGCCCTCCTGGCCAGCTGGGCTGATGGCGGTCTCCTCGGGCGTGCTGCCCTTCCCAGCCTTCCCTGTTCGCCTGTGGCCCTTCCCCACCTTGGGCGGTGTGCCACCTGTCTCCACACTTCGTGCCGGAGCCATGGTAGGTATTTTAGTGCCTGGGGTTTTCACCCTCTCGCGCCGGCCGCTGACTATCTTCGGGTGTTTCTCTGGGGGTGGGCTGCCCGTGCCTTGGCTCCGTACTGAACTGGCTGCCCTTGAGGGTGGGGGACTCCACAGTCCATGGCAGACTGTCATCACAGGGCCCGGTTTTGTGGTGGCTGAGGTGCTGACTGGAGTCCTATGAGATGGACGGGGTGGGGGAGTTGTAGGAAAGAGGTTAAGTTTGGACAGGAATAGCAATTTAGGACCAGTGGGACGGGTAGGTGTAATGGGTATTGGAGTGGAGGAAGAGGTTGTGGTTGTAGGAGTCTTAAGTCTGGTGTCTTTGGGTGTAGATGCTTGGGCTGGAGGCTGTTGTGAGGTGGATGGCTTTTGGGTGGGTGGCTACCTGCGTTTGTGTACCTTGGAAGAGGGGGTGACAGACACACTGGGAGAGGACACAGGGGATGTGTAAATGGTAGTGGGGTGGTGACTGCATGTGTGCGGGGGGTTCTGGTGGGTGTGCTGGTGATGGCCGTAGTGGCTGAAGATGTTGTGCATGCAAGTGTGAGTGGAGACGTGACAGGGAGGGAGGAGGGAGACGAGGAGGAGGGGGACACAGTGGAGGCAGTGGGTGTTGGTATGTCTGTATGTGGATGTTGCTTGTGTGATTGCTTGTGTGATGTGTGGTGCTTATGTCTGGATGAGCTTCCCTTGGGTTTTGAGGTGTGTGCAGGCTGGTCTGATGGTGTGTCTTGGATAGGCAGAGGTACAGGTGATAGGGTATGGGTGGAGGAAGTTGGAGGAGGGAGGCTAGAGACAGGGACAATTGCTGCCATCAGTGCTGAGGCCAGAGTGTTGAACGATCGCTGAAGGGCAGCCTGACCAGAATGAATGCCCTCCAGGTATGCATTACTCTGGTGCACCTCTCTTTCGACACCCTGGATGGCATTCAAAATGGTAGAATGCCCAACAGTGAGCGTCCTCAAGAGGTCAATGATCTCCTCACTGAGGGCAGCAGGGGTGACAGGGGCAGGGCCTGAGGTGCCTGGGGCGAAGGAGATGCCCACCTTCCTGGGTGAGCGGGCACGGGCCAAATGCTGAGGGGCTGCTGGGAGGGCGGTGCTGGTGCTGGTGCAGTGGGTGGCGGCTGTACCTGTTGTTGCGGGGGGCACAGATGTTGCCGCCACCACAAGGGAGCTCCCTTCAGAGGATGAGTCCATGTCACTAATGTCTGCACGAGTCCCCGCTGTGGAGCTCCCCTCGCCCTCCGTCCCACTGGTGTATTCGGAATCCATTGCATGGCCCTACAGGGCCATGTGGGATGCAGCTCCCTCGTGCTCCGATGCCACTTCTCCTACCGCCTGATGATGCTAATGCACACATGAACAGGAACATCACAAAAAAGGGGGGGGGAGAAAATAAAGACATGTTGAGTGCATGCATTGGCGGCACCGTTGGTGGAGAGGACAGACACAGAAGCCCCCTGCACTACGCCGCGCACATGGGGTCCACTACTCAATCCGTGGGACATGGCCTACAAGCCTATGGACGACAACTGCACACATAGATTACACAGGGCCATGGATAACTGTACTTGGCACCCTACAGAGGAGGGGGGCGGGGGCAGAGGGCCATGCCTTACGGAGGGGCCTAGCCTACAGAAATCGCCCTGGCCTGGGGATACCCACAGCCCTCCTCCCCCATCCAGACACCTCCACTGCGCGCAAAGTCAGCAGAATGAGGCTGTACTCACCCCCTTGTGTCTGCTGTGATATCCTCACGCGCCCATCCAAATCGGGGCAGGCCACCGCCAGGATCCAGGACATCAGGGGGGTCAAAGTCCGAGTAGCACCCCTCCCACATTGGGAGGCCATCCCCAGCTGAGCCTCCGCCGTCTTCCTGCTCCAGCTTCTGATGTCCTCCCATCTCTTCCGGCAGTGGGTGCCCCGTCTGTGGTGGACCCCCAGGGCCCGGACGTCCTTAGCGATGGCACGCCAAATGTCTATCTTCTGGTGGGCGCTGACCTATGTGAAATGTACAGGGGGAGAAAAAGAGTCATCACCTTCTGCACCCTCAATGTGAGTGGCGCCCCATCCCTACCCTTGCCATGTGGCACATCCTGTCATCCATCGTTTGATGCATGCCTCATTCGCTCCCCTCCCCACCATCTTTCATCCACCCGACACAACACAGGCATTGGCCACAAAGCATGGTCCCAGTGTACTTACCTGTTGGTCTGGAGGACCGTAGAGTAGCGCATACTGGGTGAGGACCCCATCCACGAGTTTCTCCAATTCCTGAGCAGTGAAGGCAGGGGCCCTTTCCCCAGTCGCATGAGCCATTGTGTCTTCCAGACCGAGGTCACAGCAGCACTTGCAGTGTAGGCCCTCTCCTGTCGAAGTTCAGGTATCGAGTGATTAAGCAGATAGAAAATGGCGGTCACGCCCGCGGCGGTGCCCGCCGGCGCACATCGTCATTGGCTCCTGAGACCCATAGGGTTCAATGCTAACCAATGCTGCTTTGCGCCGCGGTTCACAGGTCAGGAAGCCGCCATTTCAAGGGCCCACATGGCTTACTTTTAACTGCGTCACACATACCTAGGCCTTGCATCAACACTCATACAAACCATTCAATGCATTGGGAAATCGTGTTTTGTGCAAACTGTGGTTACATACCTGTGGGCTGATTGACTCTGTGCTCGCTGTTGTCCTTCATAGGCACCGTCCGCTGGGACATGCGAGGAGATGGAGGAATCTTCCCGTGTACAGACCGCTGGTGGACCTGTCGACATTGGAGGAACGACATGTCATACTGACATACAGGCTTGACCGAGCCACTCTTCAGGAACTGTGTGCCCAGCTGGAGCCAGACCTGATGTCACCCATCCGCCAACCCACAGGGATCCCACCTCTAGTGCAGGTGCTGTCAGTACTCCATTTCTTTGCAAGTGGGTCATTTCAAACAACAGCGGTCATATCATCAGGGATGTCCCAGCCTATGTTTTCCACGGTGTTGTCCAGAGTGTTGTCTGCCCTTCTGAAACACATGCAGAGCTACATTGTTTTCCCTCAGGTGGAGGATTTGCCTACAGCGAAAGGTGACTTCTATGCCCTTGGACATATCCCCAACATCATAGGTGCCATTGATGGGACCCATGTGGCTTTAGTACCCCCCAGCAGGCGTGAACAAGTGTACAGAAACAGAAAGAGTTATCATTCGATGAATGTACAGACCAGTACATCTCCCATGTTAATGCCAAGTTCCCTGGCTCTGTGCATGACGCGTATATCATGAATAGCAGCATCCCTTACGTGATGGGTCAACTCCAGAGGCACTGTGTGTGGCTAATTGGTGACTCTGGTTACCCCAACCTGTCATGGCTACTGACCCCAGTGAGGAATCCCCGGACAAGGGCAGAGGAACGGTACAATGAGGCCCATGGGAGAACTAGGAGGGTGATCGAGCGGACCTTCGGCCTTCTGAAGGCCAGGTTCCGCTGCCTCCATATGACAGGTGGATCCCTATTTTACTCACCAAAGAAGGTGTGCCAGATCATCGTGGCCTGCTGTATGCTTCACAACCTGGCTTTGCGACGCCAGGTGCCTTTTCTGCAGGAGGATGGTCCAGATGGTGATGTTGTAGCAGCTGTGGAGCCTGTGGAGAGTGAAGAAGAGGAAGCCGAAGAGGACGACATAGACAACAGGAACACAGTAATACAGCAGTATTTTCAATGACACACAGGTAAGATTCCAACCCATCATATTACATATACTTAACCCCTACTACCTCTCTACTGTCTGACCTTTCCCCCTGTGTATGGTAACTGAGTTGTGACTTTCCCTTCCAATTGCAGAGATGTGGGCCATACTGCGTGACATCTGCTTTGTTTCCCCATGGACTACAGCTGTGTGACAGTGGTATGTTGGCATCACAATGTAAATATGCATTTTGGGACGGTAATGTCTAATATATTAGTACAAAATCACAGCCAGACTCCTGATTGTTTTGTCCAATAACTGTGTTTATTTCAGTGCTCTATATTGGTGGGTGGTTGCAAATCGGTGAGGGGTGATGGTGGAGGATTGTCCATGGCAGAGTCCAGACTATTAGTATCACAGGTGCAATGTCCAAATGCCTGTGGAAAGTGGAGCATGGGCAGTATAAGAATGGACAGGGTGTCAATGTGGGACAGTGGGATGACAATCAGGGAGGTATCCTTACCTGGCGGGGGTCTTGGCATCTTACTCTGTCTTCTTCCTGGATCTCAGAGCCCGCTTGTGGGGTGGTTCTCCTTCTGCAGGGGGTGGGGTGCTGGTGGCCTGTTGGTCCTGTGGCGGGGCCTCCTGTCCACCAGCGCCGGCAGAGGTGGTAGGCAGTTCTTGGTCCATGCTAGTGTCAGGGGCCCTTTGTCCTGCCACAGTGTCCCGCAATGTGGTGACTACCTGATTCAGAGCCCCTACAATGGTGGCCAGGGCGGAACTGATGTTTCGTAGTTCCTCCCTGAACCCCAAATACTGTTCCTCCTGCAGAAGCTGGATCTCCTGAAACCTGGCCAGGACCGTCGCCATCGTCTCCTGGGAGTGGTGGTAGGCTCCCATGATGGAGGAGAGGGCCTCATGGAGAGTGGGTTCCCTGGGCCTGTCCCCCCCCGTCGCACAGCAGCCCTCCCAGTTCCCCTGTTTCCCTGGGCCTCTGTCCCCTGGACCGTGTGCCCACTACCACTGCCCCCAGGTCCCTGTTGTTGTTGGGGTGGGGGGTTAACCTGGGTGCCCTGTAGTGGTGGACACACTGCTGATTGACGTGTCCTGGGGACTGAGGTATGGGCCCGCTGGGTGGGTGCTGTGCTGGTGTTCCCAGAGGGGGGAAGGTCTGCTATGGGCTGTGGCTGTCTGAGGGGAACCGACTGTCCCGAGGTCCCCGATGGGCCGGGCTGGTCATCTAGATCCAGGTCGACAGAGGTGCTGTCCTCACTGTGGGCCTCTTCTGGGGGTGGAGTGGACATTTGTGGACCCTCCTGCGCGATGACGTGGCGTTCGGGTCCTGCAGGGGTATAAAAGTATGGTTATTGCATTTGTGTGTGCCATAGCGTGTAATGGGTGGGTGCCCTTGTACCCCAGTGCTGGCATTCCCGTGTGGGGGCTTTTGTGACGGTGATTTGGTGAGGGATGGGTATGTGCAGTGGGCATGCTTTGGTGATGGGTGTCCATGCTTTGTGGTCGCATGCAGGGCTTGGTGTTGGGATGGGTGGGCTGTGATGGTGAGACAATTGCAAGGAGCAGGATGTGATGGGGGTGAGGGTGAGGGTGGGGGTATGAGTTGGCATGCTGGTCGGGTGGGGGGGATGAAGTAGTGAAGATGAGACTTACCAGAGTCCATTCCTCCAGATACTCCTGGGAGGCCCTCAGGATGCAGGATCGCCAAGACTTGCTCCTCCCATGTTGTAAATTCTGGGGGAGGAGGTGGAGGTCCGCCGCCAGTCCGCTGCACCGCGATGTTGTGCCTGGATACCATTGAACGCACCTTCCCCCGTAGGTCGTTCCACTGCTTCCTGATGTCGTCCCTATTTCTTGGGTGCTGTCCCACAGCGTTGATCCTATCGACTATTCTGCTCCATAGCTCCATCTTCCTGGCAATGGTGGTGTGCTGCACCTGTGTCCCGAAGAGCTGTGGCTCTACCCGTACAATTTCCTCCACCATGACCCTGAGTTCATCCTCGGAGAACCTGGGGTGCCTTTGCAGTGCCATGGGGTGGTGTGGGTGATGTGTGGGGTGGATTGTGTGGTGATGTGTATTGGTGTGTTGTGTGAAGTGCGTGGAAATATTGCTGGGTGAAAGTAAAATGCGCGTCTGGGTGCTCAGTTCTCTTTTTCTCAGTGCGTGGTCCCGATTCTGTAGAAGTGGGGTTTGTGGATGATGTGGGTGTGTGTTTTATATTGTGTTGGGTGTGTGGGAGTGGTGTGTGTATGTGTATCAGGTGTGTGTATTTTGAATTGTCCAATGTGGATGTGTTTTGTAAATGTGTGTGTATTTTGAGCGCAGCGGTGTGTACCGCCAATGGATTACCGCGGTTGAAAGACCGCCGCGTGGATTCGTGTGTCGTGATAGTGTGGGTGTATTTCTGTTGGCGTGATGGTGGAGGTTTGGTCATCGCCAGTTTCTCGCTGGCCTTTGGTGTGGCGGACTTTTGTGGATGTCTGTATTTTGGCAGTTTGCCTGTTGTGGGTCAGAATGACCGTGGCGGTTTACCGCGGGCGCAGCGGTATGTTGGCGGTCTTCTGACAGCGGTAAACGGCTTTTACCGCCAAGGTTGGAATGACCACCAGTATCCCATCCAATTCTCACCTGACACTTGCATGAGATTAGAATCTAAGGTCCTGGTCTCCACTGAATAAGCTGGTGCCAAACTGCAGGGAGACAATGAGTAAACCTGGGCCCCTATTCTTCGGATGCCCACAACTTCATGTGCTGAGTACCTTAAGGATCCTCTCTCAACCCAACTCTTTTCAACACTTACATGATTCCACTGACAAACATCATCTGCACCCACAACAATGATGTCCTAGTGTACGCTGATGATACCTAGCTTATACTCTCCCTCTCAGACAAGACCCCCAACATCCAGAATAAGTTTACTGTCTGCCTGATTGAAATCACAGACTGGCTGAAAACCAACTGTCTCAAACTTAACACCGACAAGACAGAAGTTTTGATCTTTGGAAAGAACTTGTCATAGTGAAATTCCAACAGGTGACCTATTGAACACAAACCCACGCCCTTGTCCAAAATCCAAGCCAAGACCGGTGGGGTCATCAGCAGAGGTCAACTCAAAATGATTGTCCAAGTCAATACTATCACAGCCTCCTTTTTCAAAATCCTGAAGATCCTGAGGAAAATCGTCAAATGGCTCCCAAGGTGAATCAGCAAAACTATCACTCACCCTGCTTCACTAGCAAACTAGACTACAGCAACCCCCTCTACATCAGGATCAGCAAACAGCTCACCAGATGGCTTCAAACCATTCAGAATGAGACAGCCGGAATCACACTCAACTGACCACACCACACGTAGTTCACACCACACCCTAAAGAACTTCACTGGCTTCCAATACTCAAACAAATCAATTTCTACCTGCTGACACACACCTTCAAAACATTACATAGCACAGGCCCAGTTTTTCTCAGTAGAAAAATCTCATTCCAAAAAACATCTAAACACCTCCGGGTGGACGGAATCCTATTACCACATGCCTGGGCGTATGCAAAAACAAAAACAGGCAGTCAAGTCTTTCCCTACATCACTCCTAAAACATGGAATTGACCTGGTGCTACACATCAGAGCCCCCTTTTCACCCATTCAGTACTACAAGAAGCTTCCAACCTAGCTCTTCAAATAAACCCATCCGCCAGCCAGCATCAGTGCCAATACACCAAGCATGGTGATAATGCTCTCTGCAAACACTCATAACATAACAAAACATAAAATGACAATACTTAATGCACAGCAAAAAGGGCACACATAAATGAAGTAAATGTTCTACAGAATTTATGAATTGTGAGTTGATATTCTGGTCATCTAATAATAGACGTAACTCCAAATGTTGCAGTTCTCTTTTGAACTATCTTAATGAATCAAATGGTCAAATGCACTCTTTTCCTCCAGTAATAGCTTTAGTTAAATCAAAACGCAACATCATTGGAATGCAGGTGATTTGATGATGCTAAAGAATATTTTCTTGCATATTAGATTTATACCTGGACATTATCTGATCTGCTAGAAAGGAGTGTCTGTTTTAATTATGAGGGTGTTAAAGAGCAGTGACACAAATAAAATTAATATTGTCCAACTTAAACCATATGTAAAGAATTTTTACTGGTTCTGACAAAGTTCTAAGGATCTTATGGTCCTATAAATAGGACAAAAATTATGAATGAGGTTACATGATTGGTTTCTGAGAATAATATAAGTCTACAACTAAGCACAATGGAATAATTGTGTAACAGGAAACTAAAATGTATGCAGGGTGTCATCTGACCAAATGGTGCAAAAGGACTGACAGTTAAATAGGGTCAAAACAATGCCCTGGCAAATATGCATGGAAGCAAGGAAAATGCCTCATGAATCCAGTTAGATTGTAAAAGAGCCACAGTTTGGTGTCCCTTTAACACTGGGCCCCAGTGGCACGGTTACCTTCTGCACTAATTATAGTTATGCCCAAGGAATAAGAAGCATATTAAGTAGTGCATTCTTTGACACTGTTGTCTAGTTGGTTGGACATTTTAACAAACATCAAAAAAGAAAAGAATAACTATGGGCCTGATTACGAGTCCGGCGGGCGGCGGAGGCCGCCCGCCAGAATTCCGCCCTCCATAATACCGCTCCGCGGTCAGAAGACCGCGGAGGGTATTATGAGTTTTTCCCTGGGCTGGCGGGCGGTCTCCAAAAGACCGCCCGCCAGCCCAGGGAAAAACTCCCTTCCCACGAGGATGCCGGCTCGTAATAGAGCCGGCGGAGTGGGAAGGTGCGACGGGTGCTGTTGCACCCGTCGCGTATTTGACTGTCTGCAAGGCAGACAGTGAAATACATTTTGGAGCCCTCTTACGGGGGCCCCTGCAGTGCCCATGCCGTTGGCATGGGCACTGCAGGGGCCCCCAGGGGCCCGCGACTCCCCCTCCCGCCATCCGGTTCCCGGCGGGAGAACCGCCAGGAACTGGATGGCGGGAGGGGGAGTCGGAATCCCCAAGCCGGCGCAGCAAGCTGCGCCGGCTTGGAGGATTCCTTGGGGGCAGCGGGAAACCGGCGGGAGACCGCCGGTTTCCCTTCTCTGACCGCGGCTAAGCCGCCGCGGTCAGAATGCCCCGCGGGGCACCGCCGGCCTGTCGGCGGTGCCACCGCGTCCCGCGGCCCTGGCGGAAGTAATCCGCCAGGGTCGTAATGACCACCTATATCTGTTGAATGCATACTATCTGTAACTAATCACTTTTTTATGTTAACCTGCATATAAGTACTGAGCCTACATTTTTCAATACTCTCATTTCCATCTCACAGACTAAGGGCCTGATTCACAAAGATAATCTTACATGTTTGTGTAATTTTACTCTTTTTCGCTATTCACAAAACTGCAATTTAATAGTAACTTTATTACTGCTGAGAGTCTGTAGTTTGGGCAACAAACTCCGCACATACAAAGGTAGGGCAGGCCTAGATTTTTGTGAATCATACACACACACACAAACCCCCCCCACACATATATATATTACACATGGGTGGTTGCCCTGTATAGAAATTATTAGGTCAGTCTTTCAATAGATGAGGCATTTCTTGTTTTGCTAATAACTTTGATGCCATTTTTCCAGTCTGCTAAGAACTTTACAAGAAAAGATTATCCACTTTGGGTCTTTCATATAAAGTTTTGGGCCAACCATCAAGCAAGGTCCAAGAAAATGGGTGGTCCTAAGCCTAAAGGTAAAACATGCTATTTTAATTCACACAGGAAACATTAGTTTATGATACAGTAAAACAGGTGAACAAAATCATACCAAATGTGGCAGAAAGTTGGAATTGTACTTCCGCCTTACAGTACCACAGTGCTCCCACAGCACTGAAATTCAGAAAATACTGAATCTGGTTGGTTGAGGGCACGTTGTCTCCCCTCGATGACTTCATTTTCACAGGACCTGGTCCCAGGTACTGAAATGATCTGATTGGCTACCACAACATTACAGAAAATGTGACGGCTGCCATTCCAGGCCATAGGAACCTGCTCCATTATTCCTGAAAAATATTGAAGCAGCATATAAGAGGGCAGGATGAGAAAATCATGACCTCTAGACCCACGTGAACAGGTAAGGTTTAGAACTCATTGCTCCACAGAATATAAAAAATAAAAAGTATTAAAGATTCTTTGTTTTGGCCGGTTACACAGTACTATTGCGAGATGCAACAAAGCCTTCCATACGATGTTATAGTACACCTGCAGCAATCCTAGTGCTGCAACAGTATTACAGTACCAATACTAATGATATAACAAAAACAGAATTGCGTCCTCCTGGTGGGTTTGACACAGGGCCTATCTCTAGGGGCACCCAACACCAGCTGCGCAATTTCTATACATGTCTCACCTACATCAACCCCACAAAGCGACCGTGTTGAACCCAAATGTGGAGATGGATACAGGGTAAACTCGCCCTTTTCTCACCCGGTTGGCAGAAAGGCTATTGGGCATGTTCTTTGATGGGGGTACAGACTGATGCCTGGGTGGGCCACTCTTACCCTTTCTTTTTTATTAACTTCTTTCCTTGGGGCCTAGGGGTCTTCGGCTCTCCAGGGAGTGATACTGGGGATAAGCTTTCATGGGTGTTAAAGGACTGTTGGGGCCAATCTCAGATTGGAACACATCCCTATGGCTAGGCAGGCCACCCTCACCCCTTCTTTTTCTTTTTTTGAAATGGTTTTTCCTTGAAAGCTTTTGGGCTTTCTTCCATCTGGGAAGCAGATTGAAGGTAAACTCCTCCAAACTGCCACTGAGAGGTGGAAAGACTACTGGGCGGTTATAGGGTGGGTAACAGACTGATGTCTGGGTGAGTCACTCCCACCCTTTCTTTGTTGGATTTTTTTTTACCTGTGATCTAGTCATTTAGTTTTTTGTCCCCCAGGGGTCAGTTTGAGGACAGACTTCTACAGCAGTCCCTGATGAGCACAAAGACCGTTGGACCCAATCTTAGGAGGGGGGCACAGCCATCCCTTCTTATTTTTTTTAATCACTTCTCCATGGCATCAAGTGCTCTTTTTGCTTCCTGCGGGGGCAGATTGGGGTACAAACTCTCAGTCCATCCTCCAGAGGAGCAGAATGACTGCTGTGCTTGGGGGTGGTGTGGAAGCACAGTCCCATGCCCATGTACCTGGGGTGTTCTATTGAGCTTTATGCCTCTTGAGAAGGCAGGTTGGATGTCAATAGACCGATTTACTCCTGGGGGAGGCAAAATGCCTCACATGGAATGAATCACTGCTTAATACCCAAGCAGGGATCCACAAAGGAAAGACAGTGCTAGAAAGGGGGCATTGTCCTCTTTGCAACTCTGCCTTTCCTGTGTTTATTATTGTTCAGGGTCATAACTATGACCCATGGCACCTATCAAATTTGAAAGCAGACTGCACCATTAACTTTGTCTGCTTTCATTTTTATTTTGATGTGATCTCAGTGAAGTGAGCACACTATCATTACAGCAAAACAAAAAAATAATCAGATCTGAGAACTGAGGGAAACACTTCTCTCCAGTTCTGACTTTGATTCTTGAAAAGAAAATGTTTCTGGTGTTTTCACCAAAAATATTTTCTTTTCAAGTACGGAGAATGACTGGTTGATGTCCTGGTCTAGGTGGTCCACTAAAGCAGATGTTAAAGATGTATAGTCGATCCACAAATCTTCCAGCATAAGCGTGCCTAACCATAACCTAGCATGACAAAACCAGGGAAAAGTATCAGAAGTATCAAGTTTAAAGTTTCAAGAAGATTGGTCTAGTAAAGAGCCAATGCAGTTGTTGACCATAATATTGCCCAAAATAAGAGAGATCTCAGAAAGGCCAGGTGCGTAATACTGTGTAACCTAATATAAAAAAATAAAGGAGTCAAGGAAGTACTTTGTGGCAAATTGAAGAGAGATCTGACTAAAACATTTTGCCCTATGGTCGGTCAATATTGATGTGCATTTAAAACTTTCTACACCCTGCGCTTGAGTTTCCAAGTATACTGTGTCAGTTCCGATGACAGTTCCAACGCGTCATTGGATCGCACCTCAGTAGCACTGCGGGAATCAGGGGAGCAGATCAGCGGAGCGCAGCGAGCCACCGGCAAGTTTTTGCTCTCTTGCTGGGGCCTGCCCTTTCCTGCGCTGCCCTATTGTTCCGCCCTACCATCCCGTTGCAGGAACCCGCGAGGGGGAGAGCGGCTCGAGAGCGGCTCATGACTGCTACCACTCCCTTGCTGGGGAGGCGTCTCCCCGTGCTGCCCTGCCACCTTGTCGTCCAACTGTTCAGCCGGAGGGTCCCGTGGGCTCCGTGAGCAAGGGCTTTACAAGGGCAAGTTTCAACCCCCCATTTCTGCCCCTCAATAGCGGCTGTTTGGGGGCTGTCCCTTTGCCCAGCTGCCCTGAACTCCTGGGACATCTTGACCACCTGCTGCCACACCAAGAAGTCCATTTAGGAGGGCGTGGAGCTGAGGAGGAGGCACTGCGGAGGCGTTGTAGAGGCATGGCTGGTTTTGCGGTTCATCCTGACCTGGAAAAGCACCAGAAAGCACCAGCCAAGGATCGGACAAGACGTAACTTTCAACTGGGGACATCCTTGTGATTTTTGGAAAAGCTGGGAAGGCTGTAGGGGTGCTTCCCCATTCACACTGTGATCTGACACACCCCCAAACAGCCCTGAAACAGTCTGGAAACATCCCGAGACGCAGGTGAGAAATTAGTGGGGGTCTGCAGAGTCAGGGGAGCCCTTTTGGAAACTGGGCAGATGATGTGTCCTTTCCTGACGGCTCTCTTAGAGAACGGAATTAGGGGCTGAAGTGAGGCCAGTATTTGGGGAATTCGGGGTTGGCACTTCTAGGAGCTGGGGGTCAAACACCCTGGAACCCTGAGAAATAGTTGCTGTGGGGACTACACAGCTGCATAGTCCCTTGGAGGCCAGTGTCTGAGTAGGAGCTAGGACTCTTTTCCATTAAGTTGGGCCAGGCTGGGTCAGCTCGTGAAGAAGCTGGTGAAGAGGGTGGCGGCAGAACAGGATTTACCTTGTTTACCTTGCTCGAACAGCAAACCACTTGCGTTAGTCTTCATGCCCCTAGAGGGGGTAGACTTTACGATGACCATGAAGAAGCTTCATTCAGGTGGCCTGCTCCTAGGAAGATGTTGCTTAAAAACCAAATCCAATCCTATACGGAATAAAGCTAATTTAGCACTTCTGCTGAAGGGTCATTCGCAGAAGCAACTATTTACCTTTTGGGGAAAGAGTACACCTCAATACAGGAAACAAAAGGAGAAGCCCCCCCCCCTCATCACAACTCCGGACACAGAGTCCTCTAAAGTGCCTCCAAGGGAACCCTTAAGGGAGATCTCAAGGGAATTATATCAGGTGGAAGTAAGCCAGAAAAGAGAAGTTAAGGTCCTGGATCAGGGCCTTTTGACTTCCTCTGTGGAGTCTGCAGAGAACCTTCGGCCTGCTCGGAGTCCTCCGGGGCCCTGGCATTGTCCCTCCTTCTCCTCTACATCCTCCCGGTCAGTCAGTTCTCTTTCTCTAGCCGACATGGCTCCAAAAAGTTCCCAGGAAAGTGATGCCATTTCATCAACAGCATCTGCTGCTACTGGGCTCTGTGACTTCAAGCTGCCGGACCTGGATCCAGATTTATTCCAGAGATATGGCCCCAAGGCTAATGAACTCTCGCTTCCATCTGTGAATTGCAGTTCCAAGTGCTTACCGATATCAACTGGTCTGGAGTTGTTTAATAGTACACCCTTGTTACAAGATTTGTCATATACCCTTTGTCACCTGTCTGCGATGCTGGTCTTAGAAGTAAGTTGAATCCAGCCTACTCAACCACCGGAATCAGAGGCTAGGCTCTCTGCCTCTCTGTTTAATTTGGAAAACCTTCTTGCATCAATCTTAAAACTCCTGGAGAAATTTGTTGGGGGCACAGATTGTATTCTTGACTCTGTAACAGCAATTTTAACGGCGATGACTAATGAAAAAAGGTGGACTGACCTCTCAGGTCTTACTCAGTTTAATGCTGCTTCTTTGCAACTTCTTAAAGACCAGAGGTCTTCCTGTGTGGCTCCCAGAGCACCCCCAAGACAGTGCACGTGTCAGGATGTGTGCACTCAAGCAGGTAGTGCCCAATGCAACCGTACTAGTGAGGCAAAAACATTGCTGGTCAGTCCCGTGGACTTTATTCGATTTATTTTTGATACTCCTACGTTGAAGGGCAAACACTCTGTACAGTTTAACCAGCCCTCATGGAAGGTATTCCCCATTTTTTGAAAGATCTGTCAACCAAAAGATTGGACCCATAATTTCTCGTCCTGCGCTACCTTTGGGAGACGGATCTAAGAAGGGAAATAATGTTAAAAATGGGATAAAATCCAAGAGATCGAAGAAATTGAATCGACGGATTAGCAGGAAAAACAGAAAGAAAGTACTTTTTCCCGATGTATCTTCCGATGTGACAATTCCCCCCCAAGCTTGCACAGAGCCACACAAGAAGCAATCTTTTTTGCCCTCTATTGTAGATATTATTGTTCTATTATGGGCTAAGCTATTTAGCTTGGGGATACCTCTATCCCTCCTCGAGTTACTAATAGCTCTCCACTACAATACCTGGTGTAAAATCTTCCTGGGGGGTGATAGAGGCGTATCCCATAAGATATCTACTTCTAACGGGTTAAAAGAGGGTTGCTTATTGGCTTTCTTGCTTTTTTCCCCCTACATTGATGATCTCCCCTCCTTCTTGACCTAGGGTAAGGGTTTCCCCTGCTATTAGGTGGGTTCCCAATTTGCTGTCTGCTATACGCTGATGCCATTATAATATTTGATTTAACCCCTAAAGGTCTACAGATTATTCTGACTAACACTATTTGAAGATCAATCAATGTTTCAAAAAGTAAGGTTTTCTGTTTTCTGGGGAAAAAAAAGATGATGTTTCCCGATTACCATTAGACACTGGGAAAGAAAAACCTAGAAATCGTGAAATCTTATCCTTTCTTAGGGAAAATAGTTAGCAGGAACCTTAGTGATGTTGCCCACACTGCCTCAAATAAATCAAAGGCCGAATGTCAGGCAAGAGCTTTAGGGGCCCTATATACAGCCACAGGGAGAGGCATTTCTTATGTCTTTTATCTGCATACCGAGTTAAAATTCCAGTATCCCTGCTATATGGGGTGGAACTCATAGATATTTCTAAATAGGGGTTCCTGAATCAGTCACAAGGAAAAATTCTTAGAAAACTAATATCTGTTATTACGGCAGCCTCAGTGGCAGCCTTAAGGTTGGAAAAGGGGCTTAGAAGTGCGTATGTTAAAGGATTAGCGGGGGTAATTCGGTTGGCAGCTTCAATTGTAAAGAGCGAGGAAAATACCATAAGATCAATATTAAACAAATAACTCTTTTTAGATAATAGCAAGGCCAAATATGCCTTTGTAAGAACTTTTCCAATGCTCTTGAAAGGTTGGAGCTGGATCGTGGGCAGTTTCAGGATCTTTCTCCATTGCTTTGAAAGTTATTTTGAAGAAAGAAAAGTGGGCATTGACCTTCCATTTAGATCTTGAGAGCTGCAAAAAAAAGCTATTTTGCGAATATAGTAAATACCGTAGTAATAAAAAAAACACAAATTTACTTCACATGGAATATTCCTCATAGCGTTAGGTGCTTTCGGATGCTGCTTCGCCAGGTACTGCTCCCTTCGAACAAACTACTGGCAAAATGGCACAGAACAGCTAAAGAGTGCAATTTCTGTCTGGCTGAATCCCAAGACCTAATCTGTGTATTATTTGTTTGTCCATCTCTCGCTTTATTGCGGCGCCAATGGCTAAAACCAATCTGTCTTCATCTCTCTTTGTTGTCGGCGCCTGAGTTCCTTCGAGCCCTATATGATCCCCCTAATAAAAGATTTTGTTTTAAAATGTTAACTTTTTTCAAATGTTTTTTAAACCTATTTTAAGACCCCTCCTTGAAAGGCAAGTCGAGTGGCAAGGTCTAACTAAATGACTATTGCTAACTCTTTTCTAACAACATCATTTTTGTGTGGCAGAGGAAACGAGGCACCTCATGATGAAGCTTGAAAACAAGACTCAAGTTTGGCCCATGAAAATGTTTTTTCTTGCACATGTATATATCTGCAATACCATGGTTAGAGAGGTCCTACTTTAGATAGTTGGTGTTGGTATTTATTGTACTCCTGTCTTCTGTTTTTTGTGTTTATCTATATTTAGGGACTCTGCACTTTCCACCCATACATAGCTAGTATTGATTTTAAAGGTCTGATATTTTTGTATTTTTTGATATTGTAATTGCACTGATGTGAGCATTAGCACTTTTTTCATCTTTTGTATTTTTAGAAGAGCAATGTAGTGTGTGTCATTATAAGGTCGGAAAACATTGCAGTGCATTTTGATAGCAACCTTTTATTTTATATAATTTTTTTTTAATCCAACTTGATTTTAGGTGTAAATAGTAGTAGGGACAAAAGTATTGTTGTATTGTTCATATTAATGTGGACCTCAATTGAGTATCAAATCATAAATAAAAGATACAATTGAAAAAAGAAAAATGTGCATTAATAGCTCCAGATGTCTGCCCCTTAAAAGGGCGGCAGATTGTTCTTTAGCTTTAAATATCTCCAAAGCGGGTGAAACAGATCTAGAGTTTGTTGCACATTGGAGCTTAAAAAGGATGGCTGCTGTACTCTGTAAAACGAAGTTACTCTTTTCTATTAGTGGGGCAAAGACAATCTACTATCTATTTTAATGGCCAAGTATTCAACTCTTTCCAACTTCTTTAAACGAGTTGGCCCTATATAGACATTACTCCTAAATGTCCTATGGAGCTTCATGGCCCCTTCATTTTCACGATGTTAATTTCTAGGCCCTTGAAACCACTATATGATTTAAACATAATAAATAGATTTTGAAGAGTAATAGAACGAGGTAGCAGTGGAATACTGCACTTCCCGTAAGTAACAAATGTGCAAATCAGTATGAACAGTCTACTCAACTAGCAGAGACACTATGCTACCCAAGTCTTGTCAAAGGAGTGTGAGAGAAACTCGTCACTGGTGTTCTTTTCGTTGGTGAACGCATTTCTCTTCCGCTGGTTTGACAACTTTGTTTCTTTCTCTGGCACATCTTTATTTTCTCTACTTACTATGTGGTAGCTCTGGTGTCACACATTTTCAGTGAATGTATGTCATATAATCTATGCTGGTATTGACATACACTGTTGACACAAGTGGTTTTAAGTTTCTGTAATGATTATTAGGGTTTAATACTGTTCCAAAAGTTGTCAAAGACAAAACCATGTTAGCTGCCTGCTCTTTGTGAAATGAACAGCTCCATTTTTTCAATTAACTATTATGTATTATTTATTACCTGTACATACTACATGGTTTTACCATCACTTTTGAGACTGTTTGTTTCTGCTCTGGGGCTTGCTTATTTTTATGTAAGACATTTTGTAAACCAATAGGAGCTCTCAATAAAAGAATGGTCTCATCTGAAAAGAACAAAGCAAATGTAAGCAACTAATTTCATTTGGGTAAGTCATGGATACAATTCAGGAGGGTGCCAAAAGCATAATTGATGTAGAAGAATAAAAGAATGGGGGACAGAACGCAACCTTGTTCAACCCTCTTCATGCAGTAATGCATTCAGTAAGCACCATCTGGTTACCCAAACACACCTGGGCATAACTGTTATCATGTATCCTGAATATAGTGGACAGCAGTGGAGCAGGAACACCCACAGACATAAGGGATTCCCACGATCACTGTCTAGGGACAAGATCGAATTCTGGCCCTAAATTGACAAACACAATATGCAGATTATCTTTCAAAATACTAATATATATCCATTGAACAAGAGTGAAAGTGGAAATTTGGTCAAAAGTGCCGACTGTTTAGGTTTATTGAGAACTTGGGGCCAGATGTAGCAAGGCATTAGCGCCTCGCAAACAGCGAAAAACGCTGTTTGCGAGGCGCTAATGCCCGCACGCGATGCAGGAACACATTTTGCGAGTCAGAACCGACTCGCAAAATGCATTTCCGACTCGCAAATAGGAAGGGGTGTTCCCTTCCTATTTGCGACTCGCACCGCGATGTAAGTTGATTTGCGACCTCGAAAGCAGTCGCAAATCAACTCGCAGTTACCATCCACTTGAAGTGGATGGTAACTCATTCACAAACGGGAAGGAGGTCCCCTTTGTGAATGATGACAAAATTATTTTTTCAGAGCAGGCAGTGGTCCTATGGACCACTGCCTACTCTGGAAAAAATCGAAACAAAAGGTTTCGGTATTTTTTTCTATGTGCAGCTCGTTTTCCTTTAAGGAAAACGGGCTGCAGATAGAAAAAAAAAAAATGCTTTATTTAAAAGCAGTCACGGACATGGTGGTCTGCTGTCTCCAGCAGGCCACCATCCCCGTGAGTGCCCAGACTCGCAATGGGGTCGCAAACTGCGACCCACCTCATTAATATTAATGAGGTGGGTCTTTGCGACCCCATAGCGAGTCGCAGAAGGTGTCTGAGACACCTTTCTGCATAGCAAATTGCGAGTTGCAATTTGCGAGTCGCTCTGACTCGCAAATTGCAAGTTGCAATTTGCTGTCTACCTACATCTGGCCCAAAGCTGTCAAATAACATTTGGAGGTTTTCCACTAGGTTTATTGGTCTATAATTGCCTGGCATGCCTCTAGCTTCCTTTATGTAAACAGAATTGATTTCCGCCACCCCACCATGTATCGGGGATCTCTGCACCATCAATTATAGTGTTAGAATGTAAATGAATGTAAGACGTCAAAGAATGGATGTTATAGCGAAAGAGATCCCCAGAAATTTTGTTAGGGACAGTGAATTTACCTGCCTTTATGGTAGCAATTGTGACCTGGTATCTGCCATAGAGTAACTATGGATACACCTCAGGAACAGATGTAGTGAAGCCAGGTGTGGCACTGAGATAATCAGACTGAGTAGTCTTAAGTGTACAAGCAAAGGAATGAAAATTCCCAAAATGGGAAACCCACACCAATGGCTGAAAAAGGTGATCAATAAGGGTGCTTCCCACTCTGCAACCATGGGCAATTGTGTGCTAGAAGGGAGTCATATTATTTGCCCTAGAGGTCTGAAGAAGGTTTGCGCTGACAGCCTCATCTATTCCCTTTTCCTTGCATTCAGAGTGCTCCTATAGTGTGATCAGCAAAAGGTGCAAGTGCCAATTGAAAGGAATCATAAATCTTAGTTTGGACTCCTAATTCGATAACACCTTGGACCATTCAATTGCCTACAATTGTTACCTATTGAAGATTCTACTGAATTGGATCACTATTCCCACCCAATCGAAAAAAGGGGTAGAAATTAATCTAAGTTGCATTGTGCTGTGGTCACTATTGAATCTTGTATTTACTTTAAAGCTAACCATTTTATCCCATAAAGCTGTGTCCAACAGAAAGTAATCTATCCAATGTTTGTACTTTCTTCTGATAAACGTTTGTAGTCTAGCTTGGTAAGATTTTGACCGACCTTTACAACTGCATAAGCTGTGGAGAAATGTCTACTGGGCTAGCTGTAAGGCCCTCAAGGTGGCAGGTATAAACGGGCAAGAATCAAGAAATGATTTGCCTTCTTCCTTAGATACCAGGTAGATACTTTAAAGGGGCTTAAATGTGACATTTGGAACTCAGTTACAACAAATGGTCCTCTGAGTCTCACAGGACAGACTGTTGCCCAGTTCGCACCACCATCATATAGTAAGCATGTGGTTTGTGGGTCACAGTCACCCATCCTTCCTGTTTTAAGTCGCTAAGTTGACATTGAGCCTCCACCTTTGTCAGAAGGTCTAGAAAACCGAGCCCGAAGTCCTATTTTGCTTCTAATTGCAAAAAAGCAACTGGAGACTCCTTTACCACTTTCCGTAAATTCACACCATATTTACCACAGAAATTAGGGCCAGATGTAGGTAGCTGTTTGCATGTTGCAAACTGCGAAAAATGCAGTTTGGGGCATGCAAACAGCCTAACACGATGCACACCCCCAAATTGCAAGTCGGTACCGACTCGCAATTTGGGGATGCGACTCGCAAATAGGAAGGGGTGTTCCCTTCCTATTTGCGACCGCATCGCCATGCTGAGTTGCTTTGTGACCGCGAATGCGGTCGCAAACCAACTCGCAGTTACCACCCACTTGAAGTGGGTGGTAAGTCATTCGCAAAAGGGACCCCTTCCCCTTTATGAATGCCGACAAAAATGTTTTTTCAGAGCAGGCAGTGGTCCTATGGACCAATGCCTACTCTGAAAAAACCGAAACCAAATGGTTTCAGAAGTTTTTCTGTTTGCAACTCGTTTTCCTTTAAGGAAAACGGGCTGCAAAAAGAGAAAAAAAAAACTGCTTTATTAAAAAAGCAGTCACAGACATGGAGGTCTGCTGTCTCCAGCAGGCCACCATCCCGTTGACTACATGGACTCGCTATGGGTTCGTAAAATGCGACCCACCTCATTAATATTCATGAGGTGGGTCTTTGCGACCCCATAGCGAGTCGCAGAAGGTGTCTGAGACAGCTTTCTGCATACAATTTTGCGAGTTGCAAATTGCGAGTCAGTATGACTCGCAATTTGCAACTCGCTAAATTTTACTTTGTTACATCTGGCCCATAATGATTTACATGTGGTCGGTTAGAAACCAGTGTAGCCACAGATGTTGCTTCTGGAAGGAAGCAGTTGTGTCTTGATGATTACACGTTGCAAGGATCCTGTTGGCAGTTTTGAACCTGTGCTTTCCCACGCTTCGTCTTGGATTAGCAGAGTCTATGTTTTTGTAATGCACTTGCAAATGAAACCTGAATAATGCATGCTGCACTCAATTCGCTTTACACCACACCCGATATTTTTGATTATAGCCTCTATACCTTTAAGATATAGGTGCTGCAATAAACATAACATGCATCTTCGAAAATAAATGAAAGGAGGAAGTCTGCTTTGACTCACAGATGCATATGTGCATTATCAACCCTATGTGTTCAAGTAAGAACTACCTCCTACTGAAATAAAAAAGTAATACTCTCACAGTCTTGGGGCTTAAACAGGAATTCCTATTAGCTACTCATCTAGGTCATTAGCATTTCCTTACTGACACAGATCTCTGCGATTTTTGAATATCTAACCCTCTCAATACCAAACCCTCTCCAAATGTTAATTAACATGACCACCTCCCTGTATGTCCCTGTGTCCACTATCCACATTCATTCCCAGAACGAAAGAGAGACGGGAAAGAGTGTTGCTCTAGCCATAGGACGTAAGTGGAGAAATGCAGTGAGGTTCCCGACGTACACTATTCGTGGCATTACAAGTAACCGTTTTAACAGGTAGCTCTGAAGAGAAAACACTGAAATATCCAAACATGCCATACTGGAAAAGTACAAAACTGCCCTGTATTCGAAAATGCACCTATGAAACAACTGTGCTTTTCAGCAGCCCATCTTCATTATTACTGCACCGACATAACCCATCCAGCCCTAAAACCTGTCAATAATCCTCCAGCTAAGTAATGTTTTTCCATGTCCACTCCAGCCAGTCCAGACCTAGTGTACAATATATTTTCTTTTGCTGCAGAGAGTGAACAAAGTAAAATGTTTGTTTATACCTAGCATGTATCTCGTTGTTTAGTGTCCTTCAATCTCTAAAACGTAGCATTAAATCTTCTATTACATCTGTATACATTGGAGAGCCTTTAAGTGTACTTCACATAGAACAGAACGGAAAAAACATTTTGTAAGAGATACAACTAATAATTCCTAGAATAGCTTCAGGCAAGCCTTCAAATAGGTTAACTGGGACCTAATTAAGAACACTCTTCTCTTGGAGTATCATTTTATAAATAGAGCAGTGAAAATGCTAGGAACACCTCATGGTTATATGTAGCCTGGAACACGGATCTCAGGGTTTAAGGAACATTTTAACTGCGTGGATTCTCTATGCCTAGGGAAAGTATTTATCATTATTTTTGAAGATGAGCTTCCAAGTGCTATTCGGTAATGAATAGATTGACAAGTTTGACTCTGTTTTGCCACACCTGACATCCAATTAGAATAGCCTGCTTCATGACGTGTGATATTGGTAAATATATTATAGAGATAATCAAGTGTTTGTGTAGATATTAAGCGTAGTGCATGCTAATGTATGAGCGTTCTATTAGTGCATGTTTTTCCATATTCCTATATTTGACCTTACCCGCATTAAAACTTTGGTGCTATGCTGTGATATGACATTACTATCGGCAGCGTACCATGGGCCGCATCCCTTGGATTAGTAGGGAAAATGGCTACTAGTTCGGTCAAGCGGGCCCCTCAAACCCGCGAACCCTGGTGCCACTGCACCCACTGCACCATTGCTAACTACGCCCCTCATTACTAAATGTTTCAGCGAATCTAAATCTAGAAGATACCCAACCACTGTCTACAAGGTGTATAATGCAATGTGATAAAATAGTCTAAACTTTTCTTCAGCAAGATCCTGGAAAAAAGGTTTTGAGAAGACAGCTCCAAGAGCATCCAGAACTGAAGCACCATCCTACATGGCCGTAAATCCGGGATTGGACCTGTGAGGGGTACTGAAACAGCCATAGTTGATGTGAGGGAAGAACGCCTCTACTTAAGGGTTAAAAACCTCATACTCTTTGGTCTGTCTGCAGGATAAAACTTGATTCACTGCACAATATTGCTGACAGGCAAAAAACAATGAATGTGACTAGTAGGCTTTGCCCTATCATGGGCCCAACACTTTCTTACAGCGCTGAATTTAAATCAGTAAATTGCGGTGCTTGGCAACGGCACCTAATTGTCAACTCCAGACAGTCTGTCACAGTGGCAGTGTTTGACTAATTTAGAGATGAGCACAACAGTTGTTTATTAATTTAATATACATGAGAAATGACTAAGTGCAGCCCAACCCATGCTGATAGCTTTGGGGATCCAGACTATCCTTAACTGTCCCACTTGTAGGAGTTTGATGATTTGTAGTTGTGTTGGTACTGTCATTGGTAAAGCCGACAGGGACAATGGTGGTGCAAGCTGCATTGGCCTGCTGATGCGGGCAATCACTTTTTCATTATTATTATTATTATTATTTCATTTTTGAAAATTAATCACTGCTTTCTTAGTAATCTACAATTGAAAGCAGGATCATAGCAGAAGAATTATTTACTTGCTCCACATCATGTCACATCATGTGGCATGCACACAGTTCCTTTTTTACTTTCCTTTTGTTCAACATCTACATTTGCCACTCTGCATGGTTTCTTGAATAGTATTGTGTAAATTCAGACATTACTCAAATTTAATTTTCCCTAGATAACAACCTAGTTAACACTAATAACAGCATCTCATTCTTGATACTTGTTCTGCACTGGATGAAGCAGAATAACATCTGCATGAATGTAAGCAAGATTGTGATAATCATAATGAGAAAAATGGGCTTCTCTTACTACCCTTCAGTTGACCTTCAACTTTATTGACCCCCATTCCTCCACCTCCTTCAAGCTACGAATTTGGGGATACTCTTTGACATAGAAATATTGTTTGGTCTGCAAGTCAATGTGGTGGTTTAAGGCATCAAGCTCTAACTTTTCGTACTCTTTAAAATAATTCCATTACACCAATCTGACCATTCAGTGACACTTAACAATGTCCTTAATATGCTCTCAATGGTATATTGCAACATCTTTTATATTGGTCTTCCAATATTTCTTATTGTCAGAATGTCAAGACTACAAAACCAGGATAATAGATTGTGCCTTACCTAGGTAAGAGGGGTAACATCAAGCGTCCTCTTTAAGCATCCCTTTGGCTTATAGTTGAAACCATGATAAAATTTATTTTCTGTACACAGACAACAAATCCTACCATGAAAACTGATATAATAAATGCTAAACCTTGTCCAATGGTCAACCCATCGAGAACCCTCTACTCACCAGCTGCTAAAGTAAACTAGTAATGGGAGTTCAAGTGCCTGACTCATTACAACATAACCCAATGCGATTCACAACGCAACACAACAACACAGTTAAAGATAATGGGCACATCACAACAAAACAGTCAAAACAGAATGAAACAGCCACTCTACATACAAAAAAATGGAAAATGAAGCTACAACGTAACAGACTGTACATCACTGAGCATTCTCTTTCATGTGCTATGGTACATATGTTTTGTTGCATGTAATAATCACTTATCACCATTTCAGTAATGGAATTGGAGAAATACTTCTGTCTAAAATCCTGACAGCATCAGACAGCTGAAGAACATGTGTAGCCCTTTTTCATTAACCATCAAACACTGAGGGTAGAGATCAGGATGTTCAGTCTTCAACTTGGGCTAGTGGTGTCCGAAATTAAGCCTGTGCAACATGTATTACACCAAGGTCTCTGCGAAATTGATAGTTGATATTTTGCATGTAAAATGAAAACTATATTCATGGATGGGAGTCAGAGTTCTGATTTCCAAGTTGCCCTAAAAGTTCTAATGAGGGCTTATTTGAATGGTCTTGTAACCAAGGCGCCATGAAGTCAGGTGCCTCTGCTTAGAGGCCTTCTTCTGTCACTCTGTATACCCAGAATACATGAGCATTTGCTCACCTTCCCCAGATAGGTATTATTGAGGAGAGAAGGATTGCCATGACCATGATGGAGCTGAAATTCTTGTATCTCAAACATTGGGTGTAATCATCAAACAACCCCGTCATTGATCTATGGACTTTTGTTTTTCAACAAGGAGAGGGAATGAGAAGCTGCATTTACATTAATTAATTACCTTAACAGTGAAGACCAAATGGGACTCCACAGTAAGTTGACAAAGAGAATTAGAATGAGTTTAAAGTGTTTTTATTAACCAATTAATTCAAATCAATTATTTCTTCAGTAAGTATTTAAATTTCAGTCATCATTATTGCATATTCAAATAATTTAAAAGTCGATATTTCAAATGTAGATAAAATAGCATATTGGTAAGAATTATAAATGGAATTTAGAATAAGCAGCAAGTTTTTTCTATAGATGAAAACCCCTAAACTAAATAAAAAAAGTTTGGGTGAGAATGGCATTTATTTTTAAGCAAAGTAAGATAAGGTTAAAGTTTCAGAAATCAAAATTAAGGTTTCAGATTAGAGAATAGACATGCATAGGCACAAAGCATTAGCATTTAGACAGTGGAGATTAACAGAGGTTGGAAGGGTCAATATTCTTATACCAAGGCTCACCATAAAAGTCCATTCCTTCTTGTTGTAGCAATCACAGCTCCAACTCAACGTGAGTATATGGTAGAGATTGTATTCATCAAAACAATTCAGAGAAGTAACAGCCATCAGGAGTCCAGAGATACAACAGCCAATGCATGTTTCGTCAACAAGACATTTTCAAGGCTGTGGGATGTACATACAAGAAAAAAATGTATATCCAGAAATCAAATCACCAGGCAATAAACAGGGAATTTCCTTCACATAAATCTCCCAATACAGAGACCTGAACAGGCATGCTGCAAAAAGTGTAACCTGTGTGCATAGAAACATGACAAAACAGTGGATACATGCAGTCACATGTGAAGGAAGTCAACAATTGAAAGTGTCTCCACTGATTGGGCCCAATATCGGTTCCATAACCAGTAACCACCTCCAGATAGCGTGCAGTGACTGATCCAACATGCAAACTATGAAAAGCCCCTAATAGGAACCCCCTAACTATATGAAAAAGGTGTAGGGTGAAAAGTACGTGGGAGGAATACAACATACCCCAAGACTAGGTATATTCCGATATCACCAAAATGTCTTACGGCGTACAAAAGTTCCTGACCTAACAAAGATCTTGAAATGGGATTGTCAAATACACATAGATTATGTGCTATAGCCAACAAGCACGGCCATGATAAGCTTGGGTAGACAAAGAAGAGAAACCACAATAATGGCAAGGAGCGGTGATATTACAAACGTTAAAAAACATCTCACTATATTACGAGGACACAAGATATGCTCATGATGTAGTGCAGAGAGAAGAGAGTAAACTGCAGAGCAATTGTCCTAATACACCCATCACAGAGAATCATAAACAATAACACAAGGAGTTCAATTGTCTCATTATATGACGAGGACAAAAGATATGGTAATGATGCAGTGCAGAGAGAATAAAGTCAACTGCAGAGTACATGTCCTAAAACAACCATCGCAAAAAGTAATCAACAATAAAGCAAGGGGTGCATATAGCTAGAAATCTGTGTATATAAGTGATCATAAGTGTCCTTGAATATCACTATTTCCACAATTTGAAAAAATCTGAAAATTAGCAAATAACAAAAAAGCGGACTCGCCCTGAAAATAATAGACTAACCAATACAGTTCAAAGAAAAAATATATATAAATGTAACCAGACAGATATTAAATAAATAGAGGTTGGAAGGGTCTTCTCAGCTTAATGTCAGCAAGTACCTCTAAGATCCACCCTCTAAGTTCTTCTAGGAGCACACGCTATTATAATTCAATAAAACTATAATTGCACCATTGCATCTCATCTCTACTTTCAGAAACCAGTAATTTTCCTCCAAAGGCTGGGAGTAGGTAAACTCCCCAATTTCTCATGTCTTTACAATGGTTCATTCACAACCATGTCCTTAACCCAATAATTTGAACAGAATCTTGTGGTTCAGACAGCTCTTCTCATGTGTTGCGTCTCCTGGTGTAAAACTGTTTTTAAATGAAAAAAATAATAATGTGATAACATGCAGAATTAACATGTAGGCTTTAAAAAAAATAAGAGTTTTTAAATGCAAAGGAATGAAGTAGGCAGTGATATTTACACATACTAGGCCTGAATAACTGAAGTAGCATTTTCTGACAAGCTGTAACCATCCACACTCTTAGAATAGAAATTCTTTCCTTTGTGGAACACAGTTCATGCATTGATTATGACTCATTGATTGATTATTGTTAATTATTGGCAAATATTAATTATTGATATTGTTAAATTTAAATAATGACAATAACAATGAGCTACTAAAAGATTTAATTAATACAGATTTTAAACTCACATCAACTCTCATTATTGACTGAAAATATTAATTGAAATTGTGATGATACATTAATTGATGTACATCTCCTTGTTAATCCCATATGAGAAAAAATATCGATTGGCCCAGAGACTTGAAACAGCAGGGATTTCTCCCTGATGAGTTGGTAACCCTTACCTTGTAAACTGATATTTAAACTAAGATCCCCACACCAGCAAAGTTGGCAGCAGAGGACAGTTTGTGTTTTGAGAGAGAAGAGCTGTAATTAATTGCCCTGACTAAGAGAGATACCAATGTCTCATAGTCCAAAACCTGAACTTTAAAGATTGATGGAGTATGGTAGCAGAATTATTGGTGTGAGCATCAATAGGGCCATGCATCGTAATTGTTTTGGCTATTGAGGTTTTGTTCAAGTATTGGTGTATTTGTGTTGAATGAATTGGTGATGCTCATGCACTTATTGTAAAGAAGTTGAAAAGGTTATTGGACTAAGAAGTAGTCCAGGATCCCGGGATAAAGACAGATAAGAGTTGTATATGGTTTCCTTGGCTGCTAAGGTTGCGTGGTGCAAGTTGCGACGTACTGTTGACTGCACAATTGAGATAAGGACTATAACAATGATTGTGATCATTCTAATATTGATTGTTAGCAGAACCCAATGCACAAAGCTGAAACTGCATTTATTAGGGTGAATTCCCACTGGTCAAGATTTCATTTGCGTGTGTGAACAATTTTTTTTAATAAGAAAATTCAGAGGGTGTAAAAAGCTAAATATTCCAGCTGTTAAATTGCCTTCTTGTTTTCTTTAGAGGACCAGACGAATAGTCTTTATTTTGTGTAGAGTTGAAGAATTGTGTGTGTATGACAATTTTGTACAGGAGGGTGAACTGCTGCAGGGAGTGAGTTGTTGTCGAGCATCAGTGTGAACGATAAGACCTAAACTATGCTTCACTATGGTGAAGACAAAAGAAACTCTGGTGGATGTAAGTAGCTCTCCTGAAACACAAATTGGTTATCCAACCTGACTATACAGGTCGAGGACTAATCAAATCTGATGCCTGGTTCTCACCAACATTTCTCTGACGATGGGTAAGAAGCACAGCTGATTGACATGGAGCTGAGCATGGAATGTGAGACTAGTTGGCTACTTTTTTATAAGGAGAACTGGTGCTGTGGGATGAACTGAACTCTAGGATAAGGCACATAATGGTCAGACTCATCAAAAACCAGAAATGTTTTGGTTGATGCAGGCAGCAGAAAGGGGAGAAGGGAAGTCATGATCTGCTATGGAGTGTGAAACAACTCACACTCTGAAAATGGATGGGGCTGAAGCGTTCAGCCATTTTAGGGCCACTGTTACTATTGAGTGCAATGGGGGCTTAGTAATGACAAGTAGTTGCAAAACTGTGGTGTGCACTGAAGAACAAGACAAGATCCAAAGCAGAACCACCACAGGTGAAGATGTTAATAGTAGTAGCAAGGGTGAAGGCAAAATAGTTCGATTTGGACAGCAGTTGAACATGGGTCTGGCAGCCCTGGAATACGGGTGAGCATGGCTCAGAAGGGACAGGTGATGGCCGTAAGATTGCAGTCAGCTGTTCAAAAGGAAGTTGGGTTTAAAAGCGTGACCCTGGAGTCTCTGAGAAAACTGCCTTTGTGGCATCCACTGTGGTAATCCAGAAAATGCTGAAGAATCTGGCACAGTCCCAGGAGGCTGACCTCTTTAATTGTGGAAGGGCACAGCACCTTGCAATGTGCTCAACCCAAGAGAGGGGGCCGAGCTTTGAAAATAGTTGAGGTTCCAGTGATCTCTGGTTAGCTCTTGCTGGCCCTTATAAAGCTGTGGGATATGGTGTAAATTCCATGCCCTACCTTAATCATACCTACAGTAGACCCCCAAGATGAACATCCTCTTGCACATTGCAACAATGTAAGCAAGGGGAGTTGGCATTCTGAACCGTATCTTTTGGATAAGGCTTTCACTGAGGGCTGGGTCAACTGAGTTAGCACAGCTGGATCAGGTATCACTCTCTAGAGCATCAGCGATTCCTAATGTAATCCATATCCTGTCTTTGTATTGTTCCAACTGCAGAAGTTGTCTGTCCCCATGCCACTTCCAGGGCGCAGGCCTGCTGAGGAGCCAGTGGGACAAAGAAACCATCTGTGGGAATGTGACTGAAAGTCTCTACGTCACAGTCTCCCCAAATCAAAATTATACCCCAGCGCTGTGGACCTGACCAGTTAGCTAATTTAGCTTTGTTACCTAAAAGTGGAGTCTAAATTAGAAACAATGGTTTATGACATTAGAAGGGAACTCTGTGATCCATTATTTTAAATAAAATAGAGTCTGAATTCTATCAATTATTCACAAGTCTATATAATTGCCACTTCGCTTCAGGAAGCAGATTGATAATCCACTAGAAGATAGTTAAAGTCATCTCAATAGCAATATGATAAGAGATGCTTATAGAGTATATTTTGAAGAACCTGTAGATTTCAAATATAGTATTATAGTGACTACAGCCAGTAATTACACAGATATTCTGATGGGCCAGCAATAGGACATTTTGCAAGACTTTAGTTTTGAGAAAATTATAGAAAACTACTTGAGGATAAAAAAGAGGATGCAAAGTCAGATAATCACACTCTTTGTCTTGTCTGGGAAACCAACATAGAGGAGACACTGCTTCCCTCGTGAAGTGATTTTGGACAAGATTAGATCCAATATGTAGGATCAATGTGTGAAATGTGCTTGGTTGTGAGAGGGGTGACCCCCATTCAAGCAACTGCCATAATCAAGGTGAACCATAAAAGTCAATTACTTGTGCTTAACCATTGGTCGCTAGGCACAGAAAGCAGTCAGGCTTAATTTGGAGACAATGTGTAAAGACTTTATGCAGCAGGCAAACAGTTATACAGTGAAAACACACAGAAAAATCCTCACCAATTTTGAAAAATACAGTATTTTTAAATAAATTATTTAACACCAAACAACAAATATCCAATCAATAGAACTAGATGTAATTTTTTTTAAAGGTTTTAAGTAAAATATAGTGCCTAAAAGATCAACAGACCAACTATGGGCATCTAGGCGTGCAAGACAAAGTAAAAAGGTAAAAAATATGACTGACAAAGTTAAAGCATGAGTTGGATACAAGAAGTGGATTGGGCCCAGTTGGTGCTTCCCTTCAGACTTAGATGAAATTTTGAAGGTAAAGTTCTGAGAAGGTAAAGTTTAGTAGGGCAAGGTTGCAGGTGGGCTCTCCACGAAGTCCGTCAAGGAGCCACTGGATGGGGTTGTTGTGAACATTTCTGAGTTCAGACTTAGTTTTTATAAGTCAATAATCTTCAGCAGGGCAAAGCTGGAGGCTGTAGCTGTCAACAGTTCCAGGAGACCTGTTACCCCTTCACCGAGGAACCCTGAAAAGAATTTGCTGCAGCGGGGAAGAATGTAGCGTGAACTACTGCAAAATCAGACTATGTGTTGCACATTGTGCGGATACACATGCAGGTTGGTGCCAGTCTTTCTAAGCCAAAAATCGTAAAATTCCCACCACTAAGATTCCAGACCTGGAGGGGCACCACTTGGGGGGGTTAGGACTCACACTTGCTTGGTCCAGATGCGGGTTTAGGATGGTTGAAGCCTTTTATGTCCTTGAGTCTCTGATCAGGAGGCCAGCAAACTAACCCTGGGAGTCACTCTGGTAGTCCAGGGCTCAAACATCAGGACATGCCTTTGAGGGTTCAAGGCAAGCTCTAGACAGCAACACAGTCCCCCAGGATGCAGCAAAGCAGTGTTGTGGAGTACACAGCATGCCGCAGCAGCAGGCAGTCCTCTAAAAGTCCCTCCAAGGGCCAAAAAGTGAAGTGAAAAGTAGATCTGAGGGTCCTATTTTGTAAAACCAGTTGCCTTCTTTGAAATAGGAGTAGTTTCTAGAGAATTCCCTTTGAGGTGCTTTGAGTTTCCTGCCTCCCCTTCCTAAAGGTGAAAAGTAATTGTGTGAAGGCAGAGTACAGGCTACTCAGTTGCAAATGGGGCTGTGCCCAGCTCCGACCCCCATCCTGCAATTGAAGGCCCATCCACATAAAATAAGTTCCTCTATTGTGTGGCTGTCTGGGAGGAATAAACAAAGTCCAACTGCCAAATTCACCCAGCCATGTGACCTAAGAAGGCTACAGGCACCAATTGTGGCTGGGAAATGCTAACTTTATAAAGAGGCATTTTCAAAATTATAGTTAAAAATCTTACTTTACCATTAGAGAGAATTTATTTTTACAATTTCATAGACACATACCATGAAATGCTTAACTGTTCCCAATCAAATGTTAGCACTTATTAAATGTATTAAGGCAACCCATTATTTTATTAAGGGACTGGAAGGCCTCAAAGTATTGGAAAACTAATTTAAACAATTTGTCCAAACATTTAATTACAATGCACCTTCCTTATGGGCTACCTAGGGCCAATTGTAGTGGTGATTTATATGTAATGAAAGTGGAGTGTAAGGCTGGCAAGGGGTTTATATTACCAATTTGGTGTATGCCAATGTTGCCATGATTAAAGGGAGTGAGCACAAGCACTTTAGGACTGGGTGCAATGTACAATGGTAAATTGTAAGAGCCCTAAGACCAACATGAATGAATTCAGCAAAACACAGGCGGGGTGAAGGCAAAAGGTTTTGGAGGTGACCCTTCAGGAAGGGCTCAGTCCAACATCAGTGCTGCATTTTGATGCTAACTAATGTACCCCCTTTAATTCTCCTTGAAACTGAATGTATCTGCAATTATAAAGCAATGCTGTCTTTTAGGCCTGGCATCCTTGGCATGATTTCATCTGTCCTTTTACCTCTGCTTCCTGTATTTTTGACTGTGCGATAGATTTCATTTTTAAAGTGCAAGTGTTTCTTGTTTTAAAATGTGATTATGATTGGTTATCCCTGATTGGGATACTTGATTTACTATTATGTCCCGAGTAAAGTGCACTTGAGATGCCCAGGGCCTATAAATGCTACTAGTGGTCATGCAGTACTGATTGTGCCACCCACAGGAGTAACCCTGTAAACCTATATCAGTCCAGCCACTGCAGTGTCTGTGTGTACAGTTTTGCACAGCCAATTCGACCTGGCAAGTGGAAAAAAGTGCTCCAGAGGAACTCCCCTTCTTTCATTTATTGCCCATATTTGATGTAGGGGTGGATCACCAATTGAGGTTTGGACCACTTTGTTGCTTATACTATAAAAAAGTAGGTGAAACCACCCAAAGTTAAATGGTCAGATTGTCCCTAGGCAATGCGTTGAAGGGCAATTTTGGCAGTTCAGATGTTTAAGAATATTCCAAAAACAAACGCAGTCATGTTGGTTATCAAAAACGTCTTTAATGTGAAGGGTGAGAAAGACAGTCAACACGTGTTTCCCACCTTACATGGTTGAAAACCTAGGGCTTTTTCAAGGCTCAGTAAAAATCTGTTTCAAAAAGTCCAATCAGGTGAAGCAATTATTTGTTCCAAATAAGGTTGTGTCCTGGGTGGAATCATGCTTAGTCCTGACAGCGTTATGGTTTGTTTTTGGAATATTCTTGAACATCTGAACTGCAAAAATTGCCCTTCAAAGCATTGCCTAGAACAATGTGAATAGTTCACTTTGGATGGTCCCACCTGCTTTACATAGCATAAGTGACTTGGCAAGTGTACCCATTTTCCAGACCCAAACCTTCCCTTTTTACTACATGTAAGTCACTGGTGTTTAGTGGTCTGTTTGCATCTTTGTAGATGTGTGATTGGAGTAAACGTTTGGAGGACTGCTTGCCTGTGATCATCACATTTTCATATGCTTTAACTTACAGTGATATCTATGCCAAACCGCCATCAAATTTCATACCGTTTGGCTTGCAAACTAGTAAGTGAATATCTCTAGATCCCAACTCATCAGAAGATGCCTGAAAATAAGCAATCTGGATTTACAGCCTCGAAACAAGAAGCTAAAATATGATAGCACATCCCTACCCCACTAAGGCTTGAATACAGCTGCAGTAGTTCAGTAAAATCCAAAGCCACATTCATTTGAAAGACCACCTTGTAGACTTTGAAGTGTATTCAACATTCTAATCCCGAGAGGCCTGGAACTACTCATTCAGCTATGTATAAAAATGTTATTCCTGTCATCCCTGTGATTGTAATTTGTCTGGAATTACAATAATACCTACACACACTTAAAATAGTCTTGTGCTAGTCCAATTTGCACCAACATTTCTGCACTGGATACATACTGTAGTCCAATTTTGCATCAAGATGTGGCAGGCTGGCCATTTCAAAAAATATGTTTTGCAATAATGTCAGCACAAATCAGGTGAACTTCTTGTGTTTTTACAATATCAATACACAGTTGCAGTAACAGTAGTACCAGCTAAGGTTCTGGAAATCATGGTGCAACATTTCTCCAGATATTGTACAATCTGCATAATCTGGCGCTATGTCTGGAAACAGTTGTATACTAAAGATACGAGTAAAGATACGAATTTGTCTCTATTGTCTCTTTTATTGGAGTATATTTCTGCATACCACGCAAGGTTGATTGTCAACCAGTACTGTGGTCAATATCGTAGGTCGACATAATGCGAGACGCTTTTTAAATGATCTAAAGTTCTTGTCATTTCTAGACACCTGAGGCCCGATTCATAGAGATTTTGCTTTGAAATACTGTTAAAATAGTCCTACTGTACTGGTGAATTCCAAGTGTAAACCAGGAGAACTGACTTACTCAAGCACAGGAGTACTAAAAAAGGAATGCTATAAGAGTAAGTCAGGGTTCCTAAAAAATGTTAGTATTGGGCCATTAGAATGTATATGCTTGTTGGAGAGAGACGGGTGCATCTTGCGGTGAAAGCAAGACCCCAATTGCCTGATTTGCCAATACGGAAAAAGAGACACATGTTAGTTAGCAACTAAAACGCAAATTTGTTTCTCTATTGCTGTTGTCGATCAGGCCTAGTGGAAAGCAATCCTCAAAGAAGGAAATTTGGGTTTCTGTAGTTATGTACACTGACCAGTAATTTTGGCAATGTAGCTTCAATTTAAAGTTATACAGGTTTAATCAGGAACCATAACTGAACGCACCAATCCACCTGCCTCGACTTTGCAAATGTACTCATTACTTTATTACGATTTTGATTGAAACTAGCGCCCAATAATATTTCAAGAGACATTCAACAGCACTAATAGTTAGAAATCTTTTCATGTCTTTTATTTATAATTTTTAACTTTCCAGTCTTGATATATAAAACAATTACAGTTCATTATATCCCGATGAATATTTATGAGGCCCCCCTCTTCAACTATAAACAATTTGAAGCTTAGTGCATTTTAAGCACACCATGCCAGAAGTATTTCAAATTACTAATTTTTCCAAAATAATCCATTAATATAATGTTGCTTTTGAAATATTTTGCAGATTAAGGAGCTGCAGAGTTTTCATTTTTTAAGAAAAACGTTCTCAAAATGTTGCTGTGCTTTTCAATCAGCCAAAACCAAACTCCAGAACTGGACAAACGTAAATCTGCTCTAAATATCCCCTGTCTGGTCTTTACAAATAATCATGTTATGATTTGTGACTCACAGTTATGCCTAGGTATTGTTTGCGCATTTTATCAATCAATTATACAGAATCGTTTTTGCGACGCACAATTCATTTCTTGGCAGAGTCCAAAACCAGAACACATCAACATACAACATGTATATTTCCAATGTTGCACCAAAATATGTAATGAGTTGTTCACGAGAAAACCATGGGCAATATGTAAGAACACATTTTCCCAGAGACAGAGAATGGGCAAAACTGTTGCTACATCTGGCCCATGTCTCTTCTATTTTCATGACAAGGGAGTTACCATTATTATTGAGCAGTGATAATATTAACCCACCGTTTACCCCTCACAGTCCTTCCTCATGAGGTGAGTCCTGCCCAGAAGCCAATTCACTTGCTTACTGTTGTCCTTCAACAATCACATCTTTCATTGTCACACACTTGCTAACATTTTTATGTTTTCTTCTATGTAGTTTTTCATTTTCTTCCCTGTCATTTTGCAACCGGAGATCTTGTGGCTGCTTGATAGTACTAGTTGTACACCAATATTCACTGTGCTGGGTGTGTTACTACTGTAATATTAGTCACAAATGGTTCTACACAAATTTTAATCTATATTGGTACACTCTAAGGGTGAAAGGATCCGTAATGACACGTGGCCTTATGCACTGTCCTGAACCACATCTTGGTGGAAACACCTGACCTTGGTGTTGCCAACATCTCCACTAATCATGATCAGGATCAAAGTATAAAATAAATAAATATTTAGGATCAAAAAGAGCATCATTGGAACTTACAAAACCGGCATCCTGCACAGAACCAAGTGAACTTAAAATAGTACACAACTAGGCCAAGTTCATAGTGCTGCAACACAAGATAAAGATATTTTTTGGCACACTAGTCGCAGAGTTCAAAATTTTGAACTACAAGTAAAGCACTCAAAATGATTCTTTAGAAGGTAGAACTATGAGACAGATTTTGGATTTGTAACTTTGGAACTGATGGGTCTTATGGCCAGATGTCGCAAGCAGTTTTGCCAATTCTGTGTCTATGGGAAAATGTGTTCGTACATATGGCCCTTAGCTCCTTGACAGGACAGAGCACGATGAAACACTACAGGAACGTGGGGGAAGGACTGAGAGCAACTGCTCTAGAATCTCTAGAGCTGAAGCCTGAAGAGAAATAACTGCCCCTGTTCAGAATTCTCCTAGGTAAGCAGAGACTACTAGATTGGGTGTGAATTCCAAATTGAGCCACGCAGAGGTCCACACAGACAAATTCTAGACAGTTCCTCTTGTCATAGTTGGACTCTCGCTCCTAGGCGAGACTGCTGGTTTAGGGATGAGAGCACTTTTGTTTGTAGGCAACTAAGCCACTCCTACAACAAGTCGCAACTGTCGGCACAATCGTCCAGGCTAAGACACAGTGGCGGTCATTCTGACCCTGGCGGTCAAAGACCGCCAGGGCGGAGGACCGCGGGAGCTCCGCCGACAGGCCGGCGGTGCTCCAATGGGGATTCCGACCGCGGCGGTAAAGCCGCGGTCGGACCGGCAACACTGGCGGGCTCCCGCCAGTGTACCGCCGCCCCATTGAATCCTCCAAGGCGGCGCAGCTTGCTGCGCCGCCGAGGGGATTCCGACCCCCCCTACCGCCATCCAGATCCCGGCGGTCCGACCGCCGGGATCCGGATGGCGGTAGGGGGGGTCGCGGGGCCCCTGGGGGCCCCTGCAGTGCCCATGCCACTGGCATGGGCATTGCAGGGGCCCCCGTAAGAGGGCCCCTAAATGTATTTCACTGTCTGCTGCGCAGACAGTGAAATACGCGACGGGTGCAACTGCACCCGTCGCACAGCTTCCACTCCGCCGGCTCGATTCCGAGCCGGCTTCATCGTGGAAGCCTCTTTCCAGGCCGCCCACCAGCCCAGCGGGAAAGTCAGAATTACCGCCGCGGTCTTTCGACCGCGGAACGGTAACCTGACGGCGGGACTTTGGCGGGCGGCCTCCGCCGCCCGCCAAGGTCAGAATGAGGGCCAGTATCTCACCAAAAACCCAAACAGACAAAAGGTGATGTCTGACAGCCTTAAGCATGGACTCTAGTTTGTTACATCACAGAGGAGTCGTGGTGGAACAGAAGTTATCCTTTTCTTATGTTAGCAACAAGTCTCAGTCACACACAGGCACTGAAGGAGATGCAGGAGAGTTTTCAAAATATTTATTGAAAAGAATTCAGTCTATGATAAAATGCATGAGTTGCAATGATTAGGATAATGAACAATAAAAGAAGCATAATTGTGAAAATGACAGACACAAATACAAAGTCCCCCACAGTTTTGCAATAAACATGAAACGTAAAATCCCTAGCATAGAGAACTAAGGGCCAGATGTAGGTAGGTTTCCTTTTGCGAGTTGCAAATTGCGAGTCCCAGCGACTCGCAATTTGCAACTCGCAAAAGAAAATGCAGAAAGGTGTCTCAGACACCTTCTGCGACTCGCTATGGGGTCGCAAAGACCCACCTCATGAATATTTATGAGGTGGGTCGCAGTTTGCGACCCCATAGCGAGCCTAGGCACTCACGGGATGGTGGCCTGCTGGGGACAGCAGACCACCATGTCCGTGACTGCTTTCTTAATAAAGCAGTTTCTTTTTTTCTTTTTGCAGCCCGTTTTCCTTAAAGGAAAACGAGCTGTAAACAGAAAAAAACCCGAAACCATTTGTTTCGTTTTTTTCAGAGTAGGCAGTGGTCCATAGGACCACTGCCTGCTCTGAAAAAATATTTTTGTTTGCATTCACAAAGGGGAAGGGGTCCGATAGGGACCCCTTCCCGTTTGCGAATGAGTTACCATCCACTTCAAGTGGATGGTAACTGCGAGTTGATTTGCGACCACTTTCGCGGTCACAAAGCAACTCTACATTGCGATGCGGTCGCAAATAGGAAGGGACCACCCCTTCCTATTTGCAAGTCGGAATCACATTTTGCGAGTCGGTACCGACTCGCAAAATGTGATTCTGCATTGCGTAAGGGCTTTTGCGCCTCGCAAACGGCGTTTTTCTCCGTTTGCGAGGCGCAAAAGCCTTCCTACATCTGGCCCCTAATCCCTAACCTAGTGAGGCCTAGGTATGATAAACCTAATCCACCCATACCATGTCCTTCAGAAGCGCCCCCCCAACCCTCGTTACCTTGGAATGAGGTCTCTAGGTCAGACATGTGGTGACACAAAGACTGATTTCTGCAGGAAGGTGATGTGCAGTGATGTTGGCATCCTGAAAGAGTCCCTCTGATAACCTTGTCTGTTTGTGATTTATTTATAAGGCTCATCTAGGCCTTATATAGACCCCAAACATAGGTATGTTCCCAAACAATTGATAAGGAGGCAGACTTGTGGTGGTAATTATGTAAACCATCCCCAACAGAGCAGGCATTAAAAGTAGGCACACCATTGATTACAATGGGCCTCAATGAGCTTTGTAGGATTAGAGTCAACATTTTTTATGCTAATCCCGCAAAGCTCTGGACTAGCATCAAAACCTCCTAATTATGAGTTTGGTAGTCGGCCCCCATTCCGTGTCGGTCCCAGTGACTCTGAGGAGTCGGCAGCCTTTCATCCGCCACATTTAGATGTCACCACTGTCCCAGTGGCGGTGTTTCTGAAGGTGGTGGACTGGCGTAGGACATGGTCAGTATTTTGAGAAATATTTTTCCATATGTGTTGATGCAGGTGTGTACATTTTGACTTTAAAACAATAAAATGTTCACATATGCATGACAAATGTGGAAAAATACATTAAACAAGTACTTTTCCATTGCTGGAGTCCGGAAAAATGTGCCCAGTCCAGTCAATGGGAGAAAGGTAAAAAAAATACTTACTTGAGTTTCGGCCCCACTACGTTCTTTTCTTCAGGTCGAGTTGAGGCTGTAGAGGGGGGACCTGGATGAAGGGGTGCACAATAGAGACTGGAGAGAAAAGAAGGAAATGTGTGTGCTTGCACCCCAGTTCCTCAAATTCCTCCATGTCGAAGTAAGCAGTCTCCTCGCCACAGTCAGATCGATAGAAAGGCACTTTGTAATCTTGATGGTGGAAAACTTTGTCTGCATCGCCCTCGGACAGCTGCTGTTCTTTATGCCACTGTCAAGGCAGTCGGGGCATGGATGACAGAGGTGGTGGGACTTTGGCGGTCTCTCATTCAGGAACCCGCCATCATCGTAGTTCGACAGGAAGACTGCCACCTAGGTGGCTGGGGAATCTGATGCCTTTTCGATGTCAGTGCCCCTTCTGCCAAACTCATAATTAGGTACTAAATACCAAGATTCAAACAAAGGATTGGTCCAAAAATGTTTGATTAAGGGTTAGGTATACTTGTGGGATCAGATTTGTTTTGTTTTATTTTTTATATAGCAAAAACAATGTTAAGGCAGAAGATTTCCTGGTGAATTGTTTCCAAATGATGAAGCATGAACCTGTTTTTATGCAAAGGTGACAACATCAGGCAACTAGTAAAGGCCATCATTATGACTTTGGCAGTCTTTTTGATTGACTACCCAAGCCGCGGGTGCCAGAAGACCACCATTGCTGGCGATCTTCACCCACCATATTACGGGTACTGCAGGATTTACGACACATTACTGGGCGGAAATCCTGCAGTAGTTGTGGTCGATGGCAGATGAGCCTGGGTGGTTCCACCACTGGCCCGCCCCGCCAGGAGGGACTCGACCAGCTATATCACAAGCAGTCATACGGCCTGGTGGTGTTTTGATGGTAGGCCACTGCTGGCGGTGGAAGAGCCCGGTCCCTGCCTTAGGACCTGCTCGCTGGGTGAGGTATATTGGGTGTCTGACAGGGAAGGGGGGGGTGGGAGGGTGGGGGGTGTTGTGTGTGCATGTGTGAGTGGGTGCATGTCTGCATGTGTGAATGCATGTGTGTATGTGTGTGTTTGAATGTGTGAATGCATGTGTGTATATATGTGTATGCATGTGTATATGTGTGTGTGTGTGTGCATGCATGGTTGAATGTGTGTGTGGATGTTGAAGTGAATGCTGCGTGTATGGATGCATGTGAGTGAATGCATGTATGTCAGTGTTGGTGAATGAGTGTATGCGGGGTGCGTGCGGGTGTCTGTGTGCATGTGCATGTATGCAGGGAGAGGGGCACTGTGGAGGGGGGGTGTGGGAGGGGGGTGGTGTACCTGAAGGGTGGTATGGGGCTCTGGTATAGAGGAGGAGGTGGGGGAATCGTTGTACTTGCTGAGGGGGGTGCCGGAGTCATCTGTCGGTGATAGGGAAGAAATTCCCTGTCAACGGTAGCCTTTTAACAAGGGTTTTCGTGGTGGTGCTGCCACCACGGAAACCCTGGTGGAAAGCAGGCTCATGAAACTGCAGGTGATCTTCATTGGACCACCGGGTCCAACCGCCCTGGTGTCTGAGCGGAGATGTGGCGGGTTGGCAGAGGCCAACCTGCCACACTCATAATGTGGCCTTCTCCACCGCCAGCCCATCAGAGGTGAGACCACCACCGTGGCCATGGAGGTCAATAGACCTCCAGGGTCATAATGAGGGCCCTATTTTCTAAATACTTTAGTTTGAGGTATCTCTCAGAGGTGAGAAAATGGTGCTAAGAAAGAGATTACCAAGATTATCATTTACAATTTTGTGACTCAGACTGCTCATTTTGTGTTTTATAAAGGTTAGTAGTAAATGTCACAATTTTAACTATAGAACTTTGGACTATCCTAATCACTAATCAAAATCTAACAGATAGCCCTTGTTCTTTTTTCCTTTAATAGACAATGCAATTCTTCTCCACACAAAACTATTATTTGGACATTCGGGGAAGAAGTGAGCCACAAAACATCACAGTGAAATGTGGATAATAAGGCCCCTGTGATTGCTTACTACCTGTGAAGAATATGTTGTATTTGTGACTTCATAAGCATATCTCAAACATCAGATTAGCTGGAAAACAAGTCATATGCAGCACTGAACACAAGGCAGATGTTTTGCCTGTAAAATTCCTGATTAGACTGTGGATCCTTTTTCTGAGAACATTTCTAATGGACTTCCTGTAATAACCAGGGCACCTTCTGTCTGAATTTTAAATGGTGACAACTAAGAACGCAAACCTAAAACTTTTAGTTGTATTTGAAATTGCTATATTGTTCTTGTAGTTAGTATTAAACCAAATTACATCAAAGTTACTAGAACAAGAAGCAAAGGTATGCACAGAGGGAAGGGTGGGCCTTGCTTCTTACATCCAGATACCATAACCCAGTGAAAGGGAAAAGCACAACATTTGGCTTCTTTGAACAGAGATTCATTCCTAGAATAGTGAAGTTGATTGTATTGATAAGTCAGCCATGACATAGTTTGTAGAGAGTGATAAGGTGCCAGAAGTCAATCAGACTTCTAACATGTTTATTTTCTTTGGTACAAAGTATATTTCTTCCATAGATGCTTCATTAAAGAAAACCTCTCCTCTGATACAGGGACTAAGGGCAAGATGAGGCAAAGGTTTTTACCCATTCTGTGTCTATGGGAAAAAGTGTTTGTACATATGACCCTAAGTCACACTGCTAAACATATTTGGAATGGAGGGTGTACATTTTGTTTTTATTTGTTCAAGAGTTGTTGTCATTCAAACACTCACTTACCTTCTAAAAAACACCATGAAACACCATTCTTTGTAGATTTACTTTGTACTTTACTCTGTGCAGATATGAAAACTTCTCTGAAGATAATTATGAAGGATTCCAGCCTTAGTTTTGGGTAGGTCCATCCACAGCTTTGGACTTGAATCTGTGGAACCAAAATTATCTCCAGCTATAGTTGTCCGCCATGTAGAAATGCTTCCAATTCCTCTCAAGTAAAGATGCTAACCCTGGGGATCCTTTACTCTTAATCGAGACTCAGCAGATAGTCATTGAGAAAGAGGAATCTGCATCAGCGTGGAAGTGTGCCATTTGATTACCTACTCTTGTGCATGAGTTGGACACAAATTTGTCATCTGTGGTATGGGCTTCCCCAAACATTTTGCCTTCATCCCTCTTTTTTCTGAATTTTTGTTGTTGTTGTCATTAGGACTCTGTGCACTTTTATACTGCTAATCAGTGTTAACATGCTTGTGCTCTATCCTTACAACTAGTACTATTGGCTTAAACCTGATTAGCATCATTAATTTACTTATAATCCCTAGTATATGGTACTACACGTACCCAAGGCCTGTAAGTCAAATACTACCAGTAGGCCTGCAACACCCACTTTGCCAACCACCATTTTCAGCCTGTGGCACAGTTTTAAAACTGCCAATTCAACTTGCAAAGTAAACTTTTTGCCAGACATAAACCTTCCTTTTTCACATGTATAAGTCATCCCCAAGATAGGCCGGAAACAGTCCACAGGGCAGCGTGCATTCTATTTAAAACATAGGTCATGTTTTAATTAGGTTTTGCATGTCCAGGTACTGAAAAAACTCCTAAATGTGTTTTTCAGTACTGAAAGACTTATCTCTTCCATTGCATGACACTGGTAACCTTATTACGTATGTGCTAACGTCCGATTGAGAAAAGATAGGGATGTAAAGTGTGGAGTCAAATTATTTGCATTTTAAATCCTCTTTTCATAGCAAGGTCAAATTTTGAGCCACAATACGGAAAATGCCTCTATGACAAAGTTTCCAACAAAAAAGGGGGATGGACCTGTGTAAAGTCAGCAAGGCTAGGCCCAAACTCGAATTTAGACAAACATAGTTTGCCAGTACTGACATTATTAATCATAATTTATTTAAGGCAACATAAGTTGAATAATGTAGTCTCAAAATTAATTGAATAATTTGAAACACCATTCAGAAAACTACCTCAATGCTGAAATCATGTACAGCAAAAAAAGCATACAAGGAACATGTATCAAGGACTGTTACTCATAGCCCACAAAAGTTACAACTAAACAAATGTGACAAATAATATTATATGCCAGTGAAAGATAATAATTCAGCATTGAATCCTATTACATCCCAGTTCTGAAAATTGTAAACCACCTAGGGGTGCATCTCATAGTATTTTGAGACCACATCAATCAAGTTATGTGGTCTTAAATAAATTAGAATTAATAATTAGTCAGCACTGCAAACGTTTTTGTCTACATACTTTTAGAAAGTTGGCATTTTCATGACGTTAGGTCATTTGGTGTCTGCTGCCTCTATCCTGTGTCACATGAATGTAAATAACATGGCAGTTGGCTGTTGTATCTTCTTTCCAGACAGTGAGACTAAGGGGGAGCTAGATGTTGGCAGGATGGGTAATCCTTCCAGGAAGTGTGGGCCAGATGTGTTCTCTTCCCATTTGCATTTGAAAGGTTGCCTACAGCGCACAGAAAAAGGAATCTGACAGCAGCCTTTGTCACCCCAAACTACTTAGAGCTTTATCCAGGGAAGGGAAGAACTTTCTAGAACCAGATATGGGGGTAGCCAGGATGTCATTCCCACTTCAATGGCTGGCACCAAGTATGAATCTTGGAGCTCCTGAAGTACCTCTTAAGTACACTCAAGGACCTGTGGAAGACTTCAGATAGACTGCCTTATACCCCAGAGGACTGATCTTGTGCTTGATGCCTGCATTCTTTGTCAGGGGACTACCTTGCTCCTACTAGAGAACTGCCTTGCTGCTTGAGGCCTGCCTTGCTGCTTGAAATAGAGAGGGCCATCTCCAATAAACCAAGACTACCAATGTGACTCCAAGGCTTAGTTGGCTGGTCTCCTGTGTAAGCTCCAGGGCCATAAAAAGCTCTAAAGACTTTGAACCCTGCACATGGCCTCTTCTGGATTAAGCTCTACCTCCCAAGTGGCACCCCCCAGGCCCTGGACTCTTGAAAATTGTGTTGGAGGTATTGATTCTGGCCAACCCTAAAAGTTAGGACTTGGAAGAATGTTCATAAAATCTGCAAGAAGAAATGACAGAAGACCTGGACCTGCCTGCTAGCCAGTCTGCCCAAGGTGCATCTCTGGTCAGCCTGATTTCATGGTAGCTCCCGCTACGTTCTTCTCCCCAGGGGCAAATTGTTTTCGGACGGACAGCCAAATGATGACATCCTGCCTTGTGGAGCCCTCTTTGGCTACGGTTAGCAGCTTCATCTCGGTGGAGGATTTTAACTTCCAAAAAGTATAAGGGTAAAAATCTTCACCCGTCTGAATGGTGACAGGCTCCCTATCGACAATGATGACCTCCTCAGCCTTCAAATCCAGTTTCCTGTCCAGAGCTTTTTCCTACCACCATCGACCACAACACTGAGACTTAATCTAGTGTTTCCCCGAAGATGACAACACCTTCTCGGAAAAAAACTGCTACACTGTCCCACTGAACCCTACCTTCTCCTGGATTTTTTTCAGATTTTGATTATAGGCCAACTGTAAGCTAAGACCAGGCCCAATCAACCTTGTGCCTCTGAATGGCATTACATTGTGGTTTGCCTTAGCTTTGGTTTTTCTACAGTCTTGTGTGACCAGATACCTGTAGTTGGTCCTTTGACCTTTTAGGTGGTAGAGTTCACTTAAACTTTAGAAATGTATAGCTGTAGTTCTGCTGATTGTATATCATTTGTTTTGGTGTCATTTTAGTTATTAAATGCTTCCCTATTTTTCCCATCTGCATGGGATTTTTATTTTTCTTGTGTTGTGTTTTCACTTTATTAATGTTTGAGTGTAGCATAATTATTCAACACTGTGCCTCTAAGATACGCCTGACTGCTTTTGTGCCAAGCAACCAGAGATGTTAAGCACATGTTAATTTAGTGACTTTTGTGGTTCAACCAGACAAGGATTGTGGTTGTTGCTTGAGTAATATTTTTACCCTTTCAATCAAAAACTCAGTTTCTCACAGCATATCTTAGCACACCCATGTGAAAGTTGTCTCCTGAGTCTGAGGAGTTGCATAGGCCTTAGTGAATCTGGGTTTTCTATCGGATGCCCACAAAGAGGTGTAATTGGACATTTTGCTATAGACCTTATGGGATATGAGAAGCCTTGTTGTGAGTGCGCAATTCACTAACATTGAGTGCTGACTTCCTATTCTCTCTTATAGAATATGCGTTGATTAAAAAAAAAAAAAAAAACATCAACCCTATAAGTAACATTCTCAATTTTTCCCATTTTTACAGAATTGTTGTAGAAAATGAACCTCATTTCTACCTTTGGTGTTCTTGCACCAAGGAAGTTGCTGCCACTTGTGCAAAGATTCTTGAAATTAGCAAGATTTTCCATATAGAAACTCATTTATATAACATGAGTCAGATTGTGAGAGGTCAGATTGATCACATCAACACTACTCACTCTCACTGCTGTAGCTGAATAACCAACTTTAATAAAGAATGTGTTTTCCAATTCACCTCTTGATATGACATCCTGTTAAGAATAATTAAATGGAAGTGAATATCAACTTTGCATCCTTGGCGTGGTTTCCCTTAACTTTTTGCCTCTGTTTCCCAGGTTGTTCATGAGTGCTGGACTCTGTTTTTGCTGTTTTTGTTACTCTGGGCACTTTACCACTGCCAACCACTGTTAAAGAGCAAGTGTGCCTATACAAAATGTGTATGTAGTTGGTTCATCCATGATTGGCATATTTGATTAACTGGTAAATCCCTAGTACAGTGCACTAGAGGTGCCCAGGGCTCGTATATCAAATGCTACTAGTGGGCATGCAGCATTGGTTGTGCCACCTACAATACTAGCTCTGTAAACATGGCTCAGACCTGTCACTGCAGTGCCTGTTTGTGCAGTTTTAAACTGCCAATTCGACTTGGCAAGTGTGCCCACTTGCCAGGCCTAAACCTTTCCTTTTCTTACATGTAAGACACCCCTAAGGTAGGCCCTAGGTAGCCCCATGGGCAGGGTGCAGTGTATGTTTGAGGTAGGACATATACTTATGTGTTTTATATGTCCTAACAGTGAAATGCTGCTAACTTCGATTTTCACTGTTGCAAGGCCTATCCCTCTCATAGGTTAACAAGGGGGATGCCTTTAAATATGATTCAAATGTAGATTCCCTTTGGGAGCGGAGAGACATGTGGAGTTTGGGGTCTCTGAGCTCACAATTTAAAAATCTTTTAGTAAAGTTGATTTTAAGATTGTGTGTTTGAAAAATCCACTTTTAGAAAGTGAGCATTTTCATGCTTAAACCATTCTGTGACTGCCTGTTTGTGGATTCCCTGTCTGGGTCAGTTTGACAGATGGGCTGTTTGCACCTCCCTCTAGACAGTGACACAAAGGGATCTGGGGTGTAGCCTGCATATCCCGAAGAGCCATCTGGGCTAGGAGGGAGGGGAGGAGTGGTCACTCACACCTGAAAGGGATGTGCCTGCCCTCACACAATGCAGTCTCCAACCCCCTGGTGTGTGTCTGGGGCCTGGCCTGGGCAAGGCAGGATTTCACAAACAAGAGAGACTTTTCCTTTGCAGTAGGCCTACTTCAAAGGAGAAAATGGGTATAAGAAGGGCACCCAAAACCACAGACTGTAGAACTCTTCTGGAGACCAAGAGAAACCTCTGCCTGGAGAAGAGTTGAGGAAGAAGATCTGCCCTGCCTGTGCTTTGTGGAGCTATCCTGCAGTTGCTGCTTCTGTCTGTACAAGAGGAGAAAGGCTGAACTTTGTGTGCCTTCCTGCTTGTGGAGACCTCTCTGAGGGCTTGAAACTGAGCTTGCCTCCTGTTGATGAAGTCTCAGAGACAGCAAAGACTTCTCACTGCCAGCACCTAGAGCCTCTGCTGATACTCCTGCCCTGCCAAGTAGTGCCCTATCCAGTTCCTGGGGCCTTGACCAGTGAAACTGGTGGACCAAGGTTGGAAATCCATGAACAGATTGCCGACGCAACCTCCAAGAGCGGCTGAAGAAACAACACGCCGCCAGCTCCATGGCTGTAATTGAAACAGTGCTTGCAGCGTGGCTGTGAAATCAACGCACATGGCTTGAGGAACGAGGCTCGGCATCGCTGACCGATGCTGCAATGACGCAACATTGCTGGTCGTGAAAAAACAATGCAAGCCTGCCCGGACTGAGGTGTTTTCATCCGGATCGATGCATCTATCTCCTGTGGGGAAAGAAACGACAGACGACGATCGGACCGGAGAAGGAGAAACAACGCACGATCTCACTTGTAGTTGAGAAATCGGCACACTGCTTACCTTTTTCGACGCACACTCACCCGTACAGGTTATTTTGACGTGACCCAGGTTCATTTTCAGGCTAACAGCATTAGGGGTGTGTTTGAAAGAACATGGAGACTCTTTTCACATTTTAATTAATAAGTTGAGTTGTGTATTTTGGACTTTTGTCATTTTGGTCTTGTTTTGTTTAGATAAATATTCTCTATTTTTCCAAACCTGTGTTGTGTCATTTTGCAGTGTTTTCATTAAGTTACTGTGGCCCTCATTATGAAGCCGCCTGCCAAGATCTGACCGCCAGGCGGCCGCCAATGCGGCCACACTCCCGCTGCGGTCATTATGAGATCCCCACTGGGCCGGCGGGTGGTAACCTGGTTTCTGCCCGCCGGCCCAGCGGGGATCTCAGCCGCAACACAGGAGCCGGCTCCAAACGGTGTTGCGGCCGTGCGACGGGTGTCACGCTTTTCACTGTCTGCATAGCAGACAGTGAAAAGCTGCATGGGGCCCTGTCATGGGGCCCCTGCACTGCCCATGCCAGTGGCATGGGCAATGCAGGGGCCCCCAGGGGCCTGCAACTCCCCGTACCGCCAGTCTTTTCCTGACGGTTCAAACTGCCAGGAAAAGGCTGGCGGTCGGGGACTTGTAATCCCCTGGGCAGCGCTGCAAGCAGTGCTGCCCAGGCGGATTATCACTGGCGGGGCAAATGTGGCGGGAAACCGCCGGCCCCGGTGGTGCGAACGCAGCGCTTCCGCCGCGGTCAAAGTACCCAGGATTGCACCGCCAGCCTGTTGGCGGTAAAATCGCCAAAACAGCCCTGGCAGTCACAGACCGGCAGGGTTGTAATGACCCCCTGTGTGTGTTGGTACAAATACTTTATGCCTAGCACTCAGAAGTTAAGCCTACCTGCTTGTGCCGAGCTACCAAGGGGGTGAGCAGGGGTTAGCTGAGGGTGATTCTCTTTTACCCTGACTAGAGTGAGGGTACTTGCTTGGACAGGGGGTAACCTGACTGCCAACCAAAGACCCCATTTTTAACAGTCACCTTATTAAAAGGATAATTAGCACACTGTGTTTTATAGTAAAAGGATTCAGATCACAGTCTGTGGAAATATCAAGACTTTGTAGTCCTCCGGCAAGCAGTAGATTTAACAATAGTAATCAAGTGTGTAGCTCCTTAGCGAACAATACCAAATTCATCTGATGTAACCTGCGGTAGATGATGTGGGTCAACAGGCCTGCTGTGGTACTGAAATCGTTTGGTCAAGGGTCACCACCATTGCTTAATGGAGCAGCCACATGTTTCTGTGCTTACAGTTACAGGCATACAGAAATGACAGCATTGATCTTGAGTTCCATGATAAAGGCCAACTAATAGCAGTGGTGGACGGTAATTTTAAGAGGGAGGGGGGCTGGCCGGAAGCACGCTTACAGTCATTCATTCACACACGCACACACATCCATTCACACACTCATTAACATTCAAACATACACGCACTCACCAAACATTCATTTAAAAAACACACACACACACTTACCTTCAGCTCAGAGGTCCCAGGAGGGCTGGGACTGCTGCCTTCCCTCACTGGCTGACCTTAGGTCAGCCAGTGAGGGAACGCAGCAAGCCCAACTTCGTCACAGAGCGGGATGGGGTCAGTGAGACTTCTGACCAACCCCACTCATTGACACTCGCCCTGGGAACTTCAGGGCTTAAACCTAAAGCGCCTACGTCGAAGTGAATGGGTGACACTTCCCCTCATCACCGAGGGGAAGGGCCTTGAGGCACCTTTGCTGAGCCAAGGAGGTCACACCCGTAGGAGCTGTGACCTCTTCAGCCCAGCAAAGTTCAGCTCAGGCAGTCAGGATTCTGTGCAAATAGTGCATGTACCACTCCAGTCTGCCTGAGTTGAACATGAAGAGTGTCTGTCAGGCTGACCATTGCTCAGCCTGACAGGCACTTTTCATGAGGGGCAAAAGGTGGGGGGCATGGCCCCTCCACCCTACTGGATGGTCTGCAGATGACTAATAGGGTGCATCATGATGCTAAGTAGCATACAGGTGAGATTAAGTTTTCATAGGATAAGCCTGAAATCTAGAGTAATGTATTGCTAGACAATGTTGGCATTGAGGCATTCAAAATTCCTAAAAGGAAAGAGAGCATAAGCCTATGTATGTACACTGACCATCGTCTGTAAGTAATGCTGAGAGCAGGACACAGCAGAAAATAAACTTGATTTCACAACACCTAAATGCATATTGTTATATATTAATAACTGGGATACTGGTTGACTGGGGTGTGAGCCCTGTTCAAGCAGCAGCCACAATCCTATTCAGGGTAGGACACAAGCAAACCCCAAATTAACCTGCCCTCACTCCATAAGTGGCTTAGAAAGGAGCAGTCAGCCTTAACATAGAGGCATGGTATAAAGTATTTGTGCAACACCTCAAACAGGAAACAGTGAAAACACCACACAAATAGATCCCACACCAGTTTAGAAATATAGAGCTTAATTTAATAAATGAAACCAGGCCAAAACAACAAATACCCAGTCAGTAGAGCAGAAATTGGGAATTTTTGAAAAATAAACTGCGAAATAGTGCCTAAAATCCTTTGGGCAATTTTTACAACTATGTCATAATTGCAAAAAGAAAGAAGACAATTTCTATGATGCTCAAAAACTTAAAGCAAGAGGCTATCCTTACAGATTTGTGAAGACATCCTTAAAAAGTACTTGGAACATTGGTTGGAAGTCAGTCTTACATATATCAAAGAGTGACCTAAAGTCTTCAGGCTTGTATGTGTGTCCACTTTCAGCACCCTGTCCAATAAAATCAAAAAGATTATTAAAAAACATTAGAACCTGTTAAATGATGACCTCATCTTACATGACAAGAGGAATACTAATTTAAAGGGCAGAGTAGTTAAAGCATAACAATCAACAGTCCAAATGCACTACATTTGTACCTTTAATTGGTGTATTTTTGCTGCCAAGATCTTCTCAAATTGCAACATCTCCACTGTTATCTACTGCATTCAATTTTCATGTGGTTTGCCATATATTGGCAAAGTCACCCAATCTATTTGAAGAGGATTGTACAACATCAGCCACGTATTCAATGTAAAACTGAGTATGCCCTTCTAGTGGAGCATTTTGTCAAATTCAGCAATTCCATCAGAGACATGTGGGTTATTGACGTGATCAAACCAAACACCAGAACTGAGAACGCCAACAACCTTTAACTTTCTATGAAAATAAATAGATTTGAATAATTGAGTATTAAATGTGGCTTGAATGTTGCTGTAAACTTTAGCTATGTATTAAAGACACGTTTGTTCGCGATCCACAGTATTGGTCCGTCATTTTCAATACGTCTCCAAGATCTTTGGCCATACACAGTCCTAGTTACAATTGAAGTCGTGTGATGGCCTGTTCATGTTATACATCAAATTTGTTGTTGAATTAACTAGATTTTCTTTCCCAAAATGGATCTACGTGTATGATAGATTTCTCATTACAGTATGGTTGATTTTCTTATACATTAACTGCATGACCCCTACTGAGAAGTTATGAGAAGTTATGGCCCACTTTGGATTAACATCTGTTACTCGTCATAATTCATTTGTTACATTCTATTCTTGACACTGTACTCTGTGATTAATCTATTATCATGGTTTTGTGTCTATCATCCGGGTCTTAGAATCTACTATGAATATATCTACATATTCTGTTGGAAAATGGGTTATTGGTAAGGTCAGGTAAGTACCTACACTTAGCAATAGGCCACTAACCTCCACTTAGTTCCAGTTAGGTCTCAGTAAATTAAACCCAGCTCAACTCTTGGTAGCTTGACAACGAGCGACAAGGCTTAACTTAGGAGACAGAGTGTAAAGCATTCAAATATCACAAAACAGTAATTAAATAAAACACAGGAAACAGTTTAAAAATCCAAAACCAATTTATAAAAATAGATTATATTTTTATTTTTCAAATTACACAAAAACAATGAGATCGGATAAGGGGAACCGGAGATATGAATTTTTAAAGAATTATTGTTTTCTAGCGCCTAGAAATGAAAAGCACCAATCTGGTCAACTGGTCCAACCTCGAGTTTAAGGCCCACTGCAATGGAGCCCTGCTCGGCTGCAGCTCGCGGGAGGCCTCGGTCAAAAGTTTACCTTCGGACTTAGGCGGTCATTCTGACTTTGGCGGGTGGCGGATGCCGCCCGCCAAAGTCCCGCCGTCAGAATACCGCTGCGCAGTCAAAAGACCGCCGCGGTAATTTTGAGTTTCCTGCTGGGCTGGCGGGTGACCGCCAGAAGGCCGCCCGCCAGCCCAGCGGCAAACCCCCTTCCATGAGGATGCCGGCTCCGAATGGAGCCGGCGGAGTGGAAGGGGTGAGACGGGTGCAGTTGCACCCGTCACTATTTTCAGTGTCTGCTTGGCAGACACTGAAAATCTTGGTGGGGCCCTGTTAGGGGGCCCCACGACACCCGTTACCGCCAGCCAGGTTCTGGCGGTCAAAACCGCCAGAGCCAGGCTGGCGGTAAGGGGGTCGGAATCCCCATGGCGGCACTGCCTGCAGCGCCGCCATGGAGGATTCCCTTGGGCAGCGGGAAACCCGCGGGACACCGCCGGTTTCCCGTTTCTGACCGCGGCTGTACCGCCGCGGTCAGAATGCCCATGGGAGCACCGCCAGCCTGTTGGCGGTGCTCCCGCGGTCGTTGGCCCTGGCGGTCCATGACCGCCAGGGTCAGAATGACCCCCTTAGTCTCTTTTCTGAAGATTTTCTTCAGCAGGACAAATCTGCCAGTCCAATCCAACCTCCTGGAACTCTTTTCCGGATACGCGTCGCTGGAGCCCTCGGTGATTTTTTTCGAGGTGAAAATCTTTCGACCGGGGCAAACCTGGATCTTGATCCGACGTCCCTGGAGCCCTCCTAGGATACGCTGGCTGGGAGGTCCCGGTCAACTTTTCTACGTTCTTACTTAGGTGGTCATTACAACCTTGGCGGCGGTAAAAAATTTGCAATGACGACCATGGTGGAAACCGCCAACAAAGACAGCCACTTTAACATTCCGACCGCCACGGCGGTACAAACAAACAGCATGGCGGTCACCGCCAACAAACAGGCGGGAGACAATGTACCGCCCACAGTATAACAACAGGCCAATCCGCCACCTTTTCCGGGACGGATTCACCGTGGATAAAAACACGGCGGAAACAGGAATTCCGAAGGGAAAACGCTCACCTCTACACACCCCACAAGGAACGAGGACACCATGGACCCGGACCTCCAAATTCTACCTGCGATAGTCTTCCTGTTCCTCTACCAGGAGCACGAACGCCAGCGGTGAAGACCACGGTGAGTACTGCAGCTAAGACACAGGGGAGGGGGGAGGGAAAAAACAGGGACATACACACGCAACATGCAACACCCCCACCTACTACAACTCACACACTAATGCATATTAATACATCGCAGTTACACCCACCAACCCCCCCCCCGGAAGAATGCAAAGTCAATAGAAAATGAGTGCAACCATTGTAATATATTAAAATCAAGTAGGCAAAAATATATATATATATACACCATTTACAAAAAATATACCAAGCATAGTAGTCCAGGTAGTGCTCCAATTAAGTCAGTGGAACACTAGGCCCACACGGTATGGGCGAGACCCACACAAGATCCCTGACCATGACGGAGAGAACATTGCAGGGGCATCAGGCAGCAACTAAACAGGCACCTCAGGGGGAGGGAAAGGGGGGGAACCTCAGGGGGAGGGAAAGGGGGGGCACCTCAGCAGCTTGAGTGCACGACGCCAAATCCACAAGGGGGCCACATACCCACAAAGCCACAGTTTCTCAAGTCTCTACAGTGGGTGGCTGGCCCCCTGTTCCATCCTGGGGAGTGCAAAGCCACAGTCTCTCAAGTCTGTACAGTGGGTGGGTTGCCCACTGTTCCATCCTGGGGAGTGCAAAGCCACAGTCTCTCAAGTGGATAACAGTCTCCACTGGTTCTGGAGGGGGCCTTGTGCCCAGAGTGCTTCATCCTGCTAAGGATAGAGGTAGTGGATGGATCTCTCCACTGGTTCTGGAGGGGGCATGGTACCCAGAGTGCTTCATCCTGCTAAGGACAGAGGTAGTGGATGGATCTCTCCACTGGTTCTGGAGGGGGCATGGTGCCCAGAGTGCTTCATCCTGCTAAGGACAGAGGAAGTGGATGGATCTCTCCACTGGTTCTGGAGGGCGCATGGTGCCCAGAGTGCTTCATTCTGCCCGTGACGGACTCAGTAGCGTCAGTGCCCTTGGCGCTCATGGTCCAGCGGTGCTTGAGGTGGCGGTGCCTTGTTCAGCGGTGCTTGAGACGGCGGTGCACTGTTCAGCGGTGCTTAAGACGGCGGTGCCCTGTTCATCGGTGCTTGAGGTGGCGGTGCCCTGTTCAGCGGTGCTTGAGACGGCAGTGCCCTGTGCAGTGGTGCTTGAGACGGCAGTGCCCTGTTCAGCAGTGCTTGAGGCAGCGGTGCCCTGTTCAGCGGTGCTTGACACCGCGGTGCCCTGTTCAGCGGTGCTTGAGGCGGCGGTGCCCTGTTCAGCGGTGCTTGAGATGGCAGTGCCCTGTTCAGCGGTGCTTGAGGCGGTGGTGCCCTGTTCAGCAGTGCTTGAGACGGCGGTGCCCTTGTCAGCGGTGCTTGAGACGGCAGTGCCCTGTTCAGCGGTGCTTGAGGCGGCGGTGCCCTGTTCAGCAGTGCTTGAGACGGCGGTGCCCTGGTCAGCGGTGCTTGAGACGGCGGTGCCCTGGTCAGCGGTGCTTGAGATGGCGGTCTCCATTGCAGGGACTTCATGGCCCAGCAGGGCTTGTGCTGGTGGTCCTTCATGGCCCAGCGGGGCTTTTGCTGGCGGTCCTTCATGGCCCAGCGGGGCTTTTGCTGGCAGTCCTTCATGGCCCAGCGGGGCTTTTGCTGGTGGTCCTTCATGGCCCAGTGGGGCTTGTGCTGGTGATCCTTCATGGCCCAACGGGGCTTGTGCTGGCGGTGGCCTCCTGGGCAGCTGGGCTGGTGCTGGCGGTGGCCTCCTAAGCAGCTGGGCTTGTGCTGGCGGTGGCCTCCTGGGCAGCTGGGCTTGTGCTGCCGGTGGCCTCCTGGGGAGCTGGGCTGGTGCTGGCGGTGGCCTCCTGGGCAGCTGGGCTTGTGCTGGCGGTGGCCTCCTGGGCAGCTGGGCTGGTGCTGGCGGTGGCCTCCTGGGCAGCTGGGCTGGTGCTGGCGGTGGCCTCCTGGGCAGCTGGGCTTGTGCTGATGGTGGCCTCCTGGGCAGCGGGGATGATGGCGGTCTTCTCCACTGTGCTGCTCTTCCCAGACTTGCCGGGATTCTTGTGGCCCTTCCCCACCTTGGAAGGTGTCACACCTGACTCCACACTCCCACCGGGACCCATGGGAGCGGCTTTGGTGGCTGGAGTCTTCCCTCTCTCCTGCCGGGCACTGGCCAACTTCTGATGCTTCACAGGTGGGGGACTGTCTGTGCTGTGGCTCCGTGCCACACTGGCTGTCCTGGTGGCCGGTGCACTCCAGATTCCGGTGACTACAGGCACCACTGGTCCTGGAGATGTTGTGGCTGAGGTGCTAGTTCGGGACCTAGGAGACGGACGGGGTGGGGGAGGTGTGGGAAAGAGGTCAAGGTTGGACAGGAAAAGTTTTTTTGACACACTGGGACAGGAAGCTGGAGGGGGTTTGGGAGTGGAGGAAGAGGTTGTTGTTGTAAGAGGTGTTTGTTTGCTGACTTTAGGTGAAGGTGCATGCGCTGGAGGCTGTCGTGAGGTGGATGGCTGTTGGGTGGGTGTGTGCCTGCATCTGTGTATCTTCGGAAAGGGCGTTACAAACACACTGGGAGAGGACACAGGGGACGTGTGAATGGTAGAGGGGGTGGTGACTGCACGTGAACGGGGGTGTGGTGGTGGGTGTGCTGGAGAGGGACGTGGTGGCTGTAGAGGTAGTGCATGCAGGTGTGAGTGTAGACGAGACAGGGAGGGAGGAGGGAGACGAGGAGGAGGGGGACACAGTGGAGGCAGTGGATGTTGGTGTGTGTGCATGTGTGTGATGCTTGCGTGAGTGCCTGTGGGATGTGTGGTGCTTATGTTTGCCTGAGCTTCCCTTATGTGTTGACGTGTGTGCATGCTGGTCTGTAGGTGTGCTTGGGATAGGCTGAGGTACAGGGGATTGGGTCGGGGTGGAGGAAGTTGGAGGGGGGAGGCTAGACACAGGGACAATGGCTGCCATCAGTGCTGAGGCCAGAGTCTGAAAAGCTTGCTGAAGGGCCGCCTGACCAGAATGAATGCCATCCAGGAATGCATTTGTTTGTTGCAACTGCCTTTCTACACCCTGGATGGTAGACTGCCCACAGTGAGGGACCTGAAGAGGTCAATGGCCTCCTCACTGAGGGCAGCAGGGGTGATTGGGGCAGGGCCTGGGGTGCCTGGGGCGAAGGTGATGCCCACTCTCCCGGGTGAGCCGGCATGGAGCGATGGCTGAGGGGCTGCTGGGAGGGCGGTGCTGGAAGGGGGGGTGCCAGCTGTACCTGTAGACGGGCGGGCACAGATGTTGACGCCACCACAAGGGAGCTCCCATCAGAGGACGAGTCCGTGTCACTGGTCTGAGCTCCTGTCTCCGCCGTGGAGCTCCCCTCACCCTCCATCCCACTGGTGAACTCCGGGTCCGTAGTGTGGCCCTCCATGGCCATGTGGGATGCAGCTCCCTCCTGCTCCGGTGCCACTGCTCCTCCGCGTGGTGATGCTAATGCACACAAGAACAGAGAGACCACAAAAAGGGGGGGGCGACAGAAGAAAGGCATGTTGAGTGCATGCATTACCGCTACCGTTGGCGGACACAACAGACACAGAAGCCCCCTGCACACCGCGCTCTTGTGCTCCACTGTTCAATTCCTGGGAAATGGCCTACAAGGCTATGGACGACATCTGCACACATAGATGACACAGTGGCATGACTAGGTGTAGTTGACACTCTACAGAGGTGGGGTGGGGTGACACAGGACCTGCCTTACGGAGGGACCTTGCCTACGGAACTCACCCTGGCCTAGGGAAACCCACAGCCCACCTCCCCCACCCAGACCCCTCCACAGCACGCAAAGTCAGCAGAATGAGAGTGTACTCACCCCCTTGTGGCTGCTCTGATGCCCTCAAGCACCCATCCAACTCCGGGTATGCCACCGCCAGGATCCTGAACATCAGGGGGGTCATGGTGCGACGGGCACCCCTCCCACATTGGTAGGCCATCCCCAGCTGAGCTTCTGCCGTCTTCTTGCTTCAGCGGCGAATGTCCTCACATCTTTTCCGGCAGTGGGTGCTCCGTTTATGGTAGACCCCCAGGGTCCGGACGTCCTTAGCGATGGCGCGCCAAATATGTTTTTTGTGGTGGGCGCTGACCTACATGATTTGTACAGGGGGAAGAGAAAGTTATTACCAACTGCACCGTCAAAGTGATTGGCCCCCATCCCTACCCTTGCCATGTGGCACATGCACTCACCGTCGTTTCATGCACCCCACACTCTCCCCCCTTCCTTCTTACATCCACCCCTCTCCACACAGGCATAGCCCATACATCATGTTCCTAGTGTACTTACCTGTTTGTCTGGAGGACCGTAGAGTAGCGTGTACTGGGGGAGGACCCCATCCATGAGTTTCTCCAACTCCTCCGATGTGAAGGCAGGGGCCCTTTCCCCAGACACTCGAGCCATTGTCTCTTCCAGACCGAGGTCACAGCAGCATTTGCAGTGTAGGTCCTCTCCTGTCGAAGATCAGGTATCGAGTGATTGAACAGATAGAAAATGGCGGTCACGTCCGCGGCGGTGCGTACCATCACTGCCGGCGTACATCGTCATTGGCTCCTGGGACCCATAGGGTCCAATGTTAAACAATGCAGCATTGCGCTGGGGTCTTTGACCGCCTACCGCAACGGTGTACAACGCCAGCGCAGTTACCTCACATCCCATTGTCCCACTTTAGAGGTCAGGCAGCTGCCATTTCAGGGTCCCACATGGCTTCATTTTCAACTGCATCACACATACCTAGGCTTAGACTCAACACACATTCAGGCCACTTTTTGAGTATGAATGGTGTTCTGTGTAAGTTGTGGGTACGTACCTCTGATTTGTTTGACTCTGTGCTCGCTGTTGTCCTTCATAGGCACCGTCCGCTGGGACATGTGAGGAGATGGCGGCATCCTCTGTTGTACCGACCATTGGTGGACCTGTCGACAATGGAGGAAAGACATGTGATAATCACAAACAGGCTTGACCGTGCCACAGTCCAGGAACTGTGTACCCAGCTGGAGCCAGACCTGATGTCAGCTATCCGCCATCCCAAAGGAATCCCCCCTCAAGTGCAGGTGCTGTCAGTGCTCCATTTCCTTGCAAGTGGGTCATTTCAAACAACAGTGGCCATAGCATCAGGGATGTTCCAGCCTATGTTTTCCAACGTGTTGCTGAAACACATGCGGAGCTACATCGTTTTCCCTCAGGTGGAGGATTTGCCTACAGTGAAAGGTGATTTCTATGCCCTGGGACATATCCCCAACATCATAGGTGCCATTGATGGGACACATGTGGCTTTTGCCCGCCCCCACAGGAGTGAAAAGGTGTACAGAAACCGGAAGAGTTATCATTCGATGAATGTACAGATGGTATGTTTGGCAGATCAGTACATCTCCCATGTGAATGCCATGTTCCCTGGCTCAGTGCATGACGCTTACATCCTGTGGAATAGCAGCATCCCTTATGTGATGGGTCAACTCCAGAGGCACTGTGTGTGGCTATTAGGTGAGCACCTGGAAGATAGTCAGTGGAAATGGTTGTCTGGGTCTGGGGATATCCCTCCAGGTTAGTGTCATTCACATAAGCTTTATTCGGCCAGCAGACCATCAAAGCAATACAATACAATACAGAATAAATAAACATCATAAATGATATCATAACCAAATTTAAAAGGGAGTAAAATCCCTGTTTGCTCAACTTAAACAGTTAAAATCATTGTAAATAAAAATTACGTATACGCCATGCCGCTACTAAAAACTTGCTTACAGCTAAAATTATCACATTCAAATCATGGCTTTTTAAAATTCTCAAAGCTAAAACACATTTTCTTAACTTCAATTCCCGACAAATTTTGCGGATCCATTTAAACCTTGGGATTGAGTAAACAGGACAAAAAAACATAAAGTGTTCTACTGTTTCAGAGGCATTGCCACACACAGGGCAAATATCAGAACTTGAATTGGATCCACATCTGCTCGTCAAGGCCATCAAAGGTAATATTCCAAATCGAAATCTAGCATACAAGCTTTTACCTAATAGGTCAGGTATTGTATCTAAATATGGTTCGAACTCTGGGTACCATTTAAAATCAATAAACAAATTAGTTAAACAACCATTAGATTTGTGGGAAATGTAGTTATTGCGTGTATAGGACCAATAAGCTCCCTTCAATACTTTTACATGGGACTTCACAAGTTGATGGGGATTCTCCCAAAAGTCTCTCAATCCCAACGTACAAAACCAACTGAATACATGTTTGATCCATGGGATGGAGATGGAATTAGGACATTTTAACAATTCTAAAAGAGAAGACTTATATACGGCCAATTCGGGGACTATCCATAACCTCACCCAATACAACAAAGGGCGTAAGATAATTAGGCCAGCCATTCGTTTTAACCCTAGATCTAGAAATAGGGGAATTAATGGGGTGCTAATGGGGCAAGCGCATAAAGCCCGTGCAAAGCTATTCTCAATTTTGGTTATTCTGCTACTATCTGACATGCCCCAAATCTCTGCGCCATAGGCAGCAGCACCCTGTGCCTTAGCCACATAAATCTTTACTGCTGGGGACACAACTTTAGCAATCGTACTCCTATAAAGGTGCAATATGGATGCTGCCCGATGTTGCAAAAGCCCAACACTCTTGCCGACTTGTTCCTCCCAGAGGAGTGAATCTGTGAGCCTCACACCCAAATAATCAATGGAGCTAACCTGGTCCAAAATAACACCATCTAACCTAATAGTACATTTCTTCTGGAGGCCAGAGCGAAGCACCATCAATTTTGTTTTCTCCAAGTTCAACTCTAGTCCAAAATTCCAACAGAATGAATTAAATCTGTCCTTGAGAATTTGTAAACCCATAGGGGTTTTCGAAATCAATAGGGAATCATCCGCAAAAAGGAGAATAGGGATTTTCTGATTGACTAGAGTAGGAGCATCATTCTGACATGCCATTAGATCTTGGACCACCTCATTAATGAATAGAGAAAATAGAAGTGGTGCAAGCACACAGCCCTGATGGACACCTCTTTTAATGGGAAATTTGTTAGTCAATTCACCTTGATTGCCCCATCTTACTTGCGCATATGTGCCTTCATGCATACGTTTCAATAGATGAATAATATTAGCTGGTGTCCCTATTTTGTATAACACTCCCCAAAGCTTTTCTCTTGGGACCAAATCAAAAGCAGAGCGCGAATCAACAAAAGCAACATATAAAGTTTGCTTTGCCAAAACTACATATTTCCAATGTAGCACCTCCAGTCTAAAGGCCTGGTCAACTGTACTAATTCTAGTCCGGAACCTGCGTGAAGCGGTGAAAGGATCCGTAACCCAGCTCGATAATCTAACTAGCAGCTGTTTGGCAAAGATTTTTTGCAAATTGTCAATTAAACTGACCGGTCTGTAGTTGGTTGGGAGATTTGTATTACCCTTTTTATAGATGGGGATAATTTCTGCTCCCTTCCACGTCTCAGGGATCTGGCCTCCTTTTGTGATTTTATTTGACAGTAGGTTGATATACCAGGTCCATATGGATAGCTCTGATTTATAAAGATCGCCTGGGATTTTATCGGGACCTGGGGCTTTACCTGACTTCAAGGAGTTGATAGCATCTGCAGTTTCTTCTAAAGAGAAACAAATATGACTCTCGGGGTCATATAGACTCCCATCAGGTGAAGAAATGGCAAGGTTAGCATTTAATAAAATATGGGGGTCTAATCACACGTTATCACAGTCAAAAACCCCAGTGGAGGTCGTCCCCTTATAAAGAAGAGAAAAGTGGTCCACCCAACTTCCGGGTTGAATATGGTTCCTTAGATTAGACCTATCCCCTCTCTCATGTTTAGTCAGCAATTCCAAAAAAAGCGTATTATTATTTGCTTTTGTAGCATCCAACAATTCCTGCCAAATAGAATCTTCCCAGGATTTCTTTGATTGTATAATTGTGATGTGGGTGTGTGTTTTATAGTGTATTGAGTGTGGGGGAGTGGTGTGTGTATGTGTATCAGGTGTGTGTATTTTGAATTGTCCAATGTGGCTGTGTTTTGTAAGAGTGTGTGTATTTTGAGCCCGGTGGTGTGTACCGCCAATGGAATACCGCGGTTGAAAGACCAGATGTCCCATGGTCTGTGCGTGGATTCCTCGGCTTCTTATCTGGCTGCGCGTCGTTCCGGGAGGCTGTGCATGGAATTTTCTTTCTCACGGCAGGCGTTGTGTTGATTTTCTCTCTGGAAGTCGGGCGACGTTGTCCATGCGAGGCCGTGCGTTGAAGTTCTGGTCGCACCGTAGGCGTCTCGTAGAGCAGCGTCGGCGTGTGGCGATTTTCTCACCATGGAGCAAGCTGTGCATCAAAAATTTCGGCGCATGAGGAGTCCAAATGAAAAAGAGAAGTCTTTTTGGTCCTGAGACTTCAGGTAACAGGAGGCAAGCTCTATCCAAGCCCGTGGAAAGTACTTTTGCAGCCAGACAAGAGTTCAGCAAGGCAGCAGGCCAACAGCAAGGCAGCAGTCCTTTGTAGAAAGCAGACAGGTGAGTCCTTTGAGCAGCCAGGCAGTTCTTCTTGGAAGGATGCAGGTTCTGGTTCAGGTTTCTTCTCCAGCAAGTGTCTGTGGTGGTAGGACAGAGGCCCTGTTTTATACCCAAATGTGCCTTTGAAGTGGGGGAGACTTCAAAGAGTGGCTTAGAAGTGCACCAGGTCCCCTTTCAGTTCAATCCTGTCTGCCAGGGTCCCAGTAGGGGGTGTGGCAGTCCTTTGTGTCAGAGCAGGCCCTCTACCCTCCCAGCCGAGGAAGACCCATTCAAACTGCAGATGTATGCAAGTGAGGCTGAGTACCCTGTGTTTGGGGTGTGTCTGAGTGAATGCACAAGGAGCTGTCAATTAAACCTAGCCAGACGTGGATTGTAAGGCACAGAAAGATTTAAGTGCAGAGGAATGCTCACTTTCTAAAAGTGGCATTTCTAAAATAGTAATATTAAATCCAACTTCACCAGTCAGCAGGATTTTGTATTACCATTCTGGCCATACTAAATATGACCTTCCTATCCCTTCAGATCAGCAGCTGCCACTTCAACAATGTATGAGGGCAGCCCCAATATTAGCCTATGAAGGGAGCAGGCCTCACAATAGTGTAAAAACGAATTTAGGAGTTTTACACTACCAGGACATGTAAACTACACAGGTACATGTCCTGCCTTTTACCCACACATCACCCTGCTCTAGGGGTTACCTAGGGCACACATTAGAGGTGACTATGTGTAGAAAAAGGGGAGCTTTAGGCCTGGCAAGTACTTTTAAATGCCAAGTCAAAGTGGCAGTGAAACTGCACACACAGGCCTTGCCATGGCAGGCCTGGGACAAGGTAAAGGGGCTACTTGAGTGGGTGGCACAACCGGTGCTGCAGGCCCACTAGTAGCATTTAATCTACAGGCCCTAGGCACATACAGTGCACATTACTAGGGACTTATAAGTATATTAAATAGTCCAATTGGGTATGATCCAAAGTTATCATGTTTAAAGAGAGCACATGCACTTTAGCACTGGTTAGCAGTGGTAAAGTGCGCAGAGTCTGAAAGCCAGCAAAAACAGAGTCCAAAAAGTGAAGGGAGGCAGGCAAAAAGTTAGGGGTGACCACCCCAAGGCATGTCAGGTCTAACATGGGAGAAGATCCAGAAGTTTGGAGAACTTTTGAAAAAAAGCTCCATAGAGGGACCGACCCGCCGCAGAAACTCTAGCCCGCTTGCCTCAACCACGACCCGGCCTAATTTGCAGGTTCGTCCCGGTGAAGAAAATCTCCAAAAAAGAGTCTAAGGCCCTCATTATGACATTGGTGGTAAAAGCCGCTTACCGCCGTGCAGAAAACCGCCTATACACCGCCGCAGACGCGAAATACCGCCACAGCATTTTTGACCCACATCTCGAAATCTGACAAAAATCAGACACCCACACAAGTCCGCCACACCAAAGGTCAGTGATAAACTGGTGAAAACAAAACCTCCACCGTCACGCCAACAGAAACACGCCCATGCTATCAGGACCCACGAATCCACGCGGCGGTCTTTCAACCGCAGTATTCCATTGGCGGTACACACCGCCGCGCTCAAAATACACACACATCTCCAAAACACCACCACATTGGACATTTCGAAAGACACACACCTGTTACACATATACACACCACTCCCACACACTCAATCCTATATAAAACACACACTCACATTACCCACAAACCCCTTAGACCAAAAATTTTGACGAAGGCCAGAGAGACAGCACAGCATAGACAACCCCACCACACAGAGGCACACAACACCATCACCCACACTACTTCCATGCACAAAACACCACACACCACTACTTATCTCCACACCCATCACCACATACAACACCTCACACATCACCTACACCACCCCATGGCACGGCAAAGACACCCCAGGTTCTTGGAGGAGGAGCTCAGGGTCATGGTGGAGGAAATCGTACGGGTAGAGCCACAGCTATTTGGAACACAGGTGCAGCACACCTCCATTGCAAGGAAGATGAGCTATGGCGGAGAATAGTGGATAGGGTCAATGCAGTGGGACAGCACCCAAGAAATTGGGATGACATCAGGAAGAGGTGGAACGACCTGCGGGGGAAGGTGCGTTCCGTGGTCTCCAGGCACAACATTGCGGTACAGCGGACTGGCGGCGGACCCCCACCTCCTCCCCCACAACTAACAACATGGGAGGAGCAGGTCTTGTCCATTATGCATCCTGAGGGCCTCGGATGAGTCAGTGGAGGAATGGACTCTGGTAAGTCAAATCTTAACTATCAAATCCCCCCACCCTACCTGCATGCCATCACATACCCCCACCCTCACCCCTATCACTCCAACTCCTCACATATGTACTAATAACACAAACCACCCATCCCAACACCAAGCCCTGCATGACACAACAAAGCATGGACACCCATCACTAAAGCATGCCCACTGCACATACCCATAACAACCCCCAACCATCATGACACAAGCCCCCACGCAGGAATGCTAGCACTGGGGTACACGCGCACCCACCCATTGCACACCATGACACACACAGATGCAATAATCATGCCTTTCCACCCCTGCAGGACTACTACCCAACGTCACCAGACAGGAGGGTCCAGACATCTCTACCCCACCCACAGAAGAGGCCAACAGTGATGACAGCAGCTCTGTCCAACTGGATCCAGATGACCAGCCCGGACCATCATGGGCCTCGGGACAGTCGGCTCCCCACACCCAGTCACAGGCCACCACAGACCTTCCACCCTCTGGTAACACCAGCACAGCACCCACCCAGCGTGCCCATACCTCCGTACCCAGGACACGTCAATCAGCTGTGTGTCCACCACTACAGGGAACCCAGGTTAACCCACCACCACAACAACAAGGACCTGGGGGCAGTGGCAGTGGGCACACGGTCTAGGGGACGGAGGCACAGGAACACAGGGGAACTGGGAGGGCTGCTGTGCGACAGGGGGCGGACAGGCCAAGGGAACCCACTCTCCACGAGGCCCTCTCCTCCATCATGGGAGCATACCACCACTCTGAGGAAACAATGGCAATGGTCCTGGCCAAGTTTCAGGAGACCCAGCGCCTGCAGGAGGAACAGTATTTGGGCTTCAGGGAGGAACTCAGATCCATCATCTCCACCCTGGACACCATCGTAGGGGTGCTGAAGGAGATACTGAACACTAGGAGGGACACTGTGGCACTCCAAGGGGCCCCTGACACTAGCATGGACGAAGAACTGCCCACCACCTCTGCCGGCGCTAGTGGACAGGAGACACCGCCACAGGACCACCACACCAGCACCCCACCCCCTGCAGACGGAGAACCACCCCGCAAGCGGTCCCTGAGATCCAGGAAGAGGACAGAGAACGATGCCAAGACCCCCGTCAGAAAATGAGACCACCCTGATTGTCATCCCTCTGTCCCACTTTGTAACCCAGTCCATATTGGAACTGCCCCAGCTCCACTTCCTATGCCCATATGGGCAGTGCACATGTGAGACTAATAGACTGGACTCTGCCATGGACATTCTTCCACCATCACCCCTCACCATTTTACCACCCCCCTCCAATATTTAGCACTTCAATAAACACCCTTGAACCACAAAACAATCTGGAGTCAGTCTGTGATTTACAAAATGTGTATTACCAATGAAAGTGACAAAATCCGTTCTCAAATGTAATGTCAACATACCTATGTCACACATCTCAAGTCCTTGAGGAATGTAAGCAGATGACACACGCTGGTAACCACACCTGTAAAACCGTAAGGGAAATGTACAACTCAGTTACCATATACTGGTTGAAATCGACAGACAGGATAGAGTATAGAAGTGTGAAAGTACTTGTACTAGGCAGGAATGTGTTCTCACCTGTGTGTCACTGGAAATGTTGCTGGATAACTGAGTCCCTGTTGTCAATGTCTTCTTCCTCTGCTTCCTCCTCATCACTGTCCACAGGCTCCACAGCTGCCACAACACCGCCATCTGCACCCTCCTCCTGCAGAAAAGGCGCCTGTCGTCGCAAAGCCAGATTGTGAAGCATACAGCAGGCCACGATGATCTGGCGCACCTTCCGTGGTGAGTAGAATAGGGAACCACCTGTCATATGGAGGCACCTGAACCTGGCCTTCAGGAGGCCGAAGGTCCTTTCTATCACTCTCCTAGTCTGCCCATAGGCCTCATTGTAGCATTCCCCTGCCCTGGTCCTGGGATTCCTCACTCAGGTCAGTAGCCATGACAGGTTGGGGTAACCAGAGTCCCCTAATAGCCACACCCGGTGCCTCTGGAGTTAACCCATCACATAAGGGATGCTGCTATTCCGCAGGATGTAGGCGTCATGCACAGAGCCAGGGAACATAGCATTTACCTGGGAGATGTACTGGTCTGCCAAACATACCATCTGTACATTCATGGAATGATAACTCTTCCGGTTCCTGTACACCTGTTCACTCCTGCAAACTCAGAGGTATGCACCCACAGTCAACACAGAACACAAAACATAATCCGAAAAGTAGTGTGTATGTGTGTTGAGTCTAGGCATAGGTATGTGTGACGCAGTTGAAAATGAAGCCATGTAGGCCCCTGAAATGGCGGCTGCCTGACCTCTGAACTGGGACAATGGGATGTGAGGTAACTGCGCTGGCGTTGTACACCGTTGCGGTAGGCAGTCAAAGACTGCGGCGCAATGCTGCATTGGTTAACATTGGACCCTATGGGTCCCAGGAGCCAATGACGAAGTGCGCCGGCGGTGATGATACGCACCGCCGCGGACGTGACCACCATTTTCTATCTGTTCAATCACTCAATACCTGATCTTCGACAGGAGAGGACCTACAATGCAAGTGCTGCTGTGACCTCGGTCTGGAAGAGACAATGGCTCGTGCGTCTGGGCAAAGGGCCCCTGCCTTCACTGCACAGGAGTTGGAGAAGCTCGTGGATGGGGTAAGTACACAGGGAGCACGTTGTATGTGCTATGCCTGAGTGGAGGGGGCTGGTTGTAAGAAGGAAGGGGCCACAGTTCTGCGTGCATGAAGGACTGCAAATGCATGTGCCACATGGCAAGGGTAGGGATGTGGGCCACTCACTTTGACAGTGCAGTTGGTAATGACTTCTCTTCTTCCCCTGTCCATGTCATGTAGGTCAGCGCCCACCAAAAGAAGGATATTTGGCGTGCCATCGCCAAGGACGTCCGGACCCTGGGGGTCCACCAGAGACAGAGCACCCACTGCCGTAAAAGATGGGAGGACATTCGCCGCTGGAGCAAGAAGACGGCGGAGGCTCAGCTGGGGATGGCCTCCCAACGTGGGAGGGGTGCCCCTCGCACCATGACCCCCCTGATGTTCCGGATCCTGGCGGTGGCCTTCCCGGAGTTGCATGGGCACTTGAGGGCATCACAGCAGACACAAGGGGGTGAGTCAAACATCATTCTGCTGACTTTGCATGCAGTGAAGGTGTCTGGGTGGGGGAGGAGGGCTGTGGGTTTCCCTAGGGTGAGTTCTGTAGGCTAGGCCCCTCCGTAATGCAGGCCATGTGGCACTCCACCCCACCTCTGTAGAGTGCCAAATACAGGTATACATGCCCCTGTGTCATCTATGTGTGCAGATGTTGACCATAGCCGTGTAGGACCTATCCCAGGAATTTCATCTGTAGAGCCCAACAGCGCGGCGTAGTGCAGGGGGCTGCTGTGTCTGTATTGTCCGCCTACAAAAGAGGTAAGCCATGCACTAAACCTGTCTTTCCTCTTTTGTCTCCCCCCTTTTTTTGGTCTCTCTGTTCTTGTGTGCATCAGCATCATCAGGCAGAGGTACAGTGGCACCGGAGCACGAGGGAGCTGCATCCCACATGGCCATGGAGGGCCACACCACGGACTAAGAATACACCAGTGGGACAGAGGGCAAGTGGAGCTTCACGGCGGTCACCGGATCTGCAACCAGCGACACAGACTTGTCCTCCGATGGGAGCTCCCTTGTGGTGGTGGCAAAATCTGTGCCCCCCACTTCTACAGGTACAGCCGCCACCCCCCCTACCACCACCGCCCTCCCAGCAGCCCCTCAGCCTTCGCCCCGTGCCTGCTCACCCAGGAGGGTGGGCATCACCTTCGCCCCAGGCACCTCAGCCCCTGCCCCTGTCACCTCTGCTGCCCTCAGTGAGGAGGCCATTGACCTCCTCAGGTCCCTCACTGTTGGGCAGTCTACCATTTTGAATGCCATCCAGGTTGTAGAAAGGGAATTGCAACACACAAATGCATTCCTGGAGGGCATTCATTCTGGTCAGGCTGCCCTTCATCGAACCCTGCAAACTCTGGCCTCAGCACTGATGGCAGCCATTGTCCCTGTCTCTAGCCTCCCCCTCCAACTTCCTCCACCCAGACCCAATCCCCACTATCTCAGCCTATCCCAAGCACACCATCAGACCAGCCTGCACACACCTCAACACACAAGGGAAGCTCAGGCAAACATAAGCACCACACATCCCACAGGCACTCACGCAAGCATCACACACATACAGACACAGCAACATCCACTGCCTCCACTGTGTCCCCCTCCTCGTCGTCTCCCTCCTCCCTCCCAGTGTCGTCTACACTCTCACCTGCATGCACTACCACTACAGCCACTAGGTCCCGCACCAGCACACCCACCACCACACCCCGCTCACGTGCAGTCACCACCCCCCCTACCATTTACACATCCCCTGTGTCCTCTCCCAGTGTGTCTGTGACGCCCCCTCCCAAAGTACACAAACGCAGGCACACACCCACCCAACATACATCCACCTCACGACAGCCTCCAGCGCATGCACCTGCACCCAAAGCCACAAAAGTTACACCTCCTACAACCACCTCCTCTTCCTCCACTCCCAGACCCTCTCCAGCTACCCGTCCCAGTGTACCGAAGAAACTTTTCCTGACCAAGCTTGACCTCTTTCCCACCCCCCCCCTCCAATTCATAGGTCCCGTACTAGCACCTCAGCCAAAAAATCTCCGGTACTAGTGGTGCCTGTTAGAGGTATGTGGAGTGCCCCGGGCACCAGGGCAGCCAGTGTGACACGGAGCCACAGCACAGCCAGTCCCCCCCAGTGAAGCACCAGAAGTTGGACAGTGCCCGGCGGGAGTGGGGGAAGACTCCAGCCAGCAAAGCGCTCACAAGGGTCCCGGGGGGAGTGTCCACTCAGCTGTGACTCCTCCCAAGGTGGGGAAGGGGCAGAAGAAATCACAAAAGTCTGGGAAGAGCAGCACGGCGGAGAAGACCGCCATCATCCCCGCTGCCCAGGAGGCCACCGCCAGCCCCATTGTCACTGGCCAGGAGGCCACCACCAGAGTCAGTGCCCAGGAGGGCAGTCCCATCGTCACTGGCCAGGAGGCCACTGCCAGTCAGTGCCCAGGAGGGCAGTCCCATCGTCACTGGCCAGGAGGCCACCGCCAGAGTTGGCCAGGAGGCCACCGTCAGAGTCAGTGCCCAGGAGGGCAGCCCCATCGTGACTGGCCAGGAGGCCACCGCCAGAGTCAGTGCCCAGGAGGGCAGTCCCATCGTCACTGTGCCCAGGAGGGCAGTCCCATCGTCACTTGCCAGGAGGCCTCCGCCAGAGTCAGTGCCCAGGAGGGCAGCCCCATTGTCACTGGCCAGGAGGCCACCGAAAGAGTCAGTGCCCAGGAGGGCAGCCCCATCATCAGTGGCCAGGAGGCCACCGTCAGACACAGCCCAGCTGCCCAATGAAGGACAGCCAGCCCCAGCCCAGCTTGGCAATGAAGGACTGCCATGGCAAGCACCGCTGGACAGGTCAGACACTGCAAACTCAAGCACCACTGAACAGGGCAAAGACCTCCATGGCAAGCCCCGCTGAACAGGTCAGACACTGCAAACTCAAGCACCGCTGAACAGGGCAAAGACCGCCATGGCAAGCACCGCTGAACAGGTCAGACACTGCAAACTCAAGCACCGCTGAACAGGGCAAAGACTGCTGAACAGGGCAAAGACTGCCATGGCAAGCACCGCTGAACAGGTCAGACACTGCAAACTCAAGCACCGCTGAACAGGGCAAAGACCGCTGAACAGGGCAAGGACCACCAACTCAAGCACCGCTAGCCCATGAGCGGCAGGGCCAGTGACGGAACTGGGACTGTCACGGGGAGGGTGATGCATTCTGAGCACCAGTCCCCCTCCGGAACCAGTGGAGACATGCATCCACTACCTCTGTCCTTCACAGGATGAAGCCCTTTAGGCACCAGTCCCCCTCCAGAACCAGTGGAGGCATGCATCCACTACCTCTGTCCTTAACAGAATGAAGCACTCTGGGCACCAGTCCCCCTCCAGAACCAGTGGAGACATGCATCCACTACCTCTGTCCTTAACAGGATGAAGCACTCTGGGCACCAGTCCCCCTCCAGAACCAGTGGAGACATGCATCCACTACCTCTGTCCTTAACAGGATGAAGCACTCTGGGCACCATTCCCCCTCAAGAACCAGTGGAGACATGCATCCACTACCTCTGTCCTGCAAAGGATGAAGCACTCTGGGTACCAGTCCCCCTCCAGAACCAGTGGAGACTGTCATCCACTTGAGAGACTGTGGCTTTGCACTCCCCAGGATTGAACAGTGGGAAAACCACCCACTGTAGAGACTTGAGAGACTGTGGCTTTGCACTCCCAAGGATGGTCCAGTGGGCAAACCACCCACTGTAGAGACTTGAGAGACCGTGGCTTTGCACTCCCCAGGATTGAATAGTGGGCAAACCACCCACTGTAGAGACTTGAGAGACTGTGGCTTTCCACTCCCCAGGATTGAACAGTGGGCAAACCACCCACTGTAGAGACTTGAGAGACTGTGGCTTTGCACTTCCCAGGATTGAACAGTGGGCAAACCACCCACTGTAGAGACTTGAGAGACTGTGGCTTTGCACTCCCCAGGATTGAACAGTGGGCAAACCACCCACTGTAGAGACTTGAGAGACTGTGGCTTTGCACTCCCCAGGATACATCAATGGGCATGGAGCCCCGTCGTGGATCTGGCGTGGTGCACTCATCCGGCTGAGGTGCCCCCCCTTCCATTCCCCCTGAGGTGCCTGTTGTATTTCTATCTGATACCCAAGCAGTGTTCTCTCCGTTTTGATCAGGTATCTGATGTGGGCTTCACCCATGCATTTTGGTCCCAGTGGTCCACGGACAAAGAATGGTGCATTACCTGCACTACTAATCGTGATGTATATTTTGTTGAATGTGTAAATATATCTGTATATATTTGGTTACTGTATTTTGATATATTACAATGGTTGAACTCATTTCCTTTTGTCTTTGCATTCTTCCGGGGGGGTTGGGGTTGTTACTGTAATGTTTGGATATGCATTGGTGTGTGTGTGTTGTAGTGGGTGAGGGTCTGGTGAGGGTTGGGATGTTGGGTGTGTGTGTCCCTGTGTTTTTGCCTCCCCCCTCCCCTATGTCGTAGGTACAGGACTTACCGTTGTCTTTGGCGCCAGCGTTGATGATGGTCGTACAGGAGCAGGAAGACTAGTGCAGGAAGTATTTGGATTTCCGGGTCCATGGTGTCCTCCTTCCTCGTGGAGTGTGTAGAGGTAAGCGTTTTCCCTTTGAAATGGCTGTTTCCGCCGTGTTTTTATCCACGGTGAATCCGCCCCGGAAAAGGTGGCGGATTGGTAGGTTGTGATACTGTGGGCGGTACTTTGTCTCCAGCCTGTCTGTTGACGGTGACCGCCGCGCTGTTTGTCTGTACCGCCGTGGCGGTCGGAGTGTTAAAGTGGCTGTCTTTGTTGGCAGTTTCCGCCACGGTCATAATTCCCATTTTTTTACCGCTGGCCTGTTTGCGGTCTTACCGCCGCTTTAACACCGTACGCCAGGGTTGTAATGACCCCCATACTGTCAAACAGCTAAAAGGGTTCTAAAAAGAAACTATTGTTGGCTCATGAACTGAGTCTCAAGGAGCTGGAGATCAAGGTGAGACAGTCTGAATCCAGCAGTAATGGTGGCAGCATACAGACAGGACCTGCTGGAGAAAAGAAGGTTTGTATACCCAAAAATGTGGTGCTCAGTTTTGTGCTGGGAGATGACATAGATAAATGGTTAGCTGCTCATGAGGTTGCACTAAGGGCTCATGAGATTCCTGAAGGGCAATGGGGTACAGCTATGTGGGTTATGTGCCACCATTGGGGAGGGACACACTTCTCACATTGGATCAACCTGATCAAAACACATACCGACTTCAGAAAGCCACTTTACTTGCCAAGTTTAGGCTGAACCCTGAGGGAAACCGTCAGAGGTTCAGGGACAGCACCAAACAAACCACACAAACATGAGTAGATTTCTTTGACTTTTCCAGTAAGGCACTAAATGGATGGGTGCGGGGCAAGAAAGTAGATGATTATAAAGGGTTATATGACTTGATTCTGAGAGAGCATATGCTCAATACTGCTTTTAAAGAGTTGCGCCAGCACTTGGTAGATAGTAAGCTGACTGATCCCAGGAAGCTTGCTTAGGAGGCAGACCCCTGGGTTAGCACCAGAGTGTCCAAAAAGGTACCTGGGGGGGACACCCACAAAGGTGTCCAGGGTTCCCAACAGAAGAAAGAGGGGGGAGATAAACTTACAGATAAGGAACTCTCAAAAGGCCCCCAAAAGAATTCCCGTGGGGGGGTGGCAACCATTCCTTTTCCAGATTTGGGAAAAAGCCAGGGACTTATGATAAATCAGGGAGATCCAACCCCAAATGCTTAGAGTGCTACCAGTATGGTCACTATAAAGGCGACCCCCAGTGCTCCAAGAGGGCACTGTCCACTACTGGACAGACACCTGGGTTGACTAGTGTAGGGCTTGGGGGGGAGATGGACCCAGATAGCTTTGGGGAGCAGGCAGAGGTTTCCCTAGTGTCCCTGGGAGAAAGAGAAATGGTGCCCAAAGCCCACATGCCCCAAAATACTTCCAAGTACAGGCAGTGGGTCACCATTGATGGGCAAAAGGTGGAGGCTCTGCGTGACACAGGAGCCAGTATGACTACTATCAAGAGTCAGCTGGTGTCATCAGAGCACATAGTCCCTAGTATATTCCACCAGGTCATAGTCGCTGACAATCATGAGAGTCACCTACTGGTGGCTCTGGTTCCCTTTGAGTGGGGGGGGGGCGGTCTCTGGTACTCTGAAAGTAGCTGTGAGTCCTGCCATGCCTGTAGATTGTCTGTTAGGCAATGACCTTAAGCATACTGCTTGGAAAGAAGTAGAGGGCAGATCCCACCTGGGGATGTTAGGGTATCCTGAGTGGGTCTGCATGACCACAAGGTCCACGGCTGCCCGGGAAGGGAGTCAAGGGCGTCTGGAGCCTGGAAAAATTGCCCAGACAGCTGCAAAGAGGAAGGGCAAGAGGCGCGGGAAACCCGCCTCAAATGGTCCCACGGTGGTGAACGAGGACCCTGAGGAGGAAGAGGCCCCTGAGCTAACTGGGCAGGACATAGCTGACCTGGGTAACCTACCTGAACTTGCTGGCTGGCGAGTAGAGGGGGGGCAACCAGAGCAGAATTCTGCAAGGCACAGAAGGAATGCCCCATCCTTGAGAGTCTGAGGCAACAGGCCACAGCCCAAGCAGCAGGGGACGCCTCTGGCACTCACCATATTTACTGGGAGAATGATCTCCTTTAAAGTGAGCGTAAGGTTCCAGGTCCTTGGGCAGCCTGTGTGCTGGTGGTCCCCCAGTGTTACAGGAACTTCCTACTGGGTCTGGCTCACGACATCCCCCTGGCAGGACACCTGAGCCAAGACAAGACCTTTAACAGGCTTGGCACCCACTTCCATTGGCCCAGAATGAGGACAGCCTCAGATAATTTCTGCAGAGCTTGCCCCACCTGCCAGGCTAGTGGGAAGACAGGGAAACGGCTTAAGGCTCCCCTGCTCCAACTCCCAGTCGTTGGGTCCCCCTTTGAAAGGGTGGGCATCAACATTATTGGTCCCTTGGACCCCAAAACTGCCTTGGGCAACAGATTTATCCTGGTTTTGGTGGACCATGCCACCCGCTATCCAGAGCCAATCTTTCTGAGAACAGTGACTGTACCAGTGGTAATCAGAGCCCTGTAGGGAATATTTACCCGTGTGGGATCCCCTAAGGAGGTTGTGTCTGACAGGGGCACAAACTTCATGTCTGCATACATGAAGTCCATGTGGGATGAGTGTGGGGTGACCTACCTGTTTATCACCACTTACCACCCTCAATCCAATGGTCTTGTTGAGAGATTCAACAAGACCCTGAAAGGCATGATTAGTGGCCTGACAGATGCCATGAGGCGTAAATGGGACGTCCTCTTACCCTGCCTGTTGTTTGCTTACAGGGAGGTGCCCCAGAAAGGGGTGGGGTTCAGCCCCTTTGAGCTTCTCTATGGTCACCCTTTCAGGGGACCCCTAAGCATTGTGAAGGAGGGCTGGGAGAAAGCTCCCAAGTCACCTCCCCAGGATGTGGTTAGCTACATGCTGGCCCTCCGCAACCAAACCCAACGCTTCTGGAAGCAGGCCCAGAGTAACCTCAAGGCCAGTCAGGAGGTGATGAAGGAGTGGTATGACCGGAAGACCACTCTGGTTGAGTTCTCACCTGGAGACAAAGTTTGGGTGATGGAGCCAGTAGAGCCAAGGGCTCTCCAGGACCGCTGGACTGGCCCCTTTGAGATCAAGGAGCGTAAAGGGAAGGGCACTTACCTAGTGGACCTCAAGACCTCTAGGCACCCACTAAGGGTCCTCCATCACAACCGGCTCAAACCTCACTTTGAGAGGTCTGAGGTCAGTATGCTCCTGGTCACAGATGAGGTAATGGAAGAAGAGAGTGAACCTCTCCCCGACCTTGTCTTTGTCAAAGAAGGGGATGGGTCAGTGGGGGGGTGTCATTCTCTCTTACTCCCTGATTCTAACCCAGAGAGGAGACTGCTATGAGCTGTTAGAGAAGTTCTCCCCCCTGTTCTCCCTTACTCCTGGACTGACCCACCTCTGTGTTCATGACATTCACACAGGTGACAGTCCCCCTGTGAAGAACAAAATTTACAGGTTGTCGGATAAGTGAAGGCCAGCATCAAGGAGGAGGTCTCCAAGATGTTGACTTTAGGGGTTATTGAGAAATCCAGTAGTCCCTGGGCCAGCCCTACCTGTTTGGGACTCACTTCCGGGTTCAGACAGACCACAGGCCCCTCAGATGGCTCATGCAGATGAGGGATGAGAATCCAAAACTCTTGAGGTGGTCCATTTCCCTACAGGGGATGGACTTTATGGTGGAGCATCGACCAGGGGTTGACCACGCCAATGCTGATGGTCTCTCCAGATACTTCTGCCTTAGCGATGAGAGCTCCAAGGAGGTCGGTAGCTCTCCCCACTTTCAGCTGGGGGGGACACATGTTAGACCTGTCATGCCATAGGGTGGTCACCCCTAACTTTTTGCCTGCCTCCCCCCACTTTTTGGACTCGGTTTTTGCTGCCTTTTAGACTCCGCGCACTTTACCACTTCTAACCAGTGCTAAAGTGCATATGCTCTCTCACTTTAAACATGGTAACTTTGGATCATATCCAATTGGACTATTTAATATACTTATAAGTCCATAGTAATGTGCACTGTATGTGCCTAGGCCATGTAGATTAAATGCTACTAGTGGGCCTGCAGCACTGGTTGTGCCACCCACTTAAGTAGCCCCTTTACCTTGTCCCAGACCTGCCATGGCAAGGCCTGTGTGTGCAGTTTCACTGCCACTTCGACTTGGCATTTAAAAGTACTTGCCAAGCCTGAAGCTCCCCTTTTTCTACACATAAGTCACCTCTAATGTGTGCCCTAGGTAACCCCTAGAGCAAGGTGATGTGTGGGTAAAAGGTAGGACATGTACCTGTGTAGTTTACATGTCCTGGTAGTGTAAAACTCCTAAATTCGTTTTTACACTACTGTGAGGCCTGCTCCCCTCATAGGCTAACATTGGGGCTGCCCTCATACATTGTTGAAGTGGCATCTGCTGATCCGAATGGAGTAGGAAGGTCATATTTAGTATGGCCAGAATGGTAATACAAAATCCTGCTGACTGGTGAACTTGGATTTAATGTTACTATTTTAGAAATGCCACTTTTAGAAAGTGAGCATTCCTCTGCACTTAAATCTTTCTGTGCCTTACAATCCACGTCTGGCTAGATTTAGTTGACAGCTCCTTGTGCATTCACTCAGACACACCCCAAACACAGGGTACTCAGCCTCACTTTCATACATCTGCATTTTGAATGGGTCTTCCTCGGCTGGGAGGGTGGAGGGCCTGATCTGACACAAAGGACTGCCACACCCCCTACTGGGACCCTGGCAGACAGGATTGAACTGAAAGGGGACCTTGTGCACTTCTAAGCCACTGTTTGAAGTCTCCCCCACTTCAAAGTCACATTTGGGTTTTAAACAGGGCCTCTGCCCTACCACCACAGACACTTGCTGGAGAAGAAACCTGAACCAGAACCTGCATCCTGCCAAGAAGAACTGCCTGGCTGATCAAAGGACTCACCTGTCTACTTTCTACAAAGGACTGCTGCCTTGCTGTTGGCCTGCTGCCTTGCTGAACTCTTGTCTGGCTGCAAAAGTGCTCTCCAAGGGCTTGGATAGAGCTTGCCTCCTGTTCCCTGAAGCCTCAGGACCAAAAAGACTTCTCTTTTTCATTTGGACTCCTCGTGCGCTGAAAAATTTGACGCACTGCTTGTTCCGTGGTGAGAAAATCGCTGCACGCCGACGCTGCTCAACGTGACGCCTACGGTGCGACCGGTACTCCGACGCACGGCCTCGCATGGACAACACCGCCCGACTTCCAGAGAGAAAATTGACGTGACGCCTGCCGTGAGGAAGAAAATTCCACGCACAGCCTCGCGGAACAAAGCGCAGCTGGATAACAAGCCGAGGAATCCACGCACAGACCCTGGGACATCTGGTAATCCCGCGAACCATAGAAGGAGTCGGCCCGCGTGCCGGAAACCGACGCATGTCTTTCCCGAGTGAAAAGTAACAACGCAAGTCCGTGTGTGAAGGGGAGAAACCGACGCACACACCATTTTTCTGCCCGCAGAATGACGCACGTCTCCACTCTTGAAAAATAACGACGCAAGTCCGTGTGTGAAGGGACGAAACCAACGCACACACTATTTTTCCACGCATCTCCTCCTCTGCGGCCCTCTGCGGAGATTTTCCACTCCAAACCAGGTACTTTTTGCTTGAAAGAGACTTTGTTTGCTTTTTTTAAAGACTTAAGACACTTTATACCACTTTTCAGTGATATTTCTACAAATTCTTATTGCATCTTTTATTGTGTTGATCTACAAATATCCAGATAAATATTCTATATTTTTCTAAACACTGTGTGGTGTATTTTTGTGGTGCTATATGGTGTTATTGTATGATTTATTGCACAAATACTTTACACATTGCCTTCTAAGTTAAGCATGACTGCTCGTGCCAGGCTACCAGAGGGAAGGCACAGGATAATTTGGATTGTGTGTGACTTACCCTGACTAGAGTGAGGGTTCTTGCTTGGACAGAGGGTAAACTGACTGCCAACCAAGAACCCCATTTCTAACCTCCCAGATGTTCCTTTAAGGTTCTTTTGGGGTCCACAGCTCAGCCCAGGTGTACAGAAGCTCTGAGATGATTCTCGGGGGTGTGGACTACAACTTCCAGAATTCACCTGGCACAAACTCCCTGTAGCAAACAGGGAGTCCCTCCTTGAACCAGTTTAAGCCAGGCAAAGTCCTTCTTGTGGTGAAGCCCAAGTGTGCAGCTGGTGCAGTCCTTCTGAGTGCAGGTTCCAGGTGCAGGCCAGGGGTCCAGCAGGGCAGTCCTTGTTCTTCTGTAGTTCTTCCTTGTAGGGATCTGGTAGGGAACTGAGGTGTGGGTGCAGGTTTGCCAGTTTTATCCTTGCTCCTGGGTGAAAAACAGGGGGGTCCTGATTCTCCAATCAGGTGCAGGGTCCTTCCCACTGTGATGACCACTTCCTGGGAAGTGTGGCAAAAATCAATCCCAGGAGGCAACATGCTTCAAAAATCCATCATGGTTGAAAATTATTTTTGGAGGTTACATCTGGCTGAGCCCACCCACTGGTGTGGCTAAAAATCATAGACACACCCCTCTCCAGCCATCTCCTAATCTAATCATGGGGCACCTAGATGTCTGGGGTTGTAGGATGTTGGGGCGTTGCTGATTTGCTTCAAATGTCCTTCTTTGCCTTTGAAGACCAGTTTGGCAGCCCTCCCCCTTCCTGCCTCACCATGTGCTGAAGGGAAATTCCCTCCCACAGGCACATCTCTTTGTGTGAAGCCAGGCCACTTCACACCTCATCAAGGCAGCCTGACCAGGCTGCCAGAGGCTGGCCAATCAGAGCACAACAGCAAAAACAATGCAGGGCTGAAATTGGCAACTTTTCAGGTAAAGTCTAAAACTCTTTACCTGAACATGTTATATTAAATCCAACAACTGCGAGGATTTATTATAACAATTCATTTGATACCAAACTCTTCATATCTGTCACTCAAGGGGACTTTTAAAATTAAAAAAAAAATTATCCCCATTGTAGCCTATGAAGGCCATTCACTACAATGAGGGAAAAACAAATCTGGCTTTTACCTCACCAGGGCTTATAAAACTATTTTTATAAGGTCCCTCCTTATAGTTACATGGCACCCAGCCCTAGGGGCACATAGGGCACACCTTAGTGGTGACTTATATGTAAAAATAAGGTAGGTTAAGACTTTGGAACTACTTTTAATTCCAAAGTCGGATTTGCATATAACTTTAATTTAAAAACAGCCAGCAATGCAGGCCTGCCTTTAAAATGACACTGGGCATCTCAGCAGTGCACCTATGGGTGCACTACCTATGTTGTGATCCCTAAACCTACATGCCCTACCATATACTAGGGACTTATAGGTAGGTTGACTTAGCCAATTATAAGCAGCCTAATTTGCATAGTGATTTTACACAGAGCACAGGCCCAGGGATTGGTTAGCAGTACCCAGGGCACCAGCAGAGTCAGGAAAACACCATCCAAAAGTGGAAATTGGGGGCAAAAAGTTAGGGGGCCTTTGCTATCAGCCCTGTTTACTCACATGTTCTAATTGTCTGTATTGACTACATTGTTTAATACTAATACAGATTATTTGTTCATCCAGTTGTTGACTGCTACTATACCTACAGGATTTAATACAATCTTATGTTACAATTGGAACCATTGATTGTTAATATCCTCATTCAACAACTGATGATCCTTTTCAGAAGTTTTTTACTATTTATGCCTCCGATCAATGCTGCCTCTGTTTGTAAATAAATTGGTCATTTATAGTGGATTGCTTAGTTCTAGATGAATATATTATCTTTTAGTAATTACAATGGTTGATTATGACTTTAGTGTAGATGTATGCCACTAACACATTAGCATGTTCGGAACCAGTATATTGTTGTTGGTTTTCCAATCCTCAGCATATTATCTAACCACTATTTCTGATGGAAATTCTATATGTGTTATTCTCTCCACTTTAAGATGGCCACTGTTATCCCTGAATTGCAGCATCTGCGAGGTATGTCCCATCCCAATGAAGTATGTTTTTTTTTTATTGATGCCCACAAACACATTAGTATGTTTAAGCTTAGAGCCAATGTATCATTGTCTATCTATTTGCTATTTTGGTTCAATTATCTAATGTGTTATCCTCTTCACTTTATTATAACCACCACTGTGTCAGAATTATATCTGTGAGGTTTGATCAATAGTATTATTTCATGGCCTAGTTCTATTTCAGTTTTTACCAATTACTGTTTCAGTGCTTAACATTCTTTACGTAAAACATGGCTACCATCCCAAATGCGCTAGTCATTCACAACTGAGTTTAGGCACCTAAGTTTATTTAAATATGCAAGCACACACTGTATACACTTTCTTTGACTGATTCACTTGCTGATTCATTCAATACTGGTGAGTTCTCCATATTGTTTGAGCCTAATAATCTGCTTACAAGGGTATTCACTGTTGTATAGATACAATTATCTTTGCAGCTTGTTTCGCTCTCCAAATTTAGTTGATTTCCCTAAACCTATTTCTGGATCGCTGCTAAGGATGAGTAAGACACAATTAAAGTTAATTAAGAATTTTTATTGTGTTCATTCTATTTATTTTTACATCTACCTTTCTCATTCACAGACATATACATCACATTTTATATTGATGTTTATTCTGAAATTGAGTTAACTAAGAAAAATGTGTGTTATTTATTCTTCGAGTATACAGCATTGTAATACTTCTTGTTTATAGGCACCCTTTTGATAGCCTTCCTGAGATTGATCTCACTGAAACACAACATCTCTTTTCTGTCTATGTCACATGATTGTGTGTCACTTTTTGAGCACAGATTGTTTGAGATAGTCATATGTCTTTTTCAAAATATTTTTTACTTCTTGAGGGGTTATATTTGTATTTTCATTTCTTATGTTGGTCCTGGGGATGATCTCGAGGATTTCTGACACAAGAGACCAAATTGTTGACACCAAGTGAACTCTGCTTATTGGGATTGACTGAATATTCATCACCATAGTAGATGGTTTTGATCTATTGATTTATCACTTCAGCATTGAAATTAATTTGACAAAGCTGTCACTGGTCCATTTTAGCTACTTGACAGGACACAATATTTAGCTTAGCTTAGCTTAGGCTTGCGGCCAGTGCCCTTTTACCCAGATTCTATGCCCTGTTTTCATTTATTAAATTTTATTCAGTCTAGCATAGCTTGTTTTAGCAGCAGTGTTTTTATTTCCACAATCAGTCGCTATTCTGCAAGAGCTTTACTATATTTACTATCAATTTTATTCAGTTTAGCACAGCTTGTTTTAGCAGCAGTGTTTTTATTTCCATAATCAGTCGCTATTCTGCAAGAGCTTTACTATCGGTGTTATGGATGACATATTTTTTTCATTGTGTTCCTTTACCCCAGGTTAGCAGGAATAGAATGCAAGGTACACAGGATAATATTTTGAATTGCTGCCACAAGACGTAGTAAACAGTCCAGCATTTAGGTACATACCCACGTCAAGCTTCTGTGCAAGAACAAACCATGTCCCCTATATATACATCTTGTGGGACTAAGGGCATAACAGGGGTTTCCAGCCAGGATTTCTTATTTATACTTCATGCTGGTTTGTGGCTGGCCTCAGCTTTTGTGTCTCTTTGGAGCCTGGCTGTAGCCTGCCATTGTGCCAAGGTAACAGGGACAAGGACAGATTTTGGCTTACATCATCATGGTTTCACTAGGATCTAGAGATTAGTTTCTAGGTAGGAATTTTATATTTGAGTTCTTGTGATATGTTAGGGTTGTTTATCTATACATCTCTGATTTTCACAATCCTGATTTTGTTATTTCTCATTATCCTAATCATTGCAGCTCATGCATGTTATCGTAGATAGCAATATTTTCAATAAATGTATTGAAAACTATCCTGTATCTCTTTTTTTTGCCTATGTGTGTTTAAAAGACATATAGGTGGAAAGAAAAGAGTAAGGCTTGCTCACCATGATTTCCCTGAGAGGTCTTCAGAGTTCCATGCACTAGGCTCCCACAAATCAACTTTACTGTTTAGTTGTGGGTGAAGTGTTGCTAGAGAACCGGGAAGGTTGGGCTGACAGCTGTCAACTGATCTGGAAGTGACTCAGTCACCTACAAGCAGATGTGCTGCCGTCCCGAATCCAGCATTCTCATTGAGATATGAGAGTCCTTACAACAAGGTTAATGTTCTTTTGGAATTGTTTGAACTGTACTGCAAGTAGTGAATACATTTAGTATCAAGCTATATATATCTTCATGTGCGCCTTCCTTTTAGGAATAATTTCTTTAGTTATATATACAATTTCTTTACAATTTATTTGTTTACTGTCACTGGTGAGACAGAAAATTAATCCAAAACATTGTTGAATTTTTGTTCATAAAGGACTCCCTTGTTGGCCGATTACCTTTAATAAAAGCATAAAGTGCCCATCATGGCTATCTAGTCACACCTGATCGGGTCAAAGTCAAAAGTTCAGGCCAACTGCGATGGAGCGTGGGTTGGATACAGTCCCAAATTATTCCCAATGATGTTTTATATTCTCAAGTTTTGTGCCAAGAGTTACGTTCATGTGCAAGAAGGTCATAGGCTGTAGGCATCTGAAGACTAACTGTGACCCTACTCTGACTCACCTTCCCACCACACTCAAGGTAGACCAAGGCAATCGGGCAGATAGAGACCAGTCCTGTGCTTGATTTACCTTACACACCTGACCACTACCATGGTCTGGCTGGCCTCAATGTCCCTCAGAGCAGTGACAGGGACCCCATTTACCATGACCTGGTGGAATTGATGACTTCCACCCTAAGGAATCTCCTGTCTATCGTCTGAGTCCCACCCCAGCTGAAGGAAATTAGGGCATGGGCTATCTCCTCCCCCTGGAGACTACCTACCCGTAAGTTCATATTGGCCACCCCTGTACAGGTTCCACCGGTGGATGGTTTATTTAGACGGACAGAGTCTCCCTTCTGGTGTCCTAGCTGGAAACAATCAAAGCAGTGGGGTTGGAAACGTGGCACCCTGGTCAACCGCCCATTAGAACCTCCCTCCTTCTTCTCAGAAGGGACATGCAAACCCTTTCCTTCCCCTTTAACTAGAGACTTGTCTGAGGTCAGTCCGCTTGCTATCTACCAGGTGTTACTGCAACTCAGTAAAACAGGTATTGAGCATGTGCTCCTCAAAATCAGGCTGTACAGCCTGTTGAATTAATGTACAATGCTTCATTTCATCCACTCCTTTAGTACTTTGCTGGAATAGTCTAAGATCTCCACCCTGTGCTAGTTTGAGAATTTGTGCCAATCCCTGAACCTCTGTCTATGCTTATCAGGGGTCAGCCCAAATTTGGTAAGAAGAATGGACTTCATGAGAGCAGACCTAGTCTGGTCTTCCACCACTAATGTTAGGAGTATGTCTCTCTACACCATGGGCATAAACCTTCACAGCTACCTCACTAATATGCCTAATATGCCTCTGGGACCTTGTGTAGTGTGGTCAGTTTTACGTATCCTTTGCGCATTAGCTTCAGGCTTTAGGCCTTTGTGCATTTTGCCCTGGATGTATTTTATTCCTTTGCTCGCAGCTTAGAGCCTCTGTGCACTTTGCTCTAAATGCTTTTATTCGGCTTCGTACTGTTATTTTTCAACTAACCAGTTCTACGGTCTTGTTTTATTTTGTATATCACACTGTTTAGCCTACTTCAGCACTGGAGTTCTCAATAACACATTCCTGTTCACTCTGTGCTTCAGTCAAGGATACAGTCTGGTACATTGCCGATAGATGTGGTAGGAGTTTAGTCTTTGGCATTCCTGAATAGGGACATTTTGTGATCACGCTGACATGTTAGTTATAAAAACACTTCCTTGTCCCAATACACGCGAGAGGGAGATTCCGACCAGGGAACCACAACTAGACGCTGACTGCCTCGTTGCAGATGCTGAACCAGATCATAGGCCTTTGCTCAGGTATGAGGGCTGATGTCTCCCCAGGGATTCAGAAAGGCAAGTTAGAAGCTTAACATGCTGTGCTCGAAATAGAACTAGCTGAGAGAGAGTAGAAATTGTTAAACACCATCACTCTCCTCGTGACTATTTCAATCCTACTGTGTTGCATGGTTCTGGTTATTGGGGCTCACGTCTTAATATCTAAACTGCAGTCGTTTTATTAAAACATTATATAAAACTTATACTGCCTTTGTCATTTGTATATGGGATCATATTGTAAATGAGAGAGTTGGCTTGGATCTGAGTGACCACGACTTCCCTGAGAAGTTCCAAAGATGTCATGCGCTCGGCTGCCCAATCATCTCTTCCCCTTGGGAGAAATGAGGCACTGCTAGTTAGCCGGAGCAAAACCGGGTTTAGGGTGACAGAGGTCCTTCCAAGTGGGTCCGACTCAGTCCCCCACACCGTGAACGACCCTGCTGCCTAGAAATCCAGTAGTCTCATTTAGGATAATGAGAGCCCACGCGACACTTGTGTACCCTCAGAGCTACTTAATAAGCTCAGAACCATTTTAGGCCTCAAAAACAAAGCTGGGAGTTTTTTACTACCAGGACATGTAAAACTTAAAAGTAAATGTCCAACCCTTAAGTTACACAGCATCCTGCTCTATGAACTACCTAGAGCCTATATTGGGGTGACCTATATGTAATAAAAGGGGAGTTGACATTGGTGCTTAAATGCCAAGTCGACAAGACAGTGTGACTATGCATTCAGCTGCAATAGCAGGTCTGGCACATGTTTTGAAGGGCTACTCAAGTGGGTGGGACAAACAGTGCTGTAGGCCCACATGGAAGCATTTAATTTACAGACCCTGGGGACATTGTATACCCCTGTAAAAGGGACTTATAAGTTAATTAAATATGTCAGTTGGGTATATGCTAATTCTGGCATGCTTTATGGAGAGAAAACGAGTACTTTAGCACAGGTTGGCAGTGGTAAAGTGCCCAGAATCCTTGGGAGGAGTGGGGGTGACCCTGCAGAGAGGGCCAGGTCTAACATCACACTCAGCAAATGCACTTTAAAAAGCATCATAAATCCCAGTTACTTATCCAATAATTATAAAGGAGCCACAGTTCATGTATATGCCTGATTATAAATATTCTGTGAAGTACCACTACTTTCTGCAAATAGCCTGGTAATTCCACTTTCAACTATACTAATTATACAGACTAATTATGAATGTGAAGTCATAACATATGGTACTCATTTATTTAACATTTTTTAATTAGCCACAAGTGTTACACAGTCCCTTCCAACATAATTTAAGATAAGCTCAGAAATACCCATCAAAAGCACCTGGCAAACAAGTTTTTAGATTTTATTTGTGAATATGAAAAATTACAGTACCTTTCAGTTGTTACAGTAAGATTTACTTCTTAATTGCAAAACAACAGAAACTAATCAAAAGTGAATGAATAATAGCACTGCAATTACTACATTACCTCCAGTCATACACATATATGTCTTTGTTGTGATAGTGTGAAAGCAAATGCATTCTTTATCAGAAGGAACACATTATTGTCCTAAGACGAACCCATGTAGGCACTTATTGTCTGAGCTAACTGATATTGCCCAATAATATTTCTTTTTAAATGTACACCCTGTCAAATCACATCTCGTGCAATGTTGGGGATCATATTTTAAACTAAAATGTTTAACACATATGTGCCCCTATTTAGCAGCATATTAGCCACAGTATTCATCTGCATTTTTAACTCATGACTACTGATGGATGTTTTTGGTGAACATTAACTTGTGTGCTCACATGCTGAATAAATAGATTTGAGGTGACATCTGCCCACAACAAAGCATTCAGAGCTTGTATGTCTGCCTTATATAAATGTGCCTTATATAAACACAGTGGCCTGATTAAAAAAAGTATCCTACATTTCTTAGTAAGTTTACTCTTTTGAGTAAGTTTACTACATTTTAGTATTCACAAACATCACTTTTGTAGTCACTTACACTTTTGTTGTAATTTAAATTGTTTTCAATATTTTATTTGGATAAATCCTAACCATTTCACTTATAAGTACAATACATCATGCATCAATTCAACAGCAATGTTAGAAATACATAGAAATACAGCCATATCATAAATACATATAAATACATTGTTAGAAATGGGGTCTCTATTTGGCATAAGTATGCAGCCTCATCCAAGTAGGGACCACAATCCTAGTCAGGGTAAGTCACAACACAACACAAATGTTCCTGTGATCACCCTCTGGTAGCTTGGCACAGAACAGACAGGCTTAACTTAGAATGCAATGCATTAAGAATTTGTGCAATAACTCAGACAGTAATACAGTGAAGACACCACATAAATATACCACACAGGTTTAGAAAAATATATAATATTTATCTGAATAAAATAATGTCAAAATGATGAAAATCCAATGTACCCAAGCAAAGTTCGGAATTTTAAAAGATTAAATACGACTAAAGCTCTTAAAAACACAGTTCTTCCCAATAGTCCAACGGCAGAGGCGCAGCTGCAGAGGAGCTGGAGTTGCTGAAGTCAGTGCTGGAGTCGGTGAACTACCTAGAAGCTAGTAGATGAAGTATTTGTGGGCCCTGAGACTTCAGAACAGTAGACAAGCTCAATCCAAGCCTTGGAGAGTGCTTTTTTGTGAAGACAGAGTCTTTCCAGCAAAGTCAGAGGCCAGCAGGCAGGAGGGCAACAAGAAGGCCAGCAATCCTCAGAAAAGCAGTCCAGATGAGCCCTTTGGGCAGCCAGGCCATTCCTCTGACAGAGTACCTGTGTAGATCCAGAAGTGTCTAATTTGGTAGGGTGATATACCCAAAAATGCCTTTGAAGTATGGGAAAGTTCATAGAGTAGGATTGAAGTGCACAAGTTCCCCTTTCAGCCCAGTTCTATCTGCATGGATCCCTGTGGGGGTTTATTAGTCCTTTGTGTGAGGGCAGGCTACGGGCCTTTGAAGTGGAAGAGAGAGACCCTCCACCCTTCCTGCCCAGGGAGACCCTTTCAGTCTGCAGATGAATGAAGATATGACTGAATATCCTGTGTTTATGGCTGTCTGGGTGGAATGCACAAGGGCATCTGTCAACCAGTACAGAAGAGACGTGGATTGGAGACAGGTTGTAAGGCACAGATGGCAGTAAGTGCAGAGAAATGCCCACTTTCTAAAATTGGCATTTCTAAAATAGTGGGCTCTCGCTTGAGCTCCTTTACTTCATATGGGCCAGTCCAGCTGTTGTGGAGAGCTTTGGGCTCTACTGGTTCAATGACCTATACTTTGTCACTAGGTTGAAACTCCACCAGAGTGGCCTTCTGGTCATATCAGCATTTCATTACCTCTGGAATGGCCTCAAGGTTGCTTTTGGCCTTTTTGCAGAAGCAGTGCATCTGGTTGGGAGGGAAAATATGTAGCTGACCACATCCTCGGAGTGTTTCCGGGGAGCTTTCTCCCACCCCTCCCTGACTATGCATAGATGCCCCCTAACAGGATAGCCATACAGAAGCTCATAGGGACTGAACACTACCCCTTTCTGGGGCACTTCTCTGTAAGCAAAGAGAAGACCTGGTAAGAAGACGTCCCACTTACGCCTCATGGTCTCAGGTATGCCTGCAATCATGTCCTTCAATGTCTTGTTGAATCTCTCAACTAGACGGTTGGATTGGGGGTGATAGGGTGTGGTGAACTTGTAAGTTACACCACATGCATCCCACATGGACTTCATGTATGCAGACATGAAATTAGTGCCTCTGTTAGACATGATCTCATTGGGGAACCCCACACAGGTAAAGATCCTCATCAAAGTTCTGGTCACCACAGGTGCAGTCACCGTCCTCAGAGGGATTTCCTTTTGAGTAGAATGTGGCATTGTCCACCAAAACTAGGATAAACCTGTTGCCCAGGGCTGTCTTGAGGGCCAATGGATGAATTACGTTGATGCCCAACCTTTCAAAGGGGGTGCCAAGGATAGGAATTAGGATCAGGGGAACCTTCAGCTTTTTCCCTAACTTCCCACTCGCCCAGCAGGTGAGACAGGACCTGCAAAATGTATCTGAGGCTGTCTTCATTCGGGGCCAATAAAAGTGGGTGACAAGTCTGGGAAAGGCTTGTCTTGCCCTAAGTAGCCTGCCAGGGCTATGTTATTAACAAAACCCATTAGGAAGGCCAGGTAACATGGAGAGACCACCAGCACATTTCCTGCCCCAGTACCCAGAGCCCTAGGCTTACTTTATAGGAGCTCATTCTCCCAGCAAATCAGGTGATCCCTAGAGGCTTCACTTGCTGCATGAGCTGAGGGCTGTTGCCTCAAGCTGTCAAGAGTGGGACAGTCTTTCTGTGCTTTGCAGAATTCCTCCCTAGTGGGTCCACCCTGAACTTGCCAGCCAGCAAGCTCAGGTAGGTCACTTGGGGTGGCAATGTCATTGCCGGTTGGCTCAGAAGCTTTCTCCTCAGGGACCCCGTCTACCTCCCAAGTTTCCTGTGCCCGGAGACCCTCTCCTTGGCAGCTGTCTGGGCCATTCTTCCAGGCTCCAGATGCCCTTGACTCCCCACCCGGGCAGTCATGGACCATATGTTCATGCAGACCCTTCTCAGGCAATCTCATCATCTCCAAGAGAGACCTGAGCTCTACCGCCATCCTGGTATGGTGCTCCAGGTCATTGCCTAACAGACAACCTACAGGCATGGCAGGACTCACAGCTACTTTCAGAGTACCATAGACCTCATCCAAAGCGAACCAGAGCCACTGGTAGATGGCTCTCGTGATTCTCAGAGACTATGACTTGGTGGAATGTGTTTGGTAGGACCTGCTCTGCTGATACCATCTGACCCTAGACAGTTGTCATGCTGGGTCCTGTGTCACACAGAGCCTCCACACATTGTTTATTAGCAGTGACCCACTGCCTATTGTTTGAAGTATTCGCAGGCATGTGGGCTTTTGGCACCATATCTGCACCCCCACAGGGACACTACGGTTACCTCTGTCTGTTCGCCAAAGCAATCTAGACTACCTCCTCCCCTAGTGCTACACTAGCCAACCTAGGTGTATACCCACCAGTGGGGGGCTGTGCCCTCTTATGATCAAAAAACCCTTTCTTCTTAGCATCAGACTGGGATTGGTTACCACTATTCCCTTGGGAATTATTTTTGGGGCCATTAGAGAACCCCACTCTTTCTTCCATTGGGAACCTTGACCACCTTTGTGGGTGTACCCCCAGATACCTTTTTGGACACTCTGGTGCTAGCCCAGAAGTCCGCCTCCTCAGCAAGCTTCTTGGGCTCAGACAGCTTACTGTTAACTAGGTGCAACTCTACAAAACAAATACTGAGCATGTGCTCTCTCAGAATTAACTTGTACAATCCAACATAATCACTGACTTTACTTCCTTGCACCCAGCCATTCAGGCCCGTATTTATACTTTTTTTGCGCCGCATTTGCGTCGTTTTCCGATGCAAAAACGGCGCAAACTTGCAAAATGCCATTGTATTTTGTAGGTTTGCGCCGTTTTGCGTCAAAAAGCGGTGCAAATGCGGCGCTAAAAAAAGTATAAATACGGGCCTTTGTGCCTTACTAGAGTAATCAATTAAGTCTACCCAGGATTGGTTGGGGAGCTTGTTACTGTCCCTGAATCTTTGGTGATACTTCTCAGGAGTCTGTCCACATTTGGCAATCAAAAAAGGTTTCATTGGAGTTGTTAGACTTTTTGCCGTACGCAGGGTCATCCCCAGTCTTTTTGCCTCCTTCCTCATGGTTTTTCTGACCTCTAGCTGTTGGCTCTAGGACTCTGAGCACTTTATCACTGCTGACCAGTGCTAAAGTGCAGGTGCTCTCCCATCTAAAGTTGGTATGATTGGCTTATACCTAATTGGCATATTTAATTTACCTATAAGTCCCTTGTACAGTGGTACCTCTATACCCAGGGCCTGTAAATTAAATACTACTAGTGGGCCTGCAGCGCTGCTTGCGCCACCCACTGAAGTAGACTTTTAAACCTGTCTCAGGCCTGTGTGTGCAGTTTTCTGCCACAGGGACCTGGCATCTAAACTTACTTGCCAGGCCCAGAACTCCCCTTTTACTACATGTAAGTCACCCCTAAGGTACGCCCTAGCTAGCCTTATGGGCAGGGTGCTATGTATGTAGAAAGGCAGGCCATGTGCTATATTGCATGGCCTGTCCTGGTAGTGACAAACAGCCTAAGTGGTGTCTCAATGTTGTGAGTGCTGCCTTCTCATAGGACTGCATTAGAAATGCCCTGCCTTATGTGTAAGGGGTATTGTCAAATTTATGAGGGGTAGCGTTTGGTATGGTTGTGATGGTGATAAAAAATGCTGCTTACTGGTGTGGGTGTATTTTTTATTACTATCACAGAAATGCCACTTCTAGAAAGTGTGCATTTATCTGTGCTTATGACTCTGGTGTTTTGCAGCTTGACTCCAATCCACATCTGGGCAGAGTGACAGTTGGGGCTTTGTGCATACTTTTCAGACAGCCTGTACACAGGGAGGGTGGAGGTGTCACAGAGGTGCATCTGCATACTGAATAGTCTTCCTGGGCTGAGAGAAGGGAGAGGCGGGGCACACCTACATTTGTAAAGGCTGTGCCCTGGCCTCACACAATAGGGTCGTTAACCCCCCACTGATGTTTGGAGCCTGTGCTGAAAGGAGAGAGGGGACACTCCCAGAACCAGTTGTAACTGGCTGGAACCTCATCTCCCTACCATTGTAAAACACTGTAAGAACTGACTATAAGTACAGGGGAATTTTCCCCACAATTTGAACACTTTTGGAAATTGAACCTGGACACAAGACGCTGGTTAATGGACTCACCAGGAAACCACCTTGGACTGCTGCTGCTGTGCTAACCTGTGACCTGTCTGGTCACTAGGAGGAACTGCCATCATCTGCACCCCTTGTGGTGGCCTGTAGCTGGACCCACCAGCCTTGTGCTCCTTCCTGCTTCATTGTTCCCAGGGGCAGGGTGCCGTGGCCCCTGACCCCTGTAACTTTTCCCTGCACAAGGAGTGCTGCCTTGATATCCCCTTTGCGCTGAGAGCGCGCTCTTCTGTGCCCTCAGGCACATCAAGGCACCTGTTTCATGCTGGAATCACCGCCGCAACAAGAACTATAAGTATGGCCTTAGTGCTTTGAAAAGCGCTTCCTGGATGGCCCCCATTAATCACGGTCCCCAGAGGGGCCTGTCAATGGTCTAGAGGAGGTGCGTGTCGCCCTCTTCTCCTCAAAAGGATGTCAGCGGCCCCCATTTTGCGCATAGGAGCGCCGGGGGCCCCATTGTTCATCTTCTAGGCACTGGAGGTGCCTTCATCAAGCCAGGTACTGTTAAAGGAACAATATATAGAACATAAGTTCTTACTAGAGACTTCGTCTGATTTATATGTTGCCTACCTGTTTTTGATGGTGTTTCATAGGCATATGCAAATGTTCCTTTTATGGGCATGACCTGCTAATATGTTTCCCTAACTTGCCATATTTTTTCTAATGTTCCTACTATGGGCGTTTTATGATATTCTTATGACAAGTGTTCTAATGTGATAACGTGTTTCCTGACTACTGCTTATGTTGCAGAATACTGAGTAACCTGTGTGTTATGTGTGACTACTGCTAATTTGCAGAGTAACTAATGTGTAATGTTCTGACAACTGCTAAGGTAGCAGGATAGTACTGATATGTGATGTTTGGTCTGATAATTGCCTTGTGTACAATACAGTATATTTTCATATAATCTGGTGTTGTGTTTCCTTTGTGGTGGGGATATTGCGTCATGTGTGTTGTGTGTGTTGTGCAAACGTTTTACACATTGCCTCCGGGTTAAGTCTGACTGCTCGTGCCAAGCTACTAAGGAGGTGAGCAGGGGTTATCTTGGACGTGTAACTCCCTTGCCCTGACTAGAGTGGGTTAGTTCTGCCTGGCTGAGGTGCATACCCTAGACAACCAGAAACCCCATTTCTAACAGGAGTGTACCTGTTCTGGTCCTCAACCTCTAATGTCAGAAGTGTGCCCCTCCCAAGTGTAGGCATGTGTTTCCACAAACCCGCCCTTCAGTGCTCTTCAGGAACTCCATGTGCCTTTAGTGCAACGTCTTAACCAGACAACTACTTGTCAGTGTTATCTCACAACACATAACTGGGCACCAAATCCTTGTGTATATGAACCTTCTTGTCTCCATCAGGTACTGTATCTATACTGCCACCATGACTGCTGAACTCAGACTGCCTAGCCTTGAGGTCCAGCTCTTTTATACTCAGTTCAGAAGCCAGAAGTAATTTCTTTACTGCCAAAGCTCTCTTAGCATCTGTCTCAGCTTTCCCCTGCTCTGCCTCCATTTTTAATCTTGCCAAGTGCAGCCTGAATTCTCTCTCCTTTCTCCTCTCCTCTATGGTCAAGCCGTTACTTGAGGGACTTCTCCCTGGTCTTGCAGAGGGCACAAATCCAGGGGTTTCACAACTCAGTGCTGTTGGCAGCTCCTCAAGAGAGCCATTCTCTTGCTCCTCCAACTCAGCATGCTCTTGGGAGCGGGATTCTGCCCGGGCCCTCAGTGCATTTTGGTACTCCTTTTTCCTGGAGGCTCCACAGATAGGTATCCACATCCCCTGAAAAACACAAATTATCTTGTGCTCACCCCCTGGTAGCTTGGCACAGAGCAGGCAGGCTTAACTTAGAAGGCAATGTGTATAGTATTTGTGCAATTCCTCATACAATAACACAGTGAAGACACCACAGAAATACACCACGAGGTTTAGAAAGATAGATACTATTTATCTGAAGAGAATAAGGTCAAAACAATGAAAATCCAATGTACACAAGTAAAGTTATGAATTTTCAAAGATTAAGGGCCAGATTTATACTTTTTACACAAAACTGCGCTAACACAGTTTTGCGTGAAACATTTTAGCACTGGCTAGCGTCCTTTATTAACGCCACCCGTGTGTAAAATTTATACTTTGATGCTGGGTGGTGCGAAGAATAGGTTAGAGTCATTTTTCCTGAAACTAACCATTGCGCCTTGTTGTAAGGCAAAATGACGTTAACGCAGGAAAAATAACTCATACCAGTTTGCGACATGGAAGAATTTCACAAAATGGATATGCACCATTTTTCACCGCAATAACGTCATGAAGAGACGCAAACGGAGCAAACAGTGCTCAGGAGCCCAAAAATGGATCCCAGAGGCCAGGAGAGACCCCAGGGAGACCTCACACAACCAGGAATCAGCCAGGAGGACACAGACAAGTCCCATGGGAGAGACAAGAAGAAGAGAAAGTGTTGCTTCAACGCAGAGGAGCCTTAAATTCTGGTCAGAGAGGTGATGGAGCACCAGCATCAACTCTTCATCACCTCTAAATTGCCCATTGGGAGGAGAGAAGCAATTTGGCAACAGATTGTGGACACAATTAACAGTGTGGCAGAGGTCAGGAGAACTGTCACTGAGTGCAAGAAACGCTGGCAAGACAGCAAGTGCAGGACAAAGGAGAAAATGGCAAGGGACAGGAAGGCAGCACTGCAGGCTGGAGGTGGGAGTCCAGCACCGCAAGAGGACCTGGACGAGTTGGAGGAGAAAGTTGCAGCCGTCATCCTGGAGGAAATCGTCACTGGTATTGCAGGACAGTGGAGACTACCTAGAAACAACACATATGCAGGGTAAGTTTCATGGGGGACAAAAATGCCTAAATGTCAAGTGCAAGAAGGGGTGCACATAGATAATACACAATGGATTTTAACCCTGAAAATCAGGCAGAGAAAAGGGCAAAGGGGCATAGCACGGGACACCCTGCAATGCCCATGCCAGGTGCATGGGCTGTGTATGGGCTGTGCAGGGGCATCCAGGAGCACAGCACAACACCAACAACCTTTGCCTGGGGGTACACCGCCACGCCAAGGTTGCTGGAAATGCTGAAGCAGACCAGAAGGGTAGGGTAGAACGTAAAACTGGTCTGGGGTCACAGGACAGCTGGTGTTGTCAGAATATAAACTAGAGGAGAATGCCCAGTCTCAGGCCATTGGTTCAAGCAGGATTTACCATTGACAACAATTGCCACTACTACCTGTGCTGTGTGTGCTGATCAATTAGGAAATGGCAGTTAGGTGCCCATGGCACAAACACACTTGAAATGAGGGTTCAGTATGACTACATGATCAATCCCCATCCAAGTGCAACTCCTGTCAACAGCTCATAGACTCAATGACCATCAGGCACTGTCACATACATAATGATGTACACAACAGTAATCTCATACCCATGCTGCCCATTCCTGGGTTTAACCCTGTGCCTGTGTCACAATAGCTGCAATGCCACAATGCAACATCTCAGGTGCATAGTGCTAAGACAACTGCATTTAGGGGGAGGACATATGTGTCTAGGTAGCCAAACACACCTGCATAGTCACAGGACATAATGGAACTCTGCCAGGCCCATCAGTGCAATGCAATGTAGCACACATACGCAAACATTAACATGAGAAACTACCAATGGTGACACCTGTACCGTTTCATGGAAATGCCACACATGGGATGGTGCTAGGTCTCAGCACTGCATAGGTGCATGTGAAAAATGATGGACTGGGACACGGCCATATTGTTATGTGTGGTGCTGTGGCATCAGTACACCAACAATCATTGCAAGGCCTCACCAGGCTAATGGAAGCTCAGGGTGGGTTGATGAGGACAAGAAGGTGGCAAGCCACAAATTAGACAGAACCCACACCTAGAAGATGTGACGCAGACAATTGCCCAAACTGCCCACACCACATGTGACATGCAGGTGGAGCACAGGGCTGAGAGAATTCAAACGTTAATGACAGGAACAATGCATGGGAACCAAGATAACAATGTACCACCAATAGGAAGTCAGTGACGTCACATTACAACTGGCACAACACAGACACACTAATTGTACAATATCTCATTGCAGATGACGATGGCTCTCCTGTGCATCTGCCTGTCCTGGACTACCCTGATGACCTGGATGACCAGCTGACAACCATCAGCCAGGAAACCCTCCAAGATGTCCTGGGAATCCTCCAGACACCACCTCCAGTCATCCCAGAGGACCCACCCACCACCCCAATAGTATGACCTGTCAGCTCAAACACAGCTGAGGACTCTGATGACACAGGGACAACCTTTGAGAGGACACAGTGGGACTACAGCGGGAGCTGGCTAAGGAGGTGCAAATGGGGATGCAAACTATGGCAGCCATCCTTGACGGGATGCACATGTGCATGATGAAGTCCGCAGAACAGTCAGCAGCCATACAAGTCACACAATCCCTACTGCAAGGATTCCAACAGTGTGTGAGGGACGTTACCACTGCTGTGAGGGAGTTGCCACAACACCTGCCCTCCCAATTTTGCATGCATAACAACAAGCTGGACTCCAAGCACCGGGAGCTGTCCTCCCTCAGGGCAGACATGGCTGCCTACCACAGGGATGTTGCTGCCATACTCAATAATCAGCAGCTCCTCCTTGCTGCAGTGATGCCACCTGTAGTTCCACAGATGGCAGCTGCCAGGAATTTGGTGTCCACTTCTCCAACCACTGAAGTGTGTGTTGCCCCCTCAAACCCACCAGCACCACCATCAAGTGCAGAGGAGATGACACACACATCAGAGGATAAAGATGTGGAACAGATCATCTTCACACCTAGGAGTACCAGGTAACACCAGCCTATGCCACATGGGCACTGATTTTCCTTTGTCCTGTGCTTGACAACATGCCAGTGTTGCTACAGTTGGTGACATGCACTCTTCTTCGACACACTGTTAACCTTACCACTATGGATTACAATTGTCTTGCACTGCTCAGTTGGCAATTCATGTTCCTCTGCACTGAACGACACTTCATCTCAGCATGTCAAATGACATGTCCCTCAACCTTGCACTTGTGTTGCATCAAAATAGAATGCTTTACACTAATGGGGGCACAGACCCGGACTATGTAAATATTGCACTACAGCACTTTAGAATAAACAGCACCCTCAGACCCACTTTATCTCTGTGTAATGTGACACATCTACTTTGCTGAATATTTGTGATGAATGTGACATTTCTATGGTCACAGAGGGTCAATACCAGAGTACAGAAATAATGTGGGCAGATATCTACGCACAAGGACCCTGATTATTATTTTTTCTGCACTACTTTTGCATCATTTGTGAAGCAAAAGAAGTGAAAACGTACAAAATATCAATGTATATTGTAAGTTTGCACTGCTTTTTCATCAAAAAATGAGGCAAATTCAGTGCAATAATAGTATAATTCAGGGCTAAGGTATCTACAAGATGAAAGTCAATGTTGGCCACATCCCCTACAAGCAAGTCATTGTGTATGTGACATTTGCTTTAAAAAAATAAATGCCTCACCCACAACATACAGCAGGAATGGCTGTGTAAGAGTGTTTGGCCTATAACGTCAGCTGGGAGTACAAGTAAAACACATAGGCGTGAAATTTGTACTTGCCCTCATCTGAAATTGACACTACTCAGTTTAGCAGTGTTTCCATGAACTTCAGGCTGCAGGCAGACATCCCACAGTGTCCAACATTCCGACACAGGACCCAAACAATGGCAGCTTTCAAACCACACCTACCTGTCTAATACATGGGAACCAGAGTCAGGTTGAGTGGTGGGAACAACGGATGGCAGATGCATTGAGATTTAGATTTGTTGCAGCTGCCAATGTGACAGCTCAGTTGGAAGTGGGAAATAGCATGTCAATAGAGGGATGTGGATGCAGTATGGAATACATGGGCGAACAGACAATTGGCACTGTACACCTATGCAAAGACCCAGAGCCCCAAGCATATGAAACATGCAGTAAGGGAGTACCTCAATCTTTAATAACTATGTACAAAACAGACCTTAACACCATGTAACACACCTAACCTAATCTATCTTTCCTATACACTACCTACAATTGGCCCTAACTACCCTATGCTAAGCTTACTTATCACATTTAACAACACACTCTAATCATTTGCACCCCACCCTCCTTATATGACGAGACACATATAGGACAACATATACTAACCTAAACATATACTAGCTAAAACTAAACAAATATATATTGTTTTGTACTTTTTATTTTTAAATACACAAAAGCCCCAACATTAACCACCACCCACCCACCTACAAACTAACATGTAATAATATGAACCCCCCAACCTACTTATCCTATCTAAACTACTACCCTACTCTAACCTATCACTAAACCCCCTAAACCCACTACAAAACAGGATGAGGAATGAGGAGAGAGGGGACTGAAATAGAGGTGAGAGGAAGCAAATGTTCACTGGCCCTCCTCAAAGTTCCTTAAAAGCTTTGAGGCTACGGATCTTTTTGTCCACGTCCCTCTGTATAGTGTTAAGCTTTCTCAACACTTTCCTCATGTCCCTCTGGAGCTTGGAAATTGCGGCCATGTCCAATGCAGCAGATGTGGTGGTCTGAGTTGCAGAGCTCAGAGTTTGTTGGTCCAGCAGGTGTGGTGGTGCTGACGTTGAAGGTGCAGCAGGTGTGGTGGTAGCTGGTGCTGAGGTTGACAGTGCAGCAGGTCAGACTAATATGATGGTGGCCGCTGTACTGGCTGCAGTTGTGGTGGTGGCTCCAACCTTTGTGACCAATGTCAGTCCCCTCGGCTGAAAGTCCACCATTCTCCTGTGACTCTCTCTCTCTGATAGCGTCTTGCCATCCTTCGGTACCCAGACTTGACTTCCAATATGTGTCTGTATCTCACTGCCCGCTTCTGGAAAGCCCTGATCTCTGCTACATCCATGTTGGCAGCTGTAAAAATTAGACAGGCAACCATCATTGTCATCATTGTGTGATACATGTACAGATGATAATCTAACACTCTGCCTCAATTTGCACGTGTAGTCCAAATCACAGTCCAGATTATATAATGTCCCTGACAAATGAAATGGCAACGCTGCCTACCCATCAAGTATTTAACACCACAGCAAAGCACAACAAGGTGGACCAAATAAAGTGATCTGTGCATTGATGTAGTGCAATATGTCACAATGCAAAGGCAGCAACCGCTCCACATGGGCCAGGCTGACTAATCTTTATCACCTGAGTCAACTTTAAGGCACCCAAGACAAGTGATTTGTCTATGTAAGTGGCAGGATGGTGTGCACTTGCTAATCATAAGGGGTCAGTGTTGTTTGGTAAACATGCATGCTTGAATGAGATGACTGTCATCTACCCTGTGACCATGACATCTACCTACATATATGTTGTTCCCCTGCCCCTGAGCCTCAGGGGGGCTGGGCATGCAATACATCATCACAACTGTCGAGGACAACCACAAAGCAATGTCCACTTGTACATGGATTTAGTGAGTGGAACACGTAAGGAGGGCTGCCACCTAGGAATGAGGTATCCATAGGTCATTCACATCTACATTCATGTGTCCAGTTGTGGACAACCATCAACACCTGATCTGCCAACACAATTCACAAAACACCCTCATTTATGACAGCACGTGTCTGGCCTTGAACTTCATGCACGCCTATTACATACCATATAAGTGTCACATAAATGGAGTACAACATATGGGGCTATATGCTGGGGGACAGTTACCCATACAGTCCTACATGTACATTACGTTACAGGGATGCACAATCTAATGCAGAAAACTGATGCATCACTATCTTGTGAGAATGAGGGTATGACTCAGTGACAATATTCTGAAACTGGAGCTCTTCCAAGTCACATGTGGGCCTACATTTGGCTAGTAATCACCTTGTTCACATGCTGCTGCCTATTGTGCAGCACAAGACTCTTAAGATATGATTTGTTGCCTGTGAATGTCTAACCCTTGCACGGAACACTATGTCAACATCCAGTCAAGTAATATTTCAGATCACGTGCCAGCTCATCATATCTTGCAATGAGTGCAACACACAAGAGTCATTCACACAACAGCTGCAATCAATACACAGGACAGACATTTTCACACTTACTGGATACGTCTGGGTCCGGAAATCGAGCCACTTACCTAATGGTATAGGGGGCAGGTCCACCTATAAGATTGGGAAAGGAAATATATGCTCAATGTCAGATCACTGTACAAATGTGTGGACAACATATCACAGTGTGTAAAATTTTATATGAGTGAGCTGCTGATCCTGCACGTAGACACTCCAACGGACATACCACTGCAAACTCACAATGACACTGACACTCCAGTGAGTGATAGACACACATCTGTACATATGCACTGGGCCTAACAATCATGTGGTGCTAAACCTGATTATAAACATTTGTTTGCTAACCCATTTCAGATGGTACCCTATGTCATGATTTGTATTTGGGTGACAATTTTAATGGCACTTCCGTGGTGCACTGCAGTACAAGTGACTCAGGTATTGTGGCTTGTGCATCAAGGGACACTGAGGTAGTGTGTGATGGAAATGTGGCTCAATTTTCAGTCTGCAATTATCATGCTTTCAGTGGTCCATAACTGATGTGGCACAGCTGCATATAGGTAAGGCTCCATTGGCAGTGTCCCCTAAGCCGTATATGCCCCCTTTGCCAACATAATGGCAGGGATCATGTGTGTGTAATGATGACAATGTAGTGCTAAACATGGATTGTCCACTTTGCTGTCCTGATACAGTGAAATGTGGTATGCTGGCAGTGTCCTACCTGATCATCATTGACAGAATGTATGGGAACAGGTGTTGTCATTGCACCTGAAATGTGTTACTAGGGGCCACATGTGCCAAGATCAGGTTTTGTGAGTCGCACATTGCGAGATTTAGCAACTCGCAATTTGCAAATAGGATGATCTGAGGTACACTCTGTCAATGACATTGTTTGCAAATTACAATTGGGGTAGAAAATGACCTACCTCATGAATTTTAATGAGGTAGGTCTCATTTTGCAAACCCTTTGGGAACGGCTGCACTCACAGGGATGCTGGCCTGCTGGGCTCAGCACACCACCATGTCTGTGACTGCTTTCAAATAGAGATGTATATATTTTTTTAAATGCAGCCTTACTTCATCAAGGGTAAACAAAAAGCATTTCAAAAACCAATATTCTGACTTTAGTAAATTTTTTGAAGCAGTCAGTGGTCCGTAGGACCACTTCCTGCTCTGAAATAATTGATGGGCATGCATTCACAAAGGGGAAGGGATCCTATGGGGACCCCTCCCCTTTTGCAAATGGGTTAGCACCAACTTGAAACGGCTGGTAACTTCAATTGTTTAGTGCCAGCATTTGTGGTCACCAAACAATCAATCAGCGGACTGCGACTCACTAATAGGAAAGGAATGCACCTTCCTAAATGTCACTAGCAAACCCTGTTTTGTGATTGTGCAATGTGATAGCAGAATGGCATAATTGGGGATGTGCATTGGAATAATCATTTTTTCCTGACGTAAACACATAAAATCTGAAAACTAGGCCGTTTGTGACAGTTAAAAATAGCTTGGTACATGTGGGCCTAAGTAATAGTGGGACATGACTCAACAAAGCTCAGGACTGCATTGTTAACATGTTCTGGGACACTAATAGTTTGTTCTGCTTGCATTCAACATGGCCACAAACATTGCATGCAGCACGTCACAACATCTACTACTGTCACTCAGGAGCATTCTACTGTACACATTTGTCAATGTCATACTCACCAACAGGGCCACCGATCACCACACACAGGTGGTCCAGCAGATCCTGTTCTCTGGCCACCAGGTCAGCCCAGGGATGCTTCAGCTAGTGCTCATTCCTGCTCATGTGGAATACCCGTTTGAGGTGGTAGAGCACCTTACCCCACCGCAGTCTCCTTGCCTTTGTGTGACACCCCTGTATCACACGTCCACCCATCTCCAGCATCAATGGCAGAAACACCAGCAACACAAAGCCCCCAAGCTCATCTTCCCCCATGCAGGTCAGCCTCATCCTTCCCGACATGTTCTTGCACAACAAAGCAAAACAGAAAAAGTGTAAAAAGGAAGGAAAATACATTTAAAAAAAGGAAAATTACAGCCCAAAATAGGAACCCTAACTAACCCAACTAATTTAACCCCCAAACAGACACCCGGCAGTACAAATACAATCCTAAATACACTAAGGGCCAGGTGTAGGTAGGAAAAATTTTGCGACTCGCAAAATAGGATCCAAGAAAAAAAGCGACAACAAACTGCGACTCGCAAATGATGTCGCAGCGCAGTTTGCTAATGCGATTTTAGCGAGGTCGCTTTTTGCGACCTCGCTGAAACCGAACTCGCAATTTGCGAGTAGGGTGTCGCAATTAGCGACTGGCCCGCAAATTGCATGCAGGTGCAGCATAAAAGTTGGAAAAACACTTCCTGGCCCTTGCTGATGACATCAGAACCAGGAAGTCATCAAATACACCTGGGAGAAGGGAGGACCACACCCTTTTCAAACTGCTGTGCAACAAACAGGAGAGAGGAGCTGCTGCTACCATGGAAGACACAGGCAGTGCAGGAAGGAAAAGGAAACTCACGTTTTCTGAAAAAGAACTTGAGGTGCTGACAGAAGAATGCTGCCAGAACCATGACCAACTTTTTGGCAAGGCAGCCCTTCGTGTCCCAGACACTGAGAAGAGGAAGATCTGGCTGCAAATCCAGGAGAGGATCAATGCAATTGGGGTGAGCCACCGAACCCTGGATGAAATCAAAAAAAGGTGGTACGACCTGGGCTCCACAACAAAGGAGAGGGTGGCAGAGCGCCTCAGGGAAATGAGGGGTACAGGAGGAGGCCCATCCACCATCCCACCACCCACAGCCATGGAGGAATGGGTGGAACAGACACTGGAGGCTGAGGCTGTGTCAGGAATGGGAGCATTGGACACTTCTGCGCAAGGGACATCCAAAAGTGAGTACCATGAAATATGCATGTACACCTCCAAATGCAGTATCCACACCCTCCCAATACACAGCAGCAGGCACAACCAGACTAGCTCCATGCCAGACTAGCAACCACCAGAATGGTGCATTATGGGCAATGTAGTACAGTAGTCAGCATATAGGCAAATGTTTATTATGAGGCATCCAACAGATGTTAGAGACTGATAGTGTGTTCCCTATGTCCCACAGGTCTCCCACACGACACCCCCACCAGCCACACCACCCAGGGAGAAGACAGCAGGCCACAGGGAGGGCAGGAGGCTGCAGCAGCTATTCCAGGGCCCAGCACGACACCACCGCAGTCTCCTCCAGAAGAAGTACAGGACATGGAGGAAGAAAACACGACCCCTGGCCCCAGCCGCACAGTGAGACCTTCAGAGCCAGCAGCAAAACCGCATTGTAGACACAGATGCCAAGTCCAGGCGGTGTCCCAGGAGGAGATAGGGTAGGCAGCAATGTCTGCAGTCGAGGCATGCCTCCTTACCGGTCAGCGCCCGCAAACAAGGCAATTACGGATAATTTCAGGTACTTTGCACAGACTGGAAAATAATATGACACATGGCCTGGCTGATGTGACCTCACAGTTCACAAGACTAAATGACAATGTGAGCGAACTTACATAGTCAATCCGCCAACTAGTAACGGAACTGGTGGCTGATCGACACAGTGCAAGGTGCCGGGAGCGCCACCTAGTTCAAAGATTTGACTGCATGGCAGCGTCCATTGGCCGTCTTGCCACAAACACAACAGGCCTGTCAAGACGGACCATGAGTCTGCAGGTCGAACTTGGCCACTTTGCAGGGGATGTGGCACGGGGACTGGGCCGCATTAGCCACGCAGTGGACATGCTGGAGGCCAGTAAGGTGGCAAGGGGCACAGGTGAGACCCCTCAGGACAGTGAGGAGGGCTCCACTATTATCAGTGTGTCAGCCACTGACTCACGTGTACTAAGAAGTGAAAGGTGCACGGCAGGGGTCAGCAGACCCACCTGGGACAAGCCATGCTGGGCGAACCAGGAGGAGGGTGTAGGGCAGAACAGAGCAGGACTCATGAGGCACATGCAGTTAATGTGTCCTCATCAAGGGTGGACATGTGCAGCCCCTTACGGACAGTTATGTTCTTTCGACATTTGGTTCCCAAATTAAAAAGTTATGTTTGTTCCACTACACAACTTGCCTCTTTTTGTGTGACATTAGTGAGTGTGGTGACAGTTCCAACGTACCTTCCAAAGTATTGGGTTGCAATGTGGTCCCGTCTCTGTCTGCCTTGATTTGCAATGCTTGCATCACCAGGCTGGCGATGTGGTAGCTCTTGCTCCTCATCCTCCGACTCTGGGTATTGAGGGGTGAGTTGTAGCCCACGTCTGGTGGCAATGTTGTGTAGTATTGCGCATGCGGCAACTATCTTGAATGCTGGTATTGGGGAGTACTGGAGCGCACCTCCACTTCTGTGGAGGCATCTGAATCTAGCCTTTAACAGTTCAAAGGTCCTCTCAATTAAATTTCTGGTCCGCCGATGTGCACTGTTATATCGCCTCTCATTCTCATTGCCAGGTGTTAGGTGCGGGGTAAGTATCCATGGTCTTAGCGCATATGCACTGTCACCTGTTAGGCAAAAATAAACAATGTTAGCAGGGCATGGATGGTTTTTAAAGTGACCTGTGTGTATGGCTTCAGGGTGTACTCAGCAATACCTAATAGATATCCGTCTCCACTCTCCCCACATTCTAGGCGTTGGTGTATCCCACTGTGCCTGAATATGTATGAGTCATATGTACTCCCTGGAAATTTGGCTACATTGTCAGTGATGACATTATGGGCGTCACATACCACCTGGATGTTCAGTGAGTGGGTACATTTCCTATTGCGGAACAGATATTCCAGATGTGCAGGAGGGCAAATTTGAATATGTGTCCCGTCCACACACCCTATAACATGGGGGAAGTTGGCAATTCTGTAGAAGTCCAACTTGGTGCTGTTAATTTCTGCCTCATTCCTGGGTAGGTATATGTATCTGGACATGTGTGTGAGTATGGCATCTAGGAAACATCTGAGGAATCGTGAGAGTGCACTTTGGGATACCCCACCTGCCACAGAAATCACCCCCTGATAGCTACCCGAGGCCAAGAGGTGCAGTGAGCATAGCATTTGCACATGTGTGGGGATGGCGCTGCCGCGCATAGTGTGGAATTGAAGCTGCGGATTGAGTAGTTCAATTACTTCTAATATTGCTGCACTGCTGAGTCTGTATTTGTCATAAATCTCCTCCTCAGTTTGTTGGAAAAGTGTCTGCCTGGTTCTGTATAACCTCTCCTGTCTCTGGCTCCTCCTCCTCCTCTGCTGGGCGGCGTGGACTCTCCTCCTCCTTGCGATCACATATATTTCAGCCATGTTGAGTAACCCAGATGCCTTCTGGGTCTCCTTTTATACTTTGGTTCTGGTTACCACCTGCTCTGACTTAGTGGTAATTTGGGTGTGCAAAATGGGCTTTTTGCGGCTAGTTGCAATTTGCACCTGGCTTATTCATATGATTTGCGACTCGCAAATTGCGACTTCCTATTTGCGGGTCACTAAATGAGGTCGCTATTTTTGCGAGTTGGTAATGGCTCGCATTGCAATTTGTACTTCGGAAATGGGACTTTTGCATCCCATGGCCGATTTTGCGGTGTCACAAATTGCGAATTTGCAACTCGCAAAATGTTACTACATCTGGCCCCAAACTACACAAAAGCAGATAAACAGGTACAATATGCAAATAGAATACACAAAAGACACAAGTGAGACCCCACAAGATACAAGAAACACAATCCAGACCAGCAACACAGAGACACAGCCACACAGTCAAGAAAAAGCACAGACTATAAAGTGAAAGTACACCCACTGTACCATGCCTGTAAACGGGATTTCCTATTACATCACTTCATGTCCTCTTTGCAGCCCGTTTTCCATTTTGCATGAACTTTTTGACGCATTTGATGTTTCCATGAATATTTTCAATGCATAATCTACATGTGCGGCAAATACCACGCATTACCAGTAAACTTCTACTTCAATGGATATCAGCATGCGTGTGGTGCACTGCTGGAATTAATGCTAAGGGCCCCTGTATGTTTAGTTAGCGTTGCAGGATTTTTCCACGCATTTGCGTCACATTTTTTGACTGTGTTTGCGTGATTTTCAATTATTTAACATGCATGCACCCTGTATCAAGATGGAGATAGGCTGGTATAGCCTTCAGCGTGTGGTATAGTGGTTGACCACATGCGGTAGGGCATGCAACTGTGTGCTTTGTGTGTGAATGATCTGTAACAGCAATCTGTGCACTTCTGAAGGAATGGTTTCATTGGACGTAAAGCTCATGTATGATGTGTCACAAATGTATATCTACATCAGATGGCATCAGTGATGTACAACAGTCGTGATATGTGTTTGTAATATGTGTTGACTCATTTGAAGTGTGTAGTTGTTTGACTTTGTGGACATTACATTTCACAAAACAAGCAAAACTCAGGGATGATTGAGGATGGCTGATGAGTGCTAGGTCGGATATGTTACCCCTCATATGTCATTGATTGTTGGCTTGGACTTAAGGATGACTTGTGTGTGAACTACCCATATGTCAGCCATTTGTACATTTTGTGTGCATACAGTGTTTGAGACACTGTGCCTTAATTCCACCCATAAAAATGTTATGTACACGTCAGTTTGACACATAACATGTGTTACTCATGTTGCTGTGGTGAACCTGCTGCCCTGGCTGCATGTGTTCACATATTTTTAGATGTGCATTCCACAGAAGAGTTCAGTTCAATTGTGTGGGCATGTGTACCCTGTGTCAGGATTGGGCTCCATGGTGTTGTGGTTTGGTGGGGGTCTAGTCAGGAGTCTGTTAGGGGCAACACTTGAGTTCAGAAAGTATCTTGCAAGGAAGCAGTGCGCCAAAGCAGAAGAGAAGCTAAAGGCATACAAGGGGAAAGGCAATCTATGGTAAGGCACAAAAAACAGAAAAGTGAAGGCAGAGCAACCTTAGTGTGAACAAATATGGAACGGTTCAATATTGGACACACACACAGGGCTTATCACTAAGATTGTACAGAGGGTAGGGCCCAGAACTTCCCACAGCAACAGGGAACATCAGTGTCTCTGTGCAGATTAATCTTACAGCTAGTCACCACGCAAGCCCCATAGAAAGGAAACAGCAGAAGTGATTCTGTCTCTGGCCCCTGAGGGCACAAACAAGGATTGTGCTTACATAGACAAGACTAGCCCTAGTTGGTCTGGCTGGAGACAGAGCAGCAATTACCAGAATACAGCCATAGCACATGTCACTGTTAGGCACTAATGACTACATGCAACACTAGACAAAGGATGGGGGCTGGATTTGCCTCCTGGAAACCAGGTGCCAGACCAAATACAAAGGAAAACACTTCTAGACAGGTGAGGACTGATAGGACACTTACCAGACACAATAACCCAAGAGGAAACAGAAAGCGAGTGAACCAACTAGGAGGCAAAGCCAGGCACAGGGAACAGATTCAGGTTGACGAAAAGGCTGGTACAGGTCTGGGTAACAGAAAGCAGGCTCTGGCAGAAACAAACATGAACAAGGCTGAGAAACAGGGAGCAGACTGACAGGAACATGCAGGAACAGGACTGGGAAAACAGAGAGCAGGTGCAGGCATAATCAGGACTGTAACACAATCCAACAAGGGGTCTGGAACACAAATGAATCATACTCCAATGCACGGCGATGAGCTTCAGAGAATGGCAGCTTCTAAGCAGTTCTAGGCAGCAGCAAGGCCAGGGCAGAGTCACACGGCTGGGCTCCACAAGAGAGTAGAGAATCCAGTATAAAGGGGCAACCAGACTTTTCCCATAGGAAGCAATTGACAGAAGATTACAGGTCTTAATGACTACCAGGTAGTGCCTTATGCGACCTGAAGACCATGCAAGCTAAAGTAGTTCTTCTATAATATGCCATATGGAAAAGGGAAGCAAACACGAGTCAGAAAGGGGCTCTGGGTGAGTGTTAATGATGATTCCCAGGGTAGAGATAGTTCATTTACAGCGCGCCCTAGAGATGGGAGGGCAGAGACCTAACACATGGCAGTGGCAGGACTTGTTTCCAAGGATGGACTGCACAAGGCATGTGCCGTGAACATTGCTTGTTGTACCTGGGACACTCATGCTATCCATTTTCAGAAATGATGCCCCTCGTGCCACACAAGCTCCTTGCAGAGATTGCAAATGTCACACTTACTAATGTCAGGGGTCTGTTCATACATTCCTGTTTCCACTAATATTTCACATCCACTGCCTCTTGTATGGTGCGCTTATTTACCTTATGATTGGAGACGTCATAGTTGTGTGTCATGTGCTACGGTACACCATCCTCCTCCTCCTCCTCCTCCTCATGCAGTTTTTGCTCGGGCTCAGATAGGAGGATGTTCCTCCTCACACAAATATTGTGCAGGATATCACATGTAAGTTTGATTTTGCAAACAATGTGTGGGGCATATGAAAGGCTACCTCCTGTGATGTCCAGGCACCTGAATCCGGACTTCAGGATGCCAACGGTCCTTTCTACAATGGTGTGTATCCTCCAATGTGCCTCATTATAGGCACCCTCTGCTGCTGTGCTTGGGGTCATGATCCATGGTTGGACACTGTAACCCTGACCTGCTGAAAAAGATAATAGGAGTGATTATTTTGTTAGTGCTTGCAACAGGAATGTCATGTAGCATGGCAGTCATATCTTGTGTCATCTGTGACTCATATGTGTTTGTTGTATTATATGAGATCCTGGGCTTCTGTGATTTTTTTTTTTTTTCTGCAGTGGGTTATTTGACTTGACAACTTGTGTTTTGCTCATTGACCTAGGATCTATGACTTTGTTTCCAAAATGCTGATCAGTGTATATGTACCATGCGTTGTGTAGTGTTTGCATTGTGTAGTGATGTTTTAGTGTGCACAACACATCTCCATAAGTTGGCAGCACTGAGGTCTTCAGTATTGACAATGCACAATTGTCAAATGTGTGACTTGGTTCTAGGCAAACCTTTGTTGTTTCCTCTGCCAGTGTCTCATGTGCAACCGTGCACCTACACTACCAAACTTGATTCAGGTAACAAGGTTCCATGTGGAGGTGGATGTATCTGTGAAGGAAGGGCCATCTCCCTGTACATCTGTTATTTTGATGGACAATTGGCTCTGTCGAGTTGGCTCTCATTATCCTGAATGAGACTGCTGGATTTCTAGGTAGCAGGATCATTCACGGTGTGGGGGACTGAGTCTGACCCACTTGGAAGGACCTCTGTCACCCTAAATCCGGTTTTGCTCCGGCTAACTAGCAGTGCCTCATCTCTCCCAAGGGGAAGGGATGATTGGGCAGCTGAGCGCATGACATCTTTGGAACTTCTCAGGGAAGTCGTGGTCACTCAGATCCAAACCAGCTCTCTCATTTACAGTATGATCTCATATACAAATGACAAAGGCAGTTGAAGTTTTATATATTGTTTTAATAAAACAACTGCATTTTAGATATTAAGGCGTGAGCCGCAATAACCAGAACCATACAACACAGTAGGATTGAAATAGTCACGAGGAGAGTGAAACATAAGAATAAGGCTATCATGGTGTTAACAATTTCTACTCTCTCTCAGCTAGTTCTATTTCGAGCACAGCATATTAAACTTCTAACTTGCCTTTCAGATTCCCTGGGAAGACATCAACCCTCATACCTGAGCAAAGGCCTGTGATCTGGTTCAGCATCTGCAACGAGGCAGTCAGCGTCTAGTTGTGGTTCCCTGGTCGGAATCTCCCTCTCGCGTGTATTGGGACAAGGAAGTGTTTTTATAACTAACATGTCAGCGTGATCACAAAATGTCCCTACGCAAGAATGCCAAAGACTAAACTCCTACCACGTCTATCGGCAATGTACCAGACTGTATCCTTGACTGAAGCACAGAGTGAACAAGAATGTGTTATTGAGAACTCCAGTGCTGAAGTAGGCTAAACAGTGTGAAATAAAAAATAAAACAAGACCGTAGAACTGGATATTTGAAAAATAACAGTACGAAGCCAAATAAAAAGCATTTAGAGCAAGGTGCACAGAGGCTCTAAGCTGCGAGCAAAGGAATAAAATACATCCAGGGCAAAGTGCACAAAGGCCTAAAGCCTGAAGCTAATGTGCAAAGGATACATAAAACTGACCACACTACACCCTCCCCTTGTCGGTAGCAAGTGGTTCTAATAATATAAAAATATGCCCCAGATACAAAAAATACATCAAATATATTTCGACAAGGTCAGAGGACAGCAAAGCAGAAAACTAATTTTAAATTGGGAAGCATGTGACGGTAAAGCCAAATTTGATATAATGTCAATCTAAAAAAAAATCCAATTCTTAGATAGAAGCCACGGAAAGCAGGAGATCCTCCACTTCAACAGATGTCAACATCAGAAAATCCACGCCAAAAATTATCATGGAGCAGGTGTGTTCCAAAGCCCCAGAACCATCCAGGGCGACACCCCGCGCAGTGCCTATGAATGAGACAATACCATCTTCCTCCAGGAAGGGAATCTCATAAACTGCCTCACGAAGCAAACGCAACTGTAGTGCACAAGTCTGGGAATGAGCCCTAATCGGGAACATCAACAGATCAGTATCGACCACTGTAGGGCGCTGCAGTGAGAAACAGAGGGCCAGTGCATGTTCAAACGAGCACCAAAGGCACCAAAACACGGGTTGCACACAATACAAAACCAGTCGGAATGACAGAGACCAGTCACACTCCAACTGTCCCAGGAGTGTTGCTCCAAAATGCTGCATCATGCGTTCACGACACAGCTGCGCTGACGGGAGTGCTAATATGGGATCTCGTCGCAGTGGGACAGCCATTGCGGAAGAACAGCAGCAACAGCAAAACCCCAGCCAACAAAGCCAAAGTAATCGGAAATCCCCCAAAAATGCTTCCGAAAATAGAATGAATAGCCGAAAGTATTAAACCAAATATGGAAGAGAAGGTATGAGCAAAACCAACACCAACGGCTTTGAAAAAATGCACAATTCCAGCAGTGCTGGACGCATTAAATATACGTCCCACGAGTTCACCAAAGTGACTCGGAAAGTTAGTATTTAAAAGGGACTGTATTTCCGCTGATGACCTCGCCACCTGAAGTGCGTAGGTCTCGCTAGCAGATGTAAGGGCCACATGCTTTTGAAACAATAGAGCTTTCAGTCGACTCAACTTGTCGAAATTCACCTTGGAAGTAGCAATATGAGGCCAGATGTCCGCTACCTCCCTAATTTGAGTGGGGGGAAACAACACATTCCTGCAGCACGTAACGGCCTTGGTGACAATGACTACGTAAACTATTCCGGCATGCATGCCACAACAGGGTTCACTGTTAAGAAGGACGTAACTGCCGTTTGAAAGCACCTGGAAAGTGTTTTTAATTACTATGACTGGAACTCCCTTAAGATAACAAGCTAAGTTAGCAATTGAGGCATTACACCCCCGTGCAAAGACAGCTGTTTACAAACCATTGACTGGCTGACAGAAGTTTCGCATTCACTACCGCTAAGAAAAACCTCCCTCAAACCATTAATACATCTGTATAGAAAGGGAAGCTCCCACACCTCGTGTATGTAACTGTCTCCCAACCGTTCATATCTATCCACCGGAATGTGCTTCAATCAAGAAGTAAATTGCAGAGTGGAGATAGGCAAATTAATAACCCCGTGAATCAACCACTCAGCTGACGGAATGTCAGCCACAGTAAAAGGCAATTTCTCCAACTTTTCAATATTTAACATAACATTAGTCGCTTCCTTCTTAGCCATCAGCTGTTGTTGACGAGTCAAATTAAAGGAAATAAATATCTCCCTGGCACGAATGTGCTGCCACGGAACGCGACCTGCCTTCAAGGTCTGTAGAGTCCAACCCAACTGCATGACGGACCGCGTTTGACTCGTCCCATGATATAAAGAAGACATATCAGATTTAATAATGTCTATAGCAGAGGAAACAATGTTGTCAATTGTGTATACACGGTCTGAAAGGGTATGTATCCCATTATCCACAACAGACAAAGCCTGCATCAAATTTTCCTGATCAATTTGCCTCAACTGGGCCGCTGCCTCTTGTTGTGAAAGCTTCCAAATCTCATTATATACTTCATACAAAAAACGTTTCTTCCCTGGTATTCTTGGTCCTGACAAAAAATCTTGCAAGTCAGTATCATTAGTCAGTAACGTGAGATGTGTCTTAACTGCATCCAGCGTGGATGACTTCAACCATTGTTGACAAAGTTTCCCCACGCTGTATGTAGTAATGATATCAGCATGTTCTGGTGATATGTAGCGAGGGTCTGCCCTACTAGTCCTGAACCCCGCCGAAGAGGTGACAAAACGCTGATGACACCCATTAGTGTCTATGGGCGTCAATAACAACCCGCCCGGATGTATCAATGAAGTGTTAAGCGTACCATTCTGGACCCAGTCTGTAAGCTCACTAAACGTGGCATTAATATATTGCTGCCAATTGTTCAATTTGGAAGGGACAGGTATGCTAGGCAAATTCAAATCTCTAATCGTTGCTAAGCCCAAACAACTAGTCTGTTGTACAGTGTCATTTAGGAAAATCATTTGAACAGGAATAATACATGCCCTAAACAATGTGTCCCTACCCCTCATTTGCCAATATTTTGTTCCCCAGACACTTTTCAAATCAACAGTTTTGGACCAGTATTCATACCCCTCAACTGAAAGTTTGGATACAAAAAAATGTGAATACAGTAATTTAGTATCAGTCAATAACATTTGCTTATTAGCATGCGGAGTAACTTTAAAATAGTAAGACTTAGCACTCTGATTATGCCAAGAAAAATATGCAAATTTATCAGAATACATTTTAGAGCTACCCTGTGGAGGAGTCGGGCAATGTTCCCATTGCATATATTCAAATATCAATTTAGGGCTACTAGCTTTATGAATAAAGTGGTGTCCATAATAATTGTAGCAAAACATGTCACCATAATTATCTCTAAATAGGTAAGCATCTTCATTTTCATAGACAGTATAATATTGCAATTCCGTCAACATAGAATCCACTGTCTTTACATCCCAATCATCAGAAACAATGCCTGGTATGACGATATCATTCATTGATAATTTGAGAACATACGGTATTTGAATTATTTCAGTGGGACCATATATATCAAACATCACTCTATCCCACACAATTCCATCCGGAATCAGCACTGCAGAAATGTTCACAAAGGACAAGTCCCTTCGAACCATATGCGATGAAAAATGTGGTTTCAAAACCGTCTCCACATGCTCAATGTCAGATCATTCAGGAAGAAAATGACCATGTATCACCAGAAAAAAGGTAACCACAAACCCCAGCCATAAGAAAAGAGTCATCACAGTCATAAAAAGTCACAGATAGTTCCAAGGAACAACAAAATATGTGTTTATGAGCCAACACAGCAGCCTACGTGGACCCCGGGCTGGTGTTGAAGAGGACGAGGAGTCCGACACAGTGCCATCAGTGGTGTTGAAGCAGCCAGAGGCAGTTCTCGCAAAAGGTGCAATCGTAAACAAAAAAGCAGATGGTGGCTCTCGCCTTGGCATGCTATAAACCACATGTTCAGCAATATCAGTAGAACGTACAGCAACTTGATCAAAAGATTCCAAATTATTCGCCGTCTGTGGAACAATCGCAAGATCAGCTTCCACCCTCCCCAAGCTCGGAGAGGAAATAGCGTTGGTGCAAATCACCTGCAGCAGAACTTCTTCCGCAGTAGTGAGAGGGATTCTGGAACTACTGGGTGTCCCTCTTGGTCTGCTATGCAGAATCGGTCACATGTTGTAACTCGACATTGTCAATGGAAACAAAGCGATTTCCTTTGGCCTCTTGCAATGGTGGCAAAATTACAGTTCTTGTGCCTTGGATCCCTAGCACAGGGACAGGCACCCGATAGGAAAGACCAAACTCTTTTTTCACTGCGACCTTTTCACGCACAAGATCCCCAATCCTGGGAATCCAACCAGTAGGCGTTACTGGTTCATCCTTAATTCCTGTGGAGGCAGCACTGGCAGAAGAGTTATCTTCACGGAATTGTTGTAAATCCTGCAAAACAGTGACACGATCATTTATGTCAAAGGGTGTATCTGCCGTCTCCACACCAGGACCATCTAGATCAGGAACATACATTTGTGTTCCAAACAGGCACTCATATGAAGTACAACCCCCCCAGGGACCTTCTAGGCAAGTTTTTAAGTGCTCTCTGTACTCCATATAGGTGGGCTAGCCAACTACGACCCGTACCTATAACTCTGGCCGTTAAGGATTGCTTTAAATCGCGATTTAAACGCTCCACGACAGAATTTCCCTTGGGATGAAATGGAGACGAGAACTGGAGCTGGACCCCCAACGAAGCCATGGTGTCCCTGAATGCCTTAGAGGCAAAAGCAGGGCCCTGGTCCGAATGAAAAGCCGCAACTGCATATGTATCGACAAAGATGTGCAAATCTTTAATAACAATTCGAACGTCAGCCGAGCGCTGTGGCCAGACCCACACAAATCTGGAGCACGAATCTACAGCAACCAATATATATTTGTATGCACTATCAGGTGTCAGTGGACCACAATGATCCAAGTACACACACTGCAAAGGTTTATTTGATATTAGAAGGGGCGTCTGCTGCAGGCGTCTAGCCGTGGAAACTTTAATTTATTGACAGACATCACAACAAAGGACATACTGCTTCGTCTCTTTATAGAGACCAGGCCACCAATAACAAGCCTGTAACAGTGAAATGGTGGCAGCCACGCCGGCATGTGCAGATGCCGCCCCTTCATGTGCTGCAGAAATCAATCAAGGTCGCTCCATTTTATTGGGCATTTCACGTACCCCAACACCTGGTATTTTAACTACAGTGTTTAGCATACTACCCATGCAGTAACTATATTTAGAAGGGAATCCTTTCGGAAATGGCGTGCCATCAGCCGTAGCCTTTATGGCAGCCAAAATCTCTGTGTCTGGTTTGGAACTCGAACGAGTTACTGCGGCCACAGTGGCAACTGCCACTGCCGATTTTGCGGCTTGATCAGCCAAAGTATTCCCAGCAACGTGTATTCCAACGCGCTGGTGTCCAAGTGTATGCACAACATGGACATTAGGAAGCGTTTCCTTCAGATCCGCAACCTTCCCCCACAGCAATTTGTGTTTAATGGTGTTACCTTTTGAATCTCTAAACCCATTCAACCTCCAGTAGTGTAAATATTCATTGAAAGACTGAACACAGTATTAGGAATCACAAACCAGCAATGTAAATATTGCCGGATCCGCATGTTCCAAGGCTAACAATAGAGCTTTCAGCTCAGCCAACTGTGCCGTGCAATCTCCCAAGGTCTGTGTATAAGTATGTTGGGGGCAGAACACCTCCACCTCCATATAGCCGCTCACCACCGCACATGCAGCAGAATACTGTTGTTTAGTCCCAACTGCTGGTTGCGCAGAGCCATCGGTATACATGACCACCCGATATTGGTCAATAGGCAATGTGCCAGTGGGAACTGGGTACTCCATTTCGTATTGAAGAAATTCTTGAGTCTGCAGTTTAGGGTCAAATACGTAATATACATCAGTGGCTGTCAAAGACGTTGCCCATTGTATCCATTGCAGGTGTAAAGCTTTCGAATTAGGAACACTCGCTTTAGTAACTGCCTCTAGGGCCGGAATCAGGGAAACTACAATGATGCGTTGGCCCTGGGCAAGAGGTCGTTCTTTAATAACCAGCCATCTGTACAGCAGTGAGAATTTTTTCAGTTTGTGCAAAACATTGTTCTGCAGCCGAATACAAGTGCGACTTGAATGCTCTCGGGACTGTCTCACCCTCATTAAAGGTGACATATTAAACCCAACGGCACCAGGTATAACCCTGATGACCAGATGCGCTTTATTGTCCCGAGTGTGTAAATGCTTTACTGCTAACTGATCAGTTTGCAAATCTTGAAGAATATGTGTATGCTCATTCGTCCAAAATCTACTCGAAAAATTCGGCCGAATCAACTCGTATAATGGTTTTATACGTGTAGCATGATCAGGAATGTAAATTCTGCCAAAATTTAGAAAAACCAATAACGACTGGAGTTTCTGAACCGTATTAGGAGGTTGCAACTAAGCACATTTCTCCGAAAAGTGTGGCGCTAAGCTCTTGCCCTCATTCGACAACTCATATCCCAGGAAAATGACGCTGAGGAAGGCAATCATTGATTTTTTTAAATTAAATTTGTAGCCAATTTCAGCAAATCCCACAACAATGCGTGCTACCCGCCTTAGATGTTGCAGTAACTCATCGTCCGTCAAATATATATCATCAACATACGATAAAGCTTCAGGGTCCAACTCGTGCAGAATTTCAGTTACACAAGCCAAAAATAGTCCTGGGCTATTCTTATACCCCTGAGGCACACGACAAAACTTTTTTGGAGAGCCAAACGCACTAAAACTCGTATAGTCCCTACTTTCGGGAGCTATATTTTGGCAGAAGAACCCATTCGAGATGTCTAATGTTGTTTTGTATTTCTTACGCACTATATTATTCATGAGCGCTGCTCTATGTGAATTTTGTATTGCATACGTGCGTGTATGTCCATTTAAATGTCTGTAATCCACTACTATCCTATAAGAATGGTCCAGTTTAGCTACTGGAAATAAGGTATTATTCATCAGTGAGACACAGGATTCAATTACTCCCTGGTACTCCAATTGTGTAAGTATTTTCCTTACCGATGCCCTCGCTTCCAATTTTATAGGATATTGCGGTTGCGGCTGAGGTTTGTCCTTTATCGGAATAACATGATAAGGTGAATCCCTATCCCACCCCACATTATTTCTATATAAGGCGGGAGCCTGTGCCAGAGCCCATGTTTTACTATAGGACTCTGCTAGTTCTCCCGGAACAAGTGGTGAGAATGAAGGCGTAATAACCTCCTCCCCAACTGGACAGTCACAAACAAAGTCAGGGGGCCAATCCCGTTCGACCAGCAGAATGTCATACAATTTGACCACACGGTCCCAAAAGATGGCGTTTATAGTGCGCTCAATGTCCCCTTCTAATTGTAAAGTTACTGTATAAACTCTATTGGGATCAGAGACACGCATATCTGCTGTTTCGACTTGTATGAAGTCATCAGTTGCTTTCACCTCCAGATGCTCTAGAAGATTCCGGCGAACTATTGTGACCTCTGCCGCGCTGTCTAACAGTGCTAACGCCCATGTCTTGTTCTTCAAGAGAACTCTCTTCTTGAGTGGCATGTCTAACTGAGACTGCTGCCACCTTCTTCTTTTTAAATTGCTGCTTTTGTTGGATCCATTTCTCTTCTTTCTTGACAGAAACCTCCGTTGAGCGTTGTGATTCCTGTCTCGGTTTCACGTACTCTGTTCTCTGCTCTGACCACCCACCTCTCTCATTTCTCTTTTCTGATGAGACCTGAAAGGAACAAGATTGTCGTGTATCAGTATATTGATATCTATCAGGCGTCTTCAAATTATCCCTATTTCTGAGATTATACCTAGTCTGCGGGGTCTCCGGTTGCGGAGATTCTCCCCTTTCTTTTTTAGGTGTTTGTTGTTTTTTCTCCCAGCGCTTTTTAGTACCCTCAGGTTGCTGTTGTTTAGTAGTATCCTTACTATTCTTACTCTGAGACTGAGGTTTTTGCAGTCTAGCCCCTAGGCTATCACGACCGATACTCAAATATGTTTCCGCTATTATTCTCGGCAACTCCCGCTCCTGATCAAGTAGCAGGACGTCATGAAGACGCATACGCACTGCTAGTGCCACTGCCTCCTCTTTTAGATTACTCAGTATGATGGAAGAAACCGTGGCAAACTTGCCAATCAGTTGCATCCCTAGATCTAAGGCTGGGGAAGCCCCATATTCATCTTGAATTTGTTTAAGCACTATCGGTAAATTAGCCAATGTCGGTGTACCGTGTGCTGTAGTGTAGAGCGCAGCAAACACCGTGCCCCATGTATTACAATGGTCCACCGTAGGAACCATACCAAACGGTAAACACATCGTCAATATTCTATGTTTATCCTGAGGTCCCGTATGGGGAAATACTGCTTCCAGCGTATTAATTTTTTGCGCCAGCCAAAATGGAGTTTCCTCTCGTTTTGCCAGTACTTTACCCATAACTGAGTGCACAGTGGCCAGTATGATACCCGGAACCACCGCATGTGGTTGCGCCGTAGCAGCACACGCTGGGTTTGTGTTCAGTGTCTGCATCACAAATTGAACTAAACATCTATATGTAGCCGTTTATTCCGTATATAAGCGACAAACTTCAGCCACTGCCAATTGAGCAACCGCAGGATGTGGTGTATATGTAGCCAATAAAGGCCAGGTAGGACCATCATTACTCATTGGACCTAACCTAACTTGTGCTATGGTGTGTGGGAGGGCACCATCAAGCCAATTATGGTGTTCTTGATAAGATATAGGTATCTCTAAGTATGCATATGCCCTGTATTGTCCAGGGACATTTGCAAGAGTGTAATCGTGAAATGTGTGTGTATTCCCATCAACTGCCGGAAATACTACCCAGGAATAAAAAAGTTCTGTTCTATAGGCTGCATGGGCGTCCACCACAAACGTGACTGGACCCCCCTGGTTCGTTAGACCATCTGCTAACAGGTGCCCTGTGAGCGGTTGTCGCATATTAACTGCAATGTTCATTACTTGGGGATTCGCCATTATGAAAACAGCGCTGGTTCAGAGAAGGCACACCAATATCGGGGTTTTCCTTTCAAAGTTCAAGTTTGAACAACCGACCACTAAGTAATAGGATGTATCTATCTCATGGTGGCGGAAATCCTCAGCCCCACGGACGTCTCCGTTAACTGAACCGAGGAGTCAATATATATATGATACCGAGAGAGTCAGCCGGACCCGGAAATTAGAGCCAGACCAAGCGTTGGCGGCGCCATGTCGCGTTGGCTCTCATTATCCTAAATGAGACTACTGGATTTCTAGGTAGCAGGATCGTTCACGGTGTGGGGGACTGAGTATGACCCACTTGGAAGGACCTCTGTCACCCTAAATCTGGTTTTGCTCCGGCTAACTAGCAGTGCCTCATCTCTCCCAAGGGGAAGGGATGATTGGGCAGCCAAGCGCATGACATCTTTGGAACTTCTCAGTGAAGTCGTGGTCACTCAGATCCAAACCAGCTCTCTCATTTACAGTATGATCTCATATACAAATGACAAAGGCAGTTGAAGTTTTATATATTGTTTTAATAAAACGACTGCATTTGAGATATTAAGGCGTGACCCGCAATAACCAGAACCATACAACGCAGTCGGATTGAAATAGTCACAAGGAGAGTGAAACATAAGAATAATGCTATCATGGTGTTAACAATTTCTACTCTCTCTCAGCTAGTTCTATTTCGAGCACAGCATGTTAAACTTCTAACTTGCCTTTCAGATTCCCTGGGAAGCCATCAACCCTCATACCTGAGCAAAGGCCTGTGATCTGGTTCAGCATCTGCAACGAGGCAGTCAGTGTCTAGTTGTTGTTCCCTGGTCAGAATCTCCCTCTCGCGTGTATTGGGACAAGGAAGTGTTTTTATAACTAACATGTCAGCGTGATCACAAAATGTCCCTACGCAAGAATGCCAAAGACTAAACTCCTACCACGTCTATCGGCAATGTACCAGACTGTATCCTTGACTGAAGCACAGAGTGAACAAGAATGTGTTATTGAGAACTCCAGTGCTGAAGTAGGCTAAACAGTGTGATATAAAAAATAAAACAAGACCGTAGAACTGGTTATTTGAAAAATAACAGTACGAAGCAGAATAAAAAGCATTTAGAGCAAAGTGCACAGAGACTCTAAGCTGAGAGCAAAGGAATAAAATACATCCAGTGCAAAGTGCACAGAGGCCTAAAGCCTGAAGCTAATGCGCAAAGGATACATAAAACTGATCACACTACAGCTCTTTCAGTGTGTGCAGCAGTGTGCAGTTTGCATTAGTGGCACATCAATATGTGTTCATGGCACAGTCCACTTCCTTAGAGCTACCTGGCAACGGCACCCCAGGAGTGATGTATGATGTTGGGACTGCCTCAGTATTTCCGTGCTATGTGCCTCATGGTGTTAGAGCTGCAGCAACACACATTGCACACCTCTTCCATGCTACATACTGCTTGGGAGGGTGTCGGATTGACTATGTGGTCCAATGTAATTGTAAATGGTTCATCTTCCAAATTGTTCTTCCAGTGCAGGCCATGTCATTGTCACTGAGTGCTTTGACATTGGTCCCTTGAAACTCTAGAGTGTCAGCTAATGTTTGTGGCAGCCGTCATTTGTCCATAGGTATGTATCTGATTGTGTCAGGGTGTACAACATAACTACCTGTGTAACACCTCAGTGTCTTCCTACCCACGTGTCAATGTAGTGGTGTATGTATTGTGTGTCCTACAGGGTTGTTGTGTTGTGTGTATATTGTTAGGTTTATGGACTTACCGACAAGAAGGCCATTGCCATATTGTCCATCCTGGAAGTGCTGATTGATCGTGCTGTGGCGGAATATGAAGGAATCATGTACACTCCCAGGATACTTGGCCAGGATGTTGGTAAACAATCTCTGTTGGTCAATTATGGCCTGCTTTCTGTTCCGGAATAGAAGCTTTGTTGCTGCAGGTGGTACGATCTGGAGATGGGTGCAGTCAATTGCACCAAGCACATGCAGGAAGCCATGGATTTTATAAAAAACCCTGTTTGATCTGCTTCTGCTGGGTGTTGGGGAAGCTGATGCAGCAGGGTGTGAGGGAGATGATGGCATCTAAGACCTTGGGAAGGAAGGCGTAGAATGAGGGCTGTGATACCCCAGTGACCAGGGCACCCGTTGTTTGGAAGGAACCACTTGCCAACATATGCAGGACAGCTAGCAGCTTGGTCACTGGTGTGATGTCTGCAGGCTGGCTGTTCTTTGGGGCTCAGTTTGGCGCAGCAGCTGCTGTATAGCTTCTCAGGTGAGTCTATACCTCTGGATGATGTCCTGTTCCCCGAGGCCATGGAGGGTTTTCCTGCTCCTGAAGACCCTCTCCTGCCTTTTGCGTTGCTTTGGTGGCAACGTTTGGAATGTAGTGGGTGCTGCTGTTTGTCCTGTGCTCTGCGTCGTCTAGCAAGCTGCATCATTAGCACCTCCATGTTGTCCTGTTGGGCTATGATGTTGCGTGTGTGTTTTCCTTAAGTAGTGCTGTGTTTCCCTCATTTTAATGCTTGCCCTGACCCAGGTGTTAAAATTTGACAGAAACTGTGCTTTGCGTCATTTTTCGGGTCCGCCTCCGACCTGTGTGTAATTTTTGCCCTGTTGTAGAAATATGAAGCTAAGGTGTTTGAGTAATTTTTTGGATAGGAATGCCCACATTGCATCTCATTGACGCAAGGCTGTTTCACGCCTCCTTAAAATGACGCAGACTCTATATTTTTTACGCTAGAGAGATCTAGCGTAAAAATTTAAATATGGAGTTAGGTTTGCGCTGGATTTGTATTAAAAAAAATGACGCAAATCCAGTGCAGAGTATAACTATTGGCATAAATTCCACAATTTTTTTTACAAACATAAGAACTCCAACTTGGGCTACCACGGTGTCTTTGACGGAGTTGTTCTCAATAATCTGACACCAGGAGCGCCAGTCACGGAGTCGAACGGACCCCCCAGGCACGGTACCTTTGAAAACGAAGAAACAAAGATGTTGTGCTGAGTCGTGGAGGTGATGCCTCGATGGAGCCGGTGCAGCGTCAGTCCCTTGCGGTACCTAGTGAGGTGAGGTGTTGGTTCCTTACTGTGAGGCAGGGGAGATGAGGCATCGGTTTCACCTAGTTTCAGGGGGAGATGATGGGGCGTGGGGGACGAGGCGTCAGTTCCTTCTGACCCCACGTGGTCGATGAATCCAGTCGGTCAACATATGATGTGTTGACTTCACAGTGTTGCGATCACACTGCAGGACGTCAGCAACATTGCGGCGACGTTATCCTTGTGTTGAGGGTCACGGTTATTGCTTGCAGTGAGGAACACAGAGCCGGAGCAGGCAGCGATGCGACATTGGGCAGCATCAGCAGTGATGGAGTTTCTGAAGTCGGTGCTGGAGTCGCTGAAGTTTGTGAACTAGCTAGAAGCTAGTAGATGAAGTTGTTGTTTGCCCTGAGACTTCAGAACAGGAGACAAGCTTAATTGAAGCGCTTGGAGAGCACTTTTGGGAAAGGCTGAATCATTGCAGCAAAGTCAGAGGCCAGCAGGCAGCAGGGTAATAAGCAGGGTAGCAGTCCTTCTCAGCAGAGCAGTCCAGATGGGCCCTTTGGGCAGCCAGGCAATTCCACTGACAGAGTCCTGGTATTGATCTAGAAGTGTCTAATTTGCTGGTATCAGAGACCCAGTTTATATACCCACAAATGCCTTTGAAGTGGAGGAAACTTCAAAGAGTGGTTTTGAAGTGCACAAGTTCCCCTGTCAGCCTTGTCCTAACAGCTAGGATCCCTGAGGGGGGCCATCTGTCCTTTGTATGAGGGCAGGTCACTGTCTTAGAAGTGTAAGTGAGAGGCCCTCCACCCTTCCTGCATAGGGAGACCCATTCAGTATGCAGTTGAATGCAGATGTGACTGAGTGTTCTGTGTTTATGGCTGTCTGGGTGGAATGCCCAAGGGGAGTTGTCAACCAGTGCAGACTAGGGGCCATATTTATACTTTTTGACGCTAAACTGCGCTAACGCAGTTTAGCGTCAAAAAATTTTGCGCCGGCTAACGTCATTCTGAAGCGCCATGCGGGCGCCGTATTTATTGAATGGCGTTAGCCGGCGCAAGCAGACCGGCGCTGCCTGGTGTGCGTGGAAAAAAACCACGTAGACCAGGCAGCGCCGGCGTTGGGAAAAAATGACGTTAGGGCGTCTTAGAATGGCGCAAGTCCGGTTGACGCTAAAAAATCGTCTTAACCCGACTTGCGCCATTTTTTAACGACGCCCATCCCCCATCAACATGACTCCTATCATTGTAAAGATAGGAGTCATGCCCCCTTGCCCAATGGCCATGCCCAGGGGACTTCTGTCCCCTGGGCATGGTCATTGGGCATAGTGGCATGTAGAGGGGCACAAATCAGGCCCCCCTATGCCACAAAAAAAAAAAAAAAAACTTACCCGAACTTACCTTAATGTCCATGGGATGGGTCCCTCCGTCCTTGGGTGTCCTCCTGGGGTGGGCAAGGGTGGCAGGGGGGGTCCCTGGGGGCAGGGGAGGGCACTCTGGGCTCATTTTGAGCACACTTGTCCCTTAACGCCATGCCTGACCCAGGCGTTAAAAAGCGGCGCAAATGCGCCGTTTTTGGCCACGCCCACTCCCGGGCGTCATTTTTGCCCGGGAGTATAAATACCACGTAAAGGCCTGGGAGTCATTTTTTAAGACGGGAACGCCTCCCTTGCATATCATTAACGCAAGGAAGGGGTTCACGCTAAAAAATGACGCACATTCCGGGAATTTGGCGCTAGACGCCTCTAACGCCATAGTATAAATATGGCGTTAGTTGGCGTTAGTTTAGCGTCGAATTTGCGTCGAAAAAAACGACGCAAATTCGGCGCAACCAGAGTATAAATACGGCCCTATGTGTGGATTGGAAACAGGCTGTGATGCGCAGATGGCATTAAGGGCAGAGGAATGCCCACTTTCTAAAAAAAATGGCATTTCCAAAATAATACTATTAAATCCAACTTCACAACTTTAAGCAGGATTTTTTATTATTATTCTGGCCATACTAAACATGACCAGGCTACTCCTTCCAAATCAGAATCTAGCACTTAAAAGTATATGAGGACAGTTTTAATGCTCGTCTGTGAGAGGAACAGGTCTCACAGCAATGGAATAAACTTGTGAGTTTTTCACTGCCAGGTCATATAAAATACATACATACATGTCCTGCCTTCTACCTACATAGCACCCTGCCCTATTGGTTACCTAGGGCCTACCTTAGGGGTGACTTATATGTAGAAAAAGGGGAGATTAAGGTGTGGCAAGTAGTTGTAAATGGTAAGTGGGAGTGGAAGTGAAACTTCACCCACAGGCATTTCAATGGCAAGCCGGAGACATGGTTAAGGGCTACTTATGTGAGTGGCACAATCAGTGCTGCAAGCCCACTAGTATAATTTAATTTACAGGTCCTGGGCACATGTAGAACACTTTCACTAGGGGCTTACAGGTAAATTAAATATGTCAATTTGGTAGGAACTACGCCTCAGCAAAAAACTCAGCTCCACTGGCGGAGTTTGCGGCATTTGGTAACTCCGCGTTTCACGGAGAATGTGGAGTTACCAATAGACTCCGCACTCAGCAACATAGCAAAGTTTTTTCTGTTTTTCCACATTGGTGCATGCTTTTGTCATTTCATGCACGCAAAATGTGAGACAAAATAATTCTGCTATCTCGCAATCACAAACCAGCTTTTTTACCTGCTCGCAAGAGTTAGCGCCATGCCAGCGACTCCAGGCAATGGACTGCTGCTACACCCTGGTGAAGCTGAAGCAGCTAAAACCTACAACTTTGAGTGAAAAATCTTCTCTAATTGACTGTTCACATTGATATTACTGTACAAGGTGTACTTTCTTTACCCAACATCAGGAAGTACCCCCGAGACTCCAACTTCCTTTTCCTGTCTAGCAGGCCCCTCCCACTGCTTTGTCCACCTCCTGGTCACTTTTCACTTGGATTTCAAGCTGGAAGGGTCACATTTTTTTTATCTCCTGGACAAATCATTGGATTTAAGGACAGTTGTATTTGAGTTTTCACAAGTAAGTTAAAAAAACACTTGTATCATGGTGTTGTACAATTTGTTTGTTTGACGGGGCATGCCCCAGGATTCATCTGTACTTTCAATTGCTTTTTTTTATTTATGTTGGTGGGTGGCCTAGTTATATTTTTACTTGTAATTTTTGCTCTACAAAGGAAAAATGTTTAAAAGTGAACTACATTTGCTGCATGTTTTGTTTGGTAAATTTGCAATATTCATTAAATTGAATGTTAAAGTTAAGTGGCGAAGCCTGCTAATGTAGTAGGCCTCCCAGATGTAGGCCCAGTACTATTCATGGGTGCATGATGGAAAAACAACTGTTTGTGGTGTCTGTGGAACTGAAACACCATGATTGTCATTGGATTAAAGATAACAAAAATGTTGTTTAGCAATATTTCAAACAGTGTATGGGGGGTTATATAGTATTTGATGCCTTTGTATTATGTGTGTTATAATTTTCTTTAGCCTCTTTTAGATTTTGGACTTACTAATACTGACTTAATACTGTTTTCTTCTCCTGTACCAATGCCTTCTTTGTCTGGCCAGTGCGTGAGAGTGTTTGTCATAGGCCACCCTCTGTCTTTGTTCCCCATGCCATGTGGCAAGGGGCCCTTTTGGTATAGTCAAAATTATAGTCCTACACCTATGTGTGTTTTTTGTTTCTATTCTTTCTGCTTGTTGTTTGATATGGCTGGTGGCCATTTTGTTTAGGCCGGCAGCAGTCCTGCATGTATTCTTCTTTGTTGTGGTGGCCATGCCTCCTTGATGGTTGTTGTTTGACCATGTGGCTGGCCGCCATTTTGTGAAGGCAGCCAGTGTACTTTAGGCCTGCATGTGTTCTTCTTTGTTGTGGGGGCTGTGGCTCCTTGCTGGTTGTTGTTTGACCATGTGGCTCTTTTGTGTAGGCAGCCAGTGTACTTTAGGCCTGCATGTGTTCTTCTTTGTTGTGGTGGCCATGCCTCCTTGCTGGTTGCTGTTTGACCATGTGGCTGGCGGCCATTTTGTGTAGGCAGCCAGTGTGCTTTAGGCTTGCACATGAGCTTCTTTGTTGGGGTGGCCATGCCTCCTTGCTGGTTGTTGTTTGACCTTGTGGCTGGTGGCCATTTTGGGTAGGCAGCCAGTGTGCTTTCGGGCTGCATGTGTTCTTTATCACTGTGGTGACCACGGCTCCTTGCTGGTTGTTGTTTGACCATGTGGCCATGTTATGTGTTTATTCAGGCCTAGTAAGTCAATGCAAATTACTAAATGTAATATATGAGCAGTTTGTTTATATTTTATTATATACTTTTTTTTTGCATTTTTCACCTTCACTACTCCTTGCCTCCCAAATTGTTATCATTTTCTTCTAATTTCTTTTCACAACCTTTATTTAATTTAATTTTATAATATCAGTCTAATAATAATAATAATAATAATAATAATAGTATTTTTGTAACTTTTTTCTTGCTTTTTGATTTTTTTAAAATACATTATTTTTTTTATTGTATTTGTAAATATTTTTTTTCCTATTTTCCCTATTAGCCCCATGTCTGTGGTAGAGGTACAGTTGCACTACATTACATAAGATTACATTATTCAAGGATTAATATTATTCCATTTGTCACCAGCACCTCCCTGAGTGCCGGATGCCAACTTGATGCAGACAAATAAAGCTAAAAGTTACATTCTGTATGTTGTAGCTGTTGCTCGTCTTATCCTTCATGACTGTACATGCTAATGAAAGTTAATGTTGGTGTGTTGTTTCTACAAATGGAAACGCTGTATTTCAAAATTAAATAAACACGTATTTAAGTAACCATTCTATGATATAGTTTGTTTCTACTACTAATGCAACTGCAACAACAATGCCACGTTGCACTGATCCTTCTTGCATTTTTGCTTTTAGGTGCATGAAGAGAAAGAGACATCACCCATAACACTGCCAGACAGAAGGCCTGTACTCGAAGTGACAAGTGATCACTCTCAAGACCACACAGACATCTCTTCAGCTGCTGAAGCTAAGTGCTACTGTCAACTGACAGCTTAAAGATGGCCCTAAAGAAAGCTCCTACCAAGAAAGCAGCCAGTAATAAGAAATAGCTTCCCACCACTGGTATGTTGCCCCAGACCTTTTTTGGGCAAAGACGTGTGCCTGCCGCACTAGCCTCTGGGGACCAAGCTGACAGCACCACTCCAGGATCAGCAGCCCCATTCCAAAGTAGGCCTAAGCCCATGTCTGGCAGAGAGGCAGCCTCACTATTCACAGGAATGCTGAGGAGCAGTGACGTCGAATTGCACTTATCTCTTTCTCAAAGTAGTACCCAATAATTGCTGGAAACTTAGGCCAGTGAACAACAACATCCGCAGCCAGCAATAGCAATTCCAGCAACAGCAATTCCTCCTGAAGCAGGAGCACAGCAGGATGTTGAGCTTCATGCAGAGAAAGCCAAACAAGCTTCTCTTTCATAAAATTCACTGTTTTCCTGATCTCCGCCATCTTCTTCCTCAAGCCTGTCTTCTGATGATTAAGACTCCAATTGGATGCCACCTCAGTCTGAGACACGTCAGGAGAGGCAAGGAGTGAAAAGGAAGGTTCCTGAAAGCCTCAGAGTTATGGATGAAGAACAAGAGGATGACAAGTCTGATGATGAGCCAGTCATCATTGATGTTAGACAGGCCCCAGTGGAGTCAAACATTACCCCATCTTCTCAACCTGCTCCAAGAGATGTGACAGTGATACTACCACCTCCACCAGCTTCCACATTTACAAGGTCCTGGGTGTGAAGTACATCCACACCCACCTCAGTTGAAGAAGACACTGAAGAAAGGCAACAGTCATCAAAACAACATCCACCTACCACAGCTTCTTTATCGATTGGCAGTGGCACCAGTGTTAGAAGTTGACCTCCCTAGTTTAGGACATTTTTACTGTTAGTGAAAAGAATCTAAACATTGCCATATGCTCCATTTGCTGAGCAAGTGTTAGTTGGGGTAAGCTTAGTACAAACTATAGAACCGTAGGCCAAACAACCCATTTGATAAAACACCACTTAATCCTCTGGGAGGCACAAATTAGCAGCCAAAAGGAAAAGCCTACAAGTGGTGTTAGTGAAAGTGTTGAAAGGAGGGAATCTGATCTGATCATGGTGGAAGGTGAAGGTCAGGGTGAAATTTTTGTTACACAAATCAGCACTGTCCCTAGCAGTGCAATAATATAGTCAGCCACATCAACAACATTGCAATGGCACAGGAAGACTCAGAGTCTGGTGGAAACACCAAGGCAAGAACCTACATTGACTGGCCGCCTGAGACGCACATTAAGCCTACCACCACCTTCTAAGTCGCCTGCACTAGCAGAGAAAAAAATCCAGGCTACTATTGCTGCTACTTTTAGGTAGGAGGGGCTGTATGAACACAATCACCCAACGGCACGTTTGTACAATGGGAAGCTGGCTAAAATGTTAGCATTGGACCTCTTCCTTTTTTCTTTTGTGGAAAGAGTGGGTTTTCTAGAATTTGTGGTGGCTATGTGCCCGAAATGGAAGGTTCACAGCCAAACCTAGTTGCTGTTCCAACGCTACTAGGTGGTAGAATTGGTTGGACAAGCTGTGCAGCAGTATGCTGCCCAGACAATCCACCTGACAACAGACATGTGCACAGACACGTGGACCAGTTGCCAAGCCACTGATTATATGTGCATCACTGCACAATGGATCTCTTTTGTAGAGGTTAGAGAAATGACATCTGCAGGTGTTGACACATCTGAATTTTATAATAGTGCTCGGAAGCATGCAACAGTAGCTATGTTCACCATGGAGAAATCCCATAGAGCTGCAAATGACTTTATCAACCAGGTATTTGAATGGCTGTGCCCCAGAGGGCTTAACGTTGGATTTGTTGCCATGGACAATGGCAGTAATATAGGTAACTCCATGTCAGATGGTGGCTATTCCTGTGTCCTGTGTCTGGTGCACTGCACAAACATCATTGTTATGGACTTCCTCAAAAAAGAACCTCGAGTCAGTAACTTGCTGTTCACATTTTAGCCATTTTTTTCTAAACCCTGCAAGCTGTTGAGGATTATCCAGCGTGATAACAGAATTCCAGTTAAAGCCCTCATACAGGAGGTACCAACACGTTGGAATTCTACTTACTGCATGTTACAGCGTCTGTTTGAGCAGTACAGACCGATAAGTAACTATGTATTACAAAGAGGAGATGCAACTGTGAAAGGCATGATCATTGAGTTAGACCAATGGGGCCTGGTTAAAGGCCTTTCAGAGATGCTGCTTCCTTGTGAAATTTTTACACGGGAAGTCAGCAGGGAGGACTGTACCATGGATCAAGCTATCCCATTGGTGCACATGCTGCAGAAACAGCTGACGGAGGTGTCTGAAAGGTGCACAGGTATGGATAAAAAACAGATGCGCAGGAGTTGGTGAAGAGCTTAATCCTTCGCTTATCCATTTCTACAAGGCTTCAAAGAGACATTGGGTATCATTACAACATTGACGGTAAAAGCCGCTTACCGCCGTGCAGAAGACTGCCAACACACCGCCGCGGCCGCGGAATTCCACCACAGCCATTATGACCCACAGTTCGGAATCCACCAAAATCTAGACACCCACACAAGTCCACTACACCAAAGGTCAGTGATAAACTGGTGATAACAAAACCGACACCGTCACGCCAACAGGAATACGCCCACACTATCACGACCCACGAATCCACGTTGTGGTCTTTCAACCGCGGTTTTCCATTGGCAATACACACCGCCGCGCTCAAAATACACACACATATACAAAACACAACCTCATTGGACAATTCCAAATACACACACCTGATACACATACACACACCACTCCCACACACCCAATACAACATAAAACACACACCCACATCACCAACAAACCCCTACGACAACAAATGCGACAGAAGGCCAGAGAGAGACACCACCAGAAAGAACACTATCATCCACAGGCACTCAACACCATCACTCACACAACATCCACGCACCTCACACAACACACCTCTAAATATCACCTCACACATCACAACACACACCACCCCACACATCACCCACACCATCCCATGGCACCGCAAGACCCCCAGGTTTTCTGAGGAGGAGCTCAGGGTCATGGTGGAGGAAATCATCCGGGTAGAGCCACAGCTATTCGGATCACAGGTGCAGCACACCACCATAACTAGGAAGAAGGAGCTATGGCGAAGAATCATGGACAGGGTCAACACAGTGGGACAGCACCTAAGAACTAGGGGTGACATCAGGAAGAGGTGGAACCACCTACAGGGGAAGGTGAGTTCCGTGGTCTCAAGACACCAGATTGCAGTGCGGACCCCCACCTCCTCCCCCAGAACTTACAACATGGAAGGAACAGGTCTTGGCTATACTGCATCCTGAGGGCCTCGCAGGAGTAGCTGGAGGAATGGACTCTGGTAAGTCAAACCATAAACTACCATATCCCCCACCCTACCTGTATGCTATCACCTACCCCCACCCTCGCCCTCATCCCCATCAGTCCAACTCCTCACACATGTACCACTATCACAAACCACACATCCCAAAACCCAAGCCCTGCATTCAACACCAACGCATGGACACACATCACCAAAGCATGTCCACTGCACATACCCATACACCACCCTAAACCCTTATCACAGAAGGTCCCACACAAGAATGCAAGCACTGGGGTACAGGGTCACCCACCATTGCACACCATGGCACATACAGATGCAATAATCATGCCTTTACACCCCTGCAGGACCCCTACCTAACGTCACCGGACAGGAGGGTCCAGACATGTCCATTCCACCCACAGAAGAGGCTCACAGTGATGACAGCAGCTCTGTCCAACTGGATCTAGATGACCAGCCCGGCCCATCTGGGACCTCGGGACAGTCGGTTCCCCTCACACTGGCACAGGCCACTAGAGTACTTCCCCCCTCTGGATACACCGGCACAGCTCCCACCCAGCAGGCCCATACCTCTGTCCCCAGGACACGTCAAGCAGCAGTGTCCACCACTACAGGGAACCCAGGATAACCCACCACCCCAACAACACCAGGGACTTGGGGGCAGTGGTAGTGGGCACACGGTTCAGGGGACAGAGGCCCAGGAAAACAGGGGAACTGGGAGGGCTGTGGTGCGACAGGGGGAGGACAGGTCCAAGGAACCCACTCTCCATGAGGCCCTCTCCAACATCATGGGAGCCCACCACCATTCCCAGGAGACGATGACAACGGTACTGGCCAAGTTGCAGGAGACCCCGCAGCTGCAGGACGAACAGTATTTGAGGTTCAGGGAGGAACTCAAATCCATCAATTCCACCCTGGGCACCACTGTAGGGGTGCTGAAACAAGTCCTAAACACCAGGATGGACACTGTGGCACAACAAGGGGCCCCTGACACTAGCCCGGACGATGAACTGCCCACCACCTCCGCCGGCGCTAGTGGACAGGAGGCACCACAAGAGCACCACAACACCAGCACCCCACCCCCTGCAGATGGAGAACCACAGGCAAGCAGTCCCTGAGATCCAGGACAAAAACAGAGAACTATGCAAAGACCCCCGCCAACAAATGAGACCACCCTGATTGTCATCCTTCTGTCCCACTTTGTTACCCTGTCCATACTTAAACTGTCCTAGCTCCACTTCCTATGCCCCTTTGGACAATGAATCTGTGAGACTAATAGACTGGACTCCGCGATGGACATTCCTCCACCATCACCCCTGACCATTTTACAACCCCCTCCACTATTTGGCACTTAAATAAACACCCTTAAATGGCAAAACAATCTGGAGTCGGTCTGTGCTTTCGAAAATGTGTATTTGCAATAACTGTGGAAAAATGTTATACCCAATGTAATGTCAACATACCTATGTCACACAGCTCTAGTCCATGCGGAAACAAAGCAGAGGTCACACAGTGGGACCCACATCAATGAAATCGAAAGGGAAAGTGACAACTCAGTGTCCTTTCACTGGGTGAAAATGACAGACAGGTGAGAGGTAGAAGAATTAAATCAGATGTAGCAGGCAGTGTTGTCTTCTTACCTGTGTCTCACTGGAAGTATTGTTGGATCACCGTGTCACTGTTGTCGATGTCCTCTACTTCTGCTTCCTCGTCTTCACTGTCCACAGGCTCAACAGCTGCCACAACACCTCCATCTGGACCATCCTCCTGCAGAAAAGGCACCTGTCGTCGCAAAGCCAAGTTGTGAAGCATACAGCAGGCCACGATGATCTGGCACATCTTCTTTGGTGAGTAGAACAGGGAACCACCTGTCATATGGAGGCACCTGAACCTGGCCTTCAGGAGGCCGAAGGTCCTCTCTATAATCCTCCTTGTTCGCCCAAGGGCCTCATTGTAGCGTTCCTCTGCCCTTGTCCAGGGATTCCTCACTGGGGTCAGTAGCCATGACAGGTTAGGGTAACGAGAGTCACCTGCAAATGTCAAGGGACAACTGTTAGACACACACTAATTCTTAGGGACATCCCGAGACCCAGACACCTACTCACACTGTATTGGGTCCATGTCCCCTCCTAATAGCCACACACGGTGCCTCTGGAGTTGGCTCATCACATAAGGGATGCTGCTATTCCGCAGAATGTAAGCGTCATGCACTGAGCCAGGAAACTTGGCATTTACATGGGAGATGTACTGGTCGGCCAAACACACCATCTGCACATTCATACTCTTCCGGTTTCTGTACACCTGTTCACTCCTGCTTGGGGGGACCAAGGCCACATGTGTCCCATCAATGGCAACTATGATGTTGGGGATATATCCCAGGGCATAGAAGTCACCTTTCACTGTGGGCAAATCCTCCACCTGAGGGAAAACGATGTAGCTGCACATGTGTTTCATCAGGGCAGACAACACTCTGGACAACACGTAGGAGAACATAGGCTGGGACATCTCTGATGCAATGGCCACTGTTGTTTGAAAAGACCCACTTGCTAGGAAATGGAGTACTGACAGCAAGTGCACTAGAGGGGTGATTCCTGTGGGATGGCGGATAGCTGACATCAGGTCTGGCTCCAACTGGGCACACAGTTCCAGGATTTTGGTACGATCAAGTCTGTAGGTGACAATTACATGTTGCTTCTCCATTGTTGACAGGTCCACCAGCGGTCTGTACACTGGAGGATGCTGCCATCTCCTCACCTGCCCCAGCGGACGTGCTCTATGGATGAGAACAGCGATCAGAGGGTCAGCCAACACTGAGGTACATAAACACAACTTTATAGGAAAGTGTTTGAAAATCGACATATGGCTGTATTAGTGTTTCAGCAAGGCCTAGATATGTGTGACGCAGTCAAAATTAATGCCATGTGGCCCCCTGAAATGGCGTCTGCCTGACCTGTAATGTGGGACAAGGGGATATGAGGTAACTGTCCTGGCGCTGGATACCGTTGCGGTAGGCGGTCGAAGACCGCGCTGCAATCCTGCATTGGTTAACATTGGACCCTATGGGTCCCAGGAGCCATTGATGATGTACGCCGGCAGTGACGGTATGCACCGCCGCGGACGTCACCGCCATTTTCTGTCTGTTCAATCACTTGATACCTCATCTTCGACAGGAGAGGACCTACACTGCAAGTGCTGCTGTGACCTCAGTATGGAAGAGACAATGGCTCGTGTGTCTGGGGAAAGGGCCCCTGCCTTCAGCACAGAGGAGTTGGAGAAACTAGTGGATGGGGTCCTCCCCCAGTACACACTACTCTACGGTCCTCCAGACAAACAGGTGAGTACACTGTGAGCATGCTGTATGGGCAATGCCTCTTTGGAGTGGTGTTGATTAAAGATGGGGGGGAGAATGAAGCATGCATGACACAACGGTGAGTACATGTGCGTCATGGCAAGGGTAGGGATGCGGCCCAATGACTGTGATGGTGCGGACGGTTACATCTTCTCCTCTTCCCCTGTATTATTCCTGTAGGTCAGTGCCCACAAGAAGAAGGATATTTGGCGTGCCATCGCCAAGGAAGTCTGGACCCTGGGGGCCCCCACAGACAGAGCACCTACTGCCAGAAAAGATAGGAGTACATTCGCCGCTGGAGCAAGAAGACAGCGGAGGCCCAGCTGGGGATGGCCTCCCAACGGGGAGGGGTGCCCGTCGCACCATTACCCCCCTGATGTTCCGGATACTGGCGGTGGCGTGTCCGGAGTTGGATGGGTGCTTGAGGGCATCACAGCAGCCACAAGGGGGTGAGTATCCTCTCATTCTGCTGATTCAGCGCGCATTGTAAGTGTCTGGTGGGGGTGGTGGGCTATGGGTTCCCCTAGGCCAGGGTGAGTTTAGTAGGCAAGGTCCCTTCTTAAGGCAGGCCCTGTGGCACCCCACCTCTGTTCAGAGCCAACTACACCTAGTTAGGCTCCTGTGACTTCCATGTGTGCAGCCATCGGCCATAGGCCTTGTGACCCATGTCCCTGTGATTAATTAGGGAACTCTAAGTGCACGGCGTAGTGCAGGGGGCTTCTGTGTCTGTAGTGTCAGCCAACGGTAGCGGTATTGGATGCACTCAACATGTCTTTCTTCTGTCTTCCCTCACCTTTTTGTGGTCTCCCTGTTCTTGTGTGCATTAGCATCATCAGGCGGAGGAGCAGTGCCACCAGAGCAGGAGGGAGCTGCATTCCACATGGTCCTGGAAGGCGACACAACAGAGTCAGAAGCTACCAGTGGGACGGAGGGTGAGGGGAGCTCCACGGCGAGGACAGGAGCTGAGACCAGCGAGACGGACTCCTCCTCTGATGGGAGCTCCCTTGCGGTGGCGGGCCCCTCTGTGCCCCCCGCATCTACAGGTACAGCCGCCACCCCCCCTACCAGCACTGCCCTCCCAGCAGCCCCTCACCATGTGCCCAATGGCCGCTCACCCAGGAGGGGGGGCATCACATTCGCCCCAGGCACCTCAGCCCCTGCCCCAGTCAACCCCTGCTGCCCTCAGTGAGGAGGCCATTGACCTCATCAGGTCCCTCACTGTTGGTCAGTCTACCATTTTGAATGCCATCCAGGGTGTAGAGAGATAGTTGCAACAGACCAATGCATACCTGGAGGGCATTCATTCTGGTCAGGCAGCAACAGCAAGCTTTTCAGACTCTGGCCTCAGCACTGATGGCAGCCATTGTCCCTGTCTCTAGCCTCCCCCCTCCAACTTCCTCCACCCCGACCCAAACCCCTGTACCTCAGCCTATCCCAAGCACACCATCAGACCAGCATGCACACACGTCAACAAACAAGGGATGCTCAGGCAAACATAAGCACCACCCATCCCACAGGCCCTCACGCAAGCGTCATACACATGCAGACATACCAACAGCCACTGCCTCCACTGTGTCCCCCTCCTCCTCGTCTCCCTCCTCCCTCCCAGTCTCGTCTCCACTCACACCTGCATGCACTACATCTTTAGCCACTACCTCCATCACCAGCACACCCACCACCACACCCCGCTCACGTGCAGTCACCACCCCCACTACCATTCACACATCCTCTGTGTCCTCTGCCAGTGTGTCTGTGAGCCCACCTCCCAAGGTACACAAACACAGCTACACACCCACCCAACAGCCATACACCTCACGACAGCCTCCAGCCCATGCACCTTCACCCAAAGTCAGCAAACGTACACCTCCTACAACCACTACCTCTTCCTCCACTCCCAAACCCCCTCCATCTACCTGTCACAGTGTGTCCAAAAAACGTTTCCTGTCCAACCTTGACCTCTTCCCCTCACCTCCCCCACCTCTTCAGTCTCCTAGGGCCCACCTTTCCAGGTCCCAACCCAGCACCTCAGCCACAGCATCTGCGGGAACAGTGGTGCCAGTAGTAACCGGCTTCTGGAGTGTGCCAGGCAGCAGGGCAGCCAGTGTGCCAAGGAGTCAGACAACGGACAGTCCCCCACCTCAAATGCACAAAAGGTTGGCCAGTGCCTGGCCGGAGAGAGGCATAACATCTACCACCAAAGCCTCTCCCAATGGTACAGTTGGGAGTGTGAAGACAGCTGCGCCACCATCCAAGGTGGGAAAGGGGCACAGAAAAACAGGCAAGTCTGTGAAAACCTGCACGGCAGACAAGACTGCCACCAGCACCGCTGAACAGGACACTGCCGCCACAAGCACCGCTGCCAAGGACACCGCCGCCACCAGCACTGCTGAACAGGACACCGCCGCCACAAGCACCGCTGCCGAGGACACAGCCGCCACAAGCACCGCTGAACAGGACACCGCCGCCACCAGCACCGCTGAACAGGACACCATCACCACAAGCACCGCCACCACCAGCACCGCTGAATAGGACACCGCCCCCACAAGCACCGCTGCCAAGGACACCGCCGCCACCAGCACCGCTGAACAGGACACCGCCACCACCAGCACCGCAGGCCAATGAGTGCCAAAGCTTCCGACGCTACTGAGGCCGCCATGAGCAGGATGAAATACTCTGGGCACAAGGACCCCTTCAGAACCAGTGGAGTAAGGCATCCACTACCTCAGTCCTTGGCAGGATAAAGCACTCTGGGCACAAAGCCCCCTCCAGAACCAGTGGAGTAAGGAATCCACTATCTCAGTCCTTGGCAGGATAAAGCACTCTGGGCACAAAGCCCCCTGCAGAACCAGTGGAGACTGTTATCCACTTGAGAGACTGTGGCTTTGCACTCCCCAGGATGCAGGAGTGGGCAACCCACCCACTAGAAAAACTTGTGAGACTGTGGCTTTGCACTCCCCAGGATGCAGCAGTGGGCATGGAGCCCCCTCGTGGATCTGGCGTTGTGCACTCATCCGGCTGAAGTGCCCTCCCTTTCCCTTCCCCCTAAGGTGCCTGTTGTATTTCTATCTGATGCCCCAGCAGTGTTGATCGGGTATTGAGTGTGAGCCTCGCCCATGCATTTTGGGCCCAGTGGTCCACGGACTATGATGGTGGAATACCTTGGACTTGTACTCTTGGTGTATATATTTGTTTATAGTGTAAATAAATATATGTATATATATATATATATATATATATATATATATATATATATATATATATATATATATATTTTTTTTTTATTACTGCATTTGAATAGATTACAAACATTCGACTCATACCCTTTGTCCTTGCATTCTTCCAGGGGGGGGTTGGGGTTGTTAATGTAATGTATCAACATGTACTTGTGTGTGTGTTGTAGTCGGTGAGGGTGGGGGTGGGAGTGTTGCGTGTGTGTGTCACTCTTTTTTCCCTCCCCTGTGTCGTAGGTGCAGTACTCACCGTGGTCTTCGCCGCGGTCTTTGTTGTTCCTGGTAGAGGAACATGAAGATAAAGGCTGGGAGTATCTGGAGCTCGGGTTCCATGGCGTCCTGGTTCCTCGTGGGGTGTGTAGAGGTGAGCTTTTTCCCTTCCAAGTCCTGTTTCCGCCGTGTTTTTGTTCGCAGTGAATCCGCCCCAGAAAAGGTGGCACATTGGACTGTTGTAATACAGTGGGCGGTACCTTGTTTTCCGCCTGTCTGTTGGCGTTTACCGCCGCAGTGTTTGTTTGTACCGCTGTGGCAGTCTGAGTGTTAAAGTGGCTTTCTATGTTGGCGGTTTCTGCCACGTTCGTGATTCCCTTTTTTTTTACCGCCGGCCTTTTGGGGGTTTTACCGCCGCTTTACCACCGACCGCCTGGGTTGTAATGACCATCATTGTGTCATCCAAACATTACATCTGTGCCACAATTCTTGACACAGGGTACAAACAATCACCGGCCACTTTCATTCCTTTTTCAGATGGGGATATTTCAACCTACAAAAGATGAATTTGCTAAGCAAGCTAGAGCCCTGGAAATTACAGGCCCACTCATGGGCAGAAGTTCTGGGGTGCAGTCTACAAGTTCCATAGAGCCTGAAGATAGTGTTGTTGGCTCACAGCAGCAAAAATCAACATGAGCAACAGGAACAGGAGCAGCAGTGTCAGGATTTGGAGGCGGCGCAGTCTGCAACATGTGCCCCATGATGACCTACCTGATGTTGTGCGCGCCTGCTATGTCCTCTCATGCCGTAGGCCACGCCTTCCACGCCATCCCTATGGCAAATCTCATCTGCCTGGAGGCAGTGCTTGATGGTGGCTACACTGCACCCCTTATGAGACTTCACTTTCAACTGGGACTTCAACTCCCAGCAGCCTTAGGTGGCGGCCATCTTAGGGGTGTGACTGGTCTATAAATGCCAGCCACACCCAGGTTCCAGCGCTTACTATTCTGGAACCTCCCTGGGGTAAGACTCCTCTTGGCCTCCTGCCGTTCCTGGAATCTTGAACAAGAAACTTCGCTTTGAGCGAGTGGACAGACTCGCTGTCAGTAAGTTCATTCCACCGGGGCCTCCCCCGCCAGCTTTTGAAATCTTTTCTCTGAAATTGTTACATTGTATCCGCTCCTCTCTTAGCTCTCGGAGGCTGAGTGGCATAGGCTACTGTTACAACTACTGGAGTTGTTTGAATTCCTCCAGTGCACATGCTCCTCTGAAATCGTTCACTGCATTGTGACATATGATACTAGGAGAAACAAAGTTGTGCAATATTGATATTCTACTAAGATGCTAATTTGATCATTTACGTAGAAATAGGGAATACTGTGTTGTTATTTATTTCCGAGTGTGACATTTTCTTTTATGAGTGTTGTGGAGGTCGGGAACTATCCCAAGGCAGAACTTTTATTTGATGAAGTCTTTTTGTTTCTGATTTACTAGATACTCCACAAAAGATGGTGCTGTTCCTTTTTGAGCTCCTGGCATACGCTCATATGAAGGGATTCAGTGGTGGTGAAACACAGTGTTTTTTGGTCTTGAGTATAGTAAGTTGAAGTTAAGCTGCTTTGGAGACTTTGGCTTTTGCTGCAAGTTTATGAATCGCATATTAAGAGTTTTCATTGCATATCCTGTTTGACATATGATTATTGTTGCTGTTGTCTTTTGCAATTAACAATTTCCTTTCCAGATCTCCCTTCTGGCTGTTCCTTTCCTGCTTTCCCTTCCCCCCGCCGAGCCCCTCCAATCTTCAGGGCCATAAAGGCATCTGAGTTGGTGTTGCCTGGAGGTGGGCCCCTTGATTAGCGACGCACAGTTCCCGAGGAATTGGGCCTCTAACAGCAGCCCCAAAATCTGTATTTGACTGGTTTCTAAAGGCAGGCCTGAAGTCCACTGCAGAGGCGAAGGCAACAAAGCTCGAGCAAGGTGGAGCACCAATGACTATTGAGCGGATGGTTCAGGCCTACCTGGATGACCCAACAGAGGTCTAACTGAATCAAAACTCATTGGTGTATTGGTATGTGAAGAGGCCTCTATGGACAGTTCTCAGCAGTCTGGCAATAAATCTGGCTTGCCCTGTAGCCAATGTGTCTGATGAGCGTGTGTTCAAAGCAGCTGGTGCAGTTGTGACAGTCAGAAGGACCAGTCTCTCACCCAAAATTTTGAGAGATTGCCATGATCAAAATGAATCATCACTTTATACCACCAAATTACAGCATACCTGAAATACACCAGGAGGTGGATGAGGGTCATGGTAGTGTGTTAGCTGACCAACTTCTGGGTGAACCACCTGAGTTTGAGGATGAACTCTACTTCCCTGATTAGACCTGGGGTACCATAAAGCTTTCTACTTTCTACTATGAGCAGCTTTGAGAAAAAAAAGTAGCTAGCTGTGGGAACCTTATTATTTTATATTTTTTGTTTCTGTCTAAATGACTAATGAACCACAACTCATTTAGGCACACGTATGGCCAAATTGTAGTTGGACCAGTGTGCATTGAAGAAGCCCCCAAACTTACCAAAATCAATTCAAGGAGACTTGAGAGACAATGTCTGCCTCCATTCTGTGCCTATCCTTTCTTTTGTCCCCTAGCAGGACTGACCAAGGTATTTGATTTACAACTTATTTGCCAATATGTGCTTTGTTTCCTGAATCAAAGAGAATCAGCAATGTGCCACTTAACTTGATTGGAACAGGTAAGTAGTGCTATATATACCTCAACGATTGATATGAGGGATACTTGTTGAGAATTGAGATGGTTCATGTGACTCACCCTGTCTAGTGGTGGCAGATAGTGAAAGTGGGTGTTTATATTGTTTAAATATATTGGTGACATAAAAATAATAATGGGTGATAATTTTTGGCCTGAAGGTGATTATGTCCCCTTCCTCTTTTACACTTACCGAAATTTGTTTGCCAGCATTTTCACACTGCTTTGTTTACTGGTACACTGCTTTCTGGTTCACATTTGTCAACGAAGAACTGACCAGTCCATTTAGCTAACAAACAAAATTCTAGTCGAGAAAATAAAAAAATACTCAATATTTCGCTTGTTGGTAAGCAGTTACAGGTCACTCTATCTTAATAAGGTAGTGGGACTGTGACTCTTGGGAGCAGTTGGTGTGGAGTTGGACATAATAATCTTTAATCAGAGTCTGGAGCACGATGGAGGGAATTAGAGCACAACTTAAACAACTGCCAGAAAAAGGAAGTTGCCAACTTAATGAAAATCAACAGGGGTGATGTGATGATGAGTCTGAGAAGTCTACTCTAATCTGTGGACTGGTGGTGAGAGGTGTGTCAATTACTTGATTGGAGAAATGACATGCTGCTGTGTGTGTCTGCTGGCTGGCTCAAACTTGAAACTATGAGATTGGGTGGGGGGCCTGTTGAAGGAAACTGGAGGAGATAGACATGTGAAGGATGATGCCACATTATGCAGTGCTCTATGTTAAATATTATGATGAGCATGACATATACGAGTTTGATCATCCCGGTACAGGCTGACACATGTCTGTGATTGGTAGTTGATGATCGCAAAGCTCTTGCTCTTGCTCTGCCACCTCTAAGTCTTCTTGGTACACTACTGCTCATCAAGCTTATCTTCCATTCCATCTTTCCTGATCCTACAATATCATGATGATAATCATTTCTGTTTTACAATCGACAAGCCTTCTCTTCTTCTGCACTATAACACTCATGCTTACCTTATTGGGCTGCTTCAGACAGACACCCAAGAAGACTGATGGGGCAATCCAAGAAGATTGCGGATGCCCCACCCAATTTGGCAACACAGACTAGTATCATTTTTCTTTCAATTTTTCTTTAGAACTGTGTGTTAGCTTCACCCGAATATTAATTATATGTACTATTTTGCAAACTTAATTGATCGCTTGATTAGATATACACAACTTCAGTCTCATTTGGGCTGGCAGAATGTAAAGTTATCTGTGTCATATATATTTTCATGTTTTTCTATTCGCCCCACAAAAGGCTGCAGATCATTTCCCAGATGAATATTCTGTTGGTGTTTTGTTTGTCTTTTTGTCACACCTTTTCCTAAAATCCCTTTCCTATCCATTCATCAGATCCCTAACCCTCTTCCTCTGGGCTCTGATTGATTGAGGTGTTTCTTCATAATTTATACAATTGATTTATCTCAGACTTGGTAGGGCGGATGTGGTAGAAGCAACCTCAACTCACTGTGCAGGATCTTCATTTGAGTTCACTTAGGTGGAGTGGGACCTTTCTTCCGATGCCTTCACTGTTAGTGTGCTACCATGCTACTACTACACCACCACGGTACATTGAGAAACCATGCAGCCCTTGCTTCATCCATTCAGATAAGAGAATTATGGAGCATTGTTATACCTTTAGTTTAGGCAACATAATTTGCAATGGCAAATCTCTCCGCCCTATTCTTATGGGTCAAATTTTGCAGAATGCACTGCAGAGACTAGACGTGTATTGGGACAAGGTTACCTAACTGTATAAATTATTGTTATACACTGTCAGAAGATGTGTAAAACATTCTGCGCTAAAAGCAATAAACTATCAGCAGATTTTATAAACTTGCTACATAAAGACAGAAGTACGAAGTAAAACACCCCAAAAAAGATTTTAGAAATAAAGAATTGTAAATAACTATTTATTTAACCCTGTCCCTAACAAAAATAATTAATAATAACCCTCCCCTTCCACCCACAACTGACCTACCCCTATCCCCAAACAAATGTCCCTTTCCCCAAACAATTTTCATAACAGAAAATGTTCAATTGTCCAAAGTCGCAAAAGGAGGAAAAAAATAAAAATAAAAGTTATTCACAAACCCATTCCCACCCTCTCCTCCCACAAGTCCCACCCATCAACATAAAAGGTTAAAAAAGGGGCAGAGGAGGGCACTAAAAGTGGGCTAGGATTTTCTTGAGGAGCCCCTCTACAGGTGCCTGACAGGCCTCTAACTGCACCAGCCTCTAAAGGACATGGCGTTGAAAGACAGTCTCCGGTGGTGTGGCAGCAGGGATAATGCAACGGCAGGCGGCTGTCGTGGCACAGCAACATAGGTGTTGCTGGGCTAGAAGCACCGCACTGGGGCATGGCTGAGGCCCTGAGTACCGGCAGTAGTGACTGCTGCTGCCACCTCCTCCTCCTCTTCTTCGAAAACCACCAGCCACTGTTACTCAGTCAGCATGGCCTCCAGCTTTGTCCGCCGCAGCTGGGCTGCTAGTTCCTGCTGTGATGGTGGAAAGCAGGAATTGCTATATCAAGAAAGAAAAAAGAAAACTTGTAAACAATGCTCTGAACAAAGCACTTGTTTAAAATCATGTAGTGTAGTGGCACAGTAGAAGTACATTTGGTGGTCACCTCAAGCGATTACATTTTTAGGTGATATCTGTCACAGCCATAATGTGCACCATGGAGTACAAGTATTCTTCTCTCTACTATTGCTAGGTCAGCTGACGCCATAGCGGTACTCATTACTGTCTGCAGCTGGGGCAGCTGCACTAGAAAATTATTTTATTCCAATTGCCCTGTTCTTCTTTGTACATGGACAACAAGGCAGATGAACACTAAAAACGAAACACTCCACATAATATGAACAATCTTGCGGACATCCTGCCTGCCATAAGTTGGTGGGGGGAGAAGCGATGCACTGCAGTACAGGAAAAGGATTAAGGAATGGGATTTGGACTGTATGTAGCGTATTCATATTGTGACGGACTATCCCATTCAGGAAAAGCAAGGCACTTACATATGGACCACTTTACTCACTGTCCACATGCCCCTCCTCCACCCACCACACATTGTAATAACTACTTTTTTTCCCCAAAAATACATTTGCTTTGCAGTAAGGAAAGTATCTTCTTAAATTACTCAACTGCATGGTAAAGTAGAGTGGATTCAGATGGGTAGGTAGAGTACACACTTTACAGATCCATCAATTCCCAATCATCATCCTCTTGCGCCTAAGGTTTGGCTAGTAGTGTGACTTACTGTGGTTGGCAAATGTTGAAAGGAAAAAAATAGAACACAAGTAAATCCATTATGGAAGCCATATATATCACTTGAAAAATGTGACACAACCAAAGATAGAATTTTTCAAATTATTCGGAAGTCTGGGATAAAATGTAATAAAGATTAAAGGAGTGAAGTATTAGGAAGTGACTGACACAGTGGGCACTGGGAAGAAAGGGAAACACACCTTTTTTTTTTACCATTGCCATACATTGAAAAGTGTTTGACACATTAACTTAACTTAAGCTGACAGACGCACATTGCACAGCCAACATTGCAATGTCGATTCTTCCGAATTGAACCATGCAGATGGTAGGTCATCATGGTGGCACTGGTGAAAGGTTATAGCGATGGAGGGAGAACATGGTAAATGGATACTGGGATACATATTACTTGCCTCGTTTGAAAAATACTGTGAGTCAAGGGAATATTCTGAAATACCATCCAGCAAACCTTTGATAAAATCTATTACAAGCAAGTGAAGTAGGTGAGAAGAATGGCCCTATTCAGAAAATCTCCCTTGTTTCTTCATTCCAAGCATTTATCTATTCATCATTGAAAATGTTTTCTTCTAGTTTTATTCTTCATCACCCTTGGCTTTGATACACACAATTTAAGCTAAGCTTTACATTCTCCCATCCACTCCTTCACAATTCAAAACCGTTCATATTCCAAACATGGCTCTATATTAACCTTTCGCCAACATACATTTGCCCAATAACCACTCATTCATCCTTTCACCCATTCACCCACCCAAGAGATGTAACCCACCCGAGGAGTTGGTTTACCCATCCAGGCATGGAATCCTTTCACCCATACCCCTTCACCCACCTGGCCTGGCATCCTTCACCTTTATACCCTTTCAGCCATCCTTCACCCACACATGCATCCTATCATATTCCTCATCACCCACCTATATGATTATTATTATGCAGCCTTTCATTCACATACACATCCTTTCACTCATATCATATTTCACCCATCTATTCTAATGCCATCCTTTTTTTAATTTTCCAAAACACGTCATGGTTCAAGCTTCATTTTTTAAACCTTAGACCCATATTTAAAAGAAAATGACAGAGGGTGATGCTGCACCAAAATTGGCAGCACCACACTCCGTCATTTTCACAATGCAGGGATGCACCATATTTAATTGAATATGGCGCACCCCTGTGTTTTCCCTTGCACTGGCGCTAAATTAAGCTGCCTATGCCAAAATGTGTGGGAAGGTGTCCCTTCTTGCAAATAAACAATCACTAATGGTGATTTGGCACTTCTGTGTGTTCTCACAGAAGTGCCAAAGCATAATTCTGAAATGATTGTTCATGTGCACCTTCCGGCACATAAACAATCTTATCTGGTATTTTGCTCTTTCTATGCAAAAAATATGAAGAAGAATAAAAGTATTCCTCCTCGTTGAGCCTTGCTAAAGCCACCCGAGGGGTGGAGTTAGATTTTGGCACTGCCTCAGGTTTACAAAATCTCATAAATCTGAGGCAGCACACCCACAGCAACACCTATTGCACGCCCCTCTGATGCAGAAGACTGCATCAGAAGGCCCATATTTAGAAGGAGGTGTAACACCACAAAATATGGAGCAGAGGATAGCGCCACTGGAGCTTCACATAAAGTGAGGCTGCAGTGGCACTAGGGGCTCTTAAATAATATGCCCCTTAGTCTGGTGAGTTGCAGATAGATGAGCCCAATACTTACTCAACTCCTGCTGCATCTGTAAAAGGAGGATGTTAACGAGTGAGTCAACAACACTTATTCACCCTTGTAGTGACTATGGGCCATATGTACGAAAGCTTTTTCCCATAGACACAGAATGGGTAAAATCCTTTGGTACATCTGGCCCTATATTACTAATTGTCAATAAGCAAGCAATAGGTCTTAACAACACCCTCCACTGCCACCATAAGGACTCCCTCCTCATCCTCTCCCAGAGCCGGGTTGGTCCTGGCGCTACTGTCCCTGGCACTGGTGGTCGGTGCGGTTAGGAAATAAACTTACACAATTTAGATGCCACATACGCTTCCTCACATTGTTTTTTTCTAATAGCAAAATACAGCCGAAAATACATCACTATATTTTGGGTACGGATTCTCTTTAATCAAAATATCAGGTGGGCATTTTGTTGTTTTGGGAATTTTTTAAAAGCCAGGTAGTCAAGGAAAACAAAATGGTGATGGAGGTACTGAACTAGCTATTGGTGAACCTCAGATTTTTGTGAGAAATAAAAAGGTGCAAGAATTGGTCAATGAAGGACATATGGTTAGTTGGTTAATGCAATGGGGCCATCCTCCCAAATATCCAACCATGGTGCATATTTATCAACTGCTAGCATAGTAATAATGCATACACAACATTACACGGTACAAACAATTACATGACCATGTTCAAAAACACACTTTTTTCCTTTTTTTTCAATGATTGAGCTGGAGCAAGAAAAAGAAAGCCTTCTCACGAAACGTGTAGAAACTCTTACATGGGCATGCAGTCTTTAGTACAATTATTCTATGAGCCTTACCACCACTCCACAAGATAAAATACATAAGGGGAGAGAGAAAGTTCTCTGACAAAGCAGAACAAAGGAAGCTACAGAGACACTATCATAGCCAGACAGTTTGAAGTAAAGAAACTTGAAGTATTGAAAATAAGTAAATAGGATAATGCAGGGATAAGGTGATCTTACGAAACAGACAAATAGAAGCAGAGTTGGAAAAGAATTAGGAGACAGGCACAGTAAAAAATCATTTTAAGTGTGGAGCGTTACAAGTTAGGGAAATAAATATTAATATCAACAACAACAGGAGGGCTTACTGGGACCAGCAGAGCCATCTGCTCCGACACTTGTGGAAGGGCCACCTTCAGCTGCCCCCCCTCAACAACAGCCCTGCTCTTGCCCCTGGATGCTGGATGACATAAGAAACAAAAATGGAAAAGATTAGTGGTACTGTTAATAAATATTCTCTCCAAGAATATACATTTTTTAAAGGAAAAGGCAAATACAGTAACATTTCTACATCAGAGGGGGCCTGCATAATAATAATATTAGTATCAATGATCATCCTATTTCAAATTTCTTAACCCTATTCCTGATTTCGTAAACTACATTTTGGAATTTGGAATTACTAATAACTTGCAATGAATGATTTCTATAGTTCTGATCTCATTCTCAATCTCTCAATGCATAGATTGGATGCATGCAAAACTACTACACATCACTGGAAAATTGCTTGGCAATTGGCACTGTATGAGCTATAAAAAAGGAAGGCACGGAAAAGTGAGAGAACATGCAAAATCAGTAATACTAACATATTAACAATGACTATCTTTGACAGGACACAGGAGGAATCTCTGCATTACTTCTTAATCAGCCAAAGCAAGAGCCAAAAGTACAATTAGGTAGCACTGAGCACCTGTCTAGATGACGATTACACAATATTATATTTGTAACATAACATTAACTTACCTACGAGTGAGCAGAATGCTTGCAATTTGGGAAGAAACTGTTAGCAAAGAGCACAGAGAGAAAATCACTGCACGCTGAACCGGAACGACACAGCCCAGCTCCCAGAGAGGAGATTGATTCAGTGCCAGCATTGTGACTGGAACTTCGACGCACGGCGCATTGGATCTACTCAAAGTCAAGCCAGAATGACACAGCCCGACTACCTGCAGGAAGAATCGACACAGCACCTGCCGTGCCACAGAAATTTCCATGCATCACCCACCAGATCTACACAGCCCCTGTGACTTCTTCCTGCACGCCCAAGATTTCTCAACATTGTCCCCGGGGCATCCGAAAATCCCGCAACCTGAAGAGGATCCAAGTCCGTGTGCCGCAAATCGACGCAAAGCCTTCCCTGCGTGGAAAATTATCAACGCATCATCTGTGTGCACCAGAAAAATCGACGCACACCTCCACATTTTCCACGCATCTCCTCCTCTGTGGTCCCCTGCAGAGAATTTGAACGCAAACCGGGTACTTTGTGCTTGCAAGAGACACTTGTTGCTTTTTAAAGACTCTTTTATCATTCTCTGAAGTGATATTTTAACTTGTACTTATCAAATCTTGATCGTTTTGACCTGCATCTAACCAGATAAATATTATATATTTGTCTAAACACTGTGTGGTGTATTTTTGTGGTGCTGTACTGTGTTATTGCATGATTTATTGCACACACACTTTACATATTGCCTTCTAAGTTAAGCCTGGCTGCTCAGTGCCAAGCTCCCAGAGGGTGCGCACAGGATAATTTGGATTGTGTGTGACTTACCCTGACTAGAGTGAGGGTCCTTGCTTGGAGAGGGGGTAACCTGACTTCCAACCAAGGACCTCATTTCTAACACAGGTAGAGCAGGTCGAGCAGGTACGTTTCCTGATTGAGGATTTTGGCCCACCGGTGCATCAACTGTTGCTGGCTGCGCCAGACCCCAAATCTGCGGCGCACAGCCTAGCAAACTGTCTCCTAGCCCTGCTGGCACTCATGGAGGCCGTAGCCAGACCCGGGTCTGCTGCCAAGGTGGAGGGGAGGGGGCGCTGCACAAGGAACACCAAGGCAACCACCTCAGAAAATATGGCACGGGTCTGCACCCCTTAATGTCGCCACCGTCCACAAGGAAGGCGGCTGTCAGATGGGGTACTGGTTCTGCTGTGCCCCTGCTCTTCCATGGCACTGAGGACTTGGTGGGGGAGAGATAAGGAAGGAAGGATTCGAAAAAAAGAAGGGAAAAAAGTAAAAAAAAGAAAAAGTTAAAAAGTAGCAAAGAACACAAATTAGGAGAAAAGTTAAAACATAAAAAAGAAAGAGAAAAGGTACCATAATAAAAAGAAACTAGGGGAAAATAGGTTTTAAAACAGAGGGATGGGAAATATACAGATGGATAGAAAGGTAGGCCCCAGCACCACAAGCAAAAAAAACAAGATGGCCGCGCCCATGCAAACCTCATGGTGCAGTTCGCAGAGAATTCCAACGTGAAGTACAACTTTGCATTCCCAGTGATGTGAATTCCGCCCAGGCCTAGTAGGAACCAATTTACCATGTTTAGGGGAGTGGGCACATGCACTTTAGCCCTGGTCAGCAGTGGTAAAGTGCGCAAAGTCCTAAAACCAGCAAAAACTATGTCAGAGAAATGGAGGGAGGCAGGCAAAAAGTTGGGGGATGACCACTCGAAGGGTGTCAGGTTTTACATATATGTACCTAAATTTGAACATGTATTAGAGCTTAATATAATCCTGCTATTTATCAAGTAGTGCATCGCCCTTGCACCACCCAAGGAGCGCAAGACCGACACAACTGCTAAGTTAGGTTTATCAAGCCATTAAATGCCACCTTGCATGGCATTGCATGGCTTGATAAAATTAAAATAATACAATGCAGCGCAAATAGCTCTGTTGTTACTGTGCCTCAGGGATGCATTCCATGGGTGAAGCGTGGGTGTTCACACGCAATCACCCATGGATTTTAGCACATTCCCAGATTTTCCATGACTGGTAGACCTGGGATGTGTCAAAATGCTATGCCTTTCTAGGTCTGTGTGTGCTGCATTCTACACAACCCCACATAGAAAGAGGAAAATACCTCAGAGGATTGTTGATTGTGAATAAATGTGCCCCTAACTGCACTAAAACAATCCTGTCTGCAAAGCAGGCAACCTTGCACCACTACACAAGGGTGCCTGTGATGGCACTAAGCAGCCAAAAGGGTGCCAGCACAAGAAAAGGACAGGAATGTGCTGTATTATGTTAAATATGGCACATTCCTGCCTCTTTCTTTCATGCAGCGCAAATCATCAAGGTGACATGCGGCACCGCGTGAAATATTGTTGAATTTTCCCTTAGATCAAAGGATCATTATTAGCCCAGTTCTCCAGATCTCCTGGCCTATAAAATCATCCGAGCTAATATAACCAATTATTCTCCAGCTCTGCACTATGGGCCACATGTATGTATGTTTGGTTTTGCAACTGGCAAATTGCGAGTCATCGCGACTCGCAATTTGCAAGTCGCAAAACCTTATGCACAACAGTCTATGATGCTGTTAGCGATTCGCAAGGGGGTCGCAAATGCCCACCTCATGAATATTCATGAGGTGAGTCGCAGTTTGCGACCCCCTTGAGAATGGCAGCCCTCACAGGGATGGTGGCCTGCTGCAGACAGCAGACCACCATGTCTGTGACTGTTTTTCAATAAAGCAGCTTTTTTTTGTAATGCAGCCCGTTGTCCTTAAAGGAAAACGATATGCATTACAAAAAGAAAAAATGAAATGTTTTTGTTTAATTTTTTCAGAGAAGGCAGTAGTCCGTAGGATCACTGCCTGCTCTGAAAAAAATTTTTCAGTGACATTCACAATGGGTTCGCTTTCAGGTGAGTCTCTGTAAAACAATCAAGACTGAAGCATGGCAACTAATATATTGCCATACTATTGTGTGATTAATCCCTGCCACCCAGGCCATTTACCTTCACATCCAGATAGTTAGCTTACTTGTGTAGGATGCTCCCCTGTGGTATTAGAGGTAACATCAGTGTATCCCCTGTGCACTCCACACAGATCTACCTCCACCTCCCCGATGTAGTTGCCCCAGCATGTTCTTCTCCCTGTCTGCAGTACAATTGAGGATAGTAAAACACAATAAACTACTAAAACTTCTGAAAACCTCAAAAACCAACTTATTAACCCACCCCACCCTGCTATCCTGCCAGGTAGGTGACTGGCTGCCCACCTCCTCAACCTGCAGAGGGCCTGTCAAAACTAGCAATGATAGGGTGGCTTGCTCTGCTGCGACTAACCAATATATGTACAAATCCCCTGTAAATAATGTAAACAGTATCAATTCTGAGGCTTATTTGTAAATAATCAGCTACAGCACACATAGCACAAACACTTCCACCATCATAGGCCTTGTAGTTGACACCTTGTGCATCCCCCCTTCCTCCTCAAAAGTCAAGCACTTGCAGCCTCTATCAGTGTCTGTGCAGTGGCAAGGATTTAGTTCAGAGCACACTTATGGCAATTAAGGGTCCCATTGACCTGCAAGTCATCGGTTTCTTTGCCTGAGTTGCCTCTATTTCAGTCAACGAGTGTCACTCAACCATCCCTCTGTCCAGCCAAGCGCCAGCCTTCTAACCATTCCCAGGTCTCCTCATGCTTCACAAAATGCCATGATTTCCTCTCTGCAATTACCCTGTGCCTCCGCTTTTGCACCTGTTGGGTAAAGTCTGTGAAGAATCGGATAATGGGGTTTTCATACTTCAGATCGCAATGTGATAGCGCCTCCTGAAGGATTGTGTCTCTGTAGCAATTGTTGAATATCCATGCAATAATCATCCGCCGGGGGGCCAGGCAAATGATGGACTCTCTCCACTGAAAAGAATTCGGACAAGTGCTTGGGATAGAGGTTGTTGATGATGAGGTCTTCCATGAAAAGATCAATGTACTGGCCTTCAGCCCCCTCGGGGACCCCAACCACTCTCATGCTGTTTCTCCTCGCTCTACCCTCCTGATCATAGAGCTTCACGGCCATGGTACTGGTTTATTGCGTGAGAAACCTCCACCTGAGATTACAGTCTCTTAGTGGTTGACTGTAGGAGACTTATGTTTGACCCAGCCAGGGTCACTTTTTTGCTAGTCTTTTTCAAATCTGGCCATGATAGGATGACATCAACCGTCACAGCATTGAGCTTAGGTTCAAGCGTGCCTTTCTTCTTGTATCACTGGCATGTTTGTCCCCAGAGAGGGCTCAATGATATCTGTGTCCTCCAACCCCTGAATCGCCCTACTGGCCTGCACTCTTGGGACAGTGTAGTTATCCATTTTGGTACTCAGGAGCACCCCAAACCCCTTGGGTTTCACCATGCTGTTAACAATCAACAGGGTTAGGATGAAAGGGCCAGAAAATCAGAGTCTACTTTACTCCTGTTTCACAGTGCTCACCTGGAGTTTTACACCTGAACAAGTGTTCAGGGGAGCACTGTGTATCCAGCCCCTCATAGTAGCACACTGCCTTTGATCATGCAACAGTTAATTAGAGGCATTGAGCAAAAGTACCTTAATCCTTGTTGGAGCACAAGATGAGTCAATGAACCACACGCAGTTGGGGTATTGCACTAAATTTCTCCATGAAACTGCACCAATGTATTGGTTCCAATGAGTGAAGCGTAGGTTCCGAGTGTGGCGGTTCTGAACTTGATGCGGCAAGTTAATGCAGGCTGTAGGGGGGTGATACGTAATTCTTTTTGATGCAGTGGCATTGATGCGTTAGTTCCAAAGTGGAGCTTTGCTCTTCTACTGGGCTGCCCTCTGCCTCTTTTCTCGTTTTTCCTCTTTTGCTACTGTTCACTCTTTTTGTGCGTTTCCTTCCGTGTTCTGTTCCTTTTATGTCTTTCGCTTTCTGCATTTCACTCTCTCCTCCTCATTTTTTGCCCCTCACTCCTCTCTCTCTCTCACTTTCTCTCTCCCCCTCTCCCACTCCCCCGCCCCCTCCTCTCTCTTGCGCTCTATCCCCCTTTTCGTGCCTTTGTCCACATCCACTCCTGCCTCCTAGATGTCCTCTCCTCCCCCCTCTACTTAATGGTGGCCACTGAGCAGTAGACAAGCACCCACACTGACGTAGTCAGTGAATTGCTCTGCCATCTTGTAGCTCCACCGGCAAGTGAGCCCTTTTGTTCCTCTGAACTCTGACCTCTGTCAAGAGTTCAAGGCCCTCCTCCACCAGCAGACTTCTGCCTGCGCCTCATCCCTGGTGTCTAGTGGGAGAGCTTTGCTCTTCTACTGGGCTGCCCTCTGACTCTTTTCTCTTTTTCCTCTTTTCCTCCATTCACTCTTTGTGTGCTTTTTCTTCCCTGTTCTGTTCCTTTTGTGTCTTTCGCTTTCTGCGTTTCACTCTCTCCTACTCGTTTTTAACCCCTCACTCCGCTCTCTCTCTCTCACTCTCACTCTCCCCCATCTTTCACTTCCTTGTCGCTGCTGCCCCTGCGGCCCGCCCCCTTGTTTTGCTCTGTTTTCCGCACCCATGCCTGCCTCCCAGATATCCTCTCCTCCCCCCTGCCTAGTTAATGGCGGCGGCTGTGGACCTATGCACCCACGGATGGGTGTGCCTGAGGCAAGCCCATCTGCACCCATCCGTGACCTGAACGCGACCAGCACCTGCACCCCTGGTCCTGCCACCCGCCGCCTCTACACAGCAGATGAACTCATCGCACTCATCCCAGGACGCAACAACAACTGCAAGCAAGCAGCTCCAGGCAACACACATAGGGGGTCATTACAACATTTGTGGTAAAAGCTGCTTAACGCCATGCAGAAGACCGCCAACACACCGCCGTGGCCGCGGAATTCCACCACAGCAATTACGACCCACTGCTCAGAATCCGCCAAAATTCAGACACCCACAGAAGTCCGCCACACCAAAGGTCAGTGATAAACTGGCGTGAACAAAACTTCCACTGTCACGCCAACAGAAATATGCCCACACTATCACGACCCACAAATCCACGCATGTTTACAAAACACTGCCACATTGGGCAAATCGAAATACACACACCTGATACACATACACACACCACTCCCACACACCCAATACAATATAAAACACACACCCACATCACCCACAAACACCTATGACAACAATTGAGAACGAAGCACAGAGAGAGACACTACAAACTACTACCAAGCATCCACAGGCACACAATACCATCACCCACATAACTTCCACGCACTTCACACAACATACCACTAAATATCACCCCACTTATCACTACACACACCACCCCACACATCACCCACACCACCCCATGGCACGGCAAAGACACCCCAGGTTCTCTGAGGAGGAGCTCAGGGTCATGGTGGAGGAAATCATCCGGGTAGAGCCACAGCTATTCGGATCACAGGTGCAGCACACCTCCATAGCTAGGAAGACGGAGCTATGGCGAAGAATAGTGGACAGGGTCGACGCAGTGGGACAGCACCCAAGAAATAGGGATGACATCAGGAAGATGTGGAATGACATACGGGGGAATGTGTGTTCCGTGGTCTCAAGACACCACCTTGCGGTTCAGTGGACTGGCGGCGGACCCCCACCTCCTCCCCCACAACTAACAACACGGGAGGAACAAGTCTTAGTGATTCTGCATCCTGAGGGCTTCGCAGGAGTAGATGGAGGAATGGACTCTGGTAAATCAAATCTTAACTATTACATTCCCCACCCTACCTGCATGCTATCACATACCCCCACCCTCGCCCTCACCCCCATCACTCCAACTCCTCACAAATGTCCCACTATCACAAACCACACATCCCAAACTCAAGCCCTGCATGCAACACCAAAGCATGGACACCCATCACCAATGCATGGCTACTGCACATACCCATACACCCCCCTAAAACACCATCACACAAGGTCCCACACAGGAATCAAAGCACTGAGGTACACAGTCACCCACCCATTGCACACCATGGCACACACAGATGCAATAAACATCCTTTAATACCCCTGCAGGACCCCTACCCAATATCACCGGACAGGAGGGTCCACACATGTCCACACCACCAACAGAAGAGGCCCACAGTGATGACAGCAGCTCTGTCCAACTGGATCCAGATGACCAGCCTGGCCCATCTGGGACCTCGGAACAGTCGGTTCCCCTCACACTGGCACAGGCCACCACAGAGCTTCCCCCCTCTGGAAACACCAGCACAGAACCCACCCAGCGGGCCCATACCTCTGTCCCCAGGACACGTCAATCAGCAGTGTGTCTACCACTACAGGGAACCCAGGCTAACCCACCACCCCAACAAAAACAGGAACCTGGGGGCAGTGGCAGTGGGCACACAGTCCAGCGGGCCCATACCTCTGTCCTCAGGACACGTCAATCAGCAGTGTGTCTACCACTACAGGGAACCCAGGCTAACCCACCACCCCAACAAAAACAGGGACCTGGGGGCAGTGGCAGTGGCACACAGTCCAGGGGACAGAGGGCCAGGAACACAGGGGAACTGGGATGGCTGCTGTGCAACAGGGGGAGGACAGGCCCAGGGAACCCACTCTCTACGAGGCCCTCTCCAACATCATGGGAGCGTACCATCATTCCCAGGAGATAATGGCAATGGTACTGGACAAGTTTCAGGAGACCCAGTGGCTGCAGGAGGAACAGTATTTGGGGTTCAGGGAGGAACTCAGATCCATCAACTCCACCCTGGGCACCATCGTAGGGGTGCTGAAGGAAGTCCTCAACACCAGGAGGGACACTGTGGCACAACAAGGGGCCCCTGACACTAGCCGAGACGATGAAATGCCCACCACCTCCGCTGGCACTAGTGGACAGGAGGCACCACACCAGCACCCCACCCCCTGCAGACGGAGAACCACCCCGCAAACGGTCCCTGAGATCCAGGGGAAAGACAGAGAGCGATGCCAAGACCATCGCCAAGAAATGAGACAACCCTGATTGTCATCCTTTTGTCCCACCTTATCACCCTCTCCATCCTTAAACTGCCCCAGCTCCACTTCCTATGCCCCTTTGGACAATGCACCTGTGAGACTAATAGACTGGACTCTGCAATGGACATTCCTCCACCATCACCCCTCAGCATTTTACAACTCCCTCCACTATTTAGCACTAAAATAAACACCCTTAAAGCACAAAACAATCTGGAGTCTGTCTGTGATTTTTGAATTAGTGTATTAGCAATTACAGTGTTAAAATGCTCTTTCAATTGTAATGTCAACATACCTATGTCACACAGCTCTAGTCCATGAGGAAACAAAGCAGATGTCACACAGTTGGACCCACATCTGTGAAATCGTAAGGGAAAGTGACAATTCAGTACTATACACTGGGTGAAAACGACAGACAGTAGAGAGGTAGTAGTGTTGAAGTACCTGTAGTAGGCAGGTTTGTCTTCTTACCTGTGTCTCACTGGAAGTATTGCAGGATCACAAAGTTCCTGCTGTCGATGTCCTCTTCTTCTGCTTCCTCGTCTTCACTGTCCACAGGTTCCAGAGCTGCCAAAACACCTCCATCTGGACCGTCCTCCTGCAGAAAAGGCACCTGTCGTCGCAAAGCTAAGTTGTGAAGCACACAGCAGGCCACGATGATCTGGCACACCTTCTTTGGTGAGTAAAATAGGGATCCACCTGTCATATGGAGGCACCTGAACCTGGCCTTGAAGAGGCCAAAGGTCCGCTCTATAATCCTCCAGGTTCGCCCATGGGCCTCATTGTAGCGTTCCTCTGCCCTTGTCCTGGGATTCCTCACTGGGGTCAGTAGCCATGACAGGTTGGGGTAGCCCGAGTCACCTGCAAATGTTGAGGGACAACTGTTAGACACACACTAACCATTAGGGACAACCCCAGACCCAGACAACTATTCACACTGTACATGGTCCTTGTCCTCACCTAATAGCCACACACAGTGTCTCTGGAGTTGCCCCATCACATAGGGGATGCTGCTATTCCTCAGGATGTAAGCGTCATGCACTGAGCCAGGTAATTTGGCATTAACATGGGAGATGTACTGGTCGGCTAGACACACCATCTGCACATTCATCAAATGATAACTCTTCCGGTTTCTGTACACCTGTTCACTCCTGCGGGGGGTACCAAAGCCACATGTGTCTCATCAATGGCACCTATGATGTTGGGGATGTCTCCCAGGACATAAAAATCATATTTCACTGTAGGCAAATCCTCCACCTGAGGGAAAACGATGTAGCTCCGCATGTGTTTCAGCAGTGCAGACAACACTATGGACAACACGTTGGAAAACATAGGCTGGGACATCCCTGATGCCGTGGCCACTGTTGTTTGAAATGACCCACTTGCAAGGAAATGGAGTACTGACAGCACCTGCACTTGAGGTCGGATTCCTGTGGGATGGCGGATAACTGACATCAGGTCTGGCTCCAGCTGGGCACACAGTTCCTGGATTGTGGCACGGTCCTTCCTGTAGGTGATGATCACATGTCTTTCCTCCATTGTCGACAGGTCCACCAGCTGTCTGTACACCGGAGGATACCGCCATCTCCTCACATGTCCCAGCAGACGGTGCCTATGAAGGACAACAGCGAACACAGAGTCAACAAACTCGGAGGTACGTACACACAGCTTACACAGAACACGATTAATAATTTGAAATTTGCATGTATGAGTGTTGAGGCAAGGCCTAGGTATGTGTGACGCAGTTAAAAATTAAGCCATGTGGGCCCCTGAAATGGCGGCTGCCTGACCTGTAAAGTGGGACAATGGGATGTGAGGTAACTGCGCTGGCATTGTACACCGTCGCGGTAGGCGGTCGAAGACCGCAGCGCAATTCTGCATTGGTTAACATTGGACCCTATGGCCACCAGGAGCCAATGACGATGTATGCCGGCAGTGACGGTACGCACCGCCGTGGACGTGACCGCCATTTTCTATCTGTTCAATCACTCTATACTTGATCTTCGACAGGAGAGGACCTACACTGCAATTGCTGCTGTGACCTCAGTCTGGAAGAGACAATGGCTCGTGCGTCTGGGGAAAGGGCCCCTGCCTTCACATCAGAGGAGTTGGAGAAACTCGTGGATGGGGTCCTCCCCCAGTACATGCTACTCTACGGTCCCCCAGACAAACAGGTTAGTACACTGGGAGCATGCTGTATGGGCTATGCCTGTGTGGAGTGGGGTGGATGAAAGATGGGGGGGAGATTGAGGCGTGCATGAAACAACTGTGAGTGCATGTGCCACATGGCATGGGTAGGGATGGGGGCCAATGACTGTGACGGTGCAGTTGGTAATAACTTCTCTTTTCCCCCTGTACAATTCATGTAGGTCAGCGCCCACCACAAGAAGGATGTTTGGCGTGCCATCGCCAAGGACGTCCGGACCCTGGGGTTCTATCACAGACAGAGCACCCACTGCGGTAAGAGATAGGAGAACATTCGCCGCTGGAGCAAGAAGACGGCGGAGGCCCAGCTGGGGATGGCCTCCCAATTTGGGAGGGGTGCCCGTCGCACAATGACCCCCCTGGCAGTGGCGTACCCGGAGTTGGATGGGCGCTTGAGGGCATCACAGCAGCCACAAGGGGGTGAGTACACTCCCATTCAGCTGATTCAGCGCGCAGTGGAGGCGTCTGGGTGGGGTCGGTGTGCTGTGGGTTTCCCTAGGCCAGGGCGAGTGTGCTAGTTAGGTCCCCTTCTTCTGGCAGACCCTGTGGCACCCCACCCTGCCTGTGTACAGTTCCAACTACACCTAGTCAGGCTCCTGTGACATCCATGTGTGCAGGTGCCAGCCATAGCCTTGTAGGCCATGTCCCAGGGACTGAACAGTGGACTCCAAGTGTGCGGCGTAGTGCAGGAGGCTTCTGTGTCTGTCGTGTCCGCCAACGGTAGCGGTAATGCATGCACTCAACATGTCTTTCTTCTGTCGTCCCCCCCCTTTTTGTGGTCTCCCTGTTCTTGTGTGCATTAGCATCATCAGGCGGAGGAGCAGTGGCACCGGAGCACGAGGGGGCTGCATTCCACATGGCCATGGAGGGCCACACTACGGACTCGGACTTCACCAGTGGGACGGAGGGCGAGGGGAGCTCCACGGTGGGGACAGGAGCTGAGACCAGCGACAGGGACTCATCCTCTGATGGGAGCTCCCTTGTGGTGGCGGCCACATCTGTGCCCCCCGCATCTAGAGGTACAGCCGCCACACCCCACCAGCACCGCCCTCCCAGCAGCCCCTCAGCCTTTGCCCCATGCCCGCTCACCAAGGAGGGTGGGCATCACCTTCGCCCCAGGCACCTCAGGCCCTGCCCCAGTCACCCCTGCTGCCCTCAGTGAGGGGCCATTGACCTCCTCAGGTCCCTCACTGTTGGGCAGTCTACCATCTTGAATGCCATCCAGGGTGTAGAGAGGAAGTTGCAACAAACAAATGCATTCCTGGAGGGCATTCATTGTGGTCAGGCAGCCCTTCAGCGAGCTTTTCAGACTCTGGCCTCATCACTGATGGCAGCTATTGTCCCTGTCTCTAGCCTCCCCCCTCCAACTACCTCCACCCAGACCCACACCCCTGTACCTCAGCCTACCCCAAGCACACCATCAGACCAGTATGCACACAAGTCAACACACAAGGGAAGCTCTGGCAAACATAAGCACCACACACCCCACAGGCACTCACGCAAGCATCACACACATGCAGACACACCAACATCCACTGCCTCCACTGTGTCCCCATCCTCCTCGTCTCCTTCCTCCCTCCCAGTCTCGTCTCCACTCACACCTGCAAGCACAACATCTACAGCCACTACTTCCTTCACCAACACACACACCACCACACCCCACTCATGTGCAGTCACCACCCCCACTACCATTCACACATCCCCTGTCTCCTCTCCCAGTGTGACTGTGACACCCCCTCCCAAAATACACAAACGCAGGCACACACCCACCCAACAGCCATCCACCTCACGACAGCCCCCAGCGCATGAACCTTCACCGAAATTCACCAAACAAACACCTCCTACAACCACAACCTATTCCTCCGTTCCCAAACCCCCTTCAGCTACCCGTCCCAGTGTTCCCAAGAAACTTTTCCTGTCCACCCTTGACCTCTTTCCCTCACCTCCCCCACCCCGTCAGTCTCCTAGGGCCCGACTCTCCAGGTCCCAACCTAGCACCTCAACCACACCATCTCCGGGACCAGTGGTGCCAGTAGTCACCGAATTCTGGAGTGCACCAGGCACCAGGGCAGCCAGTGTGGCAAGGAGCCACAGCACGGATAGTCCCCCACCTGTCAAGCATCAAAAGTTGGCCAGTGCGGGGCGGGAAAGGGGGAAGACTCCAGCCACCAAAGCCACTCCCAGGGGTACAGGTGGGACTGTGGATTCAGCTGCGACACCTTCCAAGGTGGGGAAGGGGCAGAAGAAACTCAGCAAAGTCTGGGAAGAGCAGCACGGTGAAGAAGACCGCCATCATCCCCGCTGCCCAGGAGGCCACCGCCATCATCACCGCAGCCCAGGAGGCCATCGCCATCATCCCCGCTGCCCAGGAGGGCACCGCCATCATCCCCGCTGCCCAGGAGGCCACTGCCATCATCCCCGCTGGGCCAGACAGGACCGCCAGCACCAGCCCTGCAGGGCCAGAAAGGACCGCTAGCACCAGCCCCTCAGGGCCAGAATTACCGCCAGCACCAGCCCCGTAGGGCCAGAAAGGACCGCCAGCACCAGCCCCAGCCCCGCAGGGCCAGAAAGGACCGCCAGCACCAGCCCCGCAGGGCCAGACAGGACCGCCAGCACCAGCCCCGCAGAAAGGACCACCAGCAGCTGAGTCGCTGGGCCAGACAGGACCGCCAGCAGCTGAGTCGCTGCCAAGGACCCCGCCGCAACAAGCACTGCTGAACAGGACACCGCCGCCACAAGCACCGCTGCCAAGGACACAGCTGTCACAAGCACTGCTGAACAGGACACCGCCGCCACAATCACCCCTGCCAAGGACACCGCCGCCACAAGCACCGCTGAACAGGACACCGCCGCCACAAGCACTGCTGACAAAGACACCGCCACCACAAGCACCACTGACCCATGAGCACCAAGGGCACTGACGCTACTGTGTCTGCCACAAGCAGGATGAAGCACTCTGGGCACTAAGCCCCCTCCAGAACCTGTGGAGATTCACATCCACTACCTCAGTCCTTGGCAGGATGAAGCACTGTGGGCACTACGTCCCATCCAGAACCTGTGGAGATTCACATCAACTACCTCTGTCCTTGGCATGATGAAGCACTCTGGGCACAAAGCCCCCTCCAGAACCAGTGGAGAAAGACATCCGCTACCTCTGTCCTTGGCAGGATGGTGCACTCTGGGCACAAACCCCCCTCCAGAACCAGTGGAGACTGTTATCCACTTGAGAGACGGTGGCTTTGCACTCCCCAGGATTGAACAGTGGGCAAACCACCCACTGTAGAGACTTGAGAGACTGTGGCTTTGCACTCCCCAGGATTGAACAGTGGGCAAACCACCCACTGTAGAGACTTGAGAGACTGTGGCTTTGCACTCCCCAGGATTGAACAGTGGGCAACCCACCCACTGTAGAGACTTGAGAGACTGTGGCTTTGCACTCCCAAGGACTGGACAGTGGGCATGTGGCCCCCTCGTGGATTTGGTATTGTGCACACAACCAGCTGAGGTGCCCCCCCTTTCCCTTCCCCCTGAGGTGCCTGTTTTATTTCTATCTGATGCCCCTGCAGTGTTCTCTCCGTCATGTTCGGGTACTGGGTGTGGGACTTCAATGGAGCAATACCTGGACTACTATTCTTGGTGTATATATAAGTTAATAGTGTATATATATTTTTGAGTACTGGATTTTATTATATTACAATGGTTACACTAATTTCCTTTTGTCTTTGCATTCTTCCAAGGTGCTTGGGGGGTGTAACTGTAATGTATCCTGCTGTATTAGTGTGTGTGTTGTAGTGGGTGAGGGTGGGGTGTTGCGTGTTGTGTGTGTGTGTCCCTGTTTTTTCCCTCCCTCTCCCCTGTGTCGTAGGTGCAGTACTCACCATGGTCTTCTCCACCAGCGTTTGTGCTCCTGGTAGAGGCGCAAGAAGATAAGGGCAGGGAAAATGTGCAGCTCTGGTTCCATGGCGTCCTGGTTCCTCGTGGGGTGTCTAGAGGAGAGCGTTTTCCCTTCGAAGTCCTGTTTCCGCAGTGTTTTTGTTCGCGGTGAATCCGCCCCGGAAAAGGTGGCGGATTGGTATGTTGTGATACTGTGGGCGGTACATTGTCCTCCGCCTGTCTGTTGGCAGTGACCACCATTCTGTTTGTTTGTACCGCCTTGGCGGTCGGAGTGTTAAAGTGGCTGTCTTTGTTGGCGGTTTCCGCCACAGTCATAATACCATGGAGGGAACCGCCACTTTAACACCGTCCGCCAGGGTTGTAATGACCACCATAGTCTCTTCAGCTGCCTCCACTGCCGTCAAACCTGCATCACCACCAAGGGTCGGGACCCAGCACAACCCACCAGCAACAACTCACCGAACCCAAAACCCCTGAAGTGCATCCTCCTCAACGTCTGCTCCCTCCAGAAACATGCCACCGGAATCTGGGACCTCTTCAACAGCATCACCGGAGGTCGCATTCCTCACCGAGACCTGGACCAACAACACCTCAGGCCCAGACATCGCCATCACCATCCCCCCAGGGGTACAAGATCACCCTGAAAGATCGCCCTCAGCCACCCTGGCAGGGAATTGCCATTGTTGAAAGGTCCAACCTCCACCTGAACACACACTTCGAAGACTCAAAAGAAGCCACTGACCTGATGGAACACCTCCACTTCAAGCTACACACCTGCCCTACATCCACCATCTGGGGAACCATCATCCACCACCCTCCTGGACCCTGCACACCTTTCGCTGACTTCATCACTGTCTTAATTTCCACACAAGCCATTGCAGCCACCAACTACACCATTCCGGGAGATCTCAACTTCCACCTCGTGAAACCACAAGACCCCAACACGCATCCCTCCTAGACAACCACCACGACATAGGACTTTGACAGATTGTGACAGAACAAACACACTCGGCAGGACACACCCTCAATCCCAGCTTTACTACAGGAACCTCTGCCACTTTCTGTCATACCACGAAACCCCCATGGACAGATCACTGATGCATCCACTTCATCTTCAACTCACCCACCATCACCAGACCCCAACTCCAGCCATTGCATAGAAACTGGAAAAGAATAACCGACGATCAGCTCACTGCCGCCCTCGCCATCGCAGCACCCACCATCGCACGCAACGATGACCCAAACAACACAGCACGCACCTTCCACAAGTGGATCACTGACTGCGTCAACACCATAGCCCCTCTCAAAAAGAACAACAACACCCACACAAAGAGAGCCAGCTCGTTCACCCCCGAACTCCGGGAATCAAGAAAACCTGTCACTGCCTTGAGAAAATCTGGAGAAACACTAAATCCTCAGAAGCCCATTGCATCTTCAAAGCCACCACCACCACACACCACCATCTCATCAGAAACACCAGAAAGGAGGCTATCCAAGACAGGATCTCCTCACAAGCACACAACAGCAAGGAACTCTTCAACATCATCAAGGAGTTCACCCAACCCAACAGCGAAACAATGGACATCCCACCCTCACAGGACCTATGCGACAAACTTAACACTTACTTCCACCATAAAATCAAGACAATCTACAACAGTTTCAACAAGGACAACCTAAGTGCAGAACCCCTCTGTCCTACCACTGATGCCAACAAACCCACACTCTCCTCCTGGACACCCCTCTCCACCGATGATACTCTGAAAACCAGGAAGTCCATACACTCCGGGGCCCCCACGGACCCATGTCCCATCATGTCTTCAACAGAGCTGCAGACACCATTGCCCCCAAGCTCCGCCTCACCATCAACTGCTCTCTAGCTGCCATCACCTTTCCTGACAACTGGAAACACGCCAAGATCAACCCCCTCCTCAAGAAAACCTCGGCTGACCCCAACGATCTCAAAAATGTCAGGCCCATCTCCCTACTTCCATTTCCTGTGAAAATCATAAAAAAGCAGTCAACAGCCAACTCACCACGTTTTTAGAAAGCCACAACATCCTCAACATCTCCCAATCCGGATCCAGGTCAAAACACAGCACAGAAACGGTCCTCCTGTCTGCAACAGACGACATCCAATCCCTACTGGACAAGGGAGAGATGGCGGCACTCATCCTACTTGATCTCTCGGCAGTGTTCGTAACAGTCTCCCATCACACCCTGATAAGAAACCTCCACGTAGTCGGCATTAGAGACAAGGCTCTCGACCGGATCCAATCCTTCCTCTCTGGCAGAATGCAACAAGTGAGGCTCGCCCCCTACCTCGCAGAACCCACACCCACCATCTGCGGATTACCCCACGTATTCTCCCTCAACCCCACGCTGTTTAAAGTCTACAAGGCCCCGCTAGCCACCATCAGGAGAAGCTACGGAATAAAAATAATCTCCTACACTGATGACACCCAACTCATCCTCTTCAATGAACCACAGAAGGCCAGACACAACTCCCACGAGGGCATGAAAGCAGTCGCCAACTGGATGAGAGATAGCTGCCTTCAACTCAACACAAAAAAGACCGAGGTACTCATCCTGGGCCCTCAACGCAATGCATGTATCGACTCCTGGTGGCCACCCACCCTCAGGAACCCACCCACCCCACCAGCCAAGACTGCAACCTCGGAATCATCCTGGACCCCGACCTCAGCATGAACAATCAGATCAACTCAGTCACCTCCACCTGCCTCTACACTCCTAGCCTCCTACACAAGACCTTCAAATGGATCCCTCTCAAGGATAGAAAGACAATCACACACACCCTCATCACCAGCAGACTGGACTACGGCAACTCATTCTACGCTGGAATCAACCAAAAACTCACCCTCAAATTGCAAAACATCCAGAACGCCGCCGTCAGATTGATCCTTGACCTACCCTGACACTGCCACATCTCACAACATACACGCACACTGCACTGGCTCCCCATTGAGAAAAGAATCACTTTCAAAATCCTCACTTACGCACACAAAGCCCTCCATACACCGGACCTGCCTACCTCAACCAGCAACTCAACTTCCACGTACCCCACTGGACCATACGCTCAGCCCAGCTCTCTCTCGCAGAAGAGGACGCTCCTTCTCCTACCTCGCCACCACCGCCTGGAATGCCCGACCAATCCACATAAGACAAACTACCTCCCTCCCCAGCTTCATGAAGGAACTGAAGACATGGCTTTTTAATCCACCTCCGGTACTTGCTACACCCCGCCCTCCCTCCCCCCCAACAGTGCCTTGAGACCCTAACGGGTGAGTAGCTGCGCTTTAATAAACTCTGATTGATTGAAAGCGGTGGTTTTGGAGGCAATGTGCACTGCTCCAGGAGGTTTCCATGCAATGGCAAAGATGCACAGGTTCCAATGAAGATGAGTGGGTTCTGGTAGTTGCAGAATGTTATATTCACTTTCAAGGGCCCTGGACTGGGTTGACACCATCAGACAGAGCAAGGCATGCAGAAAAAGAAATTGTGGTGCTGTTTGTAGACTGCCAGCAAGGCAGCACAGCAGAAAAGTACTTCTGCCAAAGCAGCAGTCCAGAGTGGCAGTTCTTATGGTAGCAAAACAGTCCTTCTTCCTGGCAGAGTTCTTCACAGGTCAAGTAGTGTACTAGTTTGGTATGGTCAGAGGTCCAGAAAACTGGAACCAAATATTATCAGACTGAAATATTGATTCCCAAGTATAGTTTACCAATATGTCATCCCACTGGAGTTAACAATAGAGAATTTACACATAATGGCACAATATGTATGTAGGGTATTGATACATGCTATTTCTGTGTGATGATATTTTTAGGAATAATATTATAACATGCTACGTAAAGCAAAGCAACAGTCTAGTGACAGTCCACAGTTCTGCTTTTATAGAGTTGCCATCCAATGCACACCAGGGCGAAATGGAAACACAATATGCTCTTTTTCATGTAAACCACATATACATCAACACACAATTTTTACATATGGCCAGACATGATAAGGCAAGCAGACCAATTTATGGGGACATGATTGATCTTTAAGTAGGGAATTTCAGTGGGAATTGTCCACCTACAGGTGTAGAAACAAAGGGGGTCATTCTGACCCTGGCGGTCCATGACCGCCATGGCGGAGGGCAGCGGAAGCACCGCCAACAGGCTGGCGGTGCTTCCTAGGCAATTCTGACCGCAGCGGTAAAGCCGCGGTCAGAAAAGGGGAGCCGGCGGTTTCCCGCCGGTTTCCCGCTGGCCCAGGGAATCCGCCATGGCGGCGCTGCTTGCAGCACCGCCATGGGGATTCCGACCCCCTTCCCGCCAGCCTGTTTCTGGCGGTGTCCACCGCCAGAACCAGGATGGCGGTAACGGGTGCCGTGGAGCCCCCTAACAGGGCCCCACAAAGATTTTCACTGTCTGCTTTGCAAACAGTGAAAATCGCGACGGGTGCCACTGCACCCATCGCACCCCTGCAACTCCGCCGGCTTCATTCGGAGCCGGCTTCATTGTTGAAGAGGCTTTCCCGCTGGGCCGGCCGGCTGTCTTCTGGCAGTCGCCCGCCGGCCCAGTGGGAAAGCCGGAATGGCCGCCGCGGTCTTTCGGCGGGAACCGCTTGGCGGGCGGCGACCGCCGCGGTCAGAATGACCCCCAAAGTCCTTTGCCTTTCTACTACGAAGCCATTACCATCACTTCCTGTTGCAGTATAGTTTGGGTTGAAGAGGCAGTAGCAACTGGATGGAGGAGTGCAGACAGAGCAACTCTGGCCACTCAAGCACCTCATGGATGTCAAACATCAACAAAAAAGAAGGCGCTCTTCAATGGATTTGCATGATTGCTAAGTTCACTAGAGGAAAATGAAGAGCTAGCTGGAAACAAATGAACAATGCAGGTATACAGAGCTTCTCTAAACTATGCAACCGCGTTAGCCTTCATTTCTAACATTGACACTGTCTTTTGTCGTGTGGGAAGAGATGCAGGATGCTAAGTATATAGGGTATTGGGCTTTAGGGATAGTTTATGGACAGCAAGAAGCCGGGAATTGTTTTTGGAAGGGAGTACACCACCGATGTAGCCCAAAAAGAATAAAAAGATGAAAAATTGTTTTTGTCTTAAAAAATGCAGCAATAAAGGCTATTGTGTGCCGCAAAATTTTCCATTCTTGTGCCCCACATTGATTAGGACATTTCGGCCTTCCAGGGGTCAACTAGGAAAAAACTTTAATGATATTTTACCAATATCATGGCAGTTCTACATTTATTACCCTACGATTCACAGCAGAAAAGCCTAGGTTTGGATTCTAGAGAAGAATAAAATCCCCACCTAGAACCACTACAAGAGAAATACCATAAATGACTAAAACACTTCAACCAATTGTTCGGGTTTCTCCTCCTTAGAAGTGTGAATTGTAGCAAATGTGAAACAACTACTACCTATTGAGCCGTTAAGCCAAGCCGGCTACTATTTTTACCTACCTGGGAAGCTAAAATCTCCTCTTGCACTTAATGCTGAAAATCCCCTCACCTCTATGGGCTGCAGTCGATGAGGAGATTTTTTCAAACCCTGACCATTTCTGACACATATGAAAATCAGTCAGAATCCATTACATAGGTCTCTTCAATGCAGATTAAGTATCAGACATGGTCTAATATTCATTTTTACGCAACTTTCCATTTATCGCTAGTGTTTAGGCCGTTGGCATTGAGTGAGAGTAACTTTGGCTCTACCCCCTCCCATTTCCATCTAGATTGAGGAAGTTCTATGTAGCTCAAGAGACCTATATAATCAAATATTTCATGCAGTTCAATATCTAAACACATCCTCCGGGCATATAACCTAGAGAACTTAAATATTTCAGATATTTCTACAAAAACAATCCCAAATTGGGTTGAAGTGACCATAAATGCAACAAAAATCTGTAAATTGCCTATGCTCCAATAAGTGCCAAAGGACTAATTTCACTATTATCTAACAAAACTGCACCCTGGGCCCCTATAAGTGTACTTCAACTTTCAAAAATCAGTGCTGAGTTAGAAGGATATGTCTCACAATCCTCTTACTGTCCCTTCCTAAATACCTGATAGACATCTTTATAAACATTGAACCTGAGTTATAAGAGTGCTGAAGTGCAAAAGACAGTAGACAGAAGGCAAAGGACTCATCTCTGGAGACTCAAAGAACAACCATGAAGCCATGGAGCCTGAACTGCAGATCTTTCCCATGCCGGTCTACCTCCTCCTACACCAGGAATACCAACGTTGGCGACGACGACCATGGTGAGTACTGCTGCCTAGCACACAGGGGAGGGGGTAGGAAAAAGAGAGTGACACACACACACGCAACACACAACATACCCACCCCCAACACCATACACCCAAACAGATATAACAATATTACATATCCACCCCGTACCCCTCAGGAATAACGCAAGGACAAAAGGAAGTGATTAAAGTGAGTGTAATAAGATAAAATATTAGAAATACGTCCTCAAAAATCAAAAACGTATTTACAGATATACAAATGGAGGGACACTGCACAGTCCATAATGTCCGTGGGACAGAGGGCCATATCACATAGGCCAAGGCCCCACTTGACTCCTGCCTCAACACGAAGTGAACACTGCTGGGGCATCAGGTCGAAAATACACAGGGACCTCAGGGGGAAGAGGAATGGGGGGTCACCTCAGCCGGAAGATGATACAATGCCACTGGTCCTGGATGGGGCAACATGCTCTCTGCGATGTCCTGGGGAGTGCAAAGCCACAGTCTCTCAAGTAAGTGGTTTGCCTACTGCTTGCTCCTGGGGAGTGAAAAGCCACAGTCTCTCAAGTGGGTGGTTTGCCCACTGCTTGGTCCTGGGGAGTGCAAGGGCACAGTTTCTCTAGTGGGTGGTTTGCCCACTGCTTGCTCCTGGGCAGTGCAAGGCCACAGTCTCTCAAGTGGGTAGTTGACCCACTGCTTGCTCCTAGGGAGTCCAAGGCCACAGTCTATCAAGTGGGTGGTTGGCCCACTGCTTGCTCCTGGTGAGTGCAAGTCCACAGTCTCTCAAGTGGGTGGTTTTCCCTCTGCTTGCTCCTGGGGAGTGCAAGGCCACAGTCTCTCAAGTGGGTGGTTTGCCCACTGCTTGGTCCTGGGGAGTGCAAAGCCATAATCTCTAGTAGATGCCTTCTTCCACTGGTTCTGGAGGGGGCCTTGTGCCCAGTGTGCTTTATCCTGGAAAGGAGGGGGTAAGTGGATGCCTTCTTCCACTGTTTCTGGAAGGGGCCTTGTGCCCAGTGTGATTCATCCTGGCAAGGAGGGGGTGAGTGGATGCCTTCTTCCACTGGTTCCAGAGGTGGCCTTGTGCCCAGTGTGCTTCATCCTGGGAAGGATGGGTCGAGTGGATGGCATCTCCATTGGTTCTGGAGGGGGCCTCTTGCCCAGTGCACTTCATCCTGGGAAGGATGGGGTGAGTGGATGGCTTCTTCAACTGGTTCTGGAGGGGGCATTGTGCCCTGTGATGCAGATCTTTGGGAGTGCAAGGTCACAGTCTCTCAGATGGGTGTCATACCCACAAGGATTACAGTGGCAGGATGCATAACACTCCATGGAGGCAGGACTACAGTCCATCCACCGGTGGCAGTGGTGTTGCTGCCAGTGGTGGGGGGAGGCTCCAGCCCTTCCCCTGCAGCCTCGGACGGCTGCCCACTGGGGATGCTGCTGCTGGCAGTGGTGCTGGTGGTGGTGCATGTGGCGGTGCAGGTGGTGGTGCTGGTGGCAGTGCTGCCAGTGGTGGGGGAGGCTCCAGCCCTTCCCTTGCAGCCTCGGAGGGCTGCCCACTGGGGCTGCTGCCAGTGGTGCTGGTGGCAGTGCTGGTGGCGGTGCTGCCAGTGGAGGCTCCAGCCCTTCCCTTGCAGCGTTGAACGGCTGAAGTGCCATGGTTTGGTAGTGGGGGCTCAGATCTGGTCAAAGCACCCGGCCTCCTGTCCCTCCTGCCTGCAGAGGCAGTCCCTTTGCCCTGTCCCTTGGCAGCTGGTGGTGCCTCCTTGCCCTTGCTGTGTGGTGGTGACTCCTTTCTCTTCCCCTTGGCAGGTGTTGAAGGCACACTGCCAGTACTGATGGGTGTCTCCTTGGAGCCTCTCACACCTGCAGTAGCTGCCGAAACTACAGTGGCCATGGACTGGGTGGCTGAGGTACTGGCCTGGGTTCTGCTCACCCTGACCCAAAGTGAAGGACGGGGGAGGGGTATGGAAGAGGTCAAGGGTGGAGAGGAAAAGCTTCTTAGGGACACTGGGGGGAAGAGGGGGAAGGTTGTAGGAGGTGTCTTTCTGCTGTGTTTGGGTGCAGATGCATGGGCTGGATGCTGTTGTGAGGTGGATGGCTGTTGGGTGTCTGAGTGCTTGCGTTTGGGTACTTTGGGAGGAGGGGGCACAGACATAGTGGGAGAGGACACAGGGGACATGTGCATGGATGTGGGGGTGGTGACTGCCGGTGAGGGGCGTGTACTGATAGGCGTGATGTTGGTAGTGGCTGAGGATGTAGTGCATGCAGGTGTGAGTGGAGACACTACTGGGAGGGAGGTAGATGATGAGGAGGAGTGGGACACAGTGCAGGCAGTGGATGTTGGTATGTTTGCTTCTGGATGGTGTTTGAGTGAGTGCCTGTGGGATGATGTGTGGTGCGTGTGTTTGCCTGAGCCACTCCTGTGTGTTGTCTTGGGTGCATGCTGGTCTGAATGTGTGCTTGGGATAGGTTGGGGTTCAGGGGAATGGGACTGGGACTGGGTAGAGGAAGTTGGAGGGGGGAGGCTAGAGACAGGGACAATGGCTGCCTGCAGGGAGGAGGCCAGAGCCTGGAATGATATATGTTGTGCCGCCACACCAGAGTGAATGCCCTCCAGGAATGCATTTGTATGTTGTAAATGCCCTGCCAGCCCCTTGATGGCATTCACAATGGTTGACTGCCCAACAGAGATGGATCGCAGGAGGTCAATGGCCTCCTCACCCAGGGCAGCAGGGCTAACTGGGGCAGGGCCGGAGGGGTCTGGGTCGAAGTAGATTCCCATCCTCCTGGGTGAGCAGCACACAAAAAGTCACAGAGGAGCTGCTGGGAGGGCGGTGCTGGTATGGGGGTGGCAGCTCTATCTGTAGTTGGGGTGGCCACAGAGGTATCCGCCACCACCAGGGAGCTTCCATCGGAGGAGGTAAAACTTTCAGAACTGTCCCCTCCTGTCTCTGCCTTGGTGCTCCCCTCGCCATCCGTCCCTCTGGTGCCCTCACTGTCGGTGGATTCGGCCTCCTGGGCCCTGTGGGATGCAGCCCCCTCCATCACCGGTGCCTCTGCTCCTCCGCCAGATGATACTAATGCACACAAGGACAGGGTGACAAAACAAAAAGGGGTGAAGAGACAGTGGATACACTTGTTCAATGCCAGCAACAACACCACAGTTGGCAGACACAATACAAAGGGGACAGCCCTACGCACTAGGCAATGCACTACCAGTCTCAATGCTAGTTTCCAGGCCATGGACAGTAATACCTAACGCCAGTTGCAACATACCTGAGACCCACAGATCCCTGCCCAGTAGTGGATGCCCACTAGCTTGTTTGGGGGTGGAGTGCATCAGCTCCTGGCTAACATGGAACCTACCCTGCAATGCCCGGCCTGGCCTAGGGGCACCAACAGGCGCACATCCCCCACCCAGATACCACCCCTCCACATGCAAGTACTATATTGGGAACTGTACTCACCCCCTTTTGGCTGCTGTGATGCCCTCAAGCGCTCATCCAGCTCCGGATAGGCCACCGCAAGTATGAGGAGTGAGGAATGCCAGGACAAGGGCAGAGGAACGTTACAATGAGGCACATGGGCGAAGAAGAAGAATTATAGAACAAACCTTTGGTCTCCTGAAGGCCAGGATTCAGTGCCTCCATCTAACAGGTAGTTCCCTGTGCTACTCACCCAAGAAGGTGTGCCAGATTATAGTGGCATGTTGCATGTTGCACAACCTTGTCTTGAGATGCCAGGTGACTTTTCTGCAGGAGGATGAGACTGGAAATGGGCGTGTGGCAGCAGTGGAGCCTGTGGACAGTAACGAAGAGGAAGCAGAGGATGACGATGTGGATGACAGGACATCTATCATTCGACAGTACTTCCAGTGACACACAGGTAAGACACTGTAACTTCACCTTCCATTACAGTTTTGTGTTGTAAATTTCCACTGACAGGATGCGGTTCCCACTACTATGGCCACTTACTGTACCCTTTGACATGTCTGTTCACAGATATCTGTGCCCTACTCTGGCACCTGGTGTATTGACTGCAGCACAATACAGGTCATACCTCGTATACATTAATGTACAGTCTAATTGCAATGTCTACAGAATGTTAAAGGAACAAACACTTAAATCATTTGACAAACTACATACTTGTATTTTTTCAAAGGGTGTTTATTTAATTGCTGAGAAGTAAATGGGGATGTGCAATGGGCTTGGGTGATGGTGGAGGAGAGTCCAGGATAGAGTGCATTCTCTTTGTATCACAGGTGCATTTTCCAAGGGGGCATAGGAAGTGGAGCAATGCCAGTTCAAGGCGGACAGGGTGACATAGTGGGACACAAGGTTGACAATCAGGAGAGTCTTATTTCCTGCTGGTTGTCTTGGCAATAGTCTCTGGCTTATGACTGGATTGCAGGAACCATTTTGGGGTGGGTTCTCCTTCTGCAGGGGGAAGGGTGCTGGTGGCCTGTTGGAACTGAGGAGGGGCCTCCTGTCCACTAGCGTCATCGGAGATGGAGGCCTGTTCATTGGTGTGGCCAGTGTCAGGGGCCCGTTGGTGTGCCACTGCTTCCCTCATGGTGTTGGCATGTCTGCCAGCACCCCTGCAATGGTGACCCCTTGGTGTGGATGTCCCTCAGGTCCTCCCTGATCCACAGGTAATGTCCCTCCTGCAGCCGCTGGGCCTCCTGCAACTTGTCCAGTATCTGGCCCATCATCTCCTGGGAATGGTGGTATGCTCTCAGAATGTTGGTGAGTGCCTCCTGGAGAGTCGGTTTCCTGGGCCTGTCCTCCCCCTGTCGCACAGCTGTCCTCCCAGCTTCCCTGTTGTCCTGTGCCTCTGCCCCCTGAACTGTGTGCCCACTGCCACTGGCCCCAGGTCCCTGATCGTCCTGTGTTTGTGGGGTGGCCTGGGGTCCCTGTAGTGGTGGACACACTGACGATTGACATGTCCTGGGGACAGACGTATGGGCCTACTTGGTGCTGTGCTGTGGTGGTGTTTCCTGAGGGGGAGGCTTTGGGGTGGTATGGGACTGTGCCTGGGTAACCGACTGTTCGGAGGTCCCTGATGGGCCAGGTTGGTCATCCAGATCCAGGCGAGCAGAGCTGCTGTCATCACTGTGGACCTCTTCTGGGTGGACTGGTTGTTGCTGGCACCTCTACGCCAGTGACGTTGGGTGTGGGACCTGTGGGGATGTAAATGCAGTGTTAATGTTTCTGCGTGTGACATCTTGTGCATGGGTGTGTTGCCCTGTATGGTTGTGAGTGCCCTATCAGCTTTTCCTGTGTGAGTAGTTATTTTGTGGGCTAGGTGACTCTGTCTAGCGTGCATGCTGTGGTGATGGGTGTCCATGCAGGGCTGTGAGTGATGTCCATGCATTGGTGGTGCATGCAGTGCTGGGTACTGGGATGGGTGGGTTGTGATGGTGGGGTGTACGTGAGGTGGAGGGGTGATGGGGGTGAGGGAAGGGGTGGGGTTATGTGATGGCATGCAGGTGGGAGGGGGATAGTGATAGAGAGCTGACTTACCAGAGTCCAGTCCTCCTGCTATTCCTGCCAGGCCCTCAGGATGCATGATTGCCAAGACTTGCTCCTCCCATGTTGTTAGTTGTGGGGGAGGATGTGGGGGTCCACTGCCAGTCCTCTGTACAGCTATCTGGAGTCTTGTAACCACGGAACACACCTTCCCCCGTAGGTCGTTCCACCTCTTCCTGATGTCATCCGTTGTTCTGGGGTGCTGTCCCACGGTGTTGACCCTGTCCATGATTCTCCATTGATAGCTCCATCTTCCTTGCAATGGATGTCTTCTGTACCGGTGATCCAAATAGCTGTGGCTCTACCCGGATGATTTCCTCCACCATGACCCTTAACTCCTCCTCTGAGAAGCTGGGGTGTCTTTGTGGTGCCATGGGTGTAGTGTGAGTGGTGTGTGTGAGGGTATGTGAGGTGATGTGTTGGGGTGTGTGGTGTGAGGTGCGTGGATGGTGTATGGGTGATAGTGTTCTGTGGCTCAGATTGTGTGGGTGCTCTTGGTGTATCTCTCTCTAGTGGCAACTTTTGTTACTCGTAAAGGGTTGTGGGTAATGTTTGTGTGTGTTTTATAGTGGTGTGGGTGTGTGGGTGTGGAGTGTGTATGAGTGACAGGTGTGTGGAGTTTGAATTGTCCAATGTGGTGTTGTTTTGTATGTGTGTGTGTATTTTGAGCTCAGCGGTATCTACTGCCAAAGGTTTACTGCGGTTGAATGTCTACCGCAGTGATTCGTGGGTCATAATGCTGTGGGCGTAGTTCTGTTGGCGTAATGGTGTGGGTTTTGGAACCGCCATTTTATCACCGATATTTGGTTTGGCAGACTTGTGTTTGTGTCTGTATAGTAACGGATTATGGGGGTCATTCTAACCCTGGCGTTTGGTGAAAAAGTGGCGGCCAACCCGCCAACAGGCAGGCGGTCAAAAAAATGGAATTCTGACCCTGGCGGGAACCGCCAACACAGCCCGCCACATTAACACTCCGACCACCACGGCGGGACCGACAAACAGCGCGGCGGTCACCGCCAACAGGCAGGCGGCAGACATGGTACCGCCCACCCTATCACAACTCACCAATCCGCCACCTTTTCCGGGGCGGGAGCCCCGCCGATAAAAACACGGCGGAAACAGACTCCGAACGGGAAAACGCTCACCTATACACACTCCACGAGGAAGGAGGACAGCATGGAGCCCGAATTACACATCCTACGGCTACTGTCTACCTGCTCATCTACCAGGAGTACGAACGCCGGCGCAGACGACAACGGTGAGTACTGCACCTACGACACAGGGGAGGGGGGAGGAGGAAAGCTTACGGGCACACACATACGCGATACACCCACCCCCCCAACCCACCCCCCCAATACCTACACACCAATGCAGAGCAACAAGTCAGAGTGACACCCCCCAAACCCCCTGGAAGAATGCAAAGACATAATTCAAATGAAGTTTAAAATTTATGTATAAAATATGTTCATTTAAGTCATGGTAAATATGCCATATGAAATATACAAAAGAAATAATGAACATAGTGCAAAGTATAAACATAGTCAATAAGTCCTGCACAGTCCGTTCAATATCCATAGTCCGTGGGCCAATGTGTACAAACACATGGGCAAAGCCCACACAGGAGACCGGATACCATTGGAGAGAACACTGCAGGGGCATCAGATGATAAAACAACAGGCACCTCAGGGGGAAGGGAAAGGGGGGCACCTCAGCCACATGAGTCCACGACGCCAGATCCACGAGGGGCCCCCATGCCCACTGTACCATCCTGGGGAGTGCAAAGCCACAGTCCATCAGATGGATAACCGACTCCACTGGTATTGGAGGAGGCATGGTGCCCAGAGTGCTTTGTGAACAGCTGCTCGACACAGAACCGGCACTGTCAATGGACCAGCGGTGCTTGAGACGGTGGTGCCCAGCGGAGCGGTGCTTGAGAGGAAGGCCCCAGCGGAGCGGTGCTTGAGAGGAAGGCCCCAGCGGAGCGGTGCTTGAGATGAAGGGCCCAGCGGAGCGGTGCTTGAGATGAAGGGCCCAGCGGAGCGGTGCTTGAGACGGCGGTGCCCAGCGGAGCGGTGCTTGAGATGAAGGGCCCAGCGGAGCGGTGCTTGAGAGGAAGGCCCCAGCGGAGCGGTGCTTGAGATGAAGGGCCCAGCGGAGCGGTGCTTGAGATGAAGGGCCCAGCGGAGCGGTGCTTGAGATGAAGGGCCCAGCAGAGCAGTGCTTGACAGGAAGGCCCCAGCGGAGCAGTGCTTGAGATGAAGGGCCCAGCGGTGCGGTGCTTGACAGGAAGGGCCCAGCGGAGCGGTGCTTGAGAGGAAGGCCCCAGCGGAGCGGTGCTTGAGATGAAGGGCCCAGCGGAGCAGTGCTTGAGATGAAGGGCCTAGCGGAGCGGTGCTTGACATATATTTCTTGCTTTCAGAAAGATGCCACTACATCTTTGATTATTTTATGCAGCTGCTAGGTAGATGGCAGGAGTGGGATGCCAGGCCCCAAATGTTCACTTATGGGCCTGGAACAGTAAATCAAGTAAAGGGCATAGGCACGTATTTACTAAAAAGTAAATCACCCCTGCTGTCTATTTTAGCTTCAATCTTTCAGACTTGTCAGCTTATAAAAAAAAACAAAAAACAATAAGGTTTCTCTACATCCAGCAGCACCTTACAAGAAACAGAATCTCCCATATATATGAAATCATGCCCACCATCAGCACTAGAGCTCTGCTTTGTGCCAATGTCCCCCCTAACCCTACCACCTCCCCCCTAACCCTACCACCTCCACCATAATCCAAGACCCAATCAAACAGCATTTTTGAAGTCCTCTGGATCTGCTGTTGTGGTGCCATTTCAAACAAACATTCAGCCAACAAGCGGAGGTGGGTCAATATGCGCAGCATCTACTGGCCAAGCTATCGCAGTTTTTGCTGCTACTCCTATGTCTCCGTGTCCCTTTCCTTCTAGCCCCAAGTCAGCGATGGGGTAGCCCTAACCAGTCGCTTCTGCTACCAGAGGTATAGCACAGATGCCGCCATTCCATCGCTTTTATCCAATTTATACTTTTGTAGTAAGTCCAGTGCAGTACATGACCAACCACTTTCCCATAGAAAATGATAGAGGTAGGGACTGATTACAAATGTGTAATTTTCTATTGAAGTGTAATTTACTACAAAATTGCAGCATGTGAAACCCAAAAGAATTATACTTGCATAAAACTGAAAATGATTACAAAAGCGTGGTTTGTGAATAGAACTTTGTTGTACGTTTTATACTACTGCAAAATGTACTACAATGGGCAGTTTATGGATCAATCCCATTGTGAGTAGATCACAATGATCTGGCTCTCTGAACTGTAAACATTCAGGGTCAATGCCTGAATCTCCTTAGGCATGCTTGATAAAATGAATCTAAATGATCAATGCTTCAAAGAAGATTCAGGAACCAATAAGGAACTATTGAGATAAAGTTTTAATAAAAAGATATGGAACCCCATTCCGAAAGTACATTCTTCCTACTTTATGGGTTTATTGAAGCTGCATGCCTTTAGACAATGTCAGAAGCACTAACTTTGCAGTCTGAATCCAACAGTAGTAATGTATGTTTTCCCACATCTCAGAAACCACCTCTAACCATACATAGAATAATATGTTGGTTATAAGAAGGCCCCGTGATAGGAGAAATAAACAGGACAGGAAATAGAGGCAGTGAATATAGCCTATTTGATTTCTCATTCCTTTAGGCACTGCCTTCAACTGGAGAAGCCATGAGTTCTAAGAGCAAGAAAATGTCTATAAATGCTTTTCAATGTGGGTGCAGGCTAGTTTGCATATGCTATGCCTACAAAACATCTTTGTCTTTTTAACTCTGTAACCTCGGTGAAACCTCTAGTGATAACTATATTCTGTATTATAAGAACAAAATCTGACTTCAAATAAAGTTAAAAAAAGAGGTTCAGAACCAGAATCCAATAAACCCACACTAGGATTATAATGTTCCAGACCTATGAACTCAGACAGTGCAATTGTGTGCTACTCGATTACAGCTCTCTTCACATGACCACGCAGTGAAGAGCTGATGTCACACAGTGGTAGAAAAGATCAGCTAAAAAGCACTACACAAAGGGACCTATTTACAATGGTAAAATTAGAACAAATTCACACTTTATAACTTTCGGTATCCACAAAGGGACTCACGAGTCATATCTTTACGACTGCAAAGGTACCGCACTCAGGGGGGAATCTCCGCACTCATGGAGTCTCCACACTCAGGCTAGGTACTCTACACTTGGGGCAGACTCTCTGCACTCGGGTTGGAATGAGTGTGATGTTATGCAGCTGCAGACAATTGTTGTCACTTGCAACCCAAACACTACATACCATATAAATGCAGCACTCTTCCAAAGTCTCTGTTTTCCACACCCACAGTATCTTGTCCTGTGCCTTCCCATCACCATGCTACCTGTGAAGAGTAACAAAAACTATACCGAGGAGGAGACCACTATGAGCATGACCTTTGTAGTGAGGAACTATTAAAAATTACATTGTCTACCTCCATACTTTAACAGTGCAACACAGAAGGCAGGCCTATGGCAGCAGCTGGCTATGGCATCCAGTGCATTGGGGGGAGGATGTCTAGTCTTCCACAGACAAAAAAAGAAGTGGCAGCATGAAAAGAGTTGGGTGAAGGAGAAGTTCACCTGGCTAGAGGTGGCGAGAGCTTTCCCTGGGGGACAAACTAGAACTTGTCTACATCTCACCCCAATTAAGAAGGATGTCCTCTCCACCATGCAGCCCCAGCTGCTTTTGATGATGAGCCTAATGTGGTGCCGGATAATATGTAACAATTAATTAGTGATAAATGTGTACAATACACTCTAAATGTTACTATGTAAGTCACTTCAAGTTTGTGCAAATATTCATTTTAATGTTAACTTACAGTTTGTTACATTGTGTCTCATTCTGCCTATTGTACTACAAGTCCCAGAAGCCTTGTGATGGAAATTTCAACTTTCAAATCTCAATTTGCATCATGGTGCCTCATTTTGTCTATTGCACTACGATTCCCAGAAGCCCTTGTGATGGAAATGTTAACTTACAATTCCTCATTCACAAACAGTGGCCTATTGCTGCTGGTGATTTCATTTTAGACTGGTATGTGGCTCTAGAAAATGTGCCTGATTAAGTAATGATCACAGTTGTCTTGCAACTGCAATGGAGTAAATTTGAGAAAAGTTTCACCATCATGTGTTGGTATTGTCTGTTGAATTCTTCTTTTTATTGCCACTTACAGCCAGAAGTGATTCACCCACTGGAGCAGGGATCCCTGCACTCACAGAGAGGCATGTTATAGGGCACATCAACCCATAGCACCTACACAAATTGGTACGTCAATATAGCCAGAAGAGCTTCTCATTTTCTTCATTGTGATCAGACAACTGATAAATTCTTTACAAAGAATACTCCAATATCGTCAAACATGTGAATTGAACTAGGATGTGCTGTTCATACCATTTCAGTAGAGTGTAAACAAAATACACACATATCATTTTAGGCTTTGTGAATCTGGACATCTACTATAGCAATCTCAGCTCCACATACAGGTGTGACATATGGTCAGGCACCCCGGGCGGATGATAGATCCTGTTAAGTACAGTGAAAAATGTCTTTATTAATGCCTTACAGTTTTAAATATTGGATGATATGTCAGCAGTGTGTTTCTTGTATCCCTGTTGTCACCCTTCTTCACATGCTCAGATGTGGTTCATCAGAATCAACCACTTGATAAAATGTTGGTAAGTGAAAGGACGACTGTAATTTTATTTGTAATATATACAGTATGAACCAAATTGATTATATTTAACCATAAGTGAGTTGAAAGTCCATACCTATGATATATACATGTAAAATGATTCACATCATCATTTGTAATGAAATATGAATACGTGTGATACATTACAGTTGATGTCAAGACATCCTCAATTGTCCAAAGGACTTCATCCAGGGGTTTGGGAGACATTCTGACTGCAGCAGTCAGACCAACTACCATCTGCCCCTCAGTTAGGTGTGCCATAAAGTGTTGTACACTATTGATTACCAAATAGAGCAGAATAACTAGATCCCTGTGAATGGATATTGTAAAAAAAAAAAAACCCTTTTTGACAGATACTGGTGATTATTGACTCTGGCTGGGTCCTTGATAGTGCTAACCAGTCCCAGGGCCAGTGTGCTGTATAAAATGTACTATGCAAATTAGGCTAATTATAATTGGCTAAATCAACCTACCTATAAGTACCTTGTATATGGTAGGGCATGTAGGTTTAGGAACACCAGAACAGGTAGTGCACCCATAGATGCACTGCTGTGGTGCCCAGTGTCATTGTAAAGGCAGGCCTGCCTTGCTGGCTGCTTTTAAGTTAAAGTTAAAGTTCACTCCAAATTTAACTTTGCAATTAAAAATACTTTGTTGGACCTGGCCCTTTTTGAAGGGTCATCCCAATCGTTGTGCCTTCTTCCTCCTATTTTTACTGTTCTGTTTTTGTTAGCCTTAGGACTCTGGACACTTTGTCACTTCTAACCAGTGCTAAAATGAATTTGCTCACTGTGAAAATTGTATTATTGATTGTTTTTTCCATGACTGGCAAATTTAATTTACTAGCAAGTCCCTATTACAGTGCACTAGAGGTGCCCAGGGCCTGTAAATCAAATGCTACTACTGGGCCTGCAACACTGGTTGTACAACCCACATTAGTAGCCCTGTAAACATGACTTAGACCTGCCAATGCAGGGTCTGTGTGTGCTGTTTTAAAACTGCCAATTCGACTTGGCAAGTGTACCCACTTGCCAGCCCTAAACCTTCCCTTTTTTACATGTAAGACACCCCTAAGGTAGGCCCTAGGTAGCCCCATGGGCAGGGTGAATTGTATGTGTAAGGGTTTAAGGTAGGACATATACTAATATGTTTTATATGTCCTAACAGTGAAATACTGCCAAATTCGATTTTTCACTGTGCAAAGCCTATCTCTCTCATAGGTTAACATGGGGGCTGCCTTTTAATATTATTAAAGTGTAGATTTCCTTTAGGAGCAGATAGAAATTTGGAATTTAGGGTCTCTGAACTCAAAATTTAAAAAAACATCTTTTGGTAAAGGTTGTTTTTCAGACTGTGTGTTTGAAAATGCCACGTTTAGAAAGTAGGCATTTTCTTGCTTAAACCTTTCAGTGACTCTGCCTGTTTGTGGATTCCCTGTCTGGGTCACTTTGACAGTTGGGCTGTTTTCACCTCTCCTCTAGACAGTGACACAAAGGGAGCTGGGTTATAGCCTGCATATATTGATGAGCCATCTGTGCTGGGAGGGAGGGGAGGAGTGGTCACTCACACCTGAAAGGGCTGTGCCTGCCCTCACACAATGCAGTCTCCAACCCCCTGGTGTGTGTCTGGGACCTGGCCTGGGCAAGGCAGGATCTTACAAACAAGAGAGACTTTCCTTTGAAGTTTGCCTACTTCCAAGGCAGAAAGGGGTGTAAGTATTGGACCCAAAACCCCTGAAAATTGGACCACTTCTGGAATCAAGAAGAACATCTGCCAATGGAGAAGAGCTGAAGAACTGAGGAAAGGTGCTGCCCCTGCCTGTGGCTGTGCTTTGTTGGGCTATCCTGCAGTTTTTGCTTCTGACTTTGAAAGGGGACAAAGACTGGACATTGTTGTGCATTCCTGCTTGAGATGAATCTTTAAGGGCTTGAGCTTGCCTCCTGTTGTTGAAGTCACAGGGCTGTAAAAGACTTCCCCTACCAGCACCTGTACTCTCTGATGAGACTCTTCCCATGCCAAGTGTTGCCCTATCCAGTTCCTGGGCCCTTGAAAGGTGAAGTTGTCAGACAAGAACTGAAAACCCACGCACAGAACGCCATGAGGGGACATTTTCGACCCACCTTTCGCAACACGGTTGATAAAAGGCACGCTGCCGGTTTCGCAGCTGAAATCGACCCTCCACCTGCATCTCGGCCTGGAGATTGACGAATCGTGGATGGAGAAACAACACACAAAATCTGCTTACGAACACTGATAATGACGCAAACCCCACGCAGTGCAGTTTTCTGATACTGTGCGACCGGATTTTCCACGTATTGTCCCTGGGTGTCCAAGTCTGAGGTGCCCGCCCAGAAAGCGATGCATCACTCTCTTGTGAGGGAGAAAACTGATGCATTGCCACCCTGACCGGAGAAGGAAATGACGCACGGCCTCACTTGCGAGTAAGGAATCGATGCATCGGTACTTTGTCTAACAATCACTGTTTTCTAAGGATTAAGACTTTTATTGTTTTGAAAATTCATATCTTTACTTGTGTATGTTGGATTTTTATCATTTTGGTCTTGTTTGATTTAGATAAATATTACCTATTCTAAACTGATGTAGTGTCCATTTTGTAGTGTTTTCAAAGTATTACTGTGTGTGTTGGTACAAATACTTTACACATTGCTTCTGAAGTTAAGCCTGCCTGCTCGTGCCAAGCTAACGAGTGGATGAGCAGAGGTTAACTGAGTGTGATTCTCCTGTTCCCTGACTAGAGTGAGGGTCTTTGTTTAGACAGGGGGTAACCTGACTGCCAACCAAAGACCCCATTACTGACATACTTCTAAAGCCCTAAGCTACCTTATGCATACAAATAAGTCACCTCTAAGGTATGCCCTCAATGCCCACAGGGTTGAGTGCAGTATAACTATAGCAAGGACTTTAAAAAGGATGTTTCATAATTCCTGGTGAGGGAATACTTTCATTTTTTCCCATTGTAATGAATGGGCTTTATAGGCTAGCATGGAGAGACTTTATTTTAAAATAATAAAGTCTTATTTTCCATAAGAAGGAGCTAAATCTGGCATGTTTACTATCAAATTAAAAGTTATATTAAATCCAACAACTTGCCACTGTTGAATTGAATATAACTTGTATCCAGATAGAGTTTTAGAACTCTTTCTAAAAGGTGGCAGTGTCAGCTTTGTAGTGCCCTTCTCTGATTGGTCAGCCTCTGGCAGCCTGAGCCAAGCTGCCTTCATAAGGTGTTAATTGGCCTGGGCTGACACAAATGAGGCATCTGGTGGAAGAAAATCTGTCTCAGCAGATGAAGAAATAGGATGGGGGTAGAGCAGCCAAATTGGTCTTTAAAGGAAGGAAGGACATTTGGGACAGCAACTGCACTTCCACCATTTCTTGCAAACCCAGACAGTCAGGTGCACCCGGATTAGATTAAGAGAGTTTGAGAGGGGTGTGCCAAGGGAAACGTAGCCACACCAGTGGGTGAGCTCAAGCAGACCTAACCTCTGAAATTGAATTTTTGCCATCTCAGCTTTTTGGAGAATGTGGCTCCTTGGGATTCATTTTTGCCACACTTCCCAGGAAGTGGTCACTCAAGAGGGTGATGGCCTGCACATGATTGTACATAGCCCCCCCTGATTTCCATCCTAGAAGAAAGGATAAAACTGGCAGAGCTGAACCCCACCTCAGATCCCTACAGGAACAAGACAAGAAGAAGAAGGACTACTCTTCTGGACCTCTGGCCTGCACATGGACACAGCACTCAGAAGGACTGTACCAGCTGCACACTTGGTCTTCACCAACAAAAAGGACTTTGTCTGTTTTTTACTGCTTCAAGAAGGGATGCCGTGTATGCTACAGGTAGAACATAGCTGACCAGAGTCCCCTGCATTAAGTCCTGAAGAAATTGACCTGCTGGCCAGTGACCAGTGGCTATTTTTAGATATGAACCAGGTGCATTCTGGGAGTTGGAGTTCTTCCAGCGTTATAAGGGGTCCGCTTTCCGCCATGGTTTCCACTGTGGTAGCACAGCCATGAAAACCATGGCAGAAAGGCGACTAGTGACAGGAATTTCTTCCCTGTCACTGGTAGATGACTCCCCACCCCCCCCCAGCAAGCAGTAGACCCCCCTCCAGCCACAGTGCCCCCACCTCCCTGTCAGACACAGCGCCCCCTCCCCTCACCCCCCCCCCTCCAGGCACAGCGCCCCCTCACTCACTTCAACATTCAGAAATGCATACAACCATGCATACATATATTCATGCACAAACGCAGACACCACACACTCATACAAGCACACAACACCCAACTCCCCTGTCAGATGATCACCTTACCTGGTCCGGGAAGAAGGTCTCCTGTCAGGGAATGAGAAGGGTCACCAGCAGGACACCGCCAGGCAGTATTATTACCCATAACACGGCTGGTGAAATTTTTCTGGCCGGGCCAGTGGGAGAACCACCAGAGCCCAAAGTGTGGCGGAAATCTGGCAGTACTAGTGATATGTTGGGCGGAAGACCGCCGGCACTGGCGGTCTTCTGGCACCCACAGCTTTGGCGGTCCTCAATGAAGACTGCCAAAATCGTAATGAGGACCTGAGTCAGAAGGTAAAAGTATAACCAAGGCCTCTTGTTCACTGTGGCCGAGGAGGGCTTTATCACGGTCAGCCTCAAATTTTCACTTTGCCCCGGTCGAGTGCGACCAGATGTCCAGATTGGCGCTTCTGATTTCTATGAACTAGAAAACATTTATTCTTTAAAAAATCATATCTACAGTTCCCTTTATTGGAATTTTGATGTTTTAATGTAATTCTAAAGATAAAAATATGCTCTATTCATATAAATTGGTACTGAATTTGTTTTGTGTTTTACTTATTTTTTGTTTTGTGATTTTTAAATGCTTTACACACCTGTCTTGTAAGTAAAGCCTAACTGCTCATTGCCAAGCTAACAATGGCTTGAGCTGGGATTAATTTATTGAGACCCTGACTGGACTTAGTGGGAGTTTGTAGCCTATTGCTAAGTGTAGGTACTTACCTGCCCTTATCAATGATACACTCAGATATTTCCACTTTTTTGAAGCATCCTATGTTGGTGTGTGATATGTTCCTAACATGACCATTGATATCTGTGTTACTTTTGCATGTTCATGTATATTTCATGCAGAACATTAATTACGCTCTCACTTCCTTCTGAAGCTGCTGGATCAAGGGCCCCCTCTTCTGCCACACACACAAGGAGCCAGTTCAGCAGCTGATATCACAGGGATCTAAATACCACACAGAACTGTGACTGGTGCTGTTGAGTTGTATTTTGCATTGCAAATCTGCATTGAACACTTGAATGCTACAGTATGAGCTAGCACGTGTAGATTTTCACAAACCAAGTCAGATGTGGAACATCAGATAGATGCATAGTATATTGGAACCAACCCTTGTGTTGTAGCACATGATATAAATTAGAAAATACCTATTATGTTGCACCCTCTATCTTTCATGTGCTGGGAATAATGAGTCGCTTGATGAAGCTGAGCCATCAATCACTGGAGGGTGGTGGGCAATCCGAGGAGAGCATCTGATCCTCCTCCAAGCAGCAATGTCAGTCGCCTCAATGAGGAGGATGAGGAGAAAAAAGATGCTGATGTGCTGATCATGGAGGAGGACCTGGATTATCAGGAGGACATTGTTGGTCCACTTGGAAAAACACTGAAGGCAATATTAGGTCCAGCCAGCATTATGCCTCTTACTTTACCTCCAAGGATTGCCCATTCCCAGCAGTCATCCAACCAGCCACAGTGTTCACCTATCCCAACACAACCATAACCTCCTCACATCCAAACTAGCCGTGTTGGTTCTCCTCCACCTTTTCCCCATGACAATGCCTTCCTGGTCTTTGCTCAAGCATCTCAGGGACCCAACACCCTTGGTGAGTAGCAGGTGTCCCTTAGGCACCAATCTCCTTCCACAGCCTCCCATATGCTACCTCTCACTGCGCTACAGGATCCAACAATCATATCAGAGGCTTCCCTATGCAGACGGGGCTGTCAGATGGTAAGCATAGCCAGTGGGAGGATTAATTTTTTGAACACAGGGCTGATGTGAGGGATGACATTCGTGCCATAGGGGCTACTCTGTCTGAGATGACAGATTCGCTACAGGAAATTCCTCAGATCAAATCAAATCATTAACATTTATAAAGCGCGCTACTCACCTGTGCGGGTCTCAAGGCGCTAGGGGGAGGGGGGTTGCTGCTGCTCGAAGAGCCAGGTCTTGAGGAGTCTCCGGAATACGGAGTGGTCCTGGATGGTCCTGAGGCTGGTGGGGAGGGTGTTCCAAGTCTTGGCCGCCAGGTAGGAGAAGGACCTCCCACCCACTGTGGAGCGGCGGATGCGCGGGACGGCGGCGAGAGCGAGGCTGGTGGACCGGAGGAGACGGGTGGGGGCGTAGAAGCTGAGGCGTCGGTTGAGGTATTCTGGTCCCTTGTTGTGGAGGGCTTTGTGTGCGTGGGTGAGAAGTCGGAAGGTGATCCTTTTGCTGACTGGGAGCCAATGCAGGTGTCTCAGGTGGGCGGAGATGTGGCTGTTGCGGGGTATGTCGAGGATGAGGCGGGCGGAGGCGTTTTGAATACGTTGCAGATGTTTTTGGAGTTTTGCGGTGGTCCCAGCATAGAGGGTGTTACCGTAGTCCAGGCGGCTTGTGACGAGGGCGTGGGTCACGGTTTTTCTGGTGTCGGCGGGGATCCAGCGGAAGATCTTGCGGAGCGGGTGAGGAAGCAGGAGGAGGACACGGCGTTGACTTGTGTGGTCATGGTGAGAAGAGGGTCCAAGATGAAGCCGAGGTTGCAGGCGTAGTCTGAGGGGGTCGGTGCGGTGCCAAGGGCCGTGGGCCACCAGGAGTCGGCCCATGCGGTCGAGGTGTTGCAGAGGATGAGGACTTCTGTTTTGTCTGAGTTCAGTTTCAGACGGCTGAGCCTCATCCAATCTGCGACGTCCTTCATACCATCTTGCAGGTTGGTCTTTGCGCTGGTGGGGTCCTTGGTGAGGGAGAGTATAAGTTGAGTGTCGTCGGCGTAGGAGGTGATGATGATGCTGTGCTTGCATACGATGTTGGCGAGGGGGCTCATGTAGACATTGAAGAGTGTCGGGCTGAGCAAGGAGCCTTGAGGGACGCCGCAGATGATCTCGGTGGGGTCTGAGCGAAAAGGTGGGAGGTAGACTCTTTGAGAGCGGTTGGAGAGGAAGGAGGCGATCCAGTCCAGGGCCTGGCCTTGGATCCCGGTGGAGCGGAGGCGGGTTATTAGGGTGCGGTGACAGACGGTGTTGAAGGCAGCCGAGAGGTCGAGGAGGATGAGGGAGACTGTATCAGATGATTGATAGACATACCTGTGTCTTAGACAGCACTGATAAATCTTGCCAAGACATGTCAAGGAGGCAAAATGATGTCATAGAAATCTATAGAAAAGAGAGTGCAAGAAACCATGCATTGGCATGAGGATGATAGAGGGTGGAATGCACATGCCCCCCTGCACAGTCATGCACCCCTTCCCAATCACGTCCCCCATCTATATAGGCATTCTCACCACCATACAGGCACTTCCACCACCTGTGCAGCCACCCTCACCTCCGTAAAGGCACACCCACCAGTGTTGGTTACCAAATAGAAAACCATTTTATGTCAGGCAAAAGACATTCATGTCTAAAATAATTTCTATATGTAATAAATATGATAGAGATCTATCTCATATAATGTGGACATGCATGGATCCCTAAGTTATGTTATATGCCTTTATACAGGTTGCATAGATCTATTTTTAAGAGTATATGGTTGTCTTCCCAGTGAACTTATCTATTGTTCTCAAGAAGTCTTTACTATATTGTATCTAAGAGGTTAAGGAACTAACAAAAAGTCTTAAAAGATATTCAATATATCTGAATGTGTTTTCTAATAAACACCCTATCGTAGACACAACAGATCTACCCGTGAGATTTTTACTATTCTTATGGATTTTCAGGATCAAATAAAGGATAGGATTTCTTGGATAATTCCATTTGACGAATTGATAGTCTTCCTTGATCCCTCATTTCAACCCAAAACTCTCTGTGAGATTCCAAGATTTCCCTCTTGTCCACCTTCTCATAACAAATAGTGTCAGATAACTGTCTATATTCCTCTTCAAAATATTTGGATTGGATAACACCACAACAGTGCCACCTTTATCTGATTTGTGAATTACAATATCTTTATCATTTTGGAGGGCTAGTGGTGCTTGACTTTGGATTTGTATATATCTATATTGCCTCCATAACTTAATTTATTTAAGTACATAATTACCCCCTTCTAAAAGAAAAATATTGCAGTGTCTGAAATAATAGGTGTAAAACAGACTTAGGGGCTCATTACCAGGCTGACAGTCTTGAGACTGCCATCCTCACTGTGGCGGTCAGGACTGTTGCTGCTGTGGTGATCTGACCACCACATTATGACCCTTGTGGTGGGACTGCCAGAGTACCGCCATCTCCCCCAGGATCAGTGATCTCGATGGGCTGACAGTGGCAGAGGTCAAAATCAGCCAGGGCGGCACTGCATGTTCTCTGCCAGTCATTTCATGGCGGTATCACCGCAATGAAAAGGCTGACAGAGAAGAGGTGCAGGGGGCCACAGTGTGGCCCCCTGCACTGCCCATGCCCTTGGCATGGGCAGTGCAGGGGTCCCCCTGCCCCGTGCCCTAGCAATGCTCACTGCCTGCTGTGCAGACAGTGAGCATTGAGTGGGTGCTGGTGCCCCCTGCGGCCCGCAGCATTGCCGCCAGCTGGATTACGAGCCGGTAAGGGTGCAGTAGCCACTTTCCAGCTGGGCTGTTGGGCAGAAACCTTGGTTTTTGCTTGTCAGCCCAGCTGGAAAGACATAATGGGTCCAGCAGGGAGGTAGCCAGCATGGCAGCAACCTCCCCGTCAGAAGTACGGAGAACGTGTCATCATGTCCGCTAAACCCCTAATCAGGCCTTTAGTTTTGAAGATCTGGAGCAACTCATGTTAAGCATTATTTTCATGCCATCAAAATTCAAAAACAGGTCCCTGGAAATACTCTGTTCATTCTCTAATTCTGACAAGTTATGCAAGGTATCCATATTACAAATTAATTAGTTGCTTGCCATAGCCTTGTTATCCCTTATCAATGACTGTCGTTTCATGTGATACCATTTTCTCACCTTGAGTTTTCTTGTAAAATAGAATAACTCAATCCAACTTCGAGAGTAACCTAAATTCTGTTTTGGACAGAAGGCTAGTTAATGGAAGTAATCTATTTAAGTTTAACTTAATTGATCAATTTACCACGTTCAATCTGTTCACTGGCTTGCTTCTTGCTCGTTATCTCATTCCCATTGAGGTGACATGTTATTGGGGTGAAATTCTTTTTGTTTGCTACGCTGTCTTGTACGTTCTTTTTCCTTCTCTGCATTTTTGTCTTTTCCTGGTTGGGTGGCATTTAGTGCTTAGTGGGCAAAACTATTCGAAAAAGCTAACCCTGCTGGTGGATCTGTATGTATGCATGTGTTTGTATATATATATATATATATATATATATATATATAGATATATATATAGATATATATATATTTACATATACATATATATAGAGAGAGCAAATATATTTAGAAGTAATTTGGTATATATAATTTCATTTTAAGGTGGCAGTGCTATTAGCTTAATTGTTCTACATTTTTAATAATTGATTTTAAATTGGTAATTATTTATTGATCAATTATTTTATTTATTTAAGTCTAACATGTGTTTTTTTAAAACTTTTTTAACTGTAATTTGTAGTTTAGATAGTAAACGTGGGTTGAGCTTGTTTGGGAATGGGGTGGGAAGGTAATTAGATAATATATGATAATGTTTCTTGATTATTATTTATGTACATTTAGTAATTAATTAATTGGTATTTTCTTTTTTAAGAATTCATTGTTCTTTGAATGTTTTTTTAAATGTTTAGGTTTGTTTAGGGGTTTTGGATATGTAGTGAAATATGTTAGAAAGTTATTATTAATGTATATTTTTAATTTAATTTTGTAAGGAAATTACATAGGAAAATAATCATTAACTATGTTGATTTTTTTGTTTTCCTATTCTTATGTATTTTTTAAATTTAATCATTATTGATGATTCATAAGTGCACTTAATAATTATTTTTCTAGGATGTGTGCAATATTTATTATTGTTTTTAATAGTTTTTCTGTTATTAGGTAGTGTTCAGTGTTGAGGCCCAACACTTTCCTAACTCTTGCTTAGACTGGAGTGGAAATAGTAAATTGAACCTCTTCAAAGTCCAACACTTTCTCTACTGTTCCATAGATTAGAGCGGGAATAGTAATAGTAGGCTTTTCCGAAGTCAAACACTTCCCCTCCTGTTTGCTAGGATGAAGTAGAAAAAGTACATTTAACACCTTTGAATTGTATACTTTCTCTACTGTTACTTTGATTGGAGTTGAAATTTTAAATGTAACCTCTTTGAAGTCCAACACAGTCCCTCATTAGTGTTGCTTAAGTTGAAATGCGAATAGTAAATCTAAACTCTTCAAAGTTCCATACTTTCCATACTATTGCTTAAACCACAGTGGGATTAGTAAATCTAACCATTTCAAAGTCCAACACATTCCTCGCTGTGGCTTAGATTGAAATGGTAATATTAAATCTAACCTTCGGAGGTCCAACGCCTTCTCTACTCTGCTTAGATTAGAGTGAAAATAGCAAATCTAACCCATCCAAAATCCAACACTTTCCCTAGTGTTGCTTAGACTTGAGTGAAAATAATAACTATAAACGCTCAAAGTTTGACATCTTCTATACTGTTTAGATTTAAGTGTGAAGATATATATATATATATATATATATATATATATATATATATGTTCCTCCACAAAAACGGTGTTTGTAACAAAGTGCTCAATGGCTGGTGCCCATGCCAGGAGGGGAGACCCACCCCTCAAAAATGAATAATGTTCCGAAGAATTGTGCAAGTTCAACGAGTGCCATACACAATTCTTCGGAACATTAATATATGTATCTCTCTCTCTCTCTATATATATATATATATAACTTCCAACACTCCTTTAGATATCATGATCCATGAGTAAGGCTGTTGCCGAAACACGTTGGAAGTTCTATGCTGAAATAAATTAAATTTCACTTTGGAGGTGTCCTGGGTCTCCTGATATCTAAAGGAGTGTTGGAAGTTGTATTGGGGCTTCTCGGAGCCCATCCAGGACTGCTGTGCAGAGCACCTGCATTTCCAAGACTTTTTTGTGATATATATATATATATATATATATATATATATATATATATATATATATATATATATATAAACTCTACTGGCGATCGCCAGTAGGTGGCTATAGTTAATACATAGTTTACATAGGAAAAGCGTTTTTTTACTTGGCTACATCTTAGGCACAGTTTGACGAATCTTCATTTGATTTACTTTACAAAGTTTCCTTTCCTATGCACAATGCCTGGCTGTCTGACGGGCTCTGTGTTGCTGAGAGCCCCCCCTGTCTCCCCCCCCGGGTAGAGTCAACCTGGCCCTTTCTGGGCCTGGGTAGCGCCATTTTCCATAAAGCCTGGTTTGTGCATGTACCAACACTTGTTTGGCGAATCCATTGACGCAATGCAGACTGCATTCATCCATCTGGCGAGGGACAATTTCTGCACCAACCAGGAACCTGCATCTATCTTATTTGGTGCAATACTGACTTTGGCCTCTCACCAGTGGTCCCTCTTTTGCACCTTCATCTGGGTTAGCAGGGGCTCCTGTTCTCCCTGGACTCATTAGTGCTTCTTGGACTTGGTCCCCTTCTTCCATAGGTCTTCAGATCCAGGAATCCATCATTGGTGTCTTGCAGTCTCTTCTGGTTCTTACAATGTCTTCTATCATGACTTCTAGTATGGTTTAGGAAAGTTTCTGTGATTTACTTCTGCTTTCCTGGCCTCTGGGGTGCGGTACTTTACTTACCTTTGGTGTTTTATTACACTCCCAGTACACCTCTACACACTACACTTGTCTAGGTGGGAAACTAACTTTCGCATCCCACTATTTTAGTATATGGTTTGTGTTCACCCTAGGCCCACTGCAACCTATTGTGATTTTCACTATTTGCACTATTTTCTGACTAATTATTTACCTGATTTTGGTGACTAGTGTATAGATTGTGTAATTTACTTTCCTCCTAAGCAAGTATAGTCTCCAAAGTAGTTTTGGCCTTGTGTCACTAAAAAAAAAAAGTACCTTTATTTTTGGTAACACCGAGTATTATCTTTCATGTGTGTGAGTACTGTGTGACTACAGCGGTATTGCAAGAGCTTTGCATGTGTCCTAGTTGAGCCTTGGCTGCTCTGCCTACAGCTTCCTCTAGACACCCTAGCTTCTAGACACTGACTATATTTCACTAATAAGGGAGAACTGTACCTGGTATAAGGTGTAAGTACCTTAGGTAACCACTACAAACAAGGCCAGCATCCTATATCAGGCAAAACCATATTTCAAAGCATTCCACACTTCAGACTGACTCACACCAAACCCTGGATTGGCACACATGATGCACAAGATGACACTTACTGGTTGCATCGGATCTTCAAATCGGGCCACCTCACCATCGGTGTATGGCGGAGGTCCACCTGCAAGAAATGAATGAAAAATATTGCTAAGTGTAATTTGTACATGTCAGTTAATGGGCGACATTGTTCACTGTGAACTTGTTTGGTTTAGTGAGCAAGACATCCTAGTGGTACATTAGAGCAACTGACAAACATCTATAATCATTCAATCACACATAGTTTCAGATAATGTAGACCCACACACCTACAAGCCATCACTGTCCCTGACACTCCTCTGGTACTTCTCACTGCACCATTTATACATGGCATTGTCATGCAGGTGTTTGTTAGCTCAACACCTCCATGACCATATGTGACTACATGACACTGTATAGTGCATCTGAGGGGCATGAGAATGTTGTTGCAGTGGCTATTCCATAGTGACACCCATAACATTTGAGCCTATCCCAGATATTGTAGAAATCTACCTCATTGTCACAGCAAACTGACAAACAACTGCCCAGGGGTTGTGTGGGTATTCCAAAGTGTTGAGGAGTGCTGTGATACTTCCTTGCGGAAAGCAAGTTTATGTGTGTGTCATCACAAGGCACACACACAATCAATAATGCTGTGGGAGTTTACTCATGGGAAAATAGTTGTATCTACCTGCACATTGACTGATTGAAATCATGGATGTATTGCCTATAGTGTGTGACCAGCCATTGTTGGCATGGCATACCATTATTTGCCCTGGGAGGGATAAGAACATGGGTATAGACATATGCCTCAACACAGACACGCTCGCTCCGTGGTCCAAGGATGCATTTTTTCGTGCAGGTTACTGAGTAATGTGCCAGTGATGGAGCAGATGCAGGGGAGCCCCGTACTGTCAGTGAGAAGTGGCAGGCCTGTGAAACTAACTCAGTACATGTGTGTGTGGCAATAGACATAGTTTAGGGTGTATGTGATACACAATGTAGAGGAAGAGGAAAGTGATAGTAGTATGGACCCAGTGCATGGTCAAGCTCTCTTACATGGCCTTGGCCAATGACACAAAGGGGCCAATTGAACAACAGTGGTATAGCACCAAGTGCATCACTACAGTCCTTGTTCCCCTCAGAGCACCCATCACCCCGCCATGTGTGCACCTAATGAGAATTAAGGCACAGCATGATGTAAGTAGGGTACAACTACATCTATTTAGATGATGTACTCAGCAGGAGTTGCAACGCAACAGATCATCACAACTTCTGCTGAGTACATGGGGGCCCATCACATCCATTTATATGCCCCCATATCAAACCTGCTCTCAGCAGCCATTCAGAGTGCATGAAATATGGAATTTAGATATTTCGCAACTTTTCTGAGTGGCTTATACATTTTCCTCCCAAATAGGTTTTGGGACCTGCTTCCATAGATAATGCAAGGAGCAGGCCTCATTTTGTGCTGCTCAATACCAAGTTGCCCTATGCATGCATTACAACACTTTGTAATGGGTGTGCAGAGAAAATGGTACATCTGCCCTGCCTAGGCTTCATTATTGTACATGTGAATGGCAGGCCTAAGGTGGCGCTGGGGCTCTTCATACAGGTAGCATATGACATGTCCTGATCCATAACCATGACATGCAGCACACAACTGTATCTGCAACTCTCATGCACATGGAAAAAAAGGACTCTGTATAGAAATGGGATACTTACCAACTGCTCCACCAATCTCAATGTCCGGATGATCCAGCAGATCTTGCTCCCTTGTAATGAGGTGCTTTAGTTGGTGGTCGTTCGTTCCTGTCGCAAATACTCTTGTGAGATGGTGGAGAACCTTGAACCACCACAGCTTCCTTGCCTTTGTGGGGTAGGCTTGAATGACACGGCCACCCAATACCAGTATCATGGGGAGGTAGTGATGTACCAGCCATATGAAACCCCCTCAGCTCATCGGCCGACATCCTGGCCATTCTCCTTTCCCTGACATACTGGACTGCAAATGCAGTTCACCCAAAAAAAGAATTTCCTACAACTAACTCAACCACTCCAACAACTATACTACTCCAGACAAACACCCACAATACAGAGACAGAAACAGAACACTTACAATACAAAATACAGGTTTAAGGACAAATAAAACACAACAGCTACAGGACACAGCACAGTAAACACTCCAAATATTTCAAAACTCCAACAACACCAGCTCCACACAACCTCACACAGTCACAAACAATGAGACTATGAAGTGAAAGTGAAAGTGAACTCACTCTACCATGATTTCAGGCAGGAGATCCTGTTTCATCACTTCCTGGGTCTGTGCATCACAATTCCAGTCATACATTTTTCCCATTTTGCATGGAATTGCCTATGACGTGCGATAGACGTTTAGGGGCAAGGCGCCTTTTAGGTTAAGGGAATAGTATGGTATATGCTTGTACATTTTTGACACATGTCATGTGTTGATTTTTCCCAATGGTGTGTGAAATTGCCTGTAGGCATGTGATAGACGTTCAGGGGCTAGGCGTCTTTTAGCTTTGGAGAATATCGTGGTATCTGCGTGCACGTGTAAACTTTTGATTTATGACGGTCATTTATAAATTTTTCACCATGGTGCATTAAAAGGTGCGTGAACATGTGATAGACAGTCTGGGCCCAGGCGTACTTTTATTGACGTGTAGATTTGATGCGTTTGTGTCATCCTTTTGACACATGATGGGAGTGCATTAAATTTTGCAATGTAGGCCTTGAGTGCACCCTGATTCACTTACTATGTCACATGAGCTGTGCTACAATGTTGTATGTATGGTATGGCTAGATGTGCGTAACTATCCAGTCATGTCATAACAGTGAGATTGGTATGTTGATTCCATAGGTTTATTAATGAGTCTACTGCATGCGATTACTCATACCTTGTGCATATGTGCATGTGTTACACTGTGTCCACATACATGTTGGCACATGTGTGCTATTTGTATACATATGTGTTTGATTACTAATTTGTGGGAGTACTACATTGTTATATCTGATATACAAATGTACACATACCAACAACACAATATATATGATGGCCTATGTCCAACACATGGTAAGGCTTGTAACAACCATGACAATTTGTGCTCAGAGTATGCAGTGGACTAGGACTGGGTTGACATCAAGTTACCCTTGGCAATTTGTGTGTGCATATGCATCCAATCTGTGGTGTGTTGTTAGTTTTTACTTCATGATACTCTGCTACACATGTGACATATGATTGCCCATGCATCTTAGTTGCAAAAGATAGTATGTACACGTGTTACTGAAGGTTGGTATATGCTGTGTGTATGTGTAAAGACATGTGTAGTGTCATTACTGTAACATATGACCACAGTGGTGTGTTCATGGGATGTGAAACCTCACATTACTATCTTTCAGCATGGATACATGTTGGCATTTGACAAATGCATGTGTAGTCACATCAGTGGCACTCATTTTTCTGTATTTCGGAACACATGTGAAGGTTATGTCTTACAGCCACTGATCTTTTGATGCATATGGCCTTACTTTCGTGCTAGGTTGGCACTCAAATTTGTCCACATCATGTTTCTTATGACTGACCCATACAATGGCGTACCACTGTGTAGCAGTGTTGCAGTCTGGCATTGATGGCAGCCTACTCATCATCACAATTGTGTACGTTTTTATGGCAACTCAAACCCATGATTGCATGTGAAGGGGCAGGTTAATGGAGCTCCAGTTTACTCAGCCCCCTGTGCACATGCATCAGGCCCCTGACAATGTCATACATTTATGTAGCCAGAGCAGTGGTGTTTTTTTTTTTTTTTTTTAGTGAGGATCTATCCTCTTCATGATTGCTACTCAGCAGAACTATGCACAGGCCCCTGTAGACAGACACATGCACAACTGTGATCAAACAGACCGGAATATCACGTTTTCCTCTGCAGTGTTTGATATCAGCCTTTCCCTCTCATGTACAGAGGACTGGGTGCTTGCATGTGTTGGACATGTCTCATTATTTGACGTCCTTAGTTATTTCCATGGGCAGCTTGTCTAGTGGTTGTATGTCTGTTGTGACTTAAATTTTGTGTATGTGCCAGGCTACAGAAGGTCTTGTCTGTCACTGCCTACTGTCATGGTGGCGTGCGATGGGCAAATACCAGGGTATGGTAGTGGCAAACATGACTGGGTTATGTACTGACCTGGCCACCCTCTCTGCACATGTGTTAAATGTTGACACATATACATTGATGTTTTGCACAGTCACTATTGGTATATGTGTGTTTCTTCTCCAAGTTTTCCTGCATTACTGGTAAGGAATGTATTGTCTCCTACATTGCCCCTATTCTTTAGTCTGCATGCACTTTGTACACATATTCTACAGCAATATTGTCTGGTCATACATGGACAGGATGCAACATGTGACTAGTGTAATTTTTAGATGTACCCATCTACTACTGGCTACATGTAAGTTACTGTACCATTGATGGTATTTGTGAGATGTAATGAGTGCCACGCATGCATGACATTACACCTGCCTCAGCACTTGTGTTGTCTCCAAGTGACATCCCATGTTATATTTGCAAGTATCTGTGGGTATCTCTCAGCTGTCCATCCATATCCTCCATTGAACATGGCTATGCATTTCTTCCAGCATGCCACAACCTAGGTAACTCTTACTGTGATTGACTGATGTTGAGGTGTGAAATCATCTCAGTGCTGTATTTCTCATTAGCCAAATGCAACATATATGGCTAGTTCCACTCCCATTCAGTTTAATGATGGGTCTCTGGCATTACTGAACAATGCTGGACATAGTTGGTCATCCCACACTTGATTGTGATGTTGGAGCCCAAAACATGTATGGGATAATTTGTTACTGTTGCTACCATGCACTTGTTTTGTCATGAGAGTGGCAATGAGTGGTGTGCGTTACTATGTGCTGTGTGATGTAGTTATACAGAGCATACTATTTAAACATGCTGACACATGTCAAGCATTGTTGATACTAGCAAACCCCTTGCTACTAAGAACAAAACTCATTCATCAGTCTTCACATGTTTATCTGGATTTGCTGTAGGCATGTGTAAAGACAGCAGATTTGTGTGACAAATGTTCATCTAATGTACATAGGGAGTGTAACACACTATGCTTATATTCCACCCAGACAATTATTTGGTGGTGAATTATCCCATTAAATTCTTAGATCCTGACAATGGGTCATGTGTTTGGATAGTGATTCTGCTCCCATAGCTGCTTAATTTGTCTGGCAACCCATTGTGCACTCCACAGCCAACGTGTGTGTGCCAATACGAGAGGTACAGTCCACCATGTGTCAGAGTTATACCCAATGGCAGTGCCAGGACATAATCCAGTGGATACACTGTGCAGGCTCTGCATCTGACATTGTTTACAATCCCTAGACAATTACTGAAGGTCCATAGTTACGTATGATGTTCCCCCCTTGTCACACATTTACAGTGCAGACAAAGCAGCAATCACCATGAAATGAGACAGTGTTCAGTTCTGACATTACTTAAACACCAATGGTTCACAGCCCCTACCTTATGTGTGCCCCCCTTGCATACATCCTGGTAGGCATTGTGTTATTGTGGGGAATGGGCTAGGAATTAGCACCTTGGCGACACAATATATGTAGTGGTGCATGGATCTAGGCCTTCAGGAGTAACATGTGTGTGAATTGCTTGTCACTGGTATGTGAGATAGAGGCAGTAGACCCTCTTACATCCAAAAAGATGTTGCTACCATACTTGTAACTTTTGTGTTTCTTACCTGCTTCCTGAGGTTTGAGTCATATTCCAAAGGTGAATGTAGCGGAGAATGAGTAGGCCAAGGAGAATCAAGTGCAAAGTATTTTATTTGTGCTATTTACAATGTGATGTTGTTAGTCCAGTCACTTTGTATAGAAGTTCTCTACATTGTGAAGTCTCCTGTGAACTCCTGCAGCAGTGTTCTGTTGTTCCCCCTCCAAATTATCTGCTCCATAATCATCCTCCTCCTCATTTGGGACATCAACCTCTTCATCCCAGGGGACATTTGTTCTGACACAGATGTTGTGGAGGATTACACATACAAGTATGATTTTGCATACGAGTGGTGGAGCATACAAGAGGCTTCCTCCTGTCAGAGCCAGGCACCTGAACCTTGATTTTAGAAGCCCAAATGTCCTCTCTACCTCTTTAACACTCTGACCGCCACGGCAGTAGCAACAAACACCACAGCGGTCACCACAAACAGACAGGCAGAAGACAATGTACCACACACAGTATTACAAGGCACCAATCCGCCAGCTTTTCCGGGGCGGTACCAACGACATCAAAAGCACAGCAGAAACAGTCTTTGGAAGGGTAACCACTCACCTTTCGACACTCAACGAAGAACCAGGATGCCATGGAGCTCGAACTACAGGTATCTGCTAATACACCAGTAACATCAAAGAAGGTGGCGGCGATGACCACTTGAGAACTGCACCTAGCACACGGGGGAAAAGGGGAGGAAAAATAGAGTGACACACACATGCAACACCCCCACCATCACCTACAACACCATACACATAAACACATGCAGCAATATTACATTTATACCCTGTAAGCCCCTGGAAGAACGCAAGGACAAAAGAAATTGAGTTAAATCAGTGATATTTAGAAAATGCAGATAAAGTTAACGATTGTAAACAACAGTATATACAAATATGTACAATATGTACAGAGGGCCATACACTGTCCTATGCAAATGTCCGTGGACCAGTGGGTCAAAAAAACAGGGGCGAAGCCCACACTTGACTCCTGCCTCAAAACGGAGAGAACACTACAGGGGCATCGGGTTGAAAACACACAGGCACCTTAGGGGGAATCGGAGGGGGGGCACCTCAGCCGGATGATGTTACTACGCCACTGCTCCTGGAGGGGGCAACATGCCCACTGCTTGGTCCTGGGGAGTGCAAGGCCACAGTCTCTCAAGTGGGTGGTTTGCCCACTGCTTGGTCCTGGGGAGTGCAAGGCCACAGTCTCTCAAGTGGGTGGTTTGCCCACTGCTTGGTCTTGGGGAGTGCAAGGCCACCGTCTCTCAAGTGGGTGGTTAACCCACTGCTTAGTCCTGGGGAGTGCAAAGCCACAGTCTCTCTAGTGGGTAGTTATCTCACTTCTTGGTCCTGTGGAGTGCAAGGCTACATTCTCTCAAGTGGGTGACATGTTCCATTGGTTCAGGAGGGGGCTTAGTGCCCAGTGTGATTCATCCTGCCAAAGAAAGTGATAGTGGATGCATATCTCTACTGGTTCTGGAGGGGGCTTTGTGCCCAGTCTGCTTCATCCTGCCAAGGAAAGTGATATTGGATGCAGATCTCCACTGGTTCTGGAGGGGGCCTTGTGCCCAGTGATGCTGCACCTGGGGTGTGGCAGTTCCCATTCCCTCACCTGGGTGTCTGAGCCACGAGATGTGCAGGGAACAGGTAGCATGATACTCCATGGAGGCAGAACCACACTCCATCCTGCAGCGACTTAAGCTGCAAACTGCTGGCAGTGCCGGTGGTGGTGGTGGTGCTTCAAGTGGTGGGTGGAGGGTCTAGGCCGTCTCCTGCATCCCCGGACGCCTGCCCACTGGGGATGCTGCTGATGACAGATGTAGTGGCACTGGCTGGGCATGTGGCGGTGCAGATGGCAGTGCAGGTGGTGGTGCTAGCGGCAGTGTCTGCGGCGGAGATGCTGCTGGTGCAGGCCATGGAGCAGGTGCTGGTATTAGTGGAGGGAGACACCAGACGGTCTCCTGCCGCCTCGGACGGCTGCCCACTGGGGATGATGCTGCTGACTGTTTTTGTGGCAGCGGCGGTGCAGGTGGCGGTGCAGGGGGTGGTGCAGGGGTGGGGCAGATGGCAGTGCAGGTGGCAGTACCTGCAGCGGTGCCTTCCACAGTACAGGTTGCTCGGCTGTCAATACTTATGGTGTTCACCAGTCCCCCACCTGGAGGGTCCGGGGCCTGATGTGCATTGCCCTAGGTTTTCATGCGTTTCCCCACCTTGCCAGACACTGCTGGGACCTTGGCACAGGCAGATGAAGTTTTGGAGGAGGCCTTGCTGGTTGGGTCCTGCTATTTGACTGTGCTGCTTGCTGGCACCCTCTTCACCTTGGCAGGTGGCGAATGGGTTAGTCCTTTGCAATGGTCGCTGGCACACTGGCAGCTCTGACGGGTGCCTCCTTTGATCCCCTGGGACTTGCAGGTACCACCGCGGACGCTGACTTGGTGGTTGAGGTGCTGGCCTGGGACCTTGACACCCTGGCCCAAGGGGAAGGACGGGGGTGACGCGTAGGGAAGAGGTCCAAGTTAGCAAGGAAAAGTTTTTTAGACACACTGGAACAGGAAGATGGAGAGGGTTTGGGAGTGGAGGAAGTGGGCATGGTTGTAGGAGGTGTCTTTCTGCTGAGTTTGGGTGAAGGTGCATGGGCTGGATGCTGTTGTGAGGTGGATGGCTGTTGGTTGGGTGGATGCTTGCGTTTGTGTGCTTTGGGAGAACGGGTCACAGACACACTTGGAGAGGACACACAGGATGTGTGCATGGTTGTTGGGGTGGTGACTGCTAGTGAGGGGTGTGTAGTGATGGGCGTGCTGGTGATGGAGGTAGTGGATGAGGATGTAGTGCATGCAGGTGTGAGTGGAGACGAGACTGGGAGGGGGGTGGACGAAGAGGAGGAGGGGGACACAGTGGGGACAGTGGATTTTGCCATGTCTCCATGGGCATGGTGCTTGTGTGAGTGCCTGAGAGATGAGGTGTGGTGCTTATGTTTGCCTGAGCCACTTTTGTGTGTTGATTTGGGTGAATGCTGGTGTGAAGGTGTGCTTGGGATACGCCAAGGTTGAGGGGATTGGGACTGGGTAGAGGAAGTTGGAGGGGGGAGGCTAGACACAGGGACAATTGCTGCCATCAGTGCTTATGCCAGAGCCTGAAATGCTCTCTGTTGGGCTGCCACGCCAGAGTGAATGCCTTCCAGGTATGCATTTGTTTGTTGCAAATACCTCTCGACACCCTGGACGCCATTCAGAATGGTTGACTGCCCAACAGTGAGGGATCTCAGGAGGTCAATAGCCTCCTCACTGAGGGTAGCGGGGCTGATGGGGCAGGGCCTGAGGTGCCTGGGGCAAAGGAGATGTCCACCCTCCTGGGTGAGCGGGCACAGAAACACGCTGAGGGGCTGCTGGGAGGGTGGTGCTGGTAGGGGGGGTGGCGGATGTACCTGTTGTTGGGGTGGGCACAGAGGTGTATGCCACTGCCAGGGAGCTTCCATCGGAGGAGGAGTCGCTGTCACTGGTCTCCCCCCCTTTCCCTGTCGTGGTGATCCCCCCGCCCTCCGTCCCACTGGTACCTTCATCCTCAGTGGATTCGCTCTCATGGGCCATGTGGGATGCAGCAACACCACTACTGTTGGCGTACACAATACACAGGATCAGCCCTATGCACTAGGCCATGCCCAACCAGTCACTAAGGTAGTCACAAGCCCATGGGGTACAATGGCTAACGCCAGCATCTGCACACCCGACACCCACAGGACCCTGCCCAGTACTATATGCTCACTTACACCATTGGGTTTGGAGTGCTTCAGAGCCTGCACACAAGGGACCTACCCTGCCATTATCGCTCTGGCCTAGGGTCACCCACAGCCCACATACCCAAACCAGCTACCTCCTAAAGCGTGCAAAGTCAGGAATCATAATCTGTACTCACCCCCTTGTGGCTGCTGTGATGCCCTCAAGTGCCCATCCAACTCCGGATAGGCCACCACCAGGAGGCGGAACATCAGGGGGGTCATGGTGCAACGGGCACCCATTCCACGTTGGGAGACTAGCCCCAGGTGGGCCTCCACCATTTTCTTGGTCCAGCGGTGCAGGTCCTCCCATCTCTTGCGGCAGTGGGTGCTCCACCTATGATAGACCCCCTGGGTCTGCACCTCCTTGGCGATGGCACACCAAATACCCTTTTTCTGGTGGGCGCTGACCTAGAGGGAAAAGATAGGAGGAAAGGAAATTACTCACCCGTCCAGACCGGCATACTCATTGCCCCCCAGTTCCTACCCATGCCCTGACGCACATACACTGACCACCTCTCATGCAGCACTCAGGCCAGGATGCCTCAGCACCCCGCAACATGTGGCTTACATCCACACCACTCAAAACATGCATTACCCACACCTCATGCTCTCAGTGTACTCACCTGTTTGTCTGGAGGACCGTAGAGTGACATGTACTGAGGTAGGACCCCATCCACCAGTTTCTCCAAGTCCTCTGCAGTGAAGGCAGGGGCCCTTTCCCCAGACACTGTAGCCATTGTCGCTTCCAGGCTCCGGTCACAGCAGCACTTGCAGTGTATCTCCTCTCCTATTGACGGTCAGGTAGCAAGTGAGGGAGCTGTTAGAAAATGGCAGTCACGTTCGCAGCAGTGCGTACCGTCACCGCTGGCGTACATCGCAATTGGCTCCTGGAACCCATAGGGCCCAATAAAAATCAATGCAAAGTTGTACGTCGGTCATCGAACGCCTACTGCGACAGCGCACAATGCCAGCGCACTTATCTCATTTCCACTTGTCCTTCCTCACAGGTGAGGCAGGAGCCATTTCAGGGGGCATATGACATGCGACCTAAGTGTGTCACAACAGATATTGGCCCATCAACTGACTCCCGACTTCACATTCTGCTTCTGTGACCTAACTTCAGCAACAGTAGTGCATTCAATGTGGAAATATGACCTTCTGCTCACCGTTCTCCTCCATAGGCTACAACAGCTGAAACAGATGACGAGATGGCGGCATCCTCTGGTGTACAGACCTCTGGTGGACCTGTCGACAATGAATGAAAGACACATTATCATCACATACAGACTTGATCGTGCCACAATTCAAGAGCTGTGTGCCCAATTGGAGCCAGACCTGATGTCAGCTATCCGCCAGCCCACAGGATTCCCCCTCTAGTGCAGGTTCTGTGAGCGCTTCATTTCCTGGCAAGTGTTTCATTTCAAACAACAGTGGCCATGGCATCAGGAATGTCTCAGCCAATGTTATCCAACGTGTTGACCAGAGTGTTGTGTGCCCTGCTGAAACACATGTGCAGCTACATCGTTTTCCCCGAGGTGGAGGATCTGGCCACAGCGAAAGCTGTCGTCTATGCCCTGGGACATATACCCAACATCAATGGTGCCATTGATGGTACACATGTGGCATTTGTCCCCCCTGGAGAAATGGACAGGTTTACAGGAATAGAAAAAGCTATTACTCAATGAATGTGCAGATTGTGTGTTGGGCAATACAGTACATCTCCCATGTGAATGCCAAATATCCTGGCTCTGTGCATGACGCCTATATCTTGAGGAATAGCAGTATCCCTTATGTGATGGGCCAACTGCAGAGGCACCGGGTGTGGCTAATAGGTGAGCCCAAGGTCCCCACCCACCATAGGAAGGTGTCTAGGTATGGGGTTGTCCCTAAGGGTTAGTGTGTGTCTAACAGTTGTCCCTCGATATTTACAGGTGATTCTGGTTACCCCAACCTCTCATGACTACTGACCCCAGTGAGGAATTCCAGGACAAGGGTAGAGGAATGTTACAATGAGGCACATGGGCATACAAGGAGGCTTATTGAGAGAACTCTCTGCCTCTTGAAGACCAGGTTTCAGTGCCTCCATCTGACTGTTGGATCCCTGTACTACTCAACCAAGAATATGTGCCAGATCATCGTGGCATGCTGTATGTTGCACAACCTGGCCTTGTGACGTCAGGTGCCTTTTCTGCAGGAGGATGAGCCTGGAGATGGTCTTGTGGCAGCAGTGGAGCCTGTGGACAGTGAGGAAGAGGAGGCAGATGAATAAGATGCGGACAACAAAACAAACATTAAACAGCAGTACTTCCAGTGACACACAGGTAAGAGACTGTAACTCAAATATTTACATTACAGTAAACCTTTGGACATTGTACATGACATCCTCTTACCCTCTGCCTGTGAACACTGACTGTTCCCTTTGGAATCACTATTTTCAGATCTGTGTACCACATTCTGGCTACTGCTATATGTACTTCTGCCCACAAAAGGTCATCCTGTGGAATATTATGTTGTAATAATACATCTTTATGATCATTACACTGACTCCAGTATGGTTTCTGTTTCAAGGGTGTTTATTTTCTGTGCAAAATAGTATGGGGGTAAGCGCAAGGGGCTGGGGTGATGGTGGAGGAATGTCCAGTTAGAGTCCAGTCTATTGGTATCACAGGTGCATTGTCCAATGGGGCATTGGAAGGGGAGCAATGACAGTACAAGGTGGACAGGGTGACATAGTGGGACAGAAGGGTGACATTCAGGAGTGTCTTAGTTCCTGGTGGGGGTCTTGGCAATGTTCTCTGTCTTCTGCCTGGATCGCAGGGACAGTTTGCGGGGTGGTTCTCCTTCTGCAGGGGGTGGGGTGCTTGTGGCCTGCTGGTCCTGTGGCAGGGCCTCCTGTCCACTAGCGCCGCTGGAGGTGGAAGGCTGTTCCTCAGTTTGGCTAGTTTCAGGGTCCCTTTGTTGTGCCACTGTCCCCCTCATGGTCTTGCCCATGTCAGCCAGCACCCCTGCAATGGTGACCAGGATGGTGTATATTTTAGTTAGGTCCTCCCTGATCCCCAGGTACTGTCCCTCCTGCAGCTGCTGGGTCTCCTGTAACTTGGCCAGTACCTGGCCCATGGTCTCCTGGGAATGGTGGCATGCTCCCAGGATGTTTGAGAGTGCCTCATGGAGGGTTGGTTCCCTGGGCCTGTCCTCCCCGTTGCACAGCAGTCCTCCCAGCTGCCCTGTTGTCTTGTGCCTCTGTCCCCTGAACCGTGTGCCCACTACCACTGACCCCAGGTCCCTAATCTTCCTGAGTTTGTGGGGTTGCCTGGGGCCCCTATAGTGGTGGATACACCTCTGATTGACGTGTCCTGGGAACAGTGGCATGGGCCCACTGGTTGGGTGCTGCTGGTGATTCCTGAGAGGGGAGGCTCTGTGGTAGGTTGGGACTGAGGCAGGGTACCCGACTGTCCAGAGGTCCCTGGTGTGCCAGGTTGATCATTGTGATCCAGGCGTGCAGAGCTGCTGTCATCACTGTGGACCTCTTCTTGGGGGGGGGGGGGCTGGATGTATCTGGCACCTCCTCTCCGGTGACGTTGGGTGGGGGTCCTTTTGGGATGCAAATGCATTGTTAATGTATTTGTGTGTGCCATCCTGTGTAATGGGTGTGTTTCCCTGTATATGTGTGCTTTCCCTGTTGGCTTAGCCTTGTGTGAGTGGTGATTTTGTCGGCTGAGTGAGTCTCTCTATTGGACATGCTGGGATGATAGGTTTCCATGCAGGTCTGTGATGGGGGTCCATGCATTGTTGTTGCATGCAGGGCTTGGTATTGGGATGGGTGGGTTGTGATGGTGGGGTATATGTGAGGTGTTGGAGTGATGAGGGTGAGGGTAGGGGTAGGAGTTTGTGATGACATGCTGGTAGGGTGGGGGATATAATAGTTTAGATTTGACTTACCAGAGTCCAGTCCTCCTGCTACTCCTGCAAGGCCCTCAGGATGCATGATCGCCAAGACTTGCTCCTCCCATGTTGTTAGTTGTGGAGGAGGAGGTGGGGGTTCATCGCCTGTCCTCTGTACAGCAATCTGGTGTCTTGAAACCACAGAACATACCTTCCCCCGTAGGTCAATCCACTTCTTCCTGATGTCATCCCTGGTTCTTGGGTGCTGTCCCAAGGCGTTGACCTTGTCCACGATTCACCGCCATAGCTCCATCTCCCTTGCAATGGACGTCTGTTGCACCTGTGATCCAAAAAGCTGTGGCTCTATCCGGATGATTTCCTCCACCATGACCCTTAGATCCTCCCCTGAAAACCTGGGGTGTTTTTGGGGTGCCATGGATGTGGTGTGAGTGATATGTGTGAGGATGTGTGAGGTGATGTGTGGGGTGATGTGTTGGGGTGTATACTGTGATGTGCGTGGATGGAGTAAGGGTGATGGTGTTCTGTGCCTCTGAGTGCGTGTGTGCTCTTTGCTTGTCTCTCTGTGCTTAGTCTCTATTTTTTCATTGTAAGGGGTTGTGGGTAAGGTGGGTGTGTATTTTACAGTGGTATGAATGTGAGGGTGTGGTGTGTGTATGTGTGTCAGGTGTGTGTATTTTGAATTGTCCAATGTGGTGTGGTTTTGTAAGTGTGTGTGCATTTTGAGCGCAGCTGTGTGTACCGCCACTGGTTTACCATGATTAAAAGACTGCAGCATTGATTTGTGGGCCGTGATACTGTGGGCGTATTCCTGTTGGCATAATGGTGTGGGTTTTCCTATCGCCAGTTTATCACTGACCTTTGGTGTGGCGGACTTGTGTGGGTGTCTGTATTGTGGAAGATTTCTATGTGTGGGTCATAACACCCGTGGCGGATTACCGCCGCAGTCTCGGTATCTTGGTGGCCGTCGGCACGGTGGTAGATGGCATTTACCGCCAGGTTTGTAAATAGGGCCTTAGTGACCGTTTGTGACAGATGATTGTTGTGCCAGCCATCAAGTGTACGAGGGTGTGTATCACACATTTGTAGGATGATCTCATTTGGTGCAGTAGTATCTCCTAGCTTCCAAGACATGATTTATCTCAGGCACTTTCAACACATGCACAGTGCAGGCTTTGGGAGGGGGTACAGCTATTTTTCACATGGGTCCCTTAGTACGGTGCATGCAAGGTCAGGTATGTCCTCTATACTCCTACCGAGTCCTACTATGGCATCCATGATTTTTACAGTTTTTCACACACTCTGCACTATGGTATACCCTTTCTAGTATACAGAACAGCCATGGTGGTGTTAGGAGGCACTATTGGCTCATGTAAGGTGGTAATGGAGTAGGTGCTGCCCCATTTCTCATGTTCTGCCCCATGGTCTTTTATGGCAGGTTAATTTGTATGTGTGTGGCATAATGCAACAGACAGATGTATGTGCACACTACAGGCATGTCAGGTATGTGTAGATGATATGTAGTTGGTAATGGCACCACTTGGGTGGCATTTGGTATAGGTTCTACCAGAGGCTTACACACCATGATTTATTTGGGACTGTACCTATGTGTGATTTTCTTTAAATGGCCATGGCCCATGCCATTGATATGGCTGAGCTATCCATCATTGTTTGGTGTAATGTGTGTGATCTGTATTTAGTTGTAAACCAGTTGACACTTGTAGAGGTTTGTGAGCAGCTTCTGTATGCAAAGGGGACTTGGTTCCACCTGTCCACACACACGTGGTGTGCCAGTCAGGGGGTGGCTATGTTATGTACATACGGGTGTGTGTGTTTGTGAATTGCAATGATTGCTGTGTAGTGTGGCATGTTACATATGTGTTGTTGCCTGTACATCTATGTTCCCCTGCCCAGGTGTATTTAGTGAGGTGTTTTTCTTGTTTGTCCTAGATGGTTGGTGTGCCATATTGCCCATCCTAGAACCACTTGTTAATAGTGCAATCGCGGAATATGTAGGCATCATGGACACTGCCAGGATATTTTGCTAGGATGTTGGTGAAGAGACAACGGTGGTCCACAATGACCTGCACATTGATTGAATGGGTGTGCTTGCGTTTCCTAAAAAGGTGTTCCGTTAGTGCAGGTGACACTAGTTGCACATGGGTACAGTCCATTGCACCCATGACATGCAGGAACCCAGCAATTTGGTAGAAACCTCGCTTGGTCTCTTCATGCAGAAGCTGGATGTTTGGGAAGCATGGCTGGGAAATACCAGTCACTGCTACACCCGTTATCTGAAAAGATCCAAACACCAGCACATGGAGTACAGTGAGGAGTTTGGTCATGGGTGGAATAGTAGTGGGAGTTTGCACCCTTGCTGTGATGTGTGGTGCAATGTGGTGCAGCAGGTGTACAATGGACTCCTGGTTCAGTCGCTTCTGGTTCAGTTGGTGCATCCTGTTCCCTGAGGCCAAGGATGGTTGTGTGCTGTTTGCTCTCCTGTCTTCTGCACTGCTTTTGTGGCTGCTGTGGTGGTGTTTGGGGTTGCTGTGGTGGTGGTGGAGGGACATGCTGTCTTCGCTGATGTCTGCGGTGTGTGCCAAGCTGGAGCAGTACCACTTCTATGTTCTCCTGGAGGTTTTAAATGCTCCTTTTGTATGTTTTTCTTGAGTGGTGGTATGTGGGCCTCCTTTTAACGCCTGGTCTGACCAGGCATTACATCTTGATGCTAATCAGACTTAGAGCTACTTTTTCAGTCCGCTTCCTTGGTATGCATTGTTTTTGCGTTGGGAGGTAAATATGGGCTAGCATCATTTTCAAGAAGGAAACACCTACCTTGCATCTCATTATTGTAATGAGATACAAGGTGGATTGGTACTCCCTAAAATGGCACTAACTCCAAATTTCTTATGCTAGATGGGTCTAGCATTAAAAATATAAATATGGAGTGAGGTTTGCGCTGCTTTACCGTAGAAAAAATGGTGCTAAGGTGGTGCAAACATTTCATAAATATGGGCCTTAATCTCCCATTTCATTGCCACTGTTCTTCATTCCTGAAAACAATGTAGCACTGTGGAGTATTGCATAAAACAGCAGTCAAAAACAAATTACCACTCATCCCTTTACCAGTGGATCAGGTTAAAAACTCTACAATATACATCAAACTCAAAGGCATGGTGACGAGCCCCTAGCACCACTGTAGTATCACTTTTCATGACGTACAGTGGTGGCGCTATACCCTGCACTATATGTACAAGGTGGCATTAAGCCTCTTTTTGTGGCTTAACGCCACCTTGTAAATACGGTCCCTTCACATGCAGCACTTTGCATGAAAGGGCCGTGCAATGGTGTTGCTGTTAGTGTTCCCCCACTGCATTTTGATGCTGCCTCAGATATACAAGTTTTCATAAACCTGAGGCAGCGCCTAAATCTAATGCCACTTAGGGGTAGGGTTAGAGTGGCACAATGAGGAGAAATGCTTTCATTGCTCCTCATTTTTTGCTTTTTCTATTTGTGCTGCATTTTGCAGCACACATAGAAAGAGCAAATCACCATTTAAGATTGTTTTTGTGGAGGAAGGTGGTCCTTCCTGCACAAAAACAATCTCCCCCACAATGTAGCCATCCTTACACTATGGTGCGTCGGTTCACAGTAGCAAATTTAGCGAAAGCACAGGGGGAAACACAGAGGTGTGCCGTATTTTAGTAAATACCGTGTATCCCTCTGTTTTGAAAATTATGGTGCTCGATGCTGCCAAATTTGGTGCAGTGGAGCACACTGTCATTTTCTATTAAACCTGGCCCCTAATCTCCTTTGAGCCTACAACTTAATGAGTGTTCTTAAAGGGGGTGAGTGGAAAACAGCCTTTCACACTAAGGCCCTCATTTCGAACATGTCGGTATAGCCCGCCGCCGACCATGCTGACGGTCGACGCAAGACCGCCAGTGGTGGCGGCAGGCATCCCTCCATATTCCGATACATAGAGCCTCTCCTCCATTCATGGCGGTGAGGGGCGCCATGCTGGAGGTCGTGGGGGGGATGCTGCTCCACCCTCACCGCCACGTCAGTTCATAGCCCGCCACGCCTATAATGATGCAGTTATAGGTGTGGCAGTGTATGGAGATGAAGTGATGCTGGCGGAGCAGCATCCAAGCAGCCTGCTCCTTTCCAGAGCAGCGCCACGGAATAGGTAAGTGCTGTCTGAGAGGGAAGGGGGAAGGTGGTGTGTGTGTGAGTGTGTGAGTGCAAAGGGGTGTGCGTGAGTGTATGTGAAGGGGGTTGTGTGTCTGAGTGTATGAATGCATGTGTGCTTGTAGGTGTATGGGTGGGTGAGGATGTAGGGGTTTGGGGGTTGGGGTTTGTGGGGACCTGTATTGGGGTGGGTGGAGGATGGTGAGGGCAGAGCTGGGAGGCCTATAGGGAGTTTTGGGGGAAGAGGGATGGGGGTTGGTTTTCAGCATTCAGGGGGTGGGGTGGTTCTAGGGGTATGGGGTGGTAGGTGGGGGTAGTGGCTAGGGTGGACCCTGGCGTGTCACATACAGGTGACAGGAATGTGAATTCCTGTCACCCGTATGCTTTCTGCAAGGGATTACCTGGTGGGGTATCCCGTCAGGAAATCCCTGGTGGAAATGGATCATAATCCCATCGCCGGTCCGGTCTCTGCCGCCATGTCGAAAGAGCCTACCATCGGCCCAGTGGTTAATTCTGGCCTGGCGGTGGGTAGCAGTGAGTTCACTACTGTGTTCAGAATATGGCGGTCTGGACGGCTATGCCATTGGCGGTAATGACCGTCGGCATGGTGGTCATTACAGCAATGTTCATAATGACCACCTAAGTTTGGCTTGTTTGAATACTGTGTCAAAGCCCCAGTCGGCCTTTTGATTTTTCATCAATAAAATCCTGCAGGAAAGTTTGGATCTGTTTGTCATTGTGTATCTCAATTATATTTTAATTGATTCTCAAACAGAAGACAAAAATATTGTGTGTGTGAAAATGGTCCTTCAATGTCTACAAAACCACTTCTTGTTTGCCAATCTTGACAAGTGTGTCTTCCATACAACTCAAGTAGAGTTTCAAGGGTTCGTCCTGGCCCCATCTGGTATTCACATAGAGCATAAGAATTTTTAAGCAAACCTACACTGGCCAAGCCCAAATTTAGTATGAGAAGTTCAATAATTTCTCAGTTTGTTACTTTTTATAGGCAGTTCGTCGCTCACTTTTCAGACATTGTTACACCAATCACGAAGCTGCTATTCAAAAGAACCACATTTAACTGGTCAGGAGATGCTGAGCATGACATTGCCTTCTTAAAAGAGAATCTTACTTCAGCCCCAATCCTGAATCATGCAGATCCCTTTCAACCCTATTTCAATAAGGCTGATCTGTCCCAATTTGCTATAGGTGTATTATTGTCTCAGTGAGATGTGTTGTCTTGTAGGATGCACCCAATAGCCTTTTTCTAAAAAAACAAATCTACCACCTGAGCAAAACTACACTATCGCTGAGCATGAATTGTTAGCCATCAAGTAAGCCTTTCAAGAATGGAGGCATTACCTCCTAGGTTCCTGTCACACCATCACAAATTATACTGACCAAAAGTATTTATAGTTTTAGGTCAGCAAGGACACTCACATATGACATCAAATTATATGGTTTTTTTTTTTAGTGAATATGAATTTGTAATCTCACATCGCCCAGGTGGAAGACAAGCTAAGGCAGATGCACTTCCATGTCTCAATCAACAAACAGTACCACAACGTGATAGAGAGTGTCCTATTATTACACCAGAGAAAATTATAGATTCATGTGAAGGTAAGGAAGAGGACTGTAAATTATTATTGAATTAATGAGTTAATTAACTTTCTAGAGCACACAATTACCCAGGGGGTGTCATGGCGCTAGAAATGTACACACATACTACAAACATTTGCAACTTGGAGGCACAGCCATTAGAGAGGCTATTTAAACAGCAGCTTGCGAGAACTGAGAAAATGTGGATGGTTTCTAAGGTGCAGTGGCATTCTATTCCATAACTAACTGTAAGTATAGACAAAGCCACGTCCCCCCAGTAGACTTTGTTTATCTGGGAGGCCGACAGAAAAAATTATGTTGTTAATCTCAAGTTTCTGTTTGGTAGGTGCCACCTAATTTTCCTTGTCAGGTAATTAGGTTTGGTGCTAGGCAAGGCCTTATGGGCTAGAAAAAGTGCCTTGAAGGCCACACGCTTCTTTACAGGGAGCCAATGGAGATCCCTTAGAACCTTTACTACTGACATATACTCAGGGACTTTCCTTAGGAGGCATGCAGCTGCATTTTGCAGTTCTTGAGCTTTTTGGGGACTGCTTTTTGAATGCCCATATATAAGAAATTACAGTAGTCAATCTTTGATAAGATCAAAGCAATAATTTGATTTTTTAAACTGAAAAGGAATAGAAGCTAGCACCTTTTTTAATGATGGAGCTGCAGAAAGTAGAATGAAGCAAGCTTATTTACTTATTTTTTAAAAGATAAGTCACATAGAAGATTACCCTAAGGTTTCCACCTTGGAAATTGGCTTGGGAGGAGGTCCCAGGCTTTAAGGCCACCAGGAGAGGCCCTAGACAGTGGATTCTTTAAAACAAATAAGGACCTCTATTTTTTCTGAATTTAGTTTCAGACAGGTGGCAGTCATCCAATTGGCTATGGGCTCCATGCATTTATTAAACCTGTCAGCCATTTCTTCCACATTGCTCAGGGTGGAGACCACGATCTTGGTATCATCAGGTAGGCTACCATGGCAAAGACATGAGAGTGGATGAGTTTTGCCAATGGTGCTGCATAAATATTAAAAAGTATAGGGCTGAGAGATGATCTTTGGGGGACCCCACAGGGGAGAAAAAAAGATACTGATTGGAAGTCTCCAAGGGCCACTGACTGTTCTCTGTCACTTAAGAATGAAGTAATAAGCTTGTCTGCTGATCACATGATTCCAATATCAGAAAGTCAATCTAGCAATAGTGTTTGACTGGCCATGTGAAAAGTGGCAGAAAGATCAAGTAGGATCACTACGGCTCTACTTTTGTAGTCTTTTATGGCTCCAATCTCTTCCAAGACAGCAATCAAAGCTGTCTCAGTGCTGAAGCCAGTTTTGAAGCCATATTGTGCAATCTCTAAAAGGTTGTTTCTGCCACGTCACCTGATAAACTAACAATAAGATGTTTTTTTCCAGGATTTTAGCAGGAAAGGGAAGTCTTGAGAAGGGGTGAAAATCTTTCTCATCATTAGGGTCCAGTGAAGATTTTTTTCACAATGGTAATCTTCAATGGAATTAAATTCTTTATAAACTGTTTCTACTTTATCTCCAAAGGAATCAGCTAGACTGTTGCAAACTTCCTGATTAGGGGGTGGCGTGAAAGTGAAGTTGAAGTTAAGAGTGATTAAACTGCTTTAAAGAGTTCCTTAGGGAAATTCAAAGCTTTAATTTTTGCTGTGTAGAATTTGGACTTTTCTTTCAAGATCTAATTTTTGTATTCCCCAATTACTCTTTGATAAATATCCCAACATTCTTTGCTATAGTAACATCGCAATGCTCTCTCCAATCTAAAACATTTTTGTTTCATCACTATTAGCGCATGAGAGAACCATGGCGCAGAAGGATGCTTTCTGTGAGACTTTATTTTTTTTTAACTAGTTTTAATACTTCCCTACTCAACGACTCATGATAGATAGTGGTTGCTACCTTTGACTTGGGACCGATATCTGGTATTGTTTCATTAAGATGCTCTATCAGAGCATTTTTATTTAGCTTATTGTAGGAGGCGGGCCTGGTTTGTAGTGGGTACCTAAGGTACTTACACTTTATACCAGGTACAGTTATCCCTTATTAGTGAAATGTAGGCAGTGTCTAGAAGCCAGGCTATCTTGAGGTCGCTGTAGGTAGAGCATCTAAGGCTAAACTAGGAGACATGCAAAGCTCTTGCAATACCACTGTAGTCACACAGTACTTACACACAAGAAAAACAATACTCAGTGTTACCAAAAATAAAGGTACTTTATTTTAGTGACACAAGGCCAAAAATATCTTAGAGGCTATACTCCCTTAGGGGGTAAGTATTATACATGAAATATGCACTAGTAACCAAAATCAGGTGAGTAAACAGTCATAAAATAATGTAAATAGTGAAAATCACCATAGGTTACAATTGGCCTAGGGGGAACACAAACCATATACTAAAATAGTGGAATGCAAATGTTGGTTTCCCACCTAGGCAAGAGTAGTGTGTAGAGGGGCACTGAGAGTGTAAGAAAACATCAACGGTAAGTAAACTACCCCAACCGAAAGCCCTGGAAAGCAGGAGTAAAGAAATGCAAGTTTCCTCAGAACACACTAGAAATCGTGATAAAGACTGCAAGACACCAACAATGGATTCCTGGACCTGAAGACCTGTGGAGAGAGCAGACCAAGTCCAAGAACAGATGAAGAGTCCAGGAAGAACAGGAGACCCTTGTCAGCGAGACAGGATCCTCGGGGTTTGCGCCTGTTCCCAATATGTCCACCTCTTGGCAGCTCCAAACTCTACTAGCTATCATAGCACAGAGTTAAAGAATGGCAAAGTGGGGGATGGGGTTTAGGTTGAGAACAGCGGGGAAGGAGGCCTGTGGAAGCAAGTGTTATGAACACAATAGCAAGGTCATTCACATTAATCTTCATGAACTTTGTTTTAATTCTTTATGCTCTAATAACATGAGAGATCAAGAACTTTTCAATAACGTGAACGTTTTATAATCATATAATCTGAACATTGAACTCTCTCAAGTTAATCCTTAGAATAGCAATTACATCACAACAAGAGTCAATGAGTACATTCGTTCCCAAAGAATTAGCTGCTCTAGGATTCATGAATGACACCGTAGAACTGACAAACTGACTAAACTTGTTTTGTCTAGAAAGATCACACTCTGTTTGATCAAATTTTCAAGATTCAATTTGCCCAGAAGTTATTGTGCACCTTATTGCCAGACTGCGCATAAAGTCTCAAGTACCTGGAATGATCGCGCACTCTGCCGATCTGAACTGCAAGGGATAATTGCCAAAAATGAATCGCGCACACTGTTGCCGATTCAACCGTCAAGATTCAAATGCCTTGAAAGGATCGCACACTCTGCTAATTCAAACTGCAAGGGTTAATTGCCAAGAATGAATCGCGCACACTGTTGCCGATTCAACCATCAAGATTCAAATGCCTTTAAATGATCACACACTCTGCCAATCCGAACTGTAAGGGTTAAGTGCCAAGAATAAAATCGCACACACTGTAAATCACAAAGCCAAAAACTCAAATGTTTCTAGAAACGGAGTCGAGGGGCTACCCCGAACTCCGCCTTACCGCCTGCTTGAAGATCAGCAAGATAATGAGGACAGGGCCAGGAAATGTCCAAGTAGGCCTCCGGAACAGGAGCCCTGGAAAATGCTGCTGCTCTGCACCGAGACATCTGAATAGTGAGCACGTTGAGCTGGGCTGGGTTCCTTAAATAGACCCAAGCCCCGCCACATTCCATACCCAACCAGGCTGCAGAAAGACTTGAAAATGAACAATACATTACAAACAGCATTAATAAAATTTCAAGATAAATACCTGCAATGCAAAAAGTTAATATGCAATATCAATGCACAATGCATGAATTATTACATTGCAAAAGGTTTTGCATTTTGCATTACGTTGCCCGTAGAGTGCGCATTGTCCTGTTGTTGACATCCCTGCTAACCCGGATGAAGGTGCAAAAGTGGAACCTCCACTTGGAAGAAAAAGTTAGAGATGCACCAAAGAAGACAGCTGCGGGCTCCTGATTGGTGCAAGAGATGTCCCACGTCGAGTCGTTGGATTCAGGATGGTTTTCATCATTGGATTTTGCCAACAAGCCGTGGCTCATGCAAATGTCGCAGTTGGTGGGAAAAGCTGTTACCTGGGCCCAGGAGGGTTCTGGGGGTCTCAACTCGGACTGAGGAGACTGTGGGCGTTCTCAGCACTTCAGAGAGCTCTCAGACGACCAGGCAGCATCCACAGAAGTCCCAGGACATGGAGACAAAGGAGTTGCAAATGAGGGTTGTTGCAGCACTACACAAAGGAATCCCACACCACCGGAGAACAACTCAGGGAGCTGAGCGTCACAGGATAAAGTGCTGGAGGCCTGAGCTACACTGTGCATGAAGGATTCCTTGGAGAAGCTCAAAGACGCCCTAGGAGCTGCAAAACATGCAGTGCACAGGGGTACTATCTGGCTCGGGTAGGCAAGCTCTTACCTCCACCAAATTTGGACATTTGGACCATTGGACAGTCAGGGTCATTTTGGTTTACCACCTGTGTTCCAGGATCCATGTCCGTTCTCAGAAGAGGGGACCCAGAGTACTGGTCGTCTCTGCAGAGAGGTGCCTGCTGAAGCAGGGAAGTGACACCGTCACTCCACGTGAGATTCCTTCGATCCTGCTGGTGCAGGATGAAGACAGGCAGTCCTCAGAGAATGCATGGCCTGGAAACTGTTGCAGTTGATGGCAGGAGCTGAAGTTACAGAGGTGCAGTAGTCTTCTTAGATACTGTGTTGCAGTTGTTACTGGAGCAGTTCTGCGGTTGATCCGATGGTAGAAGTTTAAGCAGTGGTTGCAGAGGATTCCTGCTGGAGTCTTGCAAAACCAAATCTGAGGAAACACCCATAGGAGAGACCCTAAATAGCCATGAGAGGCGGATTGATCACCTAACCAGGTAAGCACCTATAAGGAGGGGTCTCTGACGTCACCTGCTAGCACTGGCCACTCAGAGGCTCCCAGAGTTACCTGACCATCCTGAAAACAATAGATCAGAAGCCGGGGACACTCTGGAGGAGTTCTGGGCACCAACCCTGGGATGGTGATGGACAGGGGAGTGGTCAGTCCCCTTTCCCTTGTCCAATTTCGTGCCAGAACAGAGACTGGGGGTCCATGAATCGATGTAGACTGGATTATGCAAGGAGTTCACCATTTGTGCCCTTTAAAGTATTTCCAGAGACTCTGGGAGGATACCCCTCCCATCCTGTAATACCTATTTCCAAACGGAGAGGGTGTGTCAAAGGAAATGCTTTGTTCTGCCTTCCTGGGATTGGGCTGCCCAAACCCCAGGAGAGCAGAAGCCTGTCTGTGAGGTGGCAGCAGCTGGGGCTGCAGTGAAAACCTCAGAAGACTGGTATGGCAGTAATGGGGGTCCATTGTGGAGCCCCGAGGGTGAATGGAATTGGCCTGCCAATACCAGAATCAGATTGGGGGTACAATTTCCAATTCCTAGAAAGCTCATATGGCCATATTCGGAGTTTCCATTTTGAAGCCACATATATGTATTGACCTACATGTAGTGCACACTTATAATGGCGTCCCCGCACTCACGAAGTATGGGAAAATGGGCCTGGAAAATGTGGGGGCATTTCTGCTAATGCAGGGGTGCCCTCACACACAGGTACTGTGCACCTTACCTTCAGGGTCTGAAGGTTAGATATATAGGTGACTTATAAGTGACCTGGTGCAGTGAAAATGGCGGTGAAATAGTGCTTACACTATTTCACTCAGACTGCAGTGGCAGTCCTGAAGAAGTGTTTGTATGATCTTCTTATGGGTGGCAAAAGAAATGCTGCAGCCCATAAGGATCTCCTGGAACCCCAATGCCCTGGGTACCTGGGTACCATATAACTGGCACTTATAAGGGGGGTCCAGTATACTGGGTTACCAGTATGTAAGTACAAATTTGGAATGGGACAGAGCATAAGCACTGGATTTCTGGTTAGCAGGACTCCAGTGACACAGTTAGGCATACTGACAAAACTGTAAAACATACTGAAATGCATGCCATAAACTATGAGCACTGGGGTCCTGACTCACAGGATCCCAGTGAGACAGTAAAAACACACTGACAAACACTGACAAACAGGCGAAAATGGGGGTAACCATGCTAGAAATAGGCTACTTTCTCACACTTATTACATAAGTGAATAGATTTAGTCCAATCTGGCATTTTAGTACTTTGTAGTAGTGCTGGAGTGTTGAGTTTGAACTGAACTACCATATGAACGAACCGAAATAGGAGAAAAGATGTCTCATAGTTTAAGTTGGAATCAGTTGAGAAAATACCAACCAGGGTGTTACCAATTTTGCTTCAAAGCAGCCTAAGGATTCTATTAAAGCAACATCATCTTAATTACTTATGTCTTCCAGGTGGAAATTAAAATCCCCTTATATGTTGTAATTCAGATATAGGCCCTCATTATGCCCCTTGCTGTTCAAGTGGCGGTAATACCGCTAACAGGCCGGCGGTAACTACCACCAAATTATGACCATGGTAGAAAGATCTCCGATAGACAGCCAATGTACCACACCGACCGCCATGGCGGAAACAACAGCCACCACAGCGGTAGCCAGTCAATGTTCTGCCCACCATATTAAGACACATGAAACTGCCAACTTTTCCGGGGCGGTACCACTGACATCAAAAGCCTGGGCAAAACTGAGCTCAGAAGGGAAAGGACTCACCTTTCGAGACACAGGGAACAACCACGCCGCAATGGAACCTCAACTGCATGTCTTCCCCATGATTTTCTACATTCTGCTCCACCACTATCACCAACGCCGGTGAAGACGACGCCGGTGAGTACAGCCACTTAGCACACAAGGGTGGGGGGAGGAAAAAGAGAGTGTCACACACATGCACAACACCCCCACACACACACACCCCATACACACAACCAGCTGCATTACAAAAACAATTTTACCCTGTAACTCGGATGAAGAATAAAAGGACAAAACTTTTCCGCAAAAGTGAATGTAATGAGATCAACACAGCATGAAAAATAAGTTAGGCAAGATAATAGATATTTACATATGTACAGAAAAAGGGACACAGCCCAGTCCACAATTTGCATCGGCCACATGGCCACAGGCCAAAGTCCAAGGCTGCACATGTCACCTGCTTCAACATGGAGAGTACACTGCAGGACCATCAGTTGGTAAATAGGCAGGTACCTCAAGGGGGGAGGGGATGAGGGGTACCTCTGCCGGGAGATGTAACAAGACCACTGTTTCAGGAGGGGCAACATGTCCTGTGCTTGGTCCAGCAGAGTGCAAGGTCACCGTCTTTCAGGTGGGTGTCCTACCCACTGGTTCTGGAGGGGACAACCTGCCCTGTGCTTGATCCTGGGGAGTGATGGGCTACAGTCTCATAGGTGGGTGTCATACCCACTGGTTCTGGAGGGGTAACCTGCCCTGTGCTTGATCATGGAGAGTGATGGGCATGTGGATGTCATACCAACTGGTTCTGGAGGGGGCAACCTGCCCTGTGCTTGATCCTGGGGAATGATGGGCCACAGTCTCTCAGGTGGGTATCATACCCACTGGTTCTGGAGGGGGCAACCTGCCCTGTGCTTGATCCTGGGGAGTGATGGGCCACAGTCTCTCAGGTGGGTGTCATACCCACTGGTTATGGAGGGGGCAACATGCCCTGTGCTTGATCCTGGGGAGTAATGGGCATGTTGGTGTCATACCAACTGGTTCTGGAAGAGGCAACCTGCCCTGTGCTTGATCCTGGGGAGTAATGGGCATGTGGGTGTCATACCCACTGGTTCTGGAAGGGACAACCTGCCCTGTACTTGATCCTGGGGAGTGATGGGCCACAGTCTCTCAGGTGGGTGTCATACCCACTGGTTCTGGATGGGACAACATGCCATGTGCTTGATCCTGTGGAGTGATGGGCATGTGGGTGTCATACCCACTGGTTCTGGAGGGGGCAACCTGCCTTGTCCTTGATCCTGGGGAGTGATGGGCATGTGGGTGTCATACCCACTGATTCTGGAGGAGGCAACCAGCCCTGTGCTTGATCTTGGGGAGTGCAAAGTCACATTCTCTCAGGTGGGTGGCATACCCACTGGTTCTGAAGTGGACAGGCTGCACAGCAGACCATGGAGGCAGGATTACATACTGTCTGCCGGTGGTGATGGCTGCACAGTGGTGGTGCCGCTGGTGGGGGGATGCTCCTGCCCATCCCCTGCAACCATGGATGGCTGCACAGTTGCAGAGTTGCTGGCGGGGTGAGGCTCCTGGCCATCCACTGCATCCTCAGATGGCTGCAAAGTGATGGAGCTGCTGGTAGGGGGAGGCCCCTGCCCATCCTCGGCAACCTTGGATGGCTGCACAACCATGGTTGGTGGTGGGGGCTCCGTCACAGTTCCTGGCCCAGGCCCAATGGTCTTCCTGCCTGCTGGGGCAGGCTCCTTGGTCTTCCTGCCTGTTGGGGAAGGCTCCTTTGTCTTCTTGCCTTTTGGGGCAGGCTCCTTGGTCTTCTTGGCTGCTAGGGCAGGCTCCTTTCACTTTTGGCTGGCTGGTGCAGGCTCCTCCCCTTCAGGCCATTTGGCTGTGATCCCTTTCCACCACGGGTGGGTGTGGTGATGACTAGGCCCATGGACTGTGTGGCTGAGGTGCTTGGCTGGGTTCTTCCTACCCTGGCCATACATGCAGGATGGGGGAGGGCTAGGGAAGAGGTCAACGGTGGATAGGAACTGTTTTTTAGGGATATTGGGGCAGGAAGAGGGAGAAGGAATGGGAGTGGAGGATGAAGGAGTGGTTGTTGGAGGTGTTTGTCTGCTGGATTTGGGTGCAGGTGCATGGGCTGTATGCTGTTGTGAGGTGGATGGCTGTTGGGTGTCTGAGTGCTTGCGTTTGTGTACTTTAGGAGGGGAACAGACGCAGTGGACATATGCATGGCTGTTGTGGAGGTGTGTGCTAGTGAGGTGTGTGTTTTGCTTGGTGTGGTGATGCTAGTAGTGGATGATGATGTAGTGCATGCAGGTGTGAGTGGGACAGAACTGGGTGGGAGGTGGAGGAGGAGGACGTGGAGGGGGAGACAGTGGAAATAGTAGATGATGGTGTGACTGCAACTGGATGGTGTTTGTGTGAGTGCCTGTGGGATGAAGTGTGGTGCTTGTGTTTGCCTGTGACACTCTTGGTTGTTGTCGTGTGTGCCTGCTCGTCTGGCCTTGGGATGGGTTGGGGTTGAGGGGAATGGGACTGGGCAGTGGAAGTTGGAGGGGGACTGTTGAAACAGGGACAATGGCTGCCATCAGAGAGGAGGCCAGAGCCTGAATGGATCTCTTCTGGGTCGCCAAGCCAGTGTGAATGCCCTCCAGGAATGCATTAGATTGTTGCATCTGGGCTGCCAGCCCCTGGATGGCATTCACAATGGTTGACTGCCCTACAGAGATGGATCTCAGGAGGTCAATAGCCTCCTCACTCAGGGCAGCAGGGCTCACTGGGACAGGGCCTGAGGTGCCTGGGGCGAAGGAGATGCCCACCCCCCTGGGCGAGCGGGAACCGGCAACTCAATGAGGGTCTCCTGGGAGGGTGGTGCTGTTACGGGGGTGGAAGATGTACCTGTAGCTGGGGTGGTCATAGAAGTGTCCACCACCACCAGAGAGCTGCCATTGGAGGAGGTATCTGTGTCAGAACTGTCCACTCGAGGCTCCACCGTGGTGCTCCCCTAACCCTCCGTCCCACTGGTGCCCTCAGAGTCAGTGGACTCTGCCTCCTGAGTCCTGTGGGATGCAGCTCCCTCCGTCACCGGTGCCTCTGCTCCTCCACCAGATGATGCTAATGCACATAAGGACAAGATGACAAAACAAAAATGGGGGAAGAGACAAAGGATACACTTGGTCAATGGCTGCACCAACACCACTGTTGGTGTACACAGCAAGCTCACACACAGGGAACAGCCTTACGCAATATGACATTGCACTACCAGAGAAATAGTTAGCGGCCAAGGCATGGGGAGGGGCACACACCGCCAAATGCAGCACACCTGGGACCCACGCAGCCCTGACCAGTAGTGGATGCCTATGAGGTAGGTTGCAAGATTTTCCCTTCTGAACCCTAGCCACCAGAGGACATACGCTGCAATGTCAGAACTGGCCTAGGGGCACCCACTGATACACATCCCTCACCCAGATACCACCCTACCATGCGTAAGTTGTAATGATGGGGACTGTACTTGCCCCCTTGTGGCTGCTGTGATGCCCTCAAGCGCCCATCCAGCTCAGGATAGGCCACCACCTGTATGCAGGCCACCAGGGTGGTCAGAGTTCGACGGGCATCCCTTCCTTATTGGGAAGCCATCCCTAGCTGGGCCTCCACCATCTTTTGTGCCCAGCGCCTCAGGTTCTCCCACCATTTCCGACAGTGGGTGCTCCACCTGCCATAGATCCCCAGTGTCCGCACCTCCTTGGCGATGGCACACCATATACCCTTCTTTTGATCGGCGCTGACCTGCAGAGGCAATAAACACAGAAAAATTTAGACAAACAGTCCTGCCTGTTAAACATATGGCCCGCCATACCCGTTTCCATCACCATTTACTCACCCATGGCCCTTATACAACCTGTACGCCGCCCAGAGGGCATCCACAGATGCCCCTTACACACACAACTCCATGCATTCATACCACATGCATCGTTCACACAGTGTACTCACCTGTTGGTCTGGAGGCCCATATAGCAGTCCGTGCTGGGGTAGGACCCCATCTATCAGTCTCTCTAACTCCTCTGAAGTGAAGGCTGGGGCCCTTTTTCCGGTTAAACGGACCATGGAAGGTTCTAGACACAGGTCACAGCAGTACATGCAGTGTATGTCCTTTCCTAGGGAAGGTCAGGTAGCATGTGAGGAATCAGATAGAAAATGGCGATCACGTCCGCAGAGGTGCATACAGTCGCCGCTGACATAGGTCACCATTGGCCACTGTACCCCATAGGGCTCAATTACAACCAATGAGGAGTTGCACAGCGGTTCCCGACCGCCTTCCGCAACGACGCACAATGTCAGCAAAATTACCTCACTTCCTCCTGTCCCTCCACACAGGACAGGTGGACGCCATTTCAGGGGGGGGCAGGGCCTGGAATAATGCTGTGTCACAAGAGATATTAGGACATACTGGACAAATCACAATGACCCATCAGAAGTTTACAGCATGCAATGTTCTGTTTTAGCACCATTGTTCAGTTTGTTACCGGCTGCTCACTCTTTTGCCCCTTAGATTGCAACCGCTGCGGGTGAATAGGAGATGGAGACATACCCCTGTGTACAGACTGGTGGACTTGGCAACACTGGAAGACAGGCACATTATTCTCACCTATAGACTGGACAGGGCCACAATCACAGGGCTGTGTGCCCAATTGGAGCCTTACCTGATTTCTGGTATCCGTCACTCCAATGAGATCCCCCCCTCTTGTGCAAGTGCTATCAGTTCACCATTTCCTGGTAACTGGTTCTTAGCAAGTGACAATGGGTTTGGCAGCAGGAATGTCACAGCCTATGTTCTCAATAGTGCTGGCAAGAGTGTTGTCTGCCCTGATGAAATACATGTGCAGCTACATTGTTTTCCCCAAGGTTGAAGATTTGGCCACAGTGAAGGTCGAGTTCTATGCAATAGGACATATCCCCAACATAATTGAGGCGATTGATGGAACACATATTGCATTTGTCCCCCCCTCCGCCAGAATGAATAGGTGTTCAGGAATCGGAAGAGTTTCCACTCTATGAATGTACAGATGGTGTGCCTTGCGGACCAGTATTTCTCCCACGTCAATGCTAAATATCCTGGGTTGGTGGATGATGCCTTTGTCCTGAGAAATAGCAGCATCCCAAATGTGATGGCCCAACTACAGCGGCACCAGGTGTGACTAATAGGAGAGCCCTGGTCTCCACCCAGTATTTGTTGGTGTATAGGTATGGAGTGGCCCATAAGGGATAGTGTGTGGCTAAATGTTGTCCCTCAATATTTGCAGGTGACTCGTTACCCCAACCTATCATGGCTACTGACCCCTGTGAAGAATGCCAGGACAAGGGCAGAAGAAAGTTATACTGAGGCACATGGGTGAACCAGAAGGATAATTGAAAGAACCTTTGGCCTCCTGAAGGCCAGGTTCAGCTGCCTCCATCTAACAGGTGGGTCACTGTGCTATTTACCAAAGAAGCTCTGCCAGATAGTGGTGGCATGCTGCATGTTGCGTAACCTGGCTCTCAGATGCCATGTCCCATTCCTGCAGGAGGAGGAGTCTGGAGATGCCTGTGTGCCAGCTGTGGACCCTGTGGACAGTGAGGATGAGAAGGCAGAGGATGAGGACAACAGAACATCTGTGATCAGACAATACTTCCAATGACACACAAGTAGGACAGCGTTACTTCACATTTCAATGACATTTGTTTGAATTTGTGCGCCAATGGCATGCTGCTATTTCCCACTTCTATGCCCACTCCCTCTGGCAATCCATTCTGGAGATGTTGGTAACCTCACATATGCTCCTGGTGTGATCACTGCAGCCAGCTACAGGTCATTAATCCATACTCATTTTCTGTACAGTTGATTTGCAATTTATGTACCTGTTTCAATGAATACATATTTGTAATATATGACATACTCCAAACTTCCAAAGGTGTTTATTGAAGTGTGAAAATATTTAGGGGCAAGTGCAATAGGATGGGGTGATGATGGAGGAAAGTGCAGGGTATTGTTCCAGGCTGTTTGAAGCACAGGTGCATTGTCCAAGGGGACAGAGGAAGGGGAGCAATGGCAGTTCAAGGTGGACAGGGCAACAGGGTGGGATACAATGGTGACAATCAGGAGAGTCTAATTTCCTGGTGGGGTTCTTGGCAAGTGTCTCTGGCTTCTGTCTGGATCGCAAGGAACATTTGCAGGGAGGTTCTCCTTCTGCAGGGGGAGGGGTGCTGGTGGTCTGTGAGTCCTGTGGCAGGGCCTCCTGGCCACTAACGGCAGCGGAAGTGGAAGGCTGTTCAGATGTCTGGCTATTGGCAGGCGCCCACTGGTGTGAGACTGCTTCCCTCCTGATATTGGCCATGTCTGCCAGCACCCCTGCTAGGGAGATCAGGGTGTTGTTGATGGCCTGCAAGTCCTCCCTGATCCCCTGGTACTGCCCCTCCTGCAGCCGCCTGTTCTCCTGCACGTTGTCCAGGATCTGGCTGATCATGTCTTGGGAATGTTGATAGGCTCCCAGGAACTCTGCAAGTGCCTCCTGGAGAGTTGGTTCCCTGGTCCTGTCCTCCTTCTGGTGCACAGCAGTCCTCCCAGTGCCCCTGGTGGCCTGTGTCTCTGTCCCCTGAACTGTGTGCCCAGTGCCACTGACCCCAGGTCCCTGATTGTCTTGGGTATGAGGTGTGTCCTGGGGTCCCTGAAGAGGTGGACACACTGCTGATTGACGAGTCCTGGGGAAAAAAGGTGTGGGTACACTGGGTGGGTGCTGTGGTGGTGTTTCCTGATGGGGGAGGCTCTGTGGTGGTGTCCGACTGGGCCTGGGTAACTGGCTGTCCAGAGGCCCTTGATGGGCCAGGTAGGTCATCCAGATCCTAAAGACCTGAGTTGCTGTCAGCACTGTGGGCCTCTTCAGTTGGGGGACTGGATATTGCTGGCACCTCCTCTCCTCTGACATTGGCTGGGGTACCTGTGGGGATGTAAGTTATGTGTTACGGTTTCTGTGTCTGACATACTGTGCATCCGTGGCTTGCCCTCTTTGGTTGGATTTGCCCTGGCAGCTTTCACTTGTGTACGTTGGTGTGTGGTGGGATAATTAGTTCTCTATAGTGTGCATGCTTTAGTGATGAGTGTCCATGAAGGGCTGTGAGTGGTTGTCCATGCATTGTTAGAGCACGCAGGGCTTGACATTGGGATGAGTGAGATGTGATGGTGGGGTGTATGGGAAGTGGTGGAGTGATGGGAGTGAGGGTGGGGGTATGAGATTGTAGGAACGTAGCCCCTTTCTAGCATGGTTATCCCCACTTTTGGCCTGTTTGTGAATGTGTGTCAGCGTCTTTTTATTGCGTCACTGGGATCCTGCTAGCCAGGATCCCAGTGCTCATAGTTTGTGGCCTAATGTGTATGCCTCTGTAGTGCCTAAATGTGTCACTGAGGCTCCGCTAACCAGAACCTCAGTGCTTATGCTCTCTCTGCTTTTAAATTTGTCACTGTAGGCCAGTGACTACATTTACCAATTTCAATTGGCATACTGGACCCCCCTTAAAAGTCCATAGTATATATTACCTAGGTACCCAGGGCATTGGGGTTCCAGGAGATCCATATGGGCAACAGCATTTCCTTTACCACCCATAGGGAGCTCAGACAAACCCTTACACAGAACTGCCATTGCAGCCTGCGTGAAATAGTGCACAGAGTATTTCACAGCCATGGTCACTGCACTTAAGTAACTTTTGAGTCACCTATATGTCTAACCTTCACTTGCTGAAGGTTAGGTGCAAATTTACTAAGTGTGAGGGCACCCTTGCACTAGCAAAGGTGCACCCACATAGTCCAGGGCCATTGCCCCGGACTTTGTGAATGCCGGGACGCCATTACATGCGTGCATTACATATAGGTCAATACCTATATTTAGCTTCACAATGGTAACTCTGATTATGGCCATGTAACATGTCTAAGATCATGGAATTGTCCCCCCATTCCAAATCTGGTATTGGGAAAGACAATTCCATGCATCCTGGGGGCTCTTCCATGGACCCCCAGTACTGCCAAACCAGCTCTCTGAGGCTTGCACTGCAGCTACAGTTGCTACCACCTCACAGACAGGGTTCTGCCCTCCTGGGGTCTGGGCAGCCCAGTCCCAGGAAGGCAGACCAAAGCATTTCCTCTGAGAGGAGGGTGTTACACCCTCTCCCTTTGGAAATAGGTGTTACAGGCTGGAGAGAGGGAGTCTCCCCCAGCCTCTGGAAATGCTTTGAAGGTCACAGATGATGCCCTCCATGCATAAACCAGTCTACATCGGTTCAAGGACCCCTTCTCCCCTGCTCTGGTGGGAAACTGGACAAAGGAAAGGGGAGTTGCGACTCCCCTGTCCATCACCACCCCAGGGGTGGTGCCCACAGCTCCTCCACTGTGTCCCACACTTTAGCCATCTTGCTTTCCAAGGTGTGGGGGCACTCTGGAGGGCTCTGAGTGGCCAGTGCCAGCAAGTGACATCAGAGACCCCTCCTGACAGGTCCTTAGCAGATAAGGTAGCCATTCCCCCTCTCAGGGCTATTTAGGGTCTCTACTGTGGGTTCTCTTCAGATTCTGCTTGCAAGTTTCTTTCAGGAATCCTCTGCAACAACTTCAGACTCTTTTGCCCTCGGATCAACCGCAGGTTGCTCCAAGAAACGCTGTAACTGCAACACAGTGTCTACAAGAGAAACTTTTCTTCAGCAACCTCAGCTCCAAGTCAGCAACTGCAACAGTTTTCATGGTGTGCACGCTCTGGGGACTCACTCTCTTCATCCTGCACCAGAAGGACCACAGAAATCTCCTGTGGAGTGATGGAGTCACTCCCCTGCTCCAAGCAGGCACCTTTCAAGATGACGACCGGTACCCTGGGACTCCTCTCTCAACAATGAGCATGCTCCTAAGGACACAGAGGGTGGACATCTTCAACGTAGACTGTCCTGAGATTCTGCCGACTCAATATGGAGGAGGTAAGACCTTGCTTTCTCTGAGAACGATGGTACCCCTGTGTACTGTGTTTTCTTCACCTCCTGAGGCCTCTGTGCACTCTTTGCAAAATTCCTTCATGCACTGCCTGGCCCAGATCCCCAGCACTCCACTCTGTGATGCTCAACTTGCTGAGTTTTTCTCCAGCTGAGTGGGACCTTCTTTTGTTGTGCTGCATCAACTGTATTCTGCACCTCCTTTGAGCCTAGATCCTGTGGCTTCTTGGGGTGATGGTTTTCATCCTGAGGGCTCTCTAAAGTGCCGAGAGACCCCTCTTCCTCCTCACACAGAGTTGAGGACCTCAGGTCCCTCCTGGGTCCATCTAGCACCATTTTGACAACAAATGCACTTTTGTGATAGCCAAGGTTAGTTGGCGCCTTCCACCATGAAATCTCATCTGCAACGATCTTCACGCTGTGGGACATCTTTTGCATCATGCAGGAACCTGCTGGCATCTTCCTAGGGTGCATTTCTGCAGTCTTCGACTAACCAGGGACTCAACTTTTGCACCCTCTTCTGGGTTGGCAGTGGCTCCTGTCCTTCCTGGAACTTCTTTCAACTTCTGGACTTGGTCCCCTTCCTTTGCAGGTCTTCAGGTCCAATAATCCAGCAGTTGGTCTTTGCAGACTTGGTTGGCTGCTGCAAAATCCCCAAAACGAGGTGTAGTGTGTTCCAAGGAAACGTGTATACTTTACTCCTGCTTTTCTGGGCTCTGGGGAGAGACAATTTACTTACCGTTACTGTATTCTTACTCTCCCGTCGATTCTGCATACACTACACTTGTCTAGGGGGGGAGTTCGTGGTTCACATTCCACTTTTTTAGTGGATGGTTTGTGTTGCCCCTAGACCTATTTTCTCTCATTGCATTCTATAGGATTTCCTACTGTTTGCATTGTTCTGTGACTATTTACTTGTCTAATTTTGGTGTCTAGTGTATATATTGTGTATAATACTTACCTCCAGAAGGAGTATTGTCTCTAAGATATTTTTGGTACTGTGTCACCCAAATAAATACCTTTATTTTTGGTAACACTGAGTATTGTTTTTACTTGTGTATAAGTACTGTGTAGCTATAAGTGGTATTGCATGAGCCTTGCATGTCTCCTAGTTCAGCCTAAACTGCTCTGCTATAGCTATCTCTATCAGCCTAAGCTGCTATAACACTACTATGTTTCACTAATAAGGTATAACTGGACCTGGTATAAGGTGTGAGTACCCAAGGTACCCACTACAAACCAGGCCAGCCTCCTACAGGGATGGCATGTAGGTTGGGGGGTAGTAGTAGTAGAGAGTTGACACATCAGAGTCCAGTCCTCCTCCTACTCTGGCCAGGCCCTCAGGATGCAGGATTGCCAAGACTTGCTACTCCCATGTTGTTAGTTGTAGGGGAAGAGGTGTGGGTCCACCGCTAATGTTCTGTACAGCAAGCTGGTGTCTTGCAGCAATGGAATGTACCTCCCCCTGTAGGTCATTCCACCTCTTCCTGACGTCATCCCTTGTTCTTGGGTGCTGTCCCCCGGCATTGACCCTGTCCACGATTCTCCACCATAGCTGTCTTTGTGGTGCCATGGGTGTTCAGTGAGGTATGTTGGTGAGGGTGGGTTGGGTAATATGTTGGGGTGTGTGATGTGGAGTGCATAAGTGGTGTATAGGTGTGAATAGTGTGTGGCTCTAGTTGTCTCAGTGGTCTTGGTGTCTCTCTGATGGCAATATTTTGAAATGGTAAAGGGTTGTGGGTAATGTGGGTGCGTGTTTTATAGTTGTGTGGGTGCGGTGTGTGAATGGGTGTCAGGTGTGTGTCATTTAATTTGTCCAATGTGGTGGTGTTTTGTATGTGAGTGTTCATTGTGAGTGCGGTGGTATGTACCGCCTATTGTTTACTGCCATTGAATGTTCACCGTGGTGATTCTTGGGCCATAATGTGGTGGGTGTTGTTCTGTTGGCGTAATGGTGTGGGTTTTGATACCACCAGTTTATCACTGACCTTTGAAGTGGCGGATTTGTGTGTGTGGCTGAATTCTTTTGGATTGGTGTATGTGTGTCATAATATGGTGAACAGATGTCCGCTGCAGTAAGTTGGTGGCCGTCAGTGTGGCGGTAAGTGGGATTTACGGCCAATGACATAATGAGGGCCATAGTATACTAACATCAGTGTGATAACAGATATCCTCAAAGAAGGAGGCCCTAGGTTCAGGAGGTATTTAAACAGGAAGTCCATGGAAAGTATAGTTTTCTGTGAAAGGCTCAGTGAGTCGTGAGACACTATAGCCAAGCCACGCCCATGTTTACCATGTCTATCTTGTCTGCTAATGATAGAGCCTGCCGGCATTGCTGCCGCAATGTCTGGTTTGGAAAGCTCATTTAACCATCTCTCTGTTGGAAATACTAGTTTGGGTTGTAATGTTTGAAATGGGGTCTTTTGAAGGAACTCAGGTTACCAATTGTCCAAGTAAGCACCCTCACGTTAGTCAGGGTGAAGGAGCATCACACTCAGTTAAATCCCGCTTACCTCCTGGTAGCTTGGCATGAGCAGGCAGGCTTAACTTCCTTTTCAATTTGTAAAGTATTTGTACCAACACACACAGTAATACAGTGAACCACTGCAAAATAACACAAAACAGGGTTAGAAAAATAGGTAATATTTATCTAAACAAAACAAGACCAAAACGACAAAAATCCAACATACACAAGTCAAGATATGAATTTTCAAAAGAATAAGAATCTTAATCCTTAGAAAACTGTGAGAGTGATGGTATTAAACAAAGTACCTGGTTAGCGTAAAAAATAAAGCAGCACGGGCGAGCGTCGGAAAAGTCAGTGATGCTTCGATTCCTTCTCAGGTCGGGTCAGCGATGCATCCTTTTTCTCCCTCACAAGAGAGTGATGCATGGATTTCCGGATGGGGCACCTGCACCCGGGCAGAGTCGGGTTGACTTGTACACCCATGGACGATGCGTGGAAAATCTGGTTGCACGGTATCAGAAAACCGTGGAGCGTGGGGTTTGCGTCGTTATCAGCATCGGTAAGTGGGTGTTGCGTGTCATTTCTCCATCTGAGTTGCCTCGATTTCCCAGCCTCCATGCAGGTGGAGCATCGATTTCAGTAGAGAAGCCAGCGACGTGTCGTTCTTCAGCCGCATTGGGGAAGGTGTGTCAAAAATGTCCGTGCACGGCGGTCTGTGCGTGGATTTTCAGCTCTTCTCTGCCGGCTTCACCTCTCAAGGGCCCAGGGACTGGATAGGGCACCACTTGGCAGAGCAAGATTCTCAGCAGAGTGTCAAGGTGCTGGCACAGGAAGTCTTTGATGGCCCTGAGACTTCAACAACAGGAGGCAAGCTCAATTCAAGCGCTTGAAGATTCTTCTCAAGCAGGAATGCACAACAAAGTCAAGTCTTTGTCCCATTTCACAGGCAGAGGCAGCAACTGCAGAATAGCCCAACAAAGCACAGTCACAGGCAGGGGCAGCACTTCTCCTCGGGTCTCTTCAGCTCTTCTCCTTGGCACAGGATCCTCTTGATTCCAGATTCTCAAAGTGATCTAATATTCAGGGGTAGTGGGTCCACTACTGATACTCCTTTCTGCCTTTGAAGTAGGCAAACTTCAAAGGAAAGTCTCTCTTGTTTGTAAGATCCTGCCTTGCCTAGGCCAGGTCCCAGACACACAACAGGGGGTTGGAGACCCCATTGTGTAAAGGCAGGCACAGCCCTTTCAGGTGTGGGTAACAAGTCCTCCTCTCCCTCCCAGCACAGATGGCTCATCAGGATATGCAGGCTATACCCCATCTCCCTTTGTGTCACTGTTTAGAGAGATGTGCAAACAGCCCAACTGTCAAACTGACCCAGACAGGGAATCCACAAAAAGGCAGAGTCACAGAATGGCTTAAGCAAGAAAATGCCTACTTTCTAAAAGTGACATTTTCAAATACATAATCTAAAAAAACCTTTACTAAAAGATGTATTTTTAAATTGTGAGTTCAGAGACCCTAAACTCCACATTTCTATATGCTCCCAAAGGGAATCGACACTTTAATAATGTTTAAAGGCAGCCCCCCTGTTAACCTATGTTAACCTACTGTTCCTTGCACAGTCAAAACCGAATTTGTCAGTATTTCACTGACAGGACATATGAAACACATTAGTATATGTCCTACCTTAAACATGCACTGCACCCTGCCCATGGGGCTACCTAGGGCCTATCTTAGGGGTGCCTTACATGTAAGAAAAGGGAAGGCTTAGGTCTAGCAAGGGGGTACACTTACCAAGTTGAATTGGAAATTTAAAACTGCACTCAGAGACACTGTAGTGGCAGGTCTGAACCATGTTTACAGGGCTACTCATGTGGGTGGCACAACCAGTGCTGCAGACCCACAAGTAACATTTGATTTACAGGCCCTGGGCACCTCTAGTGCACTGTAATATTAGTAAATAAAATATGCCAATCATGGAAAGTCAATTACATATACATTTTACATAGGAGCACTTGCACTTTAGCACTGGATAGCAGTGGTAAAGTGCTCAGAGTATCAAAAACAGCAAAACAGAGTCCAGCACACATCAACAACCTGGGAAACAGGGGCAAAACGTTAGGGGAGACCATGCCAAGGGTGCCACGTCTAAAATATAAGAATCTAAAAACTCAAAGAATTCCAAGCTGTGTTTAACCAATGATTGAGAGTTGATTAGAAAGCAGCTCAGTGAATCAGTTTTTTGCTCCTCAGACCTGAGAGCCTGTGTAACTTAGTTGGTCTAAACAGGTTCTCTGGGTTAGCAGCACATGGAGTAAGATTGCAGGCTGTGCAACAAAAATAATTTCCATGTGCTTCAGGATCCAGAAGACTACAATCTTGTCACCTACCCGAAGTGCTTTGAGTAGTGATATACAATAATATGGCCAGCTGTCCTGGTGCATAGTGCATTCAAGGCACAGATGCGCTTGACTTTGGCACGCTACTGGTGCAGTCATGCTGCGATCCATCCTTAAATAGTCTTATTTCCAGAACACTAGACCGTAACTCACATAGAATACAATAATGGCGTCAACTCGCTCTAACTGAAGAGTGCGGGACAACAAATTGAAAAAGTGCTCTGTACGATTAAGGTGCCTATCAGGTATGAAATCAACTGTTAAAAAATGAACAATAAAACATTCAGATGACAAATGACCCCACAAATTGTTCAGCAGTATGGCTAGATACCACGCGGTCATGCTACCATCTGTCCTTAAATAATCTTATTTCCTGAAGACTAGACCGTAACCACCAGAGAATACAATATTATTAAAAGACCTATTTTTGACTCTCCTTTCCTTTAAACCACATGATTCGTTGACTGATCCTGCTCATAGTATTCTCATGCAAGTAAACTATTTGTTCCTGCTCCTGAATTACAACAGAGAGCCTTATACTGGTGTCACTGTACTCTGATAGCTGGGCACCCAGGAGAGGAGAACACAAAGCAAGCATTTCAGTGAAGGCTTTGGTGGGATATTATGGTCAGAGATGTGCAGAAGTTTGTCCAGACATGGCACACCTGCGACCAACAAAAGACCCCCCATTCTCCTCCAGTAGATTTATTACAAACCTTACTCATTCCTTATACTTTTTGATATTCCATTAGTATGGATTTTATTACAGACCCATTACCAACAAATGGCTTTACTGCTATTCTTGAACTAGTGGACCTTTTGACCAAGATGAGCCACGTTATTCCCCTCAAGAAACTGCCCACTGCTAAAGATCTGACTGAAGTTTTTATTGACTGGATGATCTGTTTACACAGGGTTCCCACCATCATCATTTCAGATCATTAGGCACAATTTGTATACAGGTTCTGGCAGGGAGTCTGACAGCTCTTCAGATTGATCACCATTTCTCCACTGCTTACCATCCTCAAACAGACAGACAAACAGAATGAATGGATCAATCTTCATGATGCTTGTTAAGTTCCTGTACTAACAGTTGGGTACAAATAGTATCACTAACTGAGTTTGCACACAACAGAAACATATGCTCTTTAACCAAGGTGTCTCCCTTTTTCCACTCTTTCAGATATTGTTGAAAAGCCATTCCTTAGCAAATACCTCAGGAACCTTTGGCTATTATAGCTGTAAAGACTCATTATGAAAATCTCAAACACATTTGGAATAAATGTAATATGGAAATGCAAAATGACAAGGAAGTGATGAAAACCCAGGTAGATCAATATCATCATCCAGTTCTGCCCTACTCAGTCGGTGATCAAGTATGGCTAGCAACCAAGAATTTATATTTAGCAGGGCCCTGTAAACTTTAGCATTGTTAAATTGGCATCTACAAGATTTCCAAGGTCATCAATTCAGTGGCATTGAAATTGGACTCGCCACAAGAACTTCAAGTGCATCTGGTATTCTATATGTCCCTCCTGAAATCCTATAATCCTTCCTCACATGCAGAATCCCCTATTGTTAGCTAAATTATTGATTAAAAATTGAAAAATTGCAAGCTTTACTACTTAGTAGACTGGGTGGGTTATTCCCCGGAGGATAGTTCTTTGGAACCCATAGAATATGTTCACACAACTTCCCTGGTATGCAGGTTCCATGCACTCTATTCTGACAAACCCTGCCTGGTGTGTCAGGCTTTGGTGAGGAGAACTGTTATACCTTATTCACTCTGTGCCTTTGTATTGCCCATGGGCATCTGGTGTTTGGGATATATTGCTCAGATGGAAATACTCTAATGTGACCCCGTTGGCCTTACCCACTATACCCACATGACATTAAGATCATTATATCATGAGCATAAAAATCTGCTCCGCTGGCAGAGTTTGTGGAATTTGGCAACTCTGCGTCCCATGGAGAAGGCAGAGTTACCGATAGACTCTGCACTCTGCAATGTAGTTGAGTTTTTGTCTGTTTTACCCCTTTGACGGGTGCTTACTGTCATTTCGGATGCTTGAGGAGTGAGATGAGAGAATTCCGGTCTCTCACGAGCACAAACAAGATTTTTTACCTGCTTGCGAGAGTTAGCACCATGCTAGAGACTTCCTGTGCATCTTTTGTGACATAAATGAGCACTAGTGAGCGCTATCGACTGCCGCTGCAATCTGACAAAGCTGAAGCAGCAAAAATCTACAACTTTGAGTGAAAAGTCTTCTCTAATTGACCATTCATGTTGAGATTGTTGTGTGAGGAATGCTTTTTTTAATTAATTTTTTCAACAACAGGACATGCCCCTCAGACTCTAACTTCCTTTTCCTGTCTAGCAGGCTTTCTCCATCTCCTGGTCACTTTTCGCTTGGATTTCGAGCTGGAAGGATCACTTTTTTGTCTCCTGGATATATCATCGAATTTAAGGACTTTTTGTATTTGCAATTTTACATGTAAGTTAAAAACATTTGCATAAGAGTGTTATACAACTTGTTTGTTTGATAGATTGCATGCACTAGGATTTATTTGTACTTTTATTCAATTTTTTAAATTTATTGTGTTTGGTGGCCTGTATCTGGGGCCTAGCTATAGTTGCACTTGTAATTTTTGTTCTATAAAGGAAAAATGTCTTACAGTTCATTACATTTTCTCCATGTTTTGTTTTGTAAATTTGCAGTATTCATTTAACTTGTTATGTTACTGTAAAGTGTCCTAACCCGCTAATGGAGTAGGCCTTCCAGTCGTAGGCCCAGTATTAGTCATTGGTGCATGATGAAACAACTGATTATGGTGTCTGTGGAACTGAAACATCATGGATGCATTGGATTAAAGATAACAAAATGTGGTTTTGGCGGTATTTCACGTTTGTAAAGATTTAAGCCTAGGATAATATTATGAAAAGGTTACCTAACTGTATAGATAATTGTTATACACTATCAGCAAGGTTTTAAAGATCCTGCACTAAAAAGAATACACTATCAGCAGATTTAAAGAACACTGTGTAAAGGCAGCAGTACGAAGTAAAACATCCCAAAAAATATTTCAAGCATAAACAACTGTAAATAAATATTTATTTTCCCCATCCATAACAAAAATAATACATACTCACTCCTTCCACCCACAACTGGCCCAACCCCATCCCCAAACAAATGTCACTTTCCCAGGCCAATGTCCCCAAAAAACTGCCCAAATGTCAATGATATAAGTATAACACAAAAAAGTAGAAAAGTCCAGCAAAAACCCATTTTCATCATCTCCACCCACAACAAGTCCCACTCACCAAAATAAAAGTTTAAAGCAGAGGCAGAAGAGGGCACTAAAGGTGGGACAGGATTCGCCTGAGGAGACTTTTATGCATGGCTGATGAGCCTCTAACAGCGCCAGCCTACGAAGGACACGGTGTTGGAAGGCGGTGACCAAAGGGGGCAGCAGGGATGATACAGTGCTGGTGGCTGCACTGGCACTGAGGTGCGGGTGTTGTTGGGTTGAAGGTGCTGGGACCTGGTTGGGGCCCTCAGTGCTGGCAGCAACTGCTGTGTTGCCTCTTCCTCTTACTCAAAAACCAATGGTATTCTGCCCATATGACCTCCAGCTTCAGCCTCCGCAGCTGGGCTACTATATCTTGCCGTGACGGTGGACCAGCAGAAATAGCTATATCAAGGAAGAAAAAAGAGAAATTGTAAACAATGCCCTGACCAAAACACTTGTTTAAAATCATGGAGTGTAATGGCACAGTAGAAGAATATTTGGTGGCCATTCAGTTTTAAGGTGATAAGAGAGACAACTATGGAGTACAAGTATTCTTCTCTCTCTTCTTGTGGTAAATTAATGGTGAGATTGCTAGCTCAGCTGGCGCCCTAGTCATACTTGTTTCTGTCTGCAGCTAGGGCAGATATACTAGAAAATGATCCTGTCTGCCATAAGTAGGGGGTGGGAAAGATGAAGCACAGCAGTACAGGGAAAGGATTAAGGAATGATATATATATATATATATATATATATATATATATATATATATTGTATTTGACGCATTCGCATTGTCATAGGCTATCCCATTCAGGAAAGTCAAGGTACTTACTTATGTACCACTTTACTCACTACCCTCATCCCCCTCCTCAACCACACTTTGTAATAACTACTTTTTCCCCAAAAAATACACTTGCTTTGCAGTAAGGAAATACATCTTCTTAATTTACTCAACTGCACGGTAAGGTAGAGGGGATTAGGATGGGTAGGTAGAGTGCACACTTTACTGATCAATCAATTCCTCCTCATCATCATCATCATGTGCCTAAAGTTTAGCTAGTAGTGGGATTCAGTGCTGTTGGCAAATGTTGAAAGGGAAAAATGAAAACAGAAGTAAATCTGTTATGGAAGCAATAATAAATTATATTTCTATCACTTGGCTAGAAAAATGTGGCATAATCAAAGATTTGATTATTCAAATTATTCAGAAGTCTGAGACAGAACTTAAGAAAGATTGAAGGAGTGGAGTACTAGGAAGCAACTGACCCAGTGGACACTGGGAGGAAAGGGAAATGCACCTTGTTTTTGCATTGACATGCATTGAAAAGTGTTTGGCACATTAACTTTACTTAAGCAGACAGATGCCTATTACACAGCCAACATTGCAGTACTGATTCTGCTGTATTGAACCATACAGCTGTTAGGTCATCATGGGTGGCACTGGTGAAAGGCCACTGCGAGGAAGGGATGCGATGATCAATGGATGCTGGGATGCATATTAGCTGCCTCGCTTGATAAATACTGTGAGTCAAGGGAATATTCTGAAATACCATATAACCACTTGAATCAAACCTTTGATAAAAACCCATTTTAAGCAACTAAAGTAGGTGAGAAAAACAGCCCTATCCAGAAGAGCTTTCATGTTTCTTAATTCCAAGGAATTATCTATTCATCATTGCAAATGTGTTCTTCTCGCACTATTATTCTTCACCCTTGGCATTTAAACTTTACATTCTCTTATCCAATTGTTTGCCATTTAAAACCATACAAATTCCAAACATGGCTCTCTACTAACCTTTCACCAACATCCATTTACCCACTAACCACCCATGCATCCTTCCACCCATTCACCCATCCAAGAGATCTAACCCACCGAGAAGTCTGTTCACCTCTCATAGAATCCTTTCACCTATACCCTTTCACCCACCTGGGATGGCATTGTTTCACCTATATACCCTTTCATCCATCCTTCATCCACCCATGCATCCTATCATCACCCACTTATATGATTATTATGCCTAATAATATTTCACCCATTCTTTCACTTTTCATCCTTCTTTCAATTTTCCAAAACACATCATAATTCAAGTTCATTTTATGAAACTTAATCTGCTGAGTTGCAGATAGAAGAGGCCATTTATACTTAACTCCTGCTGAATCTGCTAAAGCAGGGTTTTGATGAATGAATCAACAACACTAGTACATCTGTGTAGTGACTATGGGCCATATGTAAAATCGCAGTTTGGGCCATGCAAAACATGCATCGCGATGTACAATCCCATTTTGCGAGTCAGTTCTGACTCGCAAAATGGGAATGCGACTCGCAAATAGGCAGGGGTGTTCCCTTCCTATTGGCGACTCGCACCGTAATTCGCACTTAGCACCCACGTGAAGTGGGTGCTAACTCATTCACAAAAGGGAATGGGTCCCCATGGGACCCTTTCCCCTTTGTGAATGTCACAATTTTTTTTTTTCCAGAGCAGGCAGTGGTCCAATGGACCACTGCCTACTCTGAAAAAATGAAACCAAATGGTTTCATTTTTTATTTTGTATTGCAACTTGTTTTCATTTAAGGAAAACGGGCTGCAATACAAAAAAAAACTGTTTTATTGAAAAACAGTCTCCAGCAGGCCACCATCCCTATGAGTGCAGGGAATCCCAAGGGGGTCGCAAATTGCGACCTACCTCATAATATTAATGAAGTGGGTCTTTTCAACCCCCTTGCGATTTGCAGAAGGTGTCTGAGACTCCATTCTGCATATGATTTTGCGAATCGGAAATTGCGAGTCGCACCCGACTCGCAAAATCATTTCTTGCTACATCTGGCCCTATATTACTAATTGTCAATAAGCAAGCAATAGGACTTACCACCACCCGCTACTGCCACAGCTGAGACTCCCCCTTTATCAGCTCCCACAGTCATGTCTGTACTGGCACTGTCACTGCTGGTCCTGGCACTGGTGGGCGGTGGAGCAAAAAAAAAAAAAATACACAATTTCGACTCCAGATACTCCTCCCCCTATTTATTTGTAATAGCAAAATAGAATTGCAATACATCATTATATTTCTGTTACACATTTCTCTTCTATCAAAATATCAAGTGGGCATTTTGTTGGTTGGCAATTTTTTTAAAGCCAGGAACTTGAGTAAAAAGAAACGTTTAGTAATAGAGAGGCAGGACCAGCTATTGATGAATCTGAGTTTTTCAATAGAAATAAAAGGGTGCAGGAATTGGTCAATGAAGGACATGATGTTGGCTAGCTAAAGAAATGAGGCCATCCTCCTCATACTTACAACCATGGTGTGCGGTCATCAACTGCTAGTATACTAATACACAACACTGGAGGATAAAAACAATTACATGACCATGTACAAAAACATTTTTTTCTCCTTATTTTATTGATTGAGCTGGAGCAAGAAAAAGAAAACCTTCTCATAAAACATGTGTAGAATACCCTACATGGGCATGCAGCCTTCAGTACATGGGTACTCTGAGCCTTGCCACCACTCCACAAGATAAGATACATAAGGGGAGAGGGAAGCTTACTGACAAAAAGCAGAAGAAAGTATGCTACATACAGACTAGCACAGCCAGACAGTTTAAAGTAAAGAAATTTGAAATATAGAAAGTAAGGAAATAGGATAATGCAGGGATAGGAATTTACGAAACAAATAAATCAAAGTGGAGTAGGAAAGCAGTGGGAGACAGGCACAGTATAAAGGTAGAAAGTAATTCTAAATGGGGAGTGTAAAAGTTTGATAAATACATATTAATATTAACAACAACAGGAGGACTTACTGGAGCCAGCAGAGTCAGCTGCCCGGCACTTGTGGAGGGGCCACCTTCAGCTATCTCACCTACCTCATCAGCCCGCTTCCTGCCCATGAATGCTGGATGATGTAAGAAAAACAATAAAAAATGAGTAGTGGTACTGTTCATAAATAATCCCTCAAAGAATGTTATTTTTTTAAAGGAAAAGGCAAACGCTGTAACATTTCTGTATCAAAGGTTCAGAGCACCTCTGTAACAATAATACTAGTATCATGGGCCATCCTATTCCATATTTCTTAATCCTATTCCTACATAAACTACATTTTGGAATTACTAATAAATTGCAATGAATGACTTCTACAGTTCTCATCTCATTCTCTCAGTTCATAGATTGGATGCATGCATGCAAAACTACTACATATCACTGGGAAATTGCTTGGAACTTGGAACTGTATGAGCTACAAAAAATAAAGGCACAAAGAAGTGAGAGAACATGCTAACTCACTAATATCAATATTAACCATGACTATCTTGGACAGGGCAGAGGAGCAGTTTCTGCAGTACTTCTTAATCAGACCAAGCAAGCAGCAAAAACAAGTACAATTAGGTAGTGCCGAGCACCTGTCTAGATGACAATCACATAATATTATATTTGTAACATAAAGTTAACTAAGAAACTATTAGCACAGAACACAACTAATAATTAATTATTACTCACGGAGCCCTGCAACCTTGACGCACATGAGGTCAAGCAGGTCTGTTTCCCAGTCCAGGATATCAGCCTACCAGTGCGTAAACTGTTGCTGGGTGCGCCAGACCCCGGAGCTGCGGCGCACAGCCTGGTGAACCCTCTACCAGCGTTGCTGGTGCTCCCGAAGGCCATAAACAGACCCAGGTCTACCACCGGGTGCCAAGTTGGAGGGAAGGTGGAGCTGCACATAGAACACCAAGGCAGCCACCTTTACCTGGGAAAATATGGTGCAGGCTGCACCCCTTTGCTTCGCTGTCACCCACAAGGAAGGTGGCTGGCACTTGTGGTTGGGGACTTGGCACTGCTGCGCCCCTGCTTTGCCATGGAGCTGGGGACCTAGGGGGAGATAAGAAAGGATTAGGAAGACGGAAGGGAAAAAAGAAAGTAAGGCAAAAAGTCACAAAAAATACAAACAAAATAGGAGAAAAGTTAAAATATAAAAACACAAAGAGAAAATGTAATATAATAAAAAGAAACTTGAGGAAAATAGGTTTTAAAAGTGTGGGATGGGAGACATATAGAGGGATATAAAAGTAGGCCCCTGCACCGTAACAAGCACAACAAAAAAAAACTAGATGGCCACGCCCATGGGAACCACTTGGTGACGTTTGTGTGAGAATTCCACAGCATCGACATACTTCACATTGCCAGTGATGTTAAACATCACCCGAATGGTCATGGCAAGAAAATCCAAATGCTAGTGGAACTCCGTGTAGCGCAATAGATTTCTTTCAACTTCGCGGAGTTCCATGTAGAGTGGCTACGCAAACTCCACCCAGTCCTAATCATAATTTTGCTCACATAATGACCCCCAGGTCCTCTACCCTCCATGCCTATTTGGGTTCCAGAAGTAATCATCTTCAGGATTCTTTATTTGTGACGGTCAGTATCATGCTCATTTATTTAGTTAATTAACAAAGTGTAAATTACCCATCTTTCCTTCTATTCCCCTCTTTCCCCTCATGTCCTGTGTATATGGCTTTTCCTCACCGTCCTGCATGCTTCTGCTGAAATCCCTTGACATTTGGCAATCAGGCAAGATCTGGAGGCCATCTTGGTAAGTGGTTTGTAAAAAAGAGCTACACCCATGTTTTCAGTCATGCCTGGTTTTGAGTATTCCTCTCGGTGATGTCTTGTTTTCAGTTCCTGCTTCACTTACCTGCACTCCCGGAGCTGTAGTCTCACATAGGTGCTGCCAAATTTCACTTCAACCTCTGGCTCTTGACCCTCTGGTTGTGATCACTGCATAAAAAAGACAAATGGTTAAGAATGTCAGTGCATTGAGGCTTCAGTAGAAGAGCTCAGATGTAAAACGTTAATTAAGAAAAAAGGCAAAAGACCATTAATATTTGGTTTTGCCAACAAGCTCAAGTAGAGCCTTGACCTTCATTTAAAAGGCTTACTTGTAATTCAACACCTGCAAGCTTCAGTTGAGCTTAGACTTTGGTTCTAAGTCTCTTTGCAAACAAAACTCAGAGCACACAATCAAAATAGGAACTTGGCAAGTGTGATAAATTTGCACAGCGTTAGTGAACAACAGCATTTTTTCTAAAGGATGTGTGATTTTCTCGATGGGGTAAAAATATACATGATTATATCTAAATAAATGTATTATTGGGTGATCTAATGCTATTTGTGCATCTATGTTCGTTTAGGGGATCACCAGAAAGAGAATGGAATTTTGGAATGACATTGCCCAGCTGTGAAAAGAGGCTGAAGGCTCTGTCTTCCCTCTTCGCGTACTTCTCCCTTCTCTACCCTCTTCCACAAGGGAACAATCACCAGCATTCAAGCTACATGTATGTTGAGAGTTATACTTGGAGGGATTGGTTGGATTGTCTTCACTCCTGCAGATCCTGCATTTCAGGCTAGTCAAATCTAGGCACACTGTTTGACACACTACTGTACTCAATGCACTTCCACTCTACGCCAGTCTATGCCATTGTACTCTACAGCACTATGTGACAATCCATTCAGGGGGGCGTGGCTGGGAATATGGTGGCCTTCTGAGGAGCTGGTCGCGGGGGACGCCGCTCCTGGAAGGATAATGCATTATTAAGGTAATCCCTTACCGGGGGGTTGCAGGGTTCGGGAAGTGTGTTCAAAGCGCGATCGAAGGATTTGTTTTTCTTTTTTCTCCCAGTTTTTTCAATTTTGGTGGGGAAACAAAAGGACGAAGGAGCTGGTGGGGAGACAGTAGTCCTGGGAACATAGAGCTCCGTTGCTGAGTGCCTCTCTGAAGCTCAACCGGGTCAGAGAGGCTGTGACTCGAGTTTCCCTCTGGGGGAATCAAGGTAGAGCCAGCACAAGTGCGGATATTGGTGGAAGCAAGAAGAACAGGTGCTTCAGGATTGTTCAGTAGGCGGAGGACTTAGGGACTATTGAGTCTGGCAGGAAAGTATCAAGATTGGAAGGCTTTTTTCAGGCTTATGTTACAAATCTTGTAGATACTTTATTAGAAATTATGGTGGATAGGGTAAAGGGGCAGGTGGAGTTTGGGAAAGAAGGGAGGAAGGTGGCATCTCAAAATTGTGCTGGTCAAGTAGCGTATTCCCTCCATAGTGCTAAGAAACGTAAGAAACAAGTTGAAATTGAAAGTCTGGTCTGCTCGCCTCAGAAATTGTCTTTTGTGAAAAATAAAGCCGCGCAAGATATTAGTTCATCAGGAGGCAACTGGATGTGAAGAGTGTTGGTGGGCTGAGTTACAGGAAAGCTTGTGTCACCCCCTCAGCTGGGTCTTATTATTGCCAGGCGCGCCCAGGGAGTTTGCCGGAGGGGCGAATTCGCAAGAGTTGGACAAAATGGACAGGTTAGAGGGTGCCGCTAGGACAGAGTGCAGAGGCTCGGACCCCCCAGTGGGTTACAGCATCCACCTCCTATGAATACTATAGGGAGACAAACAGAAGTGAATGGGGTGCAGGTTTCCCAACCCGTCGGAGAGGAGCATGGGCAATCAATTGCGAATATGTTAAAAGCATTATCCATGGAATTGAAGAATGGCTTTGAGACATCTAATGCCAATTAGGTGGAGATAAGGGGTCTCTGTGAAGATCTGGGAAAGAAAATTGATGATCTGGCAGGGCGTACTGCCGCTTTGGAGGAGGAAGTGGGGGAGTTAAGAGTGGTGGTAGAAGAAAATAAGGAGCAGATAAGATATTTAAAAGAAGGAGAAACGGGGGTGATGGCTAAAATGGAATCCCTGGAAAATAATTTGAGGAGGAATAATTTGAGGTTTTTTAGGGTCCCGGAGGGGCTGGAAGAAGGTGACTTAAATGGGTTTTTGGCGCGTCTGATAAAGCAAGAGGTGAATGTGGAAATATCAGAGGAAGATATTGCTAAAGACATTGAAAGGGTGCAACGGGTTCCGGCTAAAATGCCTTCCAACAGGGTTAGACTAAGGAAAATCTTAGCCTATTTTCAGACATACTCCCTGAATGAATATATTTTCACCCAGGCGCTAAAATAGAAATCGTTGATGGTTAACGGGTCCCCTTTTGAAATCAGGTCAGACCTTGCGGCTGTGACTTTGAATAAACAGTGGAAGCTGGGAAAAAGAATAGATACTCTGAGAAAATTGGGGGCTACAGCTCAGTTGAGATTCCCTGCATCTCTAAAAGTTATGGTAAATAATAAGATGCATAATTTTACAGACTGGAAGGAAGTGGACGAGTTGATTATGAAAATTGAGAAGGAGGGCAGGAATGAGGCAGGTCTAACCTAAGATTGGATTGTTCCCCGTAATGGAGGTATTGTGGGGAAGGTCTTAACTTAGGAGGAGTGATCCCCCTCTGACCTGGAATCAGGTCAATGTTTGGGTGGGTTCCTAGAGGAGGGTGGGGATTTGGTGGGGTGCAGGAGGTGGGTGGAGGGGGGCACTGGGTGGGGTGTGTAATACTGGTAAAAAAGTTCATTTTTAGTGTAAGTAGTTTGGGGGAAAGGGAGGGGGTGGTGATGGTGAGCACTGGGTGGGGAGCATATTATGGGATAAAAAGATCCTCAATGTGGAAGGTGGACCTGGGGCTGGGAGGTAGAGGGGATGAGGTGGTGGGTTGGAAGAAGGTAGGCGGTTTGGATATCGGAAATTGGCAATGGAGAACTTGAGACTCCTGGAATGTAAATGGTCTCAGGGTAAAGAGTAGGCAGAAAAGGTTGGTGCAATATTTGAGAGATGTCCCATTCGACGTCTTGATTTTACAAGAGACTCATCTTTCCAGGGATGAATGTTTTGAAGTTTTTAAGACATGCAGGTGGGTCCAGCAGATAGCCAGCTCAAATTGTTTGAGTGGTAGTAAAGGAGTGACTGTTCTAATTAAGAAACATGTTAGTATTACTTTCCTGGAAGGCCCCATAGATAACTCTGTAGGTGGGTGGTGGGGAAGCTGTCTGCTTTTGAATATCGCTTTACCTTGGTAGGATATTACAGTCCTAACAGGGATGATGTAGGCCCTTTAAGGGAACTCTCAGATTCTCTTTTAAATCTTTACCAGTGCTCCCGCCGCCGGGGGTAGCGCGTCAGAGGTCCCAGGAGTTGTGTCGAGGGCAGGAGCCCTTTAAATCTTTACCAGCGCTCCCGCCGCCACGGGTAGCGCGTCAGAGGTCCCAGGAGGTGTGTTGAGGGCAGGAGCCCTTTAAATCTTGACCAGTGCTCCCGCCGCTGCGGGTAGCGCGTCAGAGGTCCCAGGAGGTGTGTCGAGGGCAGGAGCCGAGCGCGGGCCCGTCCTTGCCCGTCATTGCCAGGAAGAGGCAGGGCTGGGCCACCCCCCTGACATTCATCCAAAGTTGTATGGATTTGGCAACCTACACGTATGGTTGCCTGAAGGTACTGTGTTGACATTTACCCCTAAATAGGTCTTTCTATAGAGGGCCTTAGGACGGTATTTTCCACTTATTGTTGCAACGCTTTTATCATTACCTGATAGATATTGGAGTGGGGCTAGGTTGGGCCTCTGCCTTTTCACACTTTGCAAGAGGTCTGTTTATATCTATAGTGGAAAATGTATAGTTATCGTTGTCATATGAGAAGATAATTGTACTAACTAGGTCTATCCCCACCAGCCCTTCTCCTATTTTCTTTTATAATTACATATTGTGGACTGATTCACAGAGCAGAAGCACTACATAGGCAGTTCAAGCTATGGGAAAACGCAAGGCATCAGAACCCCCCAGGGGGAAGGAGAAATCTGTAAAAAAACTTAGGAATGTGGGTGAGAACTGCACAATAGCTGAAATAGATGATCTTATCGAGGAGGTAGAGTCACTACTATGTAGTAGGGCCACTATTCGGGAGGGTCCCGATAAAAAGATTACCTCCTATTACACGAAGAAAATCGAACCAGTGGAAGATAAAGTGATAGAGATTGTTTGCCAGCAAGAGGGGGTGGTATCATCCGATATTAGGACTGGCAGCCCTAAGGTTGCTACAACTCGATCCATACACCTATGCACCATTGATAATACTAGGAAGAAGGGCCATACGCAGGAGTGTGAAGCTATGTGCTCCAATAAATATGCAGTCCAGGCAGAACTCGATAGTAGTAATGAACAGAATGCACAAGAGGGGGAATCCGTGGATGAGTTACACCCATTTATCCCAACTGTACAGTTAGATAGTGAGAGGACCTCTCCTCGCAATTTATAACCAGTGAACCCTCTAAAACACAAAACAAGATCTATAGCAGACCTTTATGATCTAATCACCGGATTAATCCAGGAAGTTAGGGACCTGAAACTTGAAGTAAGAACCCTAACAGATATTGTGGGAAATGAGAGGGGTAGGGGTACCCATATAGCTCAGTGCGAAAAGGAGTCCCCCCCCATATCATTCCATCTACAAGGTAGACCCACATGTCCTCAAAATTTTATCATTAACCCCAACCCTACCCCAGCTATAGCTAAGATTGTACATCAACCACAGGGATGCATGATAGGGGTTAATGGGGAAAATATTGGTTCACGCAACTTCCCTAGAAGAAATGCTAGCGATATATGCCAAGGAACAGGGAATCCACGAAGAGATCCCGGCTTGGTAAAAGGACCCCAAAAAGGAAATTTGGAACCTACTCTGAACCCCTATCCCCAAGTATCTAATGATTATAATCAATACACTATAGGGAATCCATATTCTGAGGAGGATAGGTTTCCTATTAGGACCAATGTTGTTTATCTGCTAAATGTTTCAAAATTGCCCTTAAATAGCAGAGAAGACGAGGACTCCTTAAAAAATAAGCTTATACATTGGATTAGGGCCAAAAGACACTGTCTATCCATAATTCGATCAGATATCAGGGGGGCAGAAAGAATCCCTGGAGAGAAGGGGCAACTTGACGTTATTGCTCTAACATTTAAGGATGGAAGATTAACCAGAGGTTTGATTGACATGGAACAGAGAACTCCCGCCCCCAATCTCAATGCCATGAGCTTTAGTTTGGATCCATTATTTACCAAACTCCGAGTCCAGAGGCATAAGCATAAACACAATGAGGGATTGCAAAAGAGAAATGGTGATTCCAATCTTGAAAGAGTAGATTGACTAATCCAGATAGATCAGGCACAAGCGGGACCCAATGGGGACCCAACAGTAGGTGAGCCCCACAAAGGGAATGATCTTCATGCTACAGGGGCAGGGAGTGTAGTGGAGCCTTTGCATAGTAGGAAAGATTCAACAACTTATCTGAGTCCTACTTCCAATGTTACGACCCCAAACGGAAGGGGTCCTATTACCATGATCTCATCGAATGTAGCCGGCTTAAAAAATAAGCTTATAGACCCCGATTGGCAGGACTACATCGATCGATATCATGTCTGTCTCTTTCAAGAGACGTGGCTTAAAGATCCACCATATAAATTAGGATACAAAACCTACTTTATTAATGCAACTTCAGCTGCCAGAGGGAGACCGTCTGGGGGGTTGGTTGTATGGGCGAAAATCTCATTAAATGTCGAGATATGTATGCAAGCCACTGAGTCAGAGGACATTTTATGGTTGGTAGTGGGGAAAAAAAATAAGATAATAACCCACTTGTTCAATGTATATATAAGACCTAGAAGGACCAACTTGGAGTCTCCCGAAATAACTCTACTAGACGACCTGCTCAAAAAAATCCCAGTAGGAGAGACAATTATGATAGGGGGTGACCTTAACTGTAATTATGAACCTATAACTGGATTCGAACATTTAGCAGAAGAGGAAGATCGAATGAGAGCAATTCCTTACCTAACAATAGAAAAAACTGTTCCAGGCACAGTGGCTGCACTGCAACTCATGGGTCTTACATTAAATTACGGACTGAGGGCGTGCAATGGCAGAGTGGGTGAAGGAGGCCTTAATCTGGATACCTTCCAGAGAGGCAACTCAACTTCAAAAATAGATTACATTCTGCATAGTATAAGCACATGGGGAAGATTAGCGACTTTTAAAATTGATAAAAGAAGGGATAGCGATCATTTCCCGCTAATAATTGAACTCAGGGCCCACCTCCTAGATTTAGACTTGAAATATATAGAACAAGACAAGATGGAGCTACAACCCACCCTTAGCAACAATAGAAGGGTTGTAAAATGGCCAGCAATACTAGGCAATCAGGATAGTATGACAAATATTTACAACACATTTTCTGATCTCCTGGAGCCTTATGCAGAAAATAAACCGAGTGACATCCCTATTACGGCTATCCACCATTCATTGAGTATTGCACTAAGACCCGTCCTGACCAAACAGCTACAGAACAAGCATAAAAAGGAGAAGGTGCAAACCACCCCAAGCAGTCCATGGTATACCATCAAATGTAGGGAGAGGAAAAGAGTACTGATAGAGGCTCTAAAGCAAAAAAATCAATTAGCCGTTCAACAGGCAAGGGCCAGCTACAAGAAAACGCTGGCTACTGCCCAAAGCAACTGGGAGGACCAAAAATGGCAAGACCTGCTGGAAGCAGCAAAATGTAATGATACAAGGATCTTCTGGAAAATAGTTACCCATGGCAGCAAAGAGGGGATATTTACCACAGATCATCATATAGATCCCAAAACATGGGTTAACTACTTTACACATCTTTACTTTGACCCCCCCTCCCTCGATTTCTATCCCTCAAGACATAAAACCCTAGCTACTTGGGGCATTTTACCCGTGTTACAATTTGGTCTGGAGGAGACGGTGATTGCCATTGAAGCAATCAAGCCAGGAAAAGCCCCCGGTTTGGATAAGATCCCAGGGGATATGTTCAAACATAGCATAGAAATTTGGGCACCTTATCTAAACCTTTTAAGTAACGCTATAGCAAGGGGAGGCCTAATGCCTGAGACATGGAAAGGGGCAGAAATAATTCCAATCTACAAAAAAGGATCCAGGGAAGACCCAGGGAACTATAGACCAATCAGCCTCATAGATGTCATACAAAAAATTTACGCTAGACAGATCCTGAATAGAATTAGTACCTGGATAGAAGAGAACAGCATAATGACTATATACCAAGCAGGCTTTAGACAGCAGACGAGTACAGTCGACCAGGCCTTTAGGCTATTGACAATAATGTGGAAATATACTAGACTAAGGAAAGGTCACCTCTATATCGCGTTTGTGGATCTGCGTGCAGCCTTTGATCTGGTGCCAAGAGACTCCTTATGGGCAGCATTAGGAAAACAGGGCATGCCAGGGAACCTCCTGGGTCAGCTGGAGAGGTTACATGAAAATACATTTGCAAAGGTTCGGTGGGGGCCAAAGGGAGAGTTGACAGACCCAATATCTATCAAGAGGGGGGTGAGACAGGGCTGTGTGCTTGCCCCAACACTTTTCTCATTATACATCAATGATCTGGTTCATCATTTGAAACAAAGTAACCATGATTCACCAAGATTGAACGATGATCCAGTCCCCGCCCTCCTTTTTGCAGATGATACCATCCTTTTATCTCAAACTCCCATGGGCCTGCAAACTCTATTAGACAAATTCAGTGAGTACTGCAGCTTGAAGGGATTAGAAATAAATACAAACAAGACCAAATACCTGACTGTTAACCCCCATAAAGCACTAAAGAGAAACATTTGGATCAGAGGGCAGGCACTGGAACGAGTAAAAAACTTCAAGTACCTAGGGATACTGCTTGATGCCAAATTGTCATGGGCACCGCACATTAATAAAGCTGTTATCTCCTTAACTCATAGCTCCATGGCAATTAGTAAAAATTACAAATGCTCAAGGTCGAGCATTGTGTCACCGGTATTTGAGATCTATAGGTGCAAAGCGCAGGCCGCTGCTCTATATGGCGCTGAACTCTGGGGTTTCCCAAAACTAACCCCATTGGTTACTCAGGAAAATAATTTCATGAGAGGGGTACTGGGTCTCCCTCCATCCACTCCGCTGATCCCTTTAGCCTAGGACATTAACATGAAACAAATAGGCAAATTGGCAGCCCTGAGGCCCCTGCTTTACTGGTGTAGACTTTGGACAACCCCTGAATTGATCCAATACAGGCAAGAACTAACTGAGATCATGGGTTTGGACAAGGCCATCTCCCTCCCGTGGCTCCACTATATCAGGCAATGCTTTTACAGTCTAGGGCTGAAATTCTATTGGGATGAACCGCATACACTCACAACTCAATCCAAGATCCGACTAAAGCAAGTATTTTGGGACTTCACCCTTAATAGCCCTCTGTATAGCAAGGATCTAGGTAGACTAACCTTAAGTTTCCTGGATTTCAAACCATTACCGAGTGCTGAGGAATGGATCGATACTATCCAACCTAGACGAGCAAAAGTTTTATTTATGAAGCTTCGATATGGGATCCTCCTGGTTAAGGCTTTTACCTTTAAATGGGGCCTCCTGAATGGGAGTAGTCATGAGGCGACCTGTGAGATGTGTAATATGGAGACTCCAGAAACGATGGATCATGTTCTTTTAAACTGCATTGCCTACGATAAACCAAGGAGGAAATGGATCCGACATATTTGCAGGAACGTTGGAATCGGGAACTGCAATGAAGCAGCAAGATTCTTGAGATCCAGCACAATACCATATGTTGTTCTCGGTCTAAGCCGGTTTCTACTAGCAATTTCATTCATCAGAGACAAGGCGGGCCTGAGGCTATAGGCGCTTTAACTCAGGCAAAACTCCCATAGTTAATCCACGGTCCCCAAACTGATAATTGGGAGTCACCTTTTGTAATCCAATGGCCTTGGGATATACAATCAGCCAAGGTTATATTTAGCCCAGGGGACATTGACAATGCCCGGGAAGTACTCGAATTATAATATTCTTTTTGCCCCCTGGCACAAGGACCGTAGCCATTGGGAGGTTTCTTAAGTTACCTAGAATGGTCATTTGACACCTATGAAACTAGTTCTTGGATCTAGTTATTTATTTACTTTGATTTAAAAAAATCCCCCCCTAAGCAAATAAGTGCCTGATGGCACGGGAGGTAAATTTTATGGGTTTTATAAATGAAATACTGTAATTGATTCTTATTTATCGTTTTTAAGACCAACAACAGATAACTAGTTTTAGTAGTTAAGTGAATATTAGTTGTTGTTGGAATAATGTGCCTTTTGTATTACTTGATCGTACCCCTTTTATGGCTTCTAAATGAATATAGGCACGCATGAAAGAAAGAAATCGTTGGGCCCTAGGGACTGTCAATCACCTCTTAAAAATTAGCTAAACAACCCCTTATGTGATGACGGTATGCACATTGCCAAGATTTTTAGAGGCAATTTGATATGCTAGAGGCAAATATTCTTCCAAAAAGCATGCGCCCTATTTTTATAATGATCACTATTTGTGCTAGCACATAGTTATTGCTACTATTAGTGAGATAGCAATCTCAACTGTTTCTTGTACAGAGATTTATATTTATAGGTATTTTATAATATTTATATGGTGATTTGTATGATGATGTGTATTGTATATTTTTATAGTGTTTTTATTGACCAATTGCTTACTTTTATAACATTCATATCCATAACTTGCCTATTTGTATTGTATAGCCCTGAGGGAGTTCTGGTCTTGATCTGATTTTATCGCCTTTTTCAAAAGTGTGTTCATTCCTTTTAGAATTGTAAGAATTTTGTCAGTATGCTTTTATGGTATTGTTTTGCAGAAATAAAGCTGATAAAGTAAAAAAAAAAAAAAAGATTATCTTTTACAATATTTAGATCCAGTTATATGGGCAGGTGATTTTAATGTTGTTTTGAATTACAAACCAGATAGATCAGCAGTTAGTAGGTGCAAAGTAAACGAGAAAATGCAGGGTTAGATTCGGGTAATGATGTCACAATGGGGGTTATATGATGATTGGAGGGATAAAAGGGGGTCAGAGAGAGGTTATTCTTATTATAATAAGGAGTATCAGCATCATTCCAGAATTTACTATTTTCTGTTGGATATGGGTTTGAGGGACTTGGTTGAATCAGTTGTACATATTAGAGCCCATTTATCAGATTATTCAGCGGTTAGTGACCTTTGACCTTTGTGACCACTGGATCACTCCCCACGCGTACAGCGACACCCAGCTGTCCCCGTGTCCTCCCCTCCTCGCCCTCGCTGCTCCCACCTGGCCATCCCTGGTGTCTAGCGGTAAGCGCCTTCTTGGAGTCACTGTGGGGGTCATTCTGACCCTGGCGGTAAAAGGCTCTTACCGCCGGTCAGAAGACCGCCATCATACCGCCGCGGCCGCGGTAAACTGCCACGGTCATTCTGACCCACAACAGCCAAACCGCCAAAAACCCGACATCCACTGAAGCCCGCCTCATCAGCGGTCAGCGATAAACTGGAGATGACCAAACCTCCACCGTCACGCCAACACAAACACGTCCATGCCATTACGACCCACGAATCCACGCGGCGGTCTTTCAACCGCGTTATTCCATTGGCGGTACACACCGCCGCGCTCAAAATACACACACCTTTACAAAACACAGCCACATTGGACAATTCGAAATACACACACCTGATACAAATACACACACCACACCCACACACCCATCACCATATAAAACACACACCCACATCACCTACAAACCCCCACAAATCGAAATTCAGAGACAAGGCGCAGTACACAGAGAGAGAGCACAGGGAACGCAAAGCACAACACACACAGGAACCCAACATCATCACCCACACCACATCTACGCACAAAACACCACACACCACCACACTCATCACCACAAACACCACCCCACACCTCATCCACACCACCCCATGGCACCCCAAAGACACCCCAGGTTCTCGGACCAAGAACTCAGGGTCATGGTGGAGGAAATAATCAGGGTAGAGCCCCAGCTCTTTGGCACACAGGTGCAGCACACCACAATAGCCAGGAAGGCGGAGCTATGGCAAAGGATCGTCAACAGGGTCAACGCTGTGGGACAGCATCCCAGAAATCGGGAAGACATCCGAAAGCGCTGGAACGACCTACGGGGAAGGTGCGGTCGATGGTGTCAAGATACAACATCGCTGTGCAGAAGACTGGCGGCGGCCCCCCACCCACTCCACCCGAATTCACAGCATGGGAGCAAGAGGTCTTGAACATCCTGCATCCTGAGGGCCTCGCTGGAGTAGGCAGAGGAATGGACTCTGGTAAGTCTAATCTCAACTACTTCACCCCCCCAACCACCAGCATGCCAACCCACACCCCCACCCCCAGCCCTAACCCCCCAGCACACATACTCCCTGTTAATGTCTCACCAGCACAACCCACCCAACCCAACCCCAACCCCTGAATGCCAACACAAACCATGGACACCCATCACCTAAGCATGACCACTGCACATACCCATCCCCCCCACAAACCACCCTCACAACTCCTCCCACATGGGACTGCCAGCACTGGGGGACAAGGGCACCCACAAATCGCACGCCATGGCACACACAAAATCAATAACCATACTCTTTTACCCCTGTAGGGCCCGAACGCCAACACACCGGCCAGGAGGGTCCAGATTTGTCCATCCCACCACCAGAACAGGCCCCCAGTGATGACAGCAGCTCTGTCGACCTAGAACCTGATGACCAGCCCGGACCATCGGGGACCTCTGGACAGTCGGTTACCCTCAGTCAGCCCCAGGCCACAGCAGACCTACCCCCCTCAGGAAACACCAGCACAGCACCCACCCAGCGGGCCCATGCTTCGGTCTCCAGGACAGGTCAAGCAGCGGTGTGTCTACCAGTACAGGGCACCCAGGGTAACCCACAACCCCAACAACAACAGGGACCAGGGGACAGAGGCCCAGGAACAAAGAGGCACTGGGAGGGCTGCTGTGCGACAGAGGGAGGACAGGCCTAGGGAACCCACTGTCTAAGAGGCCCTCACCACCATCATGGGAGCGTACCACCACTCCCAAGAGACAATGGCGACGGTCCTGGCCAGGTTCCAGGAGATCCAGGCCATGCAGGAGGGCCAGTACATGGGGTTCCGGGAAGAACTGCGCAGCATCAGTTCCGCAATGGGTACAATCGTTGTGGCACTCAACCAGATTGTCACCACATTGCGGGACCATGTGGCCCCCCAAAGGGCCCCTGTCACTGGCATGGAGGAAGAACAGCCCACCACCTCCGCCGGCGCTAGTGGTCAGGAGGCCCCGACACAACAGCAACGGCCCTCCCGGACCCCACCCCCTGCAGAACAAGAACCACCCCGCAAGAAAGGCCTGAGATCGAGGAAGAAGACAGAGTAGGATGTCAAGACCCCCGCCATGCACGAAAACCCCCGGATGTCATCCCACTGTCCCACTTGTTCACCCTGTCCAACCTTGAACTGCCCCTGCTCCACCTTCCACAGGCATATGGACAATGGACCTGTAGGAACGAAAGTCTGGACACTGCCATGGACATGCCTCCACCATCACCCATCACCCTTTTTGAACTATACACCTATTTTAAAACTTCAATAAACACAATTATTGCACATTAACCAACTGGATTCTGCTATCTATTTATTTAAACCAAATGTATTCGATATAACCAACAAAACATTTCTAGTGACATTGTGATGACAACATACCAGTGTCACACAGCGGTAGTCCATGGGGAAAAAAAGCAGAGGGTTCTCTGTGGGGATCAGATCACTGAAATAGGAAGTGATATACACAACTAAGTTACCATACATTGGGGTGAAAGGTCAGACAGTAGAGAGCCACTACAGTTACAGATATAATACAATGCAGGAGTAGATTATTACCTGTGTGTCACTGGAAATACTGCAGTATCACTCTGTCCCTGTTGTCTGTGTCGTCCTCTTCGTCTTCCTCCTCTTCACTCTCCGCAGGCTCCACAGCGGCCACAACACCACCATCTGGACCATCCTCCTGCAGGAAAGGCACCTGGCGTCGCAAAGCCAGGTTGTGAAGCATGCAGCAGGCCACGATGATATGACACACCTTCCTTGGTGAGTACATTAGGGATCCGCCAGTCATATGCAGGCACCTAAACCTGGCCTTCAGGAGGCCGAAGGTCCGCTCAATCACCCTCCTGGTACGCCCATGGGCCTCACTGTACCGTTCCTCTGCCCTGGTCCTGGGATTCCTCACTGGGGTCAATAGCCAAGGCAGGTTTGGGTAACCAGAGTCACCAATTAGCCGCACACGGTGTCTCTGTAGCAGTTCCATCACATAAGGGATGCTGCTATTTCGCATGATGTACGCGTCATGCACTGACCCTGGGAACTTGGCATTTAAATGGGAGATGTACTGGTCAGCCAAACAGACCACCTGGACATTCATCGAATGATAATTTTTTCGGTTCCTGTACACCTGCTCATCGTCTTTTGGGGGAACCAAAGCCACATGGGTACCATCAATGGCACCAATGATATTGGGAATGTGTCCAAGGGCATAGAAATCACCCTTCACTGTAGGCAAGTCACCCACCTCAGGGAAAATGATGTAGCTCCGCATGTATTTCATCAGGGCAGACAACACTCTGGACAACACCTTTGAAAACATAGGCTGAGACATCCCAGATGAAATGGCCACGGTAGTTTGAAATGATCCACTGGCAAAAAAATGCAGTACTGACAGCACCTGCACTAGAGGCGGAATCCCTGTGGGTTGGCGGATGGGTGACATCAGGTCTGGCTCCAGCTGGGCACACAGTTCCTGTATAGTGGCACGGTTGAGTCTGTAGGTGAGTATGACGTGTCTTTCTTCCATTGTCGACAGGTCCACCAGCGGTCTGTACACGGGAAGATTCCTCCGTCTCCTCGCAAGTCCCAGCGGACGATGCCTAGGAAGGACAACATGGAGCACAGAGTCAAGCAACCCACAGGTAAGTGCCCACAGCATGCACAGTACACAAATCTCTCGGGATTGAATGGCTAGTATGAATGTCGGTGCAAGGCCTAGCCATGTGTGACGCAGTTGGAATGAAGCCATGTGGGCCCTTGAAATGGCGGCTGCCTGACCTGTGAAGTGTGACAATGTGAAGTGAGGTCATTGCGCAAGCGTGGCACACCGTGGGGGTAGGCGGTCGCAGTCCGCGGCGCAAAGCCGCATTGGACAACATTGAACCCTATGGGTTTCAGGAGCCAATGGCGGTGAGCGCCGGCGGTCTCGGTACGCACCGCCGCGGTACGCACCGCCGCGGCACGCACCGCCGCGGCCATAACCGCCATTTTCTCTCTGCTTGATCACACGGGACCTGAGCATCCATAGGAGAGGACCTATACTGCAAGTGCTGCTGTGACCTCGGTCTGGAATTGACAATGGCTGCTGCGACTGGGGAAAGGGCCCCCGCCTTCAGTTCCGAGGAGTTGGAGAAGCTCGTGGACGGGGTCCTCCCCCAGTATGCGCTACTCTACGGGCCGTCAGACCAACAGGTGAGTACACGGGGGGCAATGCATAGTGCCCAATGCCTGGGCTGAGTGGGGAGGATGTACGATGGAGGGGAGGGCAGCGAATGACGAATGCATGGCACGACAGAAGAGAGCATGTGCCACATGGCAAGGTTGGGGAGGGGGGCCACTCACATCGAGCATGCAGTAAAGTGATGATGTTTCTCTTCCCCCCCTGTACATGTCACATAGGTCAGCGCCCATCAGAAGATTGACATTTGGCGTGCCATCGCCAAGGACGTCCGGGCCCTGGGGGTCCACACCAGAAGGGGCACCCACTGCCGCAAGAGGTGGGAGGACATCCGCCGCGGGAGCAGGAAGACCGCGGAGGCTCTGCTGGGGATGGCCTCCCAACCTAGGAGGGGTGCCAGTCGTACCTTGACCCCCCTGATGTCCCGGATCCTGGCGGTGGCCTACCCCGATTTAGATGGGCGCTTGAGGACATCACAGCAGACACAAGGGGGTGAGTACCAGCACATTCAGCTATTTTGCGCGCAGTGGAGGTGCCTGGGTGGGGGAGGAGGGCTGTGGGTATCCCTAGGCCAAGGCGATTTCTGTAGGATAGGCCCGTCCGTGAGGTATGGTCCTGTGCCCCCGCCCCCCACCTCTGTAGGGTGCCTAGTAACGCGATTCATGGATCAATGGATACTGTGTGGGCAGTTGTCGCCCATAGGCTTGTAGGGCATGTCCCAGTGAATGAGTAGTGTACCCCAAGTGCGCAGCGTAGTGCAGGGGGCTTCTGTGTCTGCCCTCTCCGCGAACGGTGTCCCCAATGCATGCACTCAACTTGTCTTTATGTTTTCCACCCCCCCCCATTGTCTTTGTTTTTCTGTGAATGTGTGCATTAGCATCATCAGGCGGAGGAGAAGTGGCATTGGCGCAAGAGGGAGCTGCATCTCACATGGCCCCGGAGGGCCATGCAACGGACTCCGACATGACCAGTGAGACGGAGGGCGAGGGGGGCTCCACCACGGGATCCGTGGAGACGTCAGCGACACCGACACGTCCTCGGAAGGGAGCTCCCTTGCGGTGGTGGCAACATCCGTGCCCACCGATCCTACAGGTACAGCCGCCACCCAGCGCACCAGCTCCGCCCTCCCAGCAGCCTCTCGGCCTTCGGCCCGTGCCCGCAAGGCCAGGAAGCCGGCCATCTCCTTCGCCCCAGGCACCTCAGGCCCTGCCCCAGTCACCCCTGCTGCCCTCAGTGAGGAGGTCATTGACCTCCTGCGGACCATCATTGTTGGGCAGTCTACCCTTTTGAATGCCATCCAGGGTGTGGAGAGGGAGGTGCATCAAAGCAATGCATACCTGGAGGGCCTTCATTCGGGTCAGGCTGCCCATCAACGATCGTTCAACGCTCTGGCCTCAGCACTGACGGCAGCGATTGTCCCTGTCTCCAGCCTCCCTCTTCTGACTCCCTCCACCCAGTCCCACTCCCCTGTTCCTCTGCCTATCCCATCCACACCTACAGACCAGCCTGCACACACCTCAACACCCAAGGGCAGGTCATCCAGACATAAGCACCACAGGACACACAAGCATTCACCCAAGCAACATCCAGATGCAGACATGCCAACAGTCACTACCTCCTCTGTGTCCCCCACCTCCTCGTCTCCCTCCTCCCTCCCTGTGATGTCTCCACACACACCTGCAAGCACACCACCATCAGCCATTGCACCCATCACCAGCACACCCTCCAGACCAGTCCACACACGTGCAGTCACCATCCCCACTGCCATGTACACGTCCCCTGTGTCCTCTCCCAGTGTGTCTGTCACCCCCGCTTCCCAACCACACAAACGCAGGCAGGCACCCAAACAACAGCCATCCACCTCATGTCAGCCTCATGCCCAAGCACCTGCACCCAAAGACAGCACACTTGACTCTCCTACAACCACATCCTCTTCCCCCACTCCCATACCCACTCCAGCCACCCTTCCCATGGCTCCAAAGAAAATCTTCCTCTCTAAAGTGGACCTCTTTTCCTCACCTGACCCACCCCCTCCATCCCGTAAGAGTTCCACAAACACCTCAGCCACCACCAGCCCAGCAACTCCCAAGAACGTCGTGCCTGGTTTTTGGAGTCCGCCCTTTCCTTGGGCTGGGACATCGTCCAGCAGCAAAGGCACAGCCAGCCCCCCCCTGGGAAGAGGAGCAAAAAACTGAAGGGCAGGTGCGACAGGCCTGATACGCCTGCCCCCAAGGAGGGTAGCCTTGCACCGTCACCTGCCACATCGGGTAAGGGAGCCAAGGGCCACGGACAGTCTGCCAAGGAGGGCAAGGGCACCAAGGCGCAAAAGGCAGGGAGCAGCCGACCTGGCCATGAGGGCCCCACGAGCCCCATTCCGGGGGCATCGGAGGAGAGCCAGGGCCCCAGGACTCCATCACAGGAGGGCCCGCAACGGAAAGGTCCGATGCAGACTGAGCGGCAAGTATTGGCCAGGTGTGGTTCACTGGAAACACAAGACAGGCACCGCTGAACAGGGCCCCGCCGTGAGGAGCACCGCTGAACAGGGCCCCGCCGTGAGGAGCACCGCTGAACAGAGCCCCGCCGTGAGAAGCACAGCTGAACAGGGCCCCGGCGTGACCAGAACCGCTGAACAGGGCCCCGCCGTGAGAAGCACCGCTGAACAGGGCCCCGCCGTGAGAAGCACCGCTGAACAGGGCCCCGGCGTGAGAAGCACCGCTGAACAGGGCCCCGCCGTGACCAGAACCGCTGAACAGGGCCCCGCCGTGAGAAGCACCGCTGAACAGGGCCCCGCCGTGAGAAGCACCGCTGAACAAGGCCCCAGTGTGAGAAGCACCGCTGAACAGGGCCCCGCCATGAGAAGCACCGCTGAACAGGGCCCCGCCGTGACCAGAACCGCTGAACAGAGCCCCGCCGTGACCAGAACCGCTGAACAGGGCCCCGCCGTGACCAGAACCGCTGAACAGGGCCCTGCCGTGAGAGGCACCGCTGAACAGGGCCCCGCCGTGAGAAGCACCGCTGAACAGGGCCCCGGCGTGAGAAGCACCGCTGAACAGGGCCCCGCCGTGAGAAGCACCGCTGAACAGGGCCCCGCCGTGACCAGAACCGCTGAACAGGGCCCCGCCGTGACCAGAACCGCTGAACAGGGCCCGCCGTGACCAGAACCGCTGAACAGGGCCCCGCCCTGAGAAGCACCGCTGAACAGGGCCCTTCCTGTCAGGCACCGCTCCGCTGGGCCCTTCCTGTCAAGCACCGCTCCGCTGGGCCCTTCCTGTCAAGCGCCACTCCGCTGGGCCCTTCCTGTCAAGCACCGCTCCGCTGGGCCCTTCCTGTCAAGCACCGCTCCGCTGGGCACCGCCGTCTCAAGCACCGCTCCGCTGGGCCCTTCCTGTCAAGCACCGCTCCGCTGGGCCCTTCCTGTCAAGCGCCGCTCCGCTGGGCCCTTCATCTCAAGCACCGCTCCGCTGGGCACCGCCGTCTCAAGCACCGCTCTGCTGGGCCCTTCCTGTCAAGCGCCGCTCCGCTGGGCCCTTCATCTCAAGCACCGCTCCGCTGGGCACCGCCGTCTCAAGCACCGCTCCCCTGGGCCCTTCCTGTCAAGCACCGCTCCGCTGGTACCTTCCTGTCAAGCACCGCTGGCCCATTGGCAGTCCCGGTTCTGTGTCGGGCAGGCCTTCACGACGCACTCTGCCCACCATCCCTCCTTCATGACCAGTGGTCTCTGTAATCCACCTGATGGACTGTGGCTTTGCACTCCCCAGGATGTAACAGTGGGCAATCCACCCACTGTAGAGACTTGTGATACTGTGGCTTTGCACTCCCCAGGATGGCACAGTGGGCAATCCACCCACTGTAGAGACTTGTGAGACTGTGGCTTTGCACTCCCCAGGATGGGACAGTGGGCAATCCACCCACTGTAGAGACTTGTGAGACTATGGCTTTGCACTCCCCAGGATGGCACAGTGGGCATGGAGGCCCTTCGTGGATCTGGCGTCGTGGACTCATGTGGCTGAGGTGCCCCCCCTTCCCTTCCCCCTGAGGTGCCTGTCTTTTTATTTTAGTGATGCCCCAGCAGTGTTCTCTCCAATGGACTCGATCTCGTGTGTGGGCTTTGCCGATGTGTTGCTGCACATTGGCCCACGGACATTTGGACTTTGAATGACTGGGCCGGACTTTTGCTACTTGTATGGATATAGTTCTAGATGTGTATTCATTCTTCATATATTGCTAAGGTCGCTACACTTTATTGTTGCAATAATATGGTTCTACTTTTACATTCATTGCCTTTTGTCTTTGTTTTTGGGGGGGGGTTGGGGGTGTCACTCTGACTTTTTTATCTGCATAGGTGTGTAGGTATTTCAGTGGGGGTGAGGGTGGGGGTGTGTGTGTGGCGTATGTGTGTGCCCGTAACCTTTCCTCCTCCCCCCTCCCCTGTGTCGTAGGTGCAGTACTCACCGTTGTCGTCTGCGGCGAGGTTCGTGATCCTGGAAGAAGAGCAGGAAGGCAATGGCTGGGAGGATGTGGAGTTCGGGTTCCATGCTGTTCCGATTCCGCGTGGAGTGTGTCGAGGTAGGCGTTTTCCATTGGAGATGTCTGTTTCCGCCGTGTTTTTATCGGCGGGGCTCCCGCCCCGGAAAGGTGGCGGATTGGTGAGTCGTGATAGGGTGGGCGGTACATTGTCTGCCGCCTGCCTGTTGGCGGTGACCGCCGCGCTGTTTGTTTGTACCGCCGTGGCGGTCGGAGTGTTAATGCGGCGGCCTGTGTTGGCGGTTCCCGCCAGGGTCAGAATACAAATTTTTAGGCCGCCAGCCTGTTGGCGGGTTGGCCGCCGCTTTAACACTGACAGCCAGGGTCAGAATGACCCCCTGTGTGTGTTACCTTGTCCTGACTGTATTTACTGTGTCTACCCTTTCTCAACCACAATAGCCGTTTTTTGCCTTGTCTCCTCTGTAATCTCCTTGTTTTGCCTTGTCTCTCTGTGTTTTGCCTTGTCTCTCTGTGTTTTGCCTTGTCTCCTCTGTAATCTCCGTGTTCTGCCTTGTCTGTCTGTGTTTTGCCTTGTCTCCTCTGTAAATCTCCGTGTTTTGCCTTGTCTTTCTGCAACTCGCAAGTTGTGCCTGTCTCCTTCGTAATTCCCGCGTCTGCCTGATCTTGTCTGCTTCTGCCATCTGTTCTCACCTCGTTTTTCCGCTCCTACTGCGCCTGTTCCTTTCTTTTTTGCCGCCCTCTGTGCCCCCCTGCCCCCCTAGTGCATCGGCTCCCCCGAGCCGTCTCCTTTCCCGCTGCTGCGTCCCTTTGGCCCCGCCCCCTTCGAGCCCCCATTCATTCACGCCTCCTGCCACCTGCCTCCCAGCTGCTCCTCCCCTTCTTAATTGTGGTCGCTGCGCGACGGCTCAGCGGGCAAGCCGCTGGCGCGCTGGAGGCACGCCAGAGGCAAGCCCGTCTGCGCCCGTCCGCGCCTGGACCGCGCCCAGCACCACCCCCCCTGGCCCAAGGAATCCCCACACCTCCAGACACCACTACACTGCCAGCAACCTCAACGCACTCAACCCTGGCCGCTCCACAGCATGCTTCCAGTCCTCACCAAAGAACACCCACGGACCCTTCTCCTGCCACAACTGCAGATTCACCTGCGACAGAACCACCGAACCTCCAAAGACCAGAACCAACCACCTCCGCTGCATACTCCTTAACACCCGCTCCGCACGCAAGCACGCCATCGAGCTCTGGGACCTGCTCGACACCTCAGCCCCGGACGTGGCCTTCCTTACTGAAACCTGGTGGAACGACTCCTCGGCGCCCGACATCGCCATAGCCATCCCGGAGGGCTACAAGATTACCCGCAGGGATCGCACAAACGGAATCGGAGGAGGAATAGCCATCGCCCACAAGACCACCCTCAAGGTCCACACCCACACGGACAACACCCTCAAGACCGCCGAACACCTGCACTTCCAAATACACACCGACCCTGACACCACCCTCAGAGGAACGCTCGTCTACAGACCCCCAGGACCACGGGCACCCTTCAGCGACTCCATCTCTGACCTAGCCAGCACCCACGCACTCACCTCTACAGACTACATCCTCCTCGGGGACCTCAACTTCCACGTCGAGAACAACAACGACGTCAACTCCACCACCCTGATCGACAACCTCGCCAACCTCGGCCTCAGACAACTTGTCACCACACCCACCCACGCAACCGGCCACATACTTGACCCCATCTTCTCCACAAGCGCCCACATCACCTTCAACCACATCACCGAACTCCACTGGACCAACCACCACTGCATCCACTTCACCTTCCAGAAACAGGTCAAGCACCACCGTACCCTACAACCACCCCGCCGCCACTGGAGCAAAGTCACCCAAGAACAGCTGACCAGCACCCTTGCCCAGAACCCGCCCAATGACCCCACCGACCCAGACACCACCGCCCACAACCTCAGACAATGGATCAACGACTGCGCCAACTCACTTGCCCCACTTAAAAAGACCTCCAACAACCAAGCCAGCAAGAAAGCCACGTGGTTCACCGAAGAGCTCCAGACCTCCAAGCGCATCTGCCTGAAACTTAAGAATAAATGGCTCACCGAACACACACCCGACAGCCTCACGGCCCACAAAGACGCCACCCGCAGACACCACCAACTAATCAGACTAGCCAAAAGATCATCCTTCAAAGACCGCCTAGATAACAACGCACACAACAGCAAAGAGCTCTTCAGCATCGTGAAAGAACTCTCCAACCCCAGCACCAACATCAACGACATTCCACCCTCACAAGAGCTCTGCGACTCTCTGGCCACATTCTTCCACCAAAAGATCACCGATATCCACGACAGCTTCAACACCACAGCCTGCCCCACCACGCCAGACACCACCCCCGCTAATACTACCCACTCCGATCGCCTAACCTCCTGGGCCAATGTCAACGACACCGAGACATGCAAATTCATGAACTCCATTCACTCCGGATCTCCGTCAGACCCATGCCCCCACCATGTGTACAACAAATCGGACGCAGCCATCGCTCCCCAACTACGGAAGGTCATCAACATCTCCTTCGAAACAGAAACATTCCCGGAAAGCTGGAAACACGCCGAAATCAACGCCCTACTTAAGAAGCCCAAAGCAGACCCCCAGGACCTTAAGAACTTCCGACCCATCTCCCTAATCCCATTCCCTGCGAACGTCATTGAGAAAGTCGTCAACGCACAATTGACTCGCCACCTCGAAAACAACGACATCCTAGACCCCTCCCAGTCCAGCTTCCGACAAAACCACAGCACCGAGACCGCGCTCCTCGCCGCCACAGATGACATCAGACGCCAAACGGACAACGGCGAAACTTCAGCCCTCATCCTCCTGGACCTATCAGCCGCCTTCGACACGGTATGCCATCACACTCTGATAACCCGCCTCCCCGAAGCCGGAATACAAGAGAAAGCCCTCGAGTGGACCACATCCTTCCTCTCCGACAGAACCCAGAGAGTCCGCCTCCCTCCCTTCCGCTCCAAAGCCACCAAAATCATCTGCGGCGTACCCCAGGGCTCATCCCTCAGCCCAACACTATTCAACATCTACATGGCACCCCTCGCCCAAGTAGCCTGCCAACACAACCTCAACATCATCTCCTATGCTGACGACACCCAGCTCATCCTCTCCCTCACCAAAGACCCACACACCGCCAAGTCCAACCTCCATGAGGGAATGCAGGCCGTTGCCGAATGGATGAGAAACAGCTGCCTGAAACTGAACTCGGACAAGACGGAAGTCCTCATCCTCGAACCCAACCCCTCCGCCTGGGATGACTTCTGGTGGCCTACATCCCTAGGAACCCCACCAACACCTACCGACCACGCACGCAATCTGGGCTTCATCCTCGACTCCTCCCTCTCCATATCAAAACAGGTCAACGCAGTCACCTCCTCCTGCTACAACACTCTCTGCATGCTCCGCAGGATCTACACGTGGATCCCAACAGACACTAGGAAAACAGTGACGCAGGCCCTCGTCAGAAGCAGGCTAGACTACGGCAACGCACTCTACACAGGCATCCCGACAAAACAACTACGGCGCCTCCAACGCATTCCAAAACGCCTCCGCCCGACTGATCCTCAACGTACCCCGCCGCAACCACATCACACCCCACCTGAGAGATCTCCACTGGCTCCCCGTTGAAAAGAGTATCACTTTCAAGCTCCTCACCCACGCACACAAAGCACTCCACAACACCGGACCTGCCTACCTCTACAACAGACTCAGCTTCTACACCCCCACCCGCCATCTCTGCTCCGCAGACCTCGCACTCGCCACCGTCCCCCGCATCCAACGAAAGACATCCGGCGGCAGATCCTTCTCATACCTCACCGCCAAGACATGGAACACTCTCCCAATCAACCTACGATGGACCCAGGACCTACTCGCCTTCAGAAGACTCCTCAAGACCTGGCTCTTCGACCAGTAGCAGTTTACCCCCCCCTCAGCGCCTTGAAACCCTAACGGGTATGTAGTGCGCTCTATAAATAGAGTGATTGATTAGTTTAGTTCTTAGGTTGCCAACAAAAAGGTGGGAACATAGGTGGACTCTAGATAGAACCTTGCTTCTGGAGGATGAGGTGGTTACGGAACTGCTGGCGGATTCAGAGGAATTTTTTAGGATAAACTTGGGTTCAGCTCCCTTGGCGATAGTTTGGGATACATTTAAGGCCTTCTTGAGGGGATGTCTGATTAGGATTGCTGCATATAGGAGGAAATTATATAATGAAGAAATAAGTAGGTTGGAGACTCAAATACGACAATGTGAGCAGGGAATGTTAAGTAAGGAGCAGGGTGAGGAGTTGAATAACCTTGTTAAGCAATGTCAGACAGCTAGCTTGGAGTTGGCAGCTCTTTTGGATCGCAGGGTTAGATTGAGATGTGAAGCTAATAGGGTGATGCACTTCGAGTATAGTGAGAATAGTAGTAAATTGTTGCCCTGGAAGATAAAATCAGATAGGTCAGGAATCGGGTGACAGAAATTCGAGGAGATGAGAACTCAGGTGAGATTAGTAAAGATGCTGAGCAGGTGGAAGAGGGTTTTTTAAATTTCTTTAAGGATTTATAAACAGAAGATTTGAAGCTGCCGAAGGAGAAATTGAAGGAGTGGCTTGGGGAATTAGAGTTACCGACTTTGGATGAAGAAGAGAGACGGTTGCTTAATGAACCGGTACGGCTTAGTGAGGTAGAAAGGGTCATCTCAGCTGGTAAATTGGGGAAGGCAGCCGGACCAAATGGGTTACCGATGGAGGTTTATCGAGCTCTGGGTAGCAGTATTTTAAAAATCCTGAAGCAATTATGTGACAAGATTATGGGGGGAGATGAGAATCTTCCTCCAATCTGGAAGGAGGCGATTATTACGCTAATTCTAAAGCCCGGTAAGGACCCTAGGAAGTGTGATTCATACTGCCCAATTTCACTGTTAAAATCTGACTATAAAGTTTTTGCTAAACTCCTGGCTGATAGATTGGCGATGGTGATGGGGAAACTCATACACATAGACCAGAGAGGGTTTCTGAAATGTAGGCATATGCAGGATTTGACACAGGGATTGGTAGGGTCGATTGATTTTGCTACGTCGTTGCATATGCCTTTGGCGGTGATAATGGTGGATGCAACAAAAGCATTTGATAGGGTTAATTGTAGTTATTTGATGAAGGTTTGTGAATCATATAAAATTGGAGGCCAGTTTATTAGAATATTGAAGAAAATCTATCGGGACCCAAGCGCAAGAATATTGGTTAACGGTACACTTACTCCCTTAGTAAAGATAGAAAGAGGGATGAAAAAGGGGTGCCCATTATCCCCTCTATTATTTGATCTTTATATTGAACCATTAGCCTGTAGAATTAGGAGAGATAAGAGAATACCGCCTTTCCGGTGTGGAGACCTGGTTTAGAAGGTCTTGTTATATGCGGATGATCTAATGGTTTATACAGCGAACCTAAATCGGGCTAATCCGGTTCTACAAATGTTAACGGAGGATTTTGGGGGGGATCTCTGGTTATGCGGTTAACAATCAAAAGACTGAAATTATGGCATGGAACATGGAACTAAATGATGAGGTAGCAAATGTAAAAAAGAAGTCAAATATTTGGGCATTACAGTAACACAGGATTTATGTAAAATGGCGGAAATAACCCTTGCTCTGGTTATGAGGGAGGTGGACCTTTTACTGAGGAAATGGCTAACTCTTCCACTAACTATAATAGGTCGAATTAATGTGGTAAAAATGGTAATAGTCCCTAAATTAACTTTCATTTTTAATGCATTGCCATTAATGTTTAACAAGGTTGCTTTAAAGAAGTTGCAGGGGAAAATAAGTAGTTTTATTTGGGCATCAAAAGGTGTTTGTATATCATGGAAAAAGCTCAGGAGAAAGAGAGAACAAGGTGGGCTGGCAGCTCCTGATATATGGTTCTATGCATGGGCATACTTGCTAAAAAATGTAAGACTGAGTTTGTTGCATGTCATCGGTCTGAGCTGGGGCAGGTGTTAACTGTTATGATGGAAGGTGGGGAGGTTCAGAGAAGTTTTTTGTATAAGTTTGCGGATCCGAAGTTTAAAAAAAAAAATCGATTTAAGATATTATATGATTGGGCAGTTTTGTGGTATGAGGTGAGGGAGATTACAAGGTTGTCATATTATAATGAATATGTGCCAATTTGGGACTCTCCTGGATCTCCAGAGTGGACTAAAGATGCCCTGGCTATTCCCCTGAAAGAGGCAGGTTTGTTGCAATGGAAACATCTTTGTTATAATGGTGAACTTACAGACTTTGTTAATTTTAACATTGAGGTAGGAGGAGGGCTGTCTAAGTTTAAATATCTTCAGATGAAGTCATGGGCTGGGAATGTAGCAGAGGAAGTGGGAAGTACTAATGGACTGGTGGACCCGATGCAGCTGGATACCTCGATGAAGAAGGAAGTGTCGAAATGGTATTGGCTGATGTTGGATATTGTGGATGGGGAGTTTAACCTTCCAGAAGAAAATTGGAGAGAGTGCTTGCCGGAGCTGCACCTTAAAGACCTTTGGCAAGTATCCACTACACTTTTGTATAACACGGTTCAACCTGCTACGTTAAGGAGAAATTATCTATTTTCTATCCACAGAGCCTTCTGTACTCCCCGAAAACTGGCCAGGCTGAGACAAGATAACGTAGTGAGGTGTAAGAAGTGTGGTTCTGCATCAGCTGATGATTTACATATGTTTTTTGACTGCCCTTTACTTCGCATGTTTTGGCAAGAGGTGGGGGATGCAGTTAATGTCATTCTTTCCTCAAGCCCAAAGGTAAGACCTTCTATTGTGATGTTTGGCTGCTCATATGAGACACAGAAGATGGGTAGAGATAGAGTTAAACTGTTGTTTTATATGATGCTGGTGGCGAGAAGGGAGATCTGTAGAAAATGGATCAGCCCCGTTCCCCCTACTTATATTGAATGGAAAAATTATTTAATTTACTATTATAAGTTGTGCTGTTATAAAGTTTGCAAGAGGATTAGATTTTGGAATCTGCTGAAGCATTGGTTGGGAAGTGGGGAGGTATAAATAGATAGGAGATGATCCTATGATTATATCCTTCCCTCTGCTTTCCGCACTAGAGTTCTGGATGGAAGGTTTGTCCCGGACAGGGGTGAGGTGGGTAGGGGTCGGAGGGGTGCAGTTGGGTGAGAACCTTTGCTGCCCCTCCTCTCCACCTCCCCCACCCTATTGGTCATGTAAGGGAATTGGGAAGACATATGAGGCTCAATAAAAGAAAAAAAAAAAAAATCCATTCTACCACCCTGTACTGTACTGTATACTTCAATCTGCAAAACTCAACTAGACTGTATGCCAATCCACTCTACTGGAGTCTACAAAACGTTTGAATGCTGTATGACACAGCGCTAATCTCTACTGTACTACACGGTACTCCAATTGATGACACTTTCCTTGACTGTATGCTATGCTGCTCCACTCTACTGCACTATATGCCACTATAGTCTCTAACACGCCACTCCATTCTATAACTCTTTACTCCACTCTATACAACCCCACTCCAGTTTACTCCATGCCACTATACTCCACTCTACTACACTTTATCCCACACTACTTCACTGTACTCTCTGTCTGACACTCTACTTCACAATATGCAACTCCACTCTACAACACCGAGCTACACTCTAGGTCACTCTATGACACTTTACTCCATTCTATGTTCATACAATCTAGGCCATTGTACTACACTTAACAACATGCCACTCAACTTCTCTCTATGATACGCCACTCCACTATATGACACGACACTCCACTCTATGACACTGTCCTCCACTGTACTCTATGATACTATGCTTGATGATACTCCACTTGTGACACTCTACTTCACCCTACTTCACTCAAAACACTACACTCTATGGCAGTGCACAACACCCTACTCTACTGTTCTAAACACTATTCCACTGTACATCTTGCTGCTCCTGTCTACAATACCTTGACTCCACTATATGAGACACCATGCCGCTGTATTATATAACACTTTACTCCACTGTAGAACACTACTACACTCTGCTCTACTCCACTTGATTCCACTCTACAGTATTCCAGTCTATGACAATAGTCTTTATGACACTCGTCCACTGTACTGTAGAGCACTCTTCATAACAACTCTCCACTTGCGACATTGGACTCTAGGGTTTAAAATACATTTTTATTAAAAAAAATTAAAAAACAATTGGCTTTCAATAAAAAAATCAAAAACAAAAGTCAAAGTTTAGTTATAGCTAGGAAAGCTTGTTTTCTCTCTACGATCCAAGTTTAAACTACACACAGTTTAAAAATTACAAAGTTATAGTTATAGCTTTCATTTACAATTTGTGCACCACTTTCAAATTGCCATATGTAGTGCACTTTGTTACATGATCCTTTCAGCTCTGCTAACCAGAAAACACTAAAAATAACTCACCACTCTATTATGCACTATGCTGTCACAAATGATGTAATTTGAGAAGTGTTGGTATGAATGCTTTGATTCCACATGCTGTAACTGATGTAGTATGCAAAAGTATAAACAGTGCATTGAGAAGGTATTAGTTATAGTTAATGTAGTGGCAAGTGAGTTCACAAGACTGTGTTCAGAGGTGCAAGACTATGGGACTGATTACAACTTTGGAGGAGGGTGTTAATCCGTCCCAAACGTGACGGATATACCACCCCTCGTATTACGAGTCCATTATATCCTATGGAACTCGTAATACGGTGGAAAGGATATTCGTCACATTTGGGACGGATTAACACCATCCTCCAAAGTTGTAATCAGGCCCTATAGCTTGGGCAGTGGAGTGTACCAGGATAGAGGGGAGTGGAATGTCATAGAGTGCCATAAATGTGGTAGATGTTTACAGGTGAAGTTATAAATAGTGGAGGATAGGATCATACAATGGAGCAGCATAGAGTTGAGTGGCATACACTGTAGTGGGATAGAGTTGATTGCCTTAAAGTGGTGTAGCTTACATTGGATTAGCATACAGTGGAATACTGTACAGTGGAGTGTAGAAAAGTGGAGTGGCATAGAGTGTAATAGCGTGGAGTGGAGTGGAGTGTCATAGAGTAGAGTAGGATACAGTGGATTTTCACAGAGCAGGGTGGTGCACATTGAAGTGGCGTAGCTTAGAACCAAGGAGTGACGTCTCCTACGGTAGAGTGGAGTGCCATGTCATACAGTTGAGAGCAATTAAGAATGAAGATAAATCCTACCCAGTTGCAAGACATTTTAAAGAATACCATGATAAAAATGTCAATAAACTACAATTTCTGGTCCTGGACAGGATCAAAGTGAATGAAAGAGGAGGTAATAGGACGTTGGACTTAAGAAAACTTGAGTCACGGTTGATTATAAGATGTAACACAATGGAGCCAGGAGGAATGAATAAGGATGAAGAATTATCCGTGCATTTATATTGATAATAATAATTTTTATAATAATGTTCATTCTAATAATAGGAGTCGTGAAATATGAATTTAAAATGTACTAAAACTTTTATGGAAATTGTTGAAGTTTTTGTCTGTTTTTCGTTGAAATGTCTCTTTTTTTCATTTCCATTGTTGATAGGAGGCATGATCGCCAAAACAAATAAAAAGCAAAGGAGCTATTATATCATAAAAACTTCAGGACTACTTAAAAAAGTAATTACAAGGAGAAGAGCCGCAGATTTTGTGTGTGAGTATATTGGATATAAAATATATAACATAGAAATAAAAAATAAAAAATGAAAAATGAAAAATAGAACAATATATTGCTTTGATTAGGGGATTGAATAAATGTATGGAATTTGGTTCTTGATAACAACTAATAAGTTTGAAAAAATTGATTTGGGAAATATGTACTTTTTTCTGTGTTATATAAAGTTAAGGAATTTGTAGCAGTAGGAACACATTTTAAGATGACCGCCATTATTTCAAAAGGGATGTAGTCCGTTTTCTATGTTTATGTTTGTGGTTTGAGTCATAACAGGAAATGGAAGAAGGGCTCTGAATATCTCCATGAACAAGGGAGCAGAGTCTACTGAAACGCGTTGGAGTGAATTATTGCCATTTTTCTTTATCTGCTTGATTGAATAAATCTTCGATTGAAGCAAGTAAGTGACTGCGACGTCTTCTTCTGTGTAAAGAAGTAATTTTGGGAATTTGGAAGGGTTTGCGACCCTTTCGTAGAAAAATAAAATGTGCTCTCACGGTCAAATGGATGAATATCTTGAAACTGGCTGACTTATTTCAAGCTCTACAAACTCTATACCAGCAGTCTTATAATTGAGAAATCCTAATTATATAAAGTACGTTCAGAAGTGGTCGCCGTGCTCACATTTTCTTTTGCCTCAAGCTGCATCTTGCTGATGTAGTACAAATAGGGCAAAATCGATCCAGTGATACTTGGATTTACTTGTGGGGGGGGGGCATGACTGGTCTGGTTCTTTGGGTGTATGGTGAGGTCTGCTTTTCAGAGGATTGGCCTCAGTCTGGAGTGGAAGAGTGAGAAATTAATTCAAGTATTCCATACATCACTTTTATAATTTTGCACTTGGCAAGCACCTTCTGGCTTGCAACGGAGCACAAGACTTTATATACACACTTAGTAGTAAGGCATGCACCACATACCAAAGTACGCAAACAGGCAGTGCTGAATAGGAGATGGTGGATGCTGGTGGGGACCACCATCGCTCAGTTTTGGGGACCAGAGACTTATCATCTAATGGTGTGTTTGGGGTATAACCCCCCTCCCCCTCCAAATTGGCTTTCTTGTTGGATATGGAGGCCAGGCCCAGAGTCTGTGTCATGTCATGTTTTCTGCACAGGAGAGAGAGAGAGAGAGCTGCTTGCAGAAATTCTTCCCCTTCTTGTTAAAATTGCATGATCCTAGACAAACAGATTCGTTCACAAAGACTCCATTTTCTTTATTGTTAAATATATGAGAGCACTTTTAAATACTTGAGTTCGGGATGTGCAATGTACACACACCTTTTATGTTGGATTTACTAGACTATAATGTTGCTCAATCTATAATAAGAATTAAGGCCACATTTAGGGTTTACATTACCACTGACACCTTTTGGTTCAGTAATGGCATTGCTGAGGGTGAGCCATTAATGTTTCCAAGTTCATGTTTAAAAAGTCAAATAAATGTCTGTCTTTGCGGTGATTTATTCTGACGTACTAAGGTGTGGTGCTTTCGCATGACAAAAAACACCCTTTTTTGAATTTTTGTTGCATCATGCTACACTTTTTAATGGCTTGCCTCATGCATCGAATCTTAGAGCCAAGGTAGACCTATGGCTTTCCTCACCCTAATAATTTGGCTGGGCGTCCTTCTATATTTGCAATTCAGGTTTATAACAGGTGCCCGTTAGTCACTTACTAAAATGATTTGTAAAAGGTGAGAATGTTAACATGGAGTCCTGCCTACTTACACCGACATTACATCTGTACCATCAAGGCTTCTTGTAGCAGAGAAGAAGGGCATGTGTAGTGAAAATATATTTAGGTGCTTCCAAGTCTACCAGGCCCAGGTGGGGCATGCAGGGGAATAGTTTCAGGCGTGAGTTTGGGGTGTGACATCCCCAAATGTATTCTTGGCTTGGAAGTTGGGTCTGGGGGGGGCTACGTTTGGTCTGCTAAGTCTGTGTAGGTTTTTCTAGTGTGCTCATTTTCCTTAAAGCTTAATGATAAAGTACAATAGACCAGACATTAGGAGGCATCAGTTTCATGAAATATTATTTTTCAGCTCAACCGTACCGCCTCACTGAGAACTTTCTTTTTTTTAATTATGAATGTATACCACCTAGAATAGTACACCTCTGGATAAATGAAAACAACAATAGCACGTATTTCTATCTGACCTTACCTAAATCAAATATAAATCTTCACATAACCTCCTCAGGCCATGTAATAGAAGGGCGATGTAATAAGCAACCTCTTGCCAGACTTGATCTGTAGTATTTACTATCCTTTGCTTATCTGCTTATAAATCCAAATACTCTTCATTATGTCCCGCGGTATAGCTTTAGAAGGATATTCTAGTGTATTGTGATAAATAGATGTCTCATCACACACAAGTGTGCCTACAAAATATTATAGGGTAGTATACTCTTATAACAGCACCCAATCTTAATGATAGGCCTGATCTATAGTAAAGAGTAATTGGTTCAACTTTTAGAAACCATATACAGGACCAAGTAAGAACAGATTACTGCATTATTGAAGCTGTTACAACTTTCCAGAGCCCTTTAACAGAAAATATCGAATTTATTGCTTCTTAAACTCGATTGAAAGACATTGGAATTAACTGTATTGGACCTTCCAACACCACCACCGTTTCTGTTTTCGAAACAACATAATTTATGAAGAGAAATCCGAGCTTTTGTGAAAGTCAAATAACAAGCAAACGGCCTGACAGCAAAAGTCATTGGCCACATCGTTTCACGTATCCATTAATTTCGAAAAGGATTAAATAATTCAGACGTTTTAATAATCCATATAACAGTGATCAAATATGAGACGGGGAAAGGATAATCCCCCAAACATCACTTTCATTAACATTTATATTGTCTCACAAGCTGTAAACAATAAGGATACAAGGATGCTGTGAATACATCAAGCTAATGTCAATAATGGTACATTAAAACCATGTTTTATTGCTGACATAATTGTAATCTCTTTTCATATTTCAATTATGCTGCAATGCTACTTTGCATTATTCTTCCTAGATTCACCAGAGGTCAAACAATAATAAAGTCACCAGCCAGGCTGTAGAAATTTCATATTTCTAAGATGATTATTGATACAATTAGAAAGCTATTTCATGTGGAAAGCAATTTGACAGGATATAAAGAAAGATTTTCCAGCAACATAATGTACTTGTGTTTTATATAGTCGCCTGATTATTTCTTGTAAAAGTACCACAATTACATTTACTTTACTATTCATGCATTTACATTTTTACGATCATTAGTATATAAAGTTGTTTTCTTTTTCTTTCTGGCAACAATAATAAAAGAGAAAAGCAGCACCATAACCGCACACGAATGTGATTCTATGTGAAATATTGCACATTAAAATGCAGTGGGATTTGCCTCGAAGTATTTGCATGAATGTTTAAGACTCGAATTTGTTTCTTGTTTTGCAATTGAGAATTAAGTTAGACAAGCATTAGTGTGAAATAACTTTCAGAAAGTTGTAAATACCACAGAAGTATCCCATAAGGCACCCTAAAGACGGCTGCTTTGTATGTATATTTCATAGAGCTGCCATTCTTTTTACTGTGCGACTGGGGAAGAAAATAACGTTCCATTCAAATCCTTCCATTCACACACTTCAATCTGAAATACAAACTAACAACTAATTGCAATTCTCAATGGGCACATTCATATCATCGCTTCATTATTACAGTTTTAAATGCATTGAAAAGGCATCAATAAGAGCCAGTGGAGCCATAATTTGACGCTTATGCATCTGTAAATCTATGTTGTACTACACAATAGGCCAACGCAAAAAACGAGCACATTTCCCATTTCGCAATAATGTAATTGTTTTGGTTTCTGCTACAGTTTCGGAAATTATTATTTTTTTTGTTTTTCCATTGCCTACTTTTTTTTGTTTTCTAAAATAAATTCCCAAAGGGGGATGATCCTAATCTGAAGAGTGTTTCCCCCTGCGCGTCGGGCCTTTCATTCATTTCTCTGATTGGGTATGTCCCATGCAGGTAAAAGCTGGAACTACCACTCTACTCTATATAAGGTATAGAGAGTACCACTGTGACCTGGAGCGCCCAGTGGCAGATGGTTTGTCAGGTCAGTGGAGACATCGGAGCCGGGTCTGTCACCAGAAATGCTTCAGTCCCCTATGTATAGTTGGAATGGGAAAACAAGTTTAGTGGGTGGGTGACCCACATCACACAAATTCAAAATGACAATCCCTGTATTTTATTTCTCAGTGTTTTTAATATGAGGATAATTCCTTAAAATACATTAATCTGATATCTATTTCAGAGATGAAAATGCAATGAGTCCGTGGTGTAATGAGACTTGAGGTGGGCTTCTGCAAAGTACATGTAGGGGGCCCCCCGCTGGACTTCTTTTGGAGCTCTCAGGCCTGGGTACTGTGCTGAGGGGGCCCCTGGAGCTTGGGCACCTCCTGCACTGCAGTGCTGCTAGGGCAATTGTTACGCCTGTGCATTAAGTGTTGAATAACCTCGCTTCCTCAACCCAGGCCTTTTGAATTTGAGATCAGCAGCGTATCTTGTGCATTTGAAAAGAACACTTTTAAGAGGTCTAACAGGAAATATTGAACCTTTGTTTTCAAGTGTTTTTTTTTTTCCTACAGGTTTTAAATCTCACACTTGCCCACAAACAAGCTGCTGGGGTACCTCACAAGGCTATTCCATCCGTCCCTTCCAAACACAGATACACCTACTGTTCTAAAAGCTTTAATTAAGGTTTGATTGAAATCGGTGTCCTAAAATATATAATGTACCTCATCCTCAGCACTGCATATAACTGTACTTGTGGACATTAAGGTAATATTATGGCTCTCTAGATAGTTCATAAATGTTATAGGAAGTATGGACTGACAAGGTAGAATGCTCACAGTGAAGTCACGGACTGGTGATGCAACCATACTTTGACAACTGTTAAGAGTGTCACAAAATAATGTTCCATCAGAGAACTAGGGTATGACTCTCATTGGTCATTATTATGTTACACAATATTTGTAAAATGGCAAATGTATTAGGACAATGTGTATTTAAAGCATGCTGTGTTAGATCATACTCTCAGGAGAAAGTTTATGACTTACAGTTGCTATCAGAAGCATGCCTGTTGTATTAATCAAGGTTTAAGTGCTTTGACATCAAGATAATTGCCATTCATGTTTGTCATGCCCTTTCTATTCCTTCTGGGGTGAATTAGGTTAGTGGTGTTCAATTATCTCATGATAATGCCACCTCATACATTCAGTGAGTTTTTAATAATGTTAGAATCATATATTTCGTTTAGTGGTATTAAGTAAATACATTTTAGCAAAGTGCATTGAAATAATAACCTTATACATCATTTAGGGCCTGATTTAGATCTTGGCAGAGGGGTTACTCCTTTGCAAAGGTGACAAATATTACGTCCACCAAAATCGAAATACCATAGAAACCAATTATATATAGATTTTGGCAGATAGGATATCCATTACCGCTGCAATGGAGTGACCCATCCGCCAAGATCTAAATCAGGCCCTTAATGTTATATGAATACTTCTTCATGGAGATTATCATTGAGGTAACTTTTCAGAATCTTTTTTAACTAAAATTGGTCAAGATATGTTAGCTGGATTGAGTTAATCCCCCTTGAAGAATGTGACTAATTTCACCTTGTGCTGTTCACTGGGTTGGTAAACTTGGTAAAATGTGCATGGCATTTGAAGGCCAATTTACAGTAGGTTTTGAGAATTTTTCCTTTAATAGTGTTTGCAATATGTGTGGTATCTATGGCTTTGTAAAGCACAGTTGCCTCTACATATTCAAAAACCGCATGGATGGATCTGGGGTGGAGTGGAGTAGGGTGGAGTGGTAAATAGGGCATTTGGCCAGTGAAATTACTCATTTCCCAATGACCCAATAAGTCTCCTCACTACTGCTTCTTATTTTCTTTCTCTTTTTGTCTTGTCATAGTTCTAAACCTAGACTTTCTTCTCTCTTTCACACTGTCAGCTCCATTTGCTTATGTTTCTATCCTTATGCATCCCTTATTTTCACTTCTCCCGCTCATGTCTGTTTCATTTTCCTTTTCCATTACTGATCTCTCCTGTAGCCTTTTTCTCTTCCTACTATTTCATCATAGTCCCTCTTTCCTAGATTACTTTACTATTTTCCTCATTGCTCCACATTTATTTTCTTTCTCTTCCATGATTTAAGCTTTCTTAACAATTTACCTTTATTCTTTTACCTCTTTATTCTCTGTTTTAGCATCGATTTTGCACCCTTTTCTTTGTCTCAACCTAATTATTATTATTTTTTATTTCCCATCGTTTTATGTCTAATCCCTTATTCCCCTGTCCTGCGGACCCTCCACTCCAAACCCACTTCTCTATTCTATGTCCTATCTTTATCCCCCAACTCCCATTGCTGTTTCTTATCCTCTCTCCTTGTCCAACACTTTTCACACCTCCCCCCGGCCAACTTCTTTTTAACTCTTATCTGTTTCTTTCTCATAATGTTACATGATTTCTCTTCCATCTGGTTTTTATACTCTTTTTCTCACACCTCATATCCCTCTAAAATTTCTGTTCACTCCTTCAACTCAGATCCCTATCCATTAATTTATTTCCCAAAACCTCTTTCTCATTTCATTGTTCTCCTTTTACTCTCCCTCTTTTTTCTTCCATGTTCTCTTCTCCTACTCTACTGTCATTCCATCATATCAGCCTCTAACTGTCTTTAATTTGATCCCTCTCTTTACTCAAATGTCCCTCCCTCCTTTGTACTTTATTGATATTTCTTATTCTATCATTCTTTTTCCCTCAGCCATTAACTCTCTTATTATCTTCTTTCTCCCATTTCCCAATCCTCTTTTCAATTGGATCAATGACGCAATATTGTTGTAAAACTCATTTAAAAAATATAAAATAGAGTTTAAGTAGTAAATGTTAAAGTTAAGTGTTTTATAATATAATTTTATTATAATTTAAAATAAATATATTTCATCAATATTAAATACTATACATATATATTTATGTATATAGTGTGGCATAATTATCCCATGTGCATTGTCCTCAAGATGAAGGTGCACTCCACGTCGTTCAAAACTTTTTATGTTAAAAAAAAAAAACACACATCCAGTGAGTAGCCTTCAAATCTTTGCATAAAGCGTTGCGAATGCAGTCCTTCCTTGATCACAGGCTGTAATATATATTTATATATATATATATATATACATATATATATATATATATATATATATATATATATACACAGATAGATAGGTAGAAAGATTGATAGATAGATAGATAGATAGATAGATAGATAGATAGATAGATAGATAGATAGATAGATAGATAGATATAGATAAAGATATATACACTCTAAGCAGTGCAACAGTAGGGAAAGTGTCAACAAAATGCAAAGAAGTTAATTTTACTATTCCTACTGCGTTCTAAACAAAAGTAGGGAAATTACTTTGCTTCAAACACATTACATACATAAGTAATACCATGAATGTAAAAATAATTACACTCTCAATCAGATTATTAATTAACATCTATTCATCTATAGATACAAATGAAGGTTACAGGGACGTTACAGTTTTAACATGCACAAAACCATAGTAATTCAACAGTTACAGTTATACTTATCTCCAGAAACTTTAGCTTGTGCCACCTCAATGCACAGATTTCTCATCAATAATTTTATTGCAAATATTGCAGTGATATTATCAATGATGTCATATAAGATGCCATGACTAATCTAATATGAAGGGTAATTAGCAGTGCATGTGAGGGCCGAGTTATTGTTACTTTAGGGCATGAGTTATAGTTACTCGAGATAACTCTAACTAGAAATACTGAATTTTTATGCTTTTGTGTGTGTAAAATCTGAACCTATAATGTTCCTCTAACCTTTGTTTTTCTCAGTGACTTTCTAAGGTTTTTTAATGTTAAGTAATATTCAATTAATTCACATTAATCTAACCCCTGCCACACACTGCCAGGCCCTGCAGCCAACCCCCCAGACACCCAACTCTGCACCACGCATGGCCTTTGATCGTAGGGGTTGGTTGAAGGACCAGGACTGAGGCCAGCCCCAGTGGCTAGCCCCCCATAGACACCCAACCATGCCATGCATGGCCTTAAGCCATGCACGGCCAGAGTTGCACCCAATCTCCCACAGACACCCAAACCCCTCAGACACGAAACCACACACCACATATGGCCATGGCCATGCACATCAGGAGTCGATCGCAGGGCCTGGTCTACGGCCAAGGACTGCAGCCAACACTTTTAGTCACCAAAACCCCCCTGTGCTCACCCGAAGGCTGAAAATGCTTGACAGAGGGCAGGAAAAGAAATTAAACAACTGCTCCCAACGAGCAAGGGCAGATCCTCTCCTTCCTATTTGTTGGGCCTGCCACGTGGAGGTGGTGTTTCTGAAGGCTAAATAGAGCCCAGGAGGGGGACCACATGTCCCCCTTCCTATTCAACATCGTCCATTGTGAGGGGGCCACGTGCAGTCCCTTCCCCATCAATAACAGTAGGTTTTGCCCCAGGACCTGGCCCACCAGGGGACAAGTTTACAGAAGTGCAGGAGACCGCAGTCGTTTTTTTCACATTTTTGCCAGGATCCATAGATCCTCCACAGTTTTGTGGCAACGTTTAAAAAAAAATGCTTTTTGGCCCATGGGGAGTCCCAGGGGGACCCCATCAACAGGCCATGGGGATCAGGCTATTCCCACCATGCCCCATTTTCTTTTTTTGGGGGGGTCATGGCTGAATCTGAGTTTCAAAATGGCTGCCAAAACTTCCTGAATGAAGTGTTGGCAGACAATCAAATCCCATCATGAGATCTGCTGGTCTGCAGAGGATGCCCATCCCCAGATATACAATTTTGTTTTTTCAGTAATTACTCAAAAACTACTGAACAGATTTGCATCAGTTCACAAAAACTCTCTTTCTGGACCAAGAAATAGCCCAAAAATTCTGCCAAAGTTGGTGTAATTTTGTTCAGCAATTTAGGGTTTAGTCAAGTTTCAACCCCCGCAGTGAAACCACATTGGATAAAAGATTTTTGGGACCTCCCCTGTTTCTCGGCCCCCTGCTTGACAACTCAGCACAACACTTTCAAGACAGCAGCAAAAGTGAGTGGCATACTAGTTTCGAAAATTTGGGGGATAATTCATCAAAAAGCACCAAAGTCATTGGGTAAACCAAAAATGCTCTTCTTATTGAAAAATAGGGCCTAATTTAGAATTTGACGGACTACTCCATCACAAATGTGACGGATATCCCGTCCACTGAATTACGATGTCCATGGGATATAATGGAACTGTAATACAGCGGACCGGGTATCCGTCATGATTGTGATGGAGCAACCCCATCCACCATATGTATTTTCACTTAAAAAAGCAAAGGTAACAGGGACCTTATAGTTAGGCTCACAGTTTAAACATACTAAACCCAAAAATTCACCTGTTATAGTTAGAGTTATCTCAAGGAACTATAACTTGTGCCCAAAGGTAACTATAACTAGCACCCCCGCCATGCACAGTTTTCCTGTCAAAGATTTTACTGCAAATATTTCATTGATATTAGCAATGATGTTATCAAAGATTCCATGAGTGGGGTAATTAGCGGCGTGTCAAAGAGAATTAGCAGTGCATGGTGAGGGAGTAAGTTATAGTTACCTTAGGGCACAAGTCATGTTTACTTGAGATAACTATAACAGATACATCATGCCCCCCTCTCCAACATTCTATTTCATCCCTGGGAGGGTAGTCCCCATGGCAGTTGGTCCACAACAGACCTTCTACCCTATTTAAATTCAACCCTGGAGAGGTGGTGATCCCCAGGGAGGCAGGGGAGCAAGTGCCCCCCTGCATTTAATACTGTCTATGGCACAAGGGAGGTGGCAGTCCCCAGGGCTATGGTGGGGGCTGGGCAGCCTCGCCCCACATTTCATTTTATGTGAGCCCTGAGGAGGTGGTGGTCCCCGGGGCACAGGCCCCCCTACCTCAAATACTACGTTTTGCCCTGGTGTGGTGGTGGTCCTGGGGGTGTGGGGTGGCGCGTGGCCCCTCTGCATTTAACTCTATGTTAGCCCCAGGGAGGTGATAGTCCCTAGGGCTCAGGGGGTCCATAGTACCCCACTACTTCAAATACTACATTTTGCCCTGGGGAGGTGGTGGTCCCCAGGGCGCCAGGTGGTCCCCCATAGTTTTACAAATCATAAGCCTGGGGAGGTAGCGGTCCATGAGCAATAATGAGTCCAGGAAGGGGGGCCCCATACACCCCCCCTTTATTTTTTTATATGTCCCTGGGACCTGGCCCACCAGGAGACTTTAACAAAAGAAGCACTGGTGACCGCATTTGTGTTTTTAACATTTTTACTGTAGATTTGTGCTGCCCCTGCAAATTTGTGGTAAAAAATACATGTTTTTGTTCTGCTCTGGCAGGGTCTCTCTGTGACCCCAGCACCAGTGCTAAGGGGTCAAGGTGACCCTAACCTGGCCCCTTTTCTTTTACTTTCACTGTTTGTTTTTATGGGACTGAGCTGAAGACGAGTTTCAAGATGACTGCCAACACTTCCTGTTTGAAGTGTTGGCAGCCAATTTGAGCTGTGTAGTTCCCTGCATGAGCTCGTCATTAATCACAAAAAGTTGTCGACTTCAGATATGCAAATTCATTTTCCCTTAATATCTCAAAAGCTTCTGAATGGATTTACCCCAAATAACCAAAAGCACAATATATGCATCAAAAGCTAGCTTTCTGCAAAATTCCCTTCAGCGGTTCAGGCTGTAGTCATGTTCAAAACTCCTGTGGGAATTAAAATGGGAAATGCATGTTTTTCTACATCACCCCCTTTTTTCTCGAACCCCAAATCACCCAAAACCTTCTATGCACAACAAGGCACTTTTTTAAAAACAGTTCTTCAAATGCTGCTAAAGATATTGACAAGTCAAATAATGTGTTTTCTATGGAAACATGGTCCTAACTATAACTACGTACTTATGACCACCAGTAGGTGATATGTGTGCCTGTGTCTGTGTGTATGTGTGTGTGTGAGTGTGTGTGTGTGTGTGTGTGTGTATGTATTTATTTATATAAATATGAATGAAACATTATTCATTTTACATTATTGCTATTCACTAACATAACTAATTATCAATAAAAAAATAATTGTCATTTAATTCTAAATTTCTTTCCCACCCTAAACACTTAGAAACACAACAGCTGTCATCTAAACTATACCATTAATAAGAAGTATTCCATAATTTAGATATTTTTACAATCAACTGAATATTTAATAAAGTAACAATGTAGTAATTGTTAATTAATTAATACTTAGCTTACTTCCCAGACAAGAACCCTACAAACCTAGCAGCTGCCAACTAAAATAGAATCAAAATAATTAAGTAGTTCATAATTTAAATATTTAAAATTCAATTAAATTATTGAACTACAAATGATTAATAGTCTGATCATTATCAAATAAATCCCTTCCCATGTTGTACCCCAGTATCATAGCACAAAATCACAACTAAAATATAAATAAAATAAATAAGTATAGTGTAAATTGAATAATCAATTAAATAATTAATAACAACGAATTGTTAATACATTTTTAATAACTTTGCTTCCCATCCTACCCAACAGAAAACCCAACACCCTGCTACGATACTACAGCTTGTTATAAAAAAAAATATATATTAAAAATTCTAAATCAATTGAAATTGCAAGGTATATATTTTTTAAAATAACGCTTACATAACAACACATAAAATGAATATATCAAGTAAAACACATTCAAATAATTAGAAAACTATATTTTTACTGATATACTACTGGAAACAATATGAAACACTTTTGGCCTCATTACGAGTTGGTGGAGGGGATTGCTCTATTGCAAACATGACGGATATCCACTCCACTATATGACAAGTTCCATGGGATATAATGTAACCTGTAATACGGTGGATGGGATATCTGTCACAGTTGTGATGGAGTAATCCCCTCGGACAAACACATAATGAGGCCCTTTGATATTACTTACCTAAAAAATTATATTTTTTTAAACAACATTTGTGAATTACAATAGTTGTGTATCATGAATACTTATTTTCTGACATTTCTGCCTACTTATATTTTTAATCCAGTATTTTGTACAAATATCCTTTCAATCTTCTCTCAGCAGACCTCTCCATAATTCTCCCCATTGATTATTCTTTAGATTCACTGTACTCCACTTCTTATGTTTCCTTCTTCCCATTCTCGCTGTATTTTGCCCATTTCTCAGCTACTAATTCTTTCACTTGTTTCGTATTTTTCCTTAACCGGCTCCCCTTGTCATAGATAAACTTTTAAATCCTCCTTCATTTCTTCACCCATTAAACACTTGCCTTACTTTTCTCTCCATCTCCTTAAGCCAACCTCTCCACTTTACATTTCTCTTTGCACATACCATCTCCTTCTCTCGTATTCTTCTACTTTTAAATTTTTGTCATGCTTTCCAAATTTTTCTTTGCTTCTAACCTGTCTTCTATCATTACAATGGCCCATGGCATAGCCCTGTGTCTTCTGTTTGATATCTAATTTTATGAGGTTCATTGTTGTCGTAACAAGCCACACTGCAAAGCAAGCCCAGAAACTGCTAATCTTAATGTAAACCCATAGTGACACATTACACAGTAGACATACACATAAAGCCTGTATGTTAAAAGCCCAGAATTTATCATTCTGTTGTACAATACTTCAAAAGTCTGTTTGATGCATATCTTTCTGGAAAGCTCTGTGCCAAACAATAGAAGCAAAATATTATCACTCCTTGTAAAAATCTTATAAGAGTAAGTCACACATCAGCTACAAAATTATGTGGAATGAAAACATGAAAACACTTCTACATGATAAATGGCAAGCATATATACCACTCAAACAGCAGGCATCAAAACAGCATTCCAATACTTACCAGACAGGATAGCCTTTCACATATTTCTGGGTCTCTTTTTCTGTGTTTGTTTATCCATTTCAACAATATCTCGTGGTTTTTTTTTCAGGAAATGTCAGCATTAGGTATGTCCATCAAGTCTTTCTACTGATCCTTTCTCTTTACTAATCTTTTTCCTTGGTCTACATATCTAAACAATTGGGGGGCTGATTCAAAAGTCAAACACACTTTTGTTTACAACTTTTTGGTGCTTATGAACTACGAGTTAATATTAAGTTTATGACTGCAGAGATTCCCCAGTCTTGGCAGAGAACTCTGAACATAAAAAGATAGCTCATTATGTGTGGAGTTATCCAACCCTACTGAGGAACACCAACAGTCATTAACTTACAAACAAATCTTAAACATATGCAAGAGTGTAAGTTTACCTTTGCGAATCAGACCCAGGGGCTTTTAGTCATAATTTTTGCCACAGCACTAGTATCAACAAAGCAGTACACACTGGTTACATCACCATGGATGTTTTAGAAGAGTTGATGGCAACTCGTTTCTTGGAGCTTACAGGGCACTGATCACCTCCACTGTGGTTAAAGTTTGGAAACACAATCACTGTAAAATTTGAGGTGAATCATTTTAATTCTATACTTTTCTTGACATGTATGATATTGAACACATAACTACTGATATTGAATTATCTGACCTTGTACTATCACTCACAATTCTCACCTGCTAATTTAACAACAGCTCACTTTGCATTTTTATGGACATGGATATGGCCTACTATGATTACTACCAAATTGATAATCACCTAATTCAGAAGAAAATTCATTTGGTGTAACTATGGTCTCATTTCATTTGTTTGCAGCCTCAGAGCAAGCCAGATGAGTCAAAACATGTTGGCTGCATTGATATTTTGTTTTCAACTACTCATCAAGACAATACAAATACTTTTCACTAAGAAAACTATGACTCATATTTATAGGAAAATGATGGAGCGTGATGTTGCGCCAAAATTGGCAGGGTCGCGTTCCGCCATTTTCACAATGCAGGGATGCACCATATTTAAATGAATACGATGCAACCCTGTGTTGTCCCCTGCGCTGGTGCTAAATTTAGCTGCCAGTGCCAACGCAGACATCCCTGCACCATCGTGCAAGGATGTCTGCGTTGAGGGGTGTGATTGTTTATGTGAGAGAAGGTGTCCCTTCCTGCACATAAGCAATCACTAATGGCGATTTAGCACTTCTATGTGTGCTGCAGAATGCTTCTGCACTGTAATGATAAACACACTGTATCACAGAACATAATCTTATCATGTGAGAAAATTGTACCTAGCTCCCTAGATTAAAGCCACAGTACAGAGACTCACTGGCAGGTGTATATGCCATTGCTTTAAGTAGTATTTTTATACTGGAGCTCAGCCAGGAAAGCAAGGGAGAGGAGAAGTCTGCCAGAAAGTACACTGTTCACTCAACAAGAGAAAACCAGGGGAGCACAGAGTTCTGAAGTCTTTCCACTCAGGTAGGAATACAGTGGCATTACAATTTGATAAAGACAAAACAAGAAGGAGGAAAGCAAAAGTAGGGACAAACTCTGAAGCTGGGTGAAGAGTAGACCAACCATTCAGCAATACACTGGCATTATTGTAAGGCTGAATTTTGTCTACTTTTCCTACCTGACCACAAAGTACATCTGTATTTGCATTGCCACTACCACAAAGAACCTGAAAGTGATCATGGTTCCTGTCTCCCTGCTCTGAATCGAGTCCTTGCGACCACCCTGTGTGTCACAGTTTCTATTTTGTTCAGCCTCTAAGACCTGTGTCTCTCAGAGACAATGTAAATTACTTTTGCCTTGTACAGTGCTAAAGTGAATTTCCTGAGAAATCAGGCAACAAATATAAATGGTGTCAATAAGTTCATCAATATGATGGGTATCCTATGGAGTACCTCAATGCACTGCACTATTGATTGCATTGTTTGTCCTATATATTATCCACCTAGCCCAGCTCCTTAAAGAGTATGGGGTACAGTTTGAATTGCAAGCTGACAGTATTCAGATATACAAATGAATTGATGAAATAGGCTAATATAAAATCTCAAATTGCCTCAGTGAATTTTATCACTACATGTTAAAAAGGTGTCCTCTATTTGAGTGGATCAGAACTTGTTTATACCAAACTTGCACCTCACAAGTGAGGTTGTGCGTCTTTTCTTCTTCGGTCAGGTAGACAATGCGTCATTTTTCTCTCCTGCAAGAGAGCAATGCCTCGATTTCTGGACGGGGCACCTCAAATCCGTGCAGGCTTACGTTGTTTTTTGACGTCCAGTGATGATGCGTGAGAAATCTGCATGGTCTACAAAAACTGTGCTATGTGGGGTTTGCGCTGTTTCCCTAGCTGCAATGCAGGTAGAGTGTTCAGTTTTGCCGCAAAGCGAGTGGCGCGTTGTTTTTCAGCCAGGTTGCAGGTGGTGCGTCAAAATATTCCCTGCACGGTATTCTGTGCGTGGATTTCAGTCCTTGTTCTGCCAACTTCACCTCTCAAAGGCCCATGGACTGGATGGGGCACCACTTGGCAGGGAAAGAGTCTCATCAGAGAGTCCACATGCTGGCAGAGGAAGTCTTTGATGGCCCTGAGACTTTGAAACAGGATGAAAGCTCAATCCAAGCCCTAGGACATTCTTCACATGCCGCAATATACCACAAAGTCCAGTCTTTGTCCTCTCCCAGGCAGAAGCAGCAACTGTAGGCCAACCCAGCAAAGCACAGTCATACGCAAAGGGGCGGCCCTCCTCCTCCAGCTCTTCAGCTCTTCTCCTTGGCAAAGGTTTCTCTTGATTCCAGAAGTAATCTAAAAAACTGGGGTTTTGGGTCCACTACTTATACCCCTTTCTGCCTCTGAAGTAGGTAAACTTGCACAGAAAGTCTCTGTTGTTCACAAGATCCTGCCTTGCCCAGGCCTGGCTCCAGACTCATACCAGGGGTTGGAGGCTGCATTGTGTGAGGGCAGGCAGAGCCCATTCTGGTGTAAGTGACCACTCCTCCCTCCACACTAGCTCAGATGGCCCATCAGGATATGCAGGCTACAATTCCAGCTCCCTTTGTGCCACGGTCTAGAGGGGATTCACAAACAGCCCAACTGTCAGTCTGACCCAGACAGGGAAAACACAAGCAGGCAGAGTCACAGAATGGTTTAAGCAGGAAAATGCCCACTTTCTAAAAGTGGCATTTTCAAATTGACAATTTAAAAACAAACTTTACCAAAAGATGCATTTTAAAATTGAGTTCAGAGACACCATACTCCATAATTCTATCTGCTCCCAAAGGGAAACTACACCTAAAAGTTATTTAAAGGCTGCCCCCATGTTAACCTATGAGAGAGATAGGCATTGCAATATTGAAAACTGAATTTGGCAGTATTTCACTGTTAGGACATGTAAAACACATCAGTACATACACTGCAACCTACCCAGAGGGCTACCCAGGGCCTCCCTTAGGGGTGCCTTACATGTATAAAAAGGGAAGGTTTGGACCTGGCAAATGGGTACACTTACCAGGTACAGTTCCCAATGCAAGACTGCACACACAGACACAGCAGTGGCAGGTCTGAGCCATGTTTACAGGGCTACGCAGGTAGGTGGCACAACCAGTGCTGTAGGCTCACTAGTAGCATTTGATTTACAGGTCCTGGCCACCTCTAGTGCACTTTACTACTAGTACTAGTAAATCAAATGTGGCAATCATGGAAAAGCTAATAACACATAACACATTTTACACAGGACGCACTTGCACTTTAGCACTGGTCATCAGTAGTAAAGTGCCCAGAGTACCAAAAACAGCAAAAACAGAATCCAGCACACAGTCAAAACATGGGAAGCAGAGGCAAGAAAGACAAGGGAGACCACGCCAAGGATGGCAGGTCTAACAACTACCTCTTGGCAAATGCACTTCAGCACCTCATCAAGAGTTTGGAGAGTAATATAAATGAACCTAAAATACACTACATGATGGGAGCAACACAATAAAGGCAAATTGTTAGCATCACTGGCAACACCTATTCACTCCAGCCATGGACCACGCTTGCAAACAAACTCACCCAATCAAGAAACGGTTACACCTTGAAGCTAATCTTTTTCAGCTACAAATAACGCATTGTACACTTAAGGCTTCTATTTTTCATTATTTTTTACATGCCTGAGGCAGAGCATATTTATGCACTGTAAGAGAACTACCCTGGTTGCAATGCTTGATACACAAAGACTTCCCACCATGACCTAATTACACACCTGCACCCTTCTCATCAAGGTAAGCCCACTGAATACCATACAACCCATCCCAAAAAAGGCTTTCCCTTTTCGGCAGGGATATGAAGCACTTTATCATATATTTATGAAAGTACAGTAGATGACCCGTGATGCGAATATGACGGTGGTTTGCTTGGGCAGGAAGAATAAGGGGGATTAAATATTTCATGTAAGAAAAGGAGCATGGAAAGTACTGCGTTGCTGCTGTTTATGTATTCCTTGTTCTGAAATGACGATGCTTGCATAGGAAGGAATATTTAAACATTCCTCTGGTGCCGCTCATCGAAGTTGTCAAAGATGAAGTTGCACAGCAGAATATTGGAGACTGTGCTGCTAACGAACATCAATATGAATGTTTTGAGACCGTCCATATTTTGATAAAAAGGGAATGGCGTTTCTTTTGTTTGCTATATTACTATGGCACATGAGAAGGGCTGTTAAACAACACAAAAAACTCTTGACTGAAGCAAAGGTATGATGAGCCATGAAGAATGATAGATTGAATAGCCTTTGTTTTGTATTGCTAGCAAAAATTTAGAGGTCTATTCGAAACATCCGATCTCAAATCCTAGAAAAATGAATCTCAAATTGTATGTGATTATGCTACGTGAAAAATCTTCCAAAATATAAAGCAAGCACTGTTGAAACAGAACACATAGGGGGTCATTACAACCCTGGCGGACGGTGTTAAAGTGGCAGTAATACCGCAAACAGGTCGGCGAAAAAAAAAAGGGAATTATGACCGTGGCGGAAACCGCCAACATAGACAGCCACTTTAACACTCCGACCGCCACGGCGGTACAGACAAGCAGCGCGGCGGTCACCGCCAACAGACAGGCAGAAGACAAAGTACCACCCCCAGTATTACAAATAGCCAATCCGCCACCTTTTCCGGGGCGGATTCACCGGGGATAAAAACACTGCGGAAACAGCTATTGCAATGGGAAAACGCTCACCTTAACACACTCCACGAGGAAGGAGGCCACCATGGAGCCGGAACTCCAAATACTCCCTGCGCTTGTCTTCCTGCTCCTCTACGAACATCAGCAACGGTGGCGCCTAAAACAACGGTGAGTACTGCACCTACGACATAGGAGAGGGGGGAGGCAAAAGTCACGGACACACACACGCAACACCCCCACCCCCACCCCGACCCTCACACACTACAACACACACACCAATGCATTTCCAAACATCACAGTAACAACCCACAACCCCCCCGGAAGAATGCAAAGACAAAAAGGAAGTCAGTACAACCATTGTAATGTATCAAAATACAGTAAGCTCATATATACATAAATATATACACATTCCAAATATATACATCACGATTAGTAGTGCAGGTATGCACATTTCAATGTCCGTGGACCACTGGGCCCAAAATGCATGGACGAGACCCACACACGATACCTGTCCTGAAACGGAGAGAACACTGCAGGGGCATCAGATCGAAATACAATAGGCACCTCAGGGGGAAGGGAAGGGGGGGCACCTCAGCCGGATGACAGCACCACGCCAGATCAACGACGGGGCTCCATGCCCATTGATGTATCCTGGGGATTGCAAAGCCACAGTCTCTCAAGTCTTTTCAGTGGGTGGTTTGCCCACTGCTTTATCCTGGGTAGTGCAAAGCCACAGTCTCTCAAGTCTTTTCAGTGGGTGGTTTGCCCACTGCTTTATCCTGAGGAGTGCAAAGCCACAGTCTCTCAAGTCTTTTCAGTGGGTGGGTTGCCCACTTTACCATCCTGGGGAGTGCAAAGCCACAGTCTCTCAAGTCTTTTCAGTGGGTGGTTTACCCACTTTACCATCCTGGGGAGTGCAAAGCCACAGTCTCTCAAGTGGATAACAGTCTCCACTGGTTCTGGAGGGGGACTGGTGCCCAGAGTGCAACACGCTCCCCGTGACGGTCCCAGTTCCGTCACTGCCCCTTCGACTCATGGGCAAACGATGCTTGAGTTGGCGGTGCTTGCCCTGTTCAGCGGTGCTTGCCCTGTTCAGCGGTGCTGTCCATGGCGGTCTTTGCCCTGTTCAGCGGTGCTTGCCCTGTTCAGCGGTGCTTGCCATGGCGGTCTTTGCCCTGTTCAGCGGTGCTGTTCATGGCGGTCTTTGATCTGTTCAGCGGTGCTTGCCCTGTTCAGCGGTGCTTGCCATGGTGGTCTTTGCCCTGTTCGGCGGTGCTGTCCATGGCGGTCTTTGCCCTGTTCAGCGGTGCTTGCCCTGTTCAGCGGTGCTTCCCATGGCGGTCTTTGGCCTGTTCAGTGATGCTTGCCCTGTTTAGCGGTGCTTTCCATGGCGGTCTTTGCCCTGTACAGCGGTGCTTGCCCTGTTCAGCGATGCTTTCCATGGCGGTCTTTGCCCTGTTCAGCGTTGCTTGCCCTGTTCAGCGGTGCTTGACTTTGCTGTCTCTGACCTGTGCAGCGGTGTGTGCCATGGCGGTCCCTCATTGCCCAGCGGGGCTGTGGCTGCTGGGGCCCTCCTGGGCACTGACTCTGGCAGTGGTCTCCTGACCAGTGACAATTGTGCTGCCCTCCTGGGCACTGACTGCGGCGGTGGTCTCCTGACCAGTGACGATTGTGCTGCCCTCCTGGGCACTGACTCCGGCGGTGGTCTCCGGACCAGTGACGATTGTGCTGCCCTCCTGGGCACTGACTCTGGAGGTGGTCTCCAGACCAGTGACGATGGGGCTGGCGGTGGCGTCTTGGGCAGCGGGGAGGATGACGGCCTTCTCCGCCGTGCTGCTCTTCCCAGACTTTGGAGACTTCTTCTGCCCCTTCACCACCTTGGGAGGAGTCACAGCTGACTCGACACTCCCCCCAGGACCCTTGTGGGCGGCTTTGCCGGCAGAAGTCTTCCCCCTCTCCCGTCGGGCACTGTCCAACTTCTGGTGCTTCACAGGGGGTGGACTGGCAGTGCTTTGGCTCCGTGTCACACTGGCTGCCCTGGTGCCCGGTGCAATCCACATACCTCTAACACGCACCACTGGTACCGTAATCTTTTTGGCTGAGGTGCTACTACGGGACCTATGAATTGGAGGGGGGGGTGATGGGACAGAGGTCAAGGTTGCTCAGGAAAAGTTTCTGACGAACACTGGGACAGGTAGCTGGAGGGGGTCTGGGAGTGGAGGAAGAGGAGGTGGTTGTATGAGGTGTAACTTTTGATGCTTTGGGTGCAGGTGCATGTTCTGGAGGCTGTCGTGAGGTGGATGGATGTTGGGTGTGTGTGTGCCCGCGTTTGTGTACTTTGGGAGGGGGCGTCACAGACACACTGGGAGAGGGCACAGGGGACGTGTAAATGGTAGTGGGGGTGGTGAGTGCAGGTGAGCGGGGTGTGGTGCTGGGTGTTCTGGTGCGAGTCCTAGTGGCTGTAGTGTTAGTGCATGCAGGTGAGAGTGTAGACGACACTTGGAGGGAGGAGGGAGATGACGAGGAGGGGGACACAGTGGAGGCAGTAGATGTTGTTGTGTCTGTATGTGGGTGATGCTTGTGTGAGTGCCTGTGGGATGTGTGGTGCCTATGTTTGCCTGAGCTGTCCTTGTGTGTTGACGTGAGTGCAGGCTGGTCTGATGGTGTGCTTGGGATAGGCAGAGGTACAGGGGATTGGGCCTGGGTGGAGGAAGTTGGAGGGGGGAGGCTAGACACAGGGACAATGGCTGCCATCAGTGCTGAGGCCAGAGATTGCAGGGTTCGATGATGGGCAGCCTGACCAGAATGAATGCCCTCCAGGAATGCATTAGTGTGTTGCAACTGAGGGTTGCAGGGGTGACAGGGGCAGGGGCTGAGGTGCCTGGGGCGAAGGTGATACCCACCCTCCTGGATGAGCGGGCACGGGGCGAAGGCTGAGGGGCTGCTGGGAGGGCGGTGCTGGTAGGGGGTGTGGCGGCTGTACCTGTAGAAGTGGGGGGCACAGATGGTGCTGCCGCCACAAGGGAGCTCCCATCAGAGGACGAGTCCGTGTCGTTGTTTGCTGATCCGGTGACCGCCGTGAAGCTCCCCTCGCCCTCCGTCCCACTGGTGTATTCCGAGTCCGTGGTGTGGCCCTCCATGGCCATGTGGGACGCAGCCCCCTCTTGCTCCGGTGCCCCTGTGCCTCAGCCTGATGATGCTGATGCACAAAAGAACAAGGAGAGCACAAAAAGGGGTGGGGAAACAGAAGAAAGACAGGTTGAGTGCATGGCTTACCGCTACCGTTGGCAGACAATACAGACACAGCAGCCCCCTGCACTACACCGTGCCCTTGGCCTCTACAGATGCAGTTCCTGGGATATGGCCTACATGGCTATGAGTGTCATCTGCCCACATAGATGACACAGGGGCATGTATACCTGTACTTGGCACTCTACAGAGGTGGGGTGGAGTGGCACATGGCCTGCATTACGGAGGGGCCTAGCCTACGGAACTCGCCCTGGCCTAGGGAAACCCACAGCTTTCCTCCCCCACCCAGACCCCTCCACTGCGCAAAGTCATGAGAATGTGAGTGTACTCACCCCCTTGTGTCTGCTGTAATGCCCTCATGCGCCCATCCAACTCAGGGTACGCCACCGCCAGGATTCGGAACATCAGGGGGGTCATGGTGCGACGGGCACCCCTCCCACATTGGGAGGCCATCCCCAGCTGAGCCTCCGCCGTCTACTTGCTCCAGCGGCGAATGTCCTCCCATCTTTTACGGCAGTGGGTGCTCTGTCTCTGGTGGACTTCCAGGGTCCAGACGTCCTTGGCGATGGAACGCCAAATATCCTTCTTCTGGTGGGCGCTGACCTTCATGACATGTACAGGGGAAGAAGAGAAGTCATTACCAACTGCACCGTCGTAGTGAGTGGCCCACATCCCTGCCCTTGCCATGTGGCACATGCTTTCACACTCCTTCATGCTTGCATAACTCTGCCACCTTCCTACTTACATCCAGCCCTCTCCACCCATGCATAGCCCATACAACTTGCACCCTATGTACTCACCTGTTGGTCTGGAGGACCGTAGAGTAGAGTGTACTGGGGGAGGGCCCCGTCCACGAGCTTCTCCAACTCCTGTGCGGTGAAGGCAGGGGCCCTTTCCACAGACGCACGTGCCATTGTCTCTTCCAGACCGAGGTCACAGCAGCACTTGCAGTGTAGGTCCTCTCCTGTCGAAGATCAGGTATTGAGTGATTGAACAGATAGAAAATGGCGGTGACGTCTGTGGCGGTGACGTCCGCGGCGGTGCGTATCATCACCGCCGGCGCACTTGGTCATTGGCTCCTGGGACCCATTGGGTCCAATGTTAACCAATGCAGCATTGCGCCGCGGTCTTTGACTGCCTACCGCGACGGTGTACAACGCCAGTGCAGTTAACTCACATCCCATTGTCCCACTTTAGAGGTCAGGCAGCCGCCATTTCAGGGGCCCACATGGCTTCATTTACAACTGCGTCCCACATACCCAGGCCTGGACTCAACAGACATACAGGAAGATTTTTGTATTTTGTGTCGTGTTCTGTGTAGCTGTGGGTACATACCTCAGAATTGGTTGACTCTGTGGTCGCTGTTGTCCTTCATAGGCACCGTCAGCTGGGACATGTGAGGAGATGGCGGAATCCTCTGGTGTACCGACCGCTGGTGGACCTGTTGACAATGGAGGAGCGACATTTAATCATCACCTACAGGTTTGACCGTGCCACAATCCAGGAACTGTGTACCCAATTGGAGCCAGACCTGATGTCACCAATCCACCATCCCACAGGAATCCCCCCCCAAGTGCAGGTGCAATTAGTGTTCCATTTCCTTGCAAGTGGGTCATTTCAAACAACAGTGGCCATGGCATCAGGGATGTCCCAGCCTATGTTTTCCAACGTGTTGTCCAGAGTGTTGTCTGCCCTGCTGAAACACGTGAGGAGCTACATCGTTTTCCCTCAGGTGGAGGATTTGGCTACAGTTAAAGGTGACTTCTATGCCCTGGGACATATCCCTAACATCATAGGTGTCATTGATGTGACCCATGTGGCTTTGGTCCCCCCCACAGGAGTGAACAGGTGTACAGGAACCGGAATAGCAGCATCGCTTATGTGATGGGTCAACTCCAGAGGCACCGTGTGTTGCTATTAGGGGACTCTGGTTACCCCAACCTGTCATGGATATTGACCCCAGTGAGGAATCCCAGTACCAGGGCAGAGGAACGCTACAATGAGGCCCAAGGGCGGACTAGGAGGGTGATCGAACGCATCTTCGGCCTCCTGAAAGCCCGGTTCAGGTGCCTCCATATGACAGGTGGTTCCCTATTCTACTCACCAAGGAAGGTGTGCCAGATCATCATCGCCTGCTCTATGCTTCACAATCTTGCTTTGCAACGCCAGGTGCCTTTTTTGCAGGAGGATGGTCCAGATGATGGTGTTGTACCAGCTGTGGAGCCTGTGGACAGTGATAAGGAGGAAGCAGAGGAAGAAGACATTGATAACAGGGACTCTGTCATACAGCAATATTTCCAGTGACACACAGGTAAGAACAATATTTTTACTATTACATTTACTTTCACACTTCTACCTCTATCCTGTCTGTCAATTTGAAGCAGTATTTGCTAACTGAGTGGTACATTTCCATTACGGTTTCACAGGTGTGGTTACCAACGTGTTTCATCTGCTTGCATCCTTCATGGGCTTGTGATGTGTGACATAGGTATGTTGACATTACATTTTCGAACGGATTTTGTCATTGTCATAGATAAAACACATTTTCAAAATCACAGACTGACTCCAGATTGTTTTGTGGTTCAAAGGTGTTTATTGAAGTGCTAATTATTGGAGGGGGTGGCAAAATGGTGATGGGTGATGGTGGGGGAATGTCCATGGCAGAGTCCAGTCTATTAGTCTCACAGGTGCACTGCCCATATGGGCATAGGAAGTGGAGATGGGACAGTTCCAATCTGGACAGGGTAACAAAGTGGGACAGTGGGATAACAATCAGGGTGGTCTCATTTCCTGGCGGGGGTCTTGCCATCTTGCTCTGTCCTGTTCCTGGATCTCAGGGACCACTTGCGGGGTGGTTCTCCATCTGCAGGGGGTGGGGTGCTGGTGTGGTGGTCCTGTGGTGGGGCGTCCTGTCCACTAGCGCCGGCGGAGGTGGTGGGCAGTTCATCGTCCAGGCTAGTGTCAGGGGCCCCTTGGAGTGCCATGGTGTCCCTCATGGTCTTCTGTATGTCCTTCAGCACCCCTACGATGGTGCCCAGAGCAGAGCTGATGGTTCTGAGCTCCTCCCTAAACCCCAAATACTGTTCATCCTGCATGCGCTGGGTCGCCTGAAACTTGGCCAGGACCGTTGCCGTCGTCTCCTGGGAGTGGTGGTATGCTCCCATGATGGAGGAGAGGGCCTTGGGGAGAGTGGGTTCCCTTGGCCTGTCTGCCCCCTGTCGCACAGCAGCCCTCCCAGTTCCCCTGTGTTCCTGTGCTTCCGTCCCCTGGACCGTGTGCCCACTACCACTGCCCCCAGGTCCCTGTTGTTGTTGGGGTGGTGGGTTATCCTGGGTTCCCTGTAGTGGTGGACACACAGCTGATTGACGTGTCATGGGTACGGAGGTATGGGCCCGCTCGGTGGGTGCTGTGCTGGTGTTACCAGAGGGTGGAAGGTCAGTGTTGGGCTGTGCCAGTGCGAGGGGAACCGACTGTCCCGAGGCCCACGATTGTCCGGGCTGGTCATCTGGATCCAGTTGGCCAGAGCTGCTGTCATCACTTTGGGCCTCTTCTGTGGGTGGGGTAGAGATGTCTGGACCCTGCTGTGTGGTGACGTTACGTAGTGGTCCTGTAGGGGTATAAAAGCATGATTATTGCATCTGTGTGTGTCATGGTGTGCAATGGGTGGGTGAGCGTGTACCCCAGTGCTAGCATTCCTGTGTGTTGGCTTGTGTGATGATGGTTAGGGGTTGTTATGGATATGTGCAGTGGGCATGCTTTATTGATGGGTGTCCATGCTTTGTTGTGTCATGCAGGGCTTGGAGTTGGGGTGTGTGGTTTGTGATATTGGGACATGTGTGAGGAGTTGGAGTGATAGGGGAGGGGGTGAGGGTGGGGGTGTGTGATAGCATGCAGGTAGGGTGGGGGATATGATAGTTAAGGTTTGACTTACCAGTGTCCATTCCTCCACTGACTCCTCCGAGGCCCTCTGGATGCATAATGATCAAGAGCTGTTCCTCCCTTGTTGTTAGTTGTGGGGGAGGAGGTGGGGGTCCGCCGAATCGCGATGTTGTGCCTGGAGACCACGGAATGCACCTTCCCCCGTAGGTCGTTCCACCTCTTCCTGATGTCCTCCCGATTTCTTGGATGCTGTCCCACTGCGTTAACCCTGTCCACTATTCTTCGCCATAGCTCTATCTTCCTAGCTATAGAGGTGTGCTGCACCTGTGATCCAAATAGCTGTGGCTCTACCCGTACAATTTCCTCCACCATAACCCTGAGCTCCTCCTCCGAAAACCTGGGGTATCTTTGGCGTGCCATGGGGTGGTGTAGGTGATGTGTATGGGGTGTATGTGGTGATGAGTGTGGTGATGTGTAGTGGTGTGTGGTGTTTTGTGCGTGGATGTTGTGTGGGTGATGGTGTTGTGTGCCTCTGTGTGGTGGGGTTGTCTATTGCTGTGCTCTCTCTCTGTCGCCTTCGTCTCTAATTTTGGGTTGTAGGGGTTTGTGGGTGATGTGGGTGTGTGTTTTATATTGTGTTGGGTGTGTGGGACTGGTGTTTGTATGTGTATCAGGTGTGTGTATTTTAAATTGTCCAATGTGGCGGTGTTTTGGAGATGTGTGTGTATTTTGAACGCGGCGGTGTGTACCGCCAATGGAATACTGCGGTTGAAAGACTGCCGTGTGGATTCGTGGGTCGTCATACCATGGGCGTGTTTCTGTTGGCGTGACGGTGGAGGATTTTTTTTCTCCAGTTTATCACTGACCTTTGGTGTGGCGGACTTGTGTGGGTGCCTGATTTTCGGCGGATTCCGAGATGTGGGTCATAATAGCTGTGGCGGAATTCCGCGGCGGTGTATTGGCAGTCTTCTGCACGGCGGTAAGCGGCTTTTACCGCCAATGTTGTAATGACCCCCATAATTAGTTAAAAGTTACCGGACGGTTTGGAGCCACTCTGGAAGAATGATACATTATCTTTACCTTCCTTTGATTTAAACATTTCTTCACTTAAATTGACAAAAGTAACACACAAAATGTTTATGAATTTCTGTTGAAAATTACAAATCTTGCCAATCTTGAAAACATTTGGAAGTCTTTGTGACACTGGCAATTCCGGCTTATGTTTCAAAATCCTGAAATGTTACATGTTCCTGCAATTCAACTAGGATGCTTGCATTTTGGTGTTGAAAAGTAACAACTTATAAAGAAATAGCATTATTATAGCAAATTTACGGAAGCATTGCAAACAAGAAAATTAGTATTGATAAAAAAAGTAGCCAATCATCCTCAGTAGGCAATTTTTGCTTAGTACGGTTAAAAATCAATTTTAAATTAGTGAGGTAAATTTATAAAGTTATGTCATTTGACTTAGCACCTGTTTCACAGTAGCCCAGAGAAACGGATAATAGAATAGGTAGCGCATTGGATTCAGAGGTCTTAAGCAATGCGGTCAGGGAAGCGCTTCAATATTTTAGTCACATACGCTAACTTGTCGCTGTTGATGAAAAGTTGCCCTACAGAATATGGCATTGTGTGCAAAATAATGATGGATTCGGATACTGCCCAGAGTGATTACCAATAGCTCAAATTAATTCAGGCATTCCATCCATCTCTTTTTTCTATACTGCAGTTTGTCACCCTAAGTAATATGGGTATACCTAGATGTGGGTCCTGTCACACAGTGCCACTACAGTGAAGCTATACTTGGCTGATGAGCCCCAATAGATCTAAAAGAGGCCCTGGACCTGGCCTGGCAGTTCTGGATGGACTTTTCCCACTGCAGCAGGGTCAAGTCGTATTTCCATATAGCTGGGTCCAAACTGAGATGGCATGGCGTGCAAAATAGCGATGGGTTGGGAGGGGGCGCAAAGTGATTACCACTTGCTGAGATTAATTCAAGCATTTCATCCATCACCCTATTTGTATATTGCAGTTTGCAGCCCTTAGTGGGATGGGTATGCCCAAACGTATCCTGTGCACACTATGCCATTAGAACAAAGCTATATCTGGTTGATGAACCCTATTAAGGCTGAGATTAATTCAAGCATACCATCCATCACTTTTTTGGATATTACAAATGTTTCAGTTATGTCTGAAACTCTAATGCCATATAGACAAAAGGACAATGTCATACACATACCTAACTGCCCTTTAAAAATATGATCAATTATAGCAAGGCGGATTCAAATCAATTCCTAAACATTTAAGTTTGCCTAAAGTAAATTGCAATAAAAAATGCCAAATGCAAAGCCATTGTGAAAATAACAGGAGGGTAGGCTGACTGTAATGATATTTTCATTATAGAATTGTTGGTAGTTTATTTCACAACAAAATATTATGAATAGTAGTACATAGCAGATTCAAAGAATTGACACAGCCTAACCAAAACATCCTTGTAAATCTTGGCCTTGAAGTGTTGGATGAAGTGATGAGGGACACTGTTTTTTTCTAATATATACTTGACATCTTTCCTTCACTTTATGAAAAAACAGCCATCATCAGCTGTAACTTAAATGCATATATCATTTCCAAACGTTATCCTTCAATCACCGTCTCACAAAGAATGATTTATTAGGTACGGCATTTAAATGCCAGCCATAAATATTTTTGCCCTTTTGTCTTGTCACAATAATCATTTACTGATATTATGGTTTTACTAATTTACCATATTTTAGTTTTAAAGTCTGGCAGACTAATGTATGTTTTCTGTTAATTCAGTGTAATCTTGGCATACCATCTTTTCAAGAGAGTCATAAATGTGTGCACTGGATCGTAGGTCAAATGTTTCCTATTTTTTTATTAATGTTTTATATAGCATACACATGGCCAAAGGGTATTATGTTGATATACATGAGCACCACATTAGATTACACTTTTTTTCAGACAAGGATTGAAGTGTTAGTTATGGAGATGAAATCATTTGCCCTGAATACTAGCTGTTGATTTGAGACCAGGACTAAAACCAGGTTCCTGGTTTCCAAACTCTGACTACAAAGAGTTCTATCAAGACCTTTACCCATATTGTCATAGCTGTGCCTTTGAGCTTCTCTCGTTTTTCATTTATTATAAAAATGAATCCATTTTTTAACACTGCACTGTCTCCTGTTTTATGCTTTGATTTTTCATATTTTAGTTCACTTGACTATATCACTCCTTCCCTCAGTCACACCAGAAGGGAACCCTTTTCCTTTGTCAGAGCAATTTTTTGCAGCCCAAGCATTTGAACTTTGAGTCTGATTTAGATTTCAGCAGAAGGGTTACTCTGTCACAACGGTGACTGATATACCGCCCGCCGAAATCGAAATCCGATATTATCTTATGGGATTTAGATTTCAACAGACAGGATATCAGTCACCGTTGTGACGGAGTAACCTGTCCACCAAAATCTAAATCAGGCCCTTTGTCTTGTCAAGTAAAATACATGCTTCATTATTAAGCATTAGGTCTGTGTTAGGTTTGATAATGTTTTTCCTGCTAATGACCAGATGTAATTTTAATTCTAAGTCACAAATTGCAGATGTGGCAGTAGTCAAAATATTTTATTCAAGAATAAAGTGTTGACTACTGCAATTTGATACATTTTTCAGTTAATTACTCATTGGTGGATCACAAATTCAAATAATTGCTCACTGTGCCTTGGGTCGCTCTCCATGTCAGCCCTTTTGTATACGCTGTTACTCCTCTCTGAGATTCTTTGTTTTTATGTGTCATTGTAATTAGTCCAGGGTATCACACCACACATTTGTATGAGGCTGAAATAATGAGGTTTATAGGAAGATACGTTTCAGTAAGTTTCTAAAGACTAACGTTGGAATCCAAAGTGACAGTTTTTGAAGTTTTCCTTTTTAAACACCTTTGTAAGTTAAGGCTTGAGTTAATGCTGTGACCAGTAGCATGTGATGTCCAATCGTTAGTACAGTTTTAAAACGTATATTTGTTTCATTTTTTTTTCAAATTGGGGACAATGTAAATGTATATGTCATATTACATTTCAGTTTATTTTTATTGGTATTACTTTTTTATTTTGTTAAAATGTTCAAAGAATGATTTTAATTATTAGCATCTCATTGCAGTTATTATTGTTTCTATTTTGTATTCATTTAAATATTTTTCAATTGGATTTGTTTGTTTGATTAGTTTGGAGGCTGAGTGGTAAATATGATTCCCCCAGAGACAAATATTTTCTACAATGAAATTTATTTTAGATTGGGAATACTACATTTGTCTCAGCTTAGAGTTCAGTATGTTGGCAAGTAATACTTACTTCAAAGTGGAAGGAGTATATCTGACCTGCCCTCACTGAGGTCCCAGAGTTAAACATTGCATTTTTTGGGGTTGGAGTATTTAATCTGTTCCCCTACCCCAGAGTCCAACACATTTCCCAAATGTTGCTTATTTAGTAGTGGGAACCTCATTTTGCAGCACATTGTGTTGTCATGAAGTCAGCCACACTCTCTCCCTATAAAAAGCTAGCTGTGTCTCCCGAGCAACTTGACTCGAAGAAGGAGGCAGGGGACTGAAGAATCCCAGGGCAAATAACTTCCTCTTTGCTAGCTGTGCTGGTGCTGTGGCACAGACTGGGCACCCACAAGCTGCCCTGCAGATGGGTAGGTGTACCCTTCACAGTATCTATTGCCCCTTACTATGCAGCACTTAGTAGGTTTTCTGAGAGGTGCCTTTGATCTTCACCAAATATGTACCAGAGCAGTGATCATCTTGTGTTGGATCATACACAGACCTCTGACAACAGGCATCCCATTTGGAACCACCTCCTCTTTTACCTGCCTACTTGCTCATTTTTGGTAGTATAACACTATCTGCTGCACATTATATACATAGAGAGAGCTTACTCCTCTCCTCTTCAATGGTACTATTGAATATCACTTTTGACCCCAAGGCAAATGAACCTTAGGAAGCGTCTGGTGAATAGAAACACCTACACATTTATTGAGAAGTGCTGTTGATGCAGTACCTTCCAGAAGAACTTCAGGTCAGTCCTTCATAATATTATATGGAACCACATTGATACTACTGTTACTAAGGGCCAGATGTGGCAAGCCGTTTGCATGTCGCAAACTGCAAAAATCGCAGTTTGCGGCATGCAAACGGCCGAACGCGATGCTCATTCCCAAATTGCGAGTCGGTACCGACTCTCAATTTGGGAATGCGACTCACAAATAGGAAGGGGTGTTCCCTTCCTATTTGCGACTCACATCGCAATTCAGATTTGCTTTGTCACCGCGAATGCGGTCGCAAACCAACTCGCAGTTACCACCAGTGTCACACTGGTGGTAACTCATTCGCAAAAGAGAAGGGGTCCCCAGGGGACTCCTTCCCCTTTGTGAATGTCGGCAAAAATATTTTTTCAGAGCAGGCAGTGGTCCTATGGATCACTGCCTACTCTGAAAAAAACTAAACCAAATGGTTTCGGTTTATTTTTCATTTTGCAACTCGTTTTCCTTTAAGGAAAACGGGCTGCAAAATGAAAAAAAAACTGCTTTATTTATAAAGCAGTCACAGACATGGAGGTCTGCTGACTACAGCAGGCCACCATCCCTGTGAGTGCAGGGACTCGCTATGGGGTCGCAAAATGCGACCCACCTCGTGAATATTGATGAGGTGGGTCTTTGCGACCCCATAGCGAGTCGCAGAAGGTGTCTGAGACACCATTCTGCATCCGATTTTGCGACTTGCAAATTACGAGTCGGTCAGACTGGCAAATTGCAAGTCGCAAAATTGGATTTTCCTACATCTGGCCCTAAGGGTCTACATGCTTGTGCCTATTCTGAGTGAGATGCATCTGACGGTTTGCGTGCCATGTCCATGTACAATGCCCCACCCTCTCTCACTGTCTTGCGGGTGTCTCTGCAATCACAAGCACCTTCACCTCTGTCTATGCTTTCCACCTTCCATTTTTATTTAGCTGCCTGCCTACCTGCATGGTGCGACCTGCTGGTTGCTTACCTGGTCTGTAGATGGCAGTCTTCCTGGTGGTTGTGAGGGGTCTGCTGTGATTCTGGGAGCACAGTCCCTCATCCCTCCTCCTGAGCACCAAGGTGAGTGACAGTGGAGGAGTCTGCTGGGTTGCCAAGGGGTTGGGTAATCCTATCCACTTCCTTCCTCTAGGGGAGTCTGGTTTGCAGGCACTTATGTGGGAGTTTTAGGAGCTGAGGCTTTGGGTTCTATGGTGGATATTTGGTGGTGACATGGTGGTAGCAGTGGGATCAGCTGTGTTGCTGGCTGTACCACTTGGCAACTGGAATGGGGTGGTGAGAGCATGTGGTAGGGTGGAGAGTGCTGGTTGGTCCATTGTGATTCTGGGAAAATGGCCAGATAAGCCAAACTAAAGGACTTGGGGTTTTGTCACTGGTGCTTACTTCTGAAAGCATAGTAGACTACCATGATGTCACAGTTTCTCAATCTCTCACATGTTGACAGCATAGAGCAAGAATTATGATCTTTTCTTCACAAAGGTGACTAAAGTTGGGGTATATACATGGCTACATCAGTTTTTCACAAAACAAAAAGAATGCACAGTTCCACAGGAAGTACAGATCCTAACTACCAATTAGGGTAGAAGAAGGCCAGTCCCTACAAGCAAGATGTACTAGGAATAAGAGCCATCAGTCACCTTTTGGTGACATGCTTCATCATCGGGCAATGCTCCTTGTCAGGCCAGCACTACTACGCCTGACGGACCCCTCAAGGGGGCTCTTGGCTGGAGATCGTTTAGAAATTATTGCAGATGGTGAGTGCAAGAAAGTTGGATTGGTGAAAAAGCTGTTAAAACAATTGAGTAGGGGGATCCAGAGGACCAACCTTTATTATGAAGATGAAGCTCCTGTAAAGGATAAAAAGAAAAAAAAGGGGGGAAAGCTAAGTTCAGTGACTTAATCCCCTCCAAATATGACTAGTTGTGTGTCATGTACCCCTGCTCTAGTGACTGACTCAAGAGGTCAGGTGTTGGTAATCCCTACACTGCCTATCAAAAATTGTTCAACATGTTTCTCGCTCTAGTAGTCATAACGATCTATTCTCAATTTGTCAGGACCTATGAATGAACAACCTAATCCTCACTATCATGTAGATACATTCCATATGATTAATTGATGATATGGTAATGTAAGCAGGAACCTGGAAGTGGAGTAAGAAGAATTTGTTACTCATACTGTACATTTACAACAAGTAATGCAGTTCGTCAAGTGTCAATAGATGTCAAGCATCACAGTGGAACCACCTCAAACAAATTCAGTGCCCAAAGAAATGTGAGACGTGCTAGTAACCACATGTCACAAAATAGATGTCCTACAGTATCTCGAATCTGAAGGAGGAACGAAATGGGGTTAAAACTGGGCTTGTGTTGTTCAACAAATATATTAATCTACACACATGGTTAAAGGAAAGATAGAACAGAAACATTGTTACTATGCATCAACATGGTGTAGGCCACCTACAACAAATAGGAACAAACAAACAGTAGCCACTGTGGAAGCTGAGAGTAAAAAAGGCTTGACTGTCTGTACAGCCTTGATTAAGGTAATGTTCAGTGTCCCCGAAATTGGTAGCATATCAAGTATGACAGCTCCTGTCAAGCGGTTGGGCTTCATATCTGATAAGTGGATTCTAGATAATTGCTGAAAAGTGTTGATATAACGCGTGTGGTAGTTGAGCTGCACAATGTATCCCATAAGGGGGCTCTCTTCCAGCATGCCAATCTTGCCCCCAACCCGGGACTGGGTGTGGAACTTATAGCCCTTGCAAGGAGGTGCTGTGTGGCGAGGGCGTGCACCATCTGTGACAGCTCCTGCCAAGGGGTTGGACTCTGCAACATGTAACGCGTGTAGTGATTGAACTGCTCAATATAGCAGTGTTTGTCATCAATAATGTATCACATCTAAGGTTCTCAGCCCAACCCAAAATCAGGTTTGGACCTTATGGCCCTGGAGAAGAGATGCTGTGCGGCAGGGGTGTGCGTCAACTAATTCAGCTCCAGCCCAGGGAATGGACTAGGCTGCAAGTGAGCCGGTCCTCAGGAGATTCAACCAGCTACTCCCAGAGCAAGGAGCAGCTGGTGGTAGCTAATCACTAATTTGTTTCAGGAACGACGTACTATGGTACACCTAGCCCAGCTCTGTGTCCCCAGAATGGAGAGAGAGCAGAGGGGCAGTGCATTTCAGGAGGAGGGTGGGTGTCCTAGAAACAAAATGCGGACTGAGGAACACAGTCCGGTATAATGGCAGCCATCTTAAAGAGTGCGATGGTACCTGACTGGAGACTTCGGAAAGTGGCGGCCATCGTAGAGTATTGCAGGAGTGCCCTGTGAGTGGGTAGGTGTCACACTAACAGAAAGAGAACACAGTCTGGGATAATGGTGGCCATCTTAGAGTGTGGGATGTTGCCAAACTACAGCCTCTAGGTAAGAGGCAGCCATATTTGAGTATGGCAGGGGTACTCCATGTATATATAAAAACACAGGGGAAGGGGGGTAGAAGGATATCCCCCCTCCCAATTAACCAGCAAAGTGCAGCTCACCTAGAGGTGCTGCAAATGGTCATCAGCGAGTAGAGCTGAGGCGATGACCATCAAAATATGGCTAGATGATGCAGAGGTGACACCCCAAGCTGCTGATGTGTGCATAAGCTGTGTCCCTACCGCATGTCATGTAAATACAGGCCATGGGATTTCCTCATTAAGTCCCATGACATGGGTCTTCAGTGGGAACGCCCATCTTTGTTCTTTCTCGAACTGTCTCTTGGCACTGTCACTACTGTTAGTAACTGTCTCTAGTATCACCCATTTTAAATTGTTAGGTGTGTGATCCTGCAAAATGAAATGGTGAGTCAGTCTTAAAAAGGCTCATTGACATCTAATCTTGCTCCAGTGTTCATTGATGTGGGTCTTTGCCATTCTAGTAGTCATGCCTATGTAGCGAAGGAAAGCAAGGGCATTGAATCATGCAAATGCAGTTCTTGGTGCAGCAATTGGTATGTCTGTGTAGATGCCAAACCCCGGCCTCCACTAAATTAACCTCAGTGTTGTTCATGAAAAGGGAACAAATGTTGCAGTTGCCATAGGGATGGTGGCCTTTGACAGGAAGCCAAGTTTGTACCACTGCAGTAGCAGGGGAGGTGTTGCCTTTTTGTCTGGTGAAGACTACCAGATCCCTGATATTCTGGGTTCTCCTAAATACAAACAGCAGGCGTTCAAGTGACTCTCCAGCTCTGGTCAGCCTAGGACATCTCTTACTAACTATCTTGATTGCTGAGAGGTGTGAATGTGGTGACACAAGTGAGCCTCATATGTTGAGAGTTTAGGGAGTCACTCAATTATAGTCTTTTCTTAACAAAGGTGACTAAAGCTGGGGAATATACACAGCTACATCAGTTTTTCAAAATTGCTTCACCTTCATATGTCCATGACATTTTGTTGGGGCAAGGATTACCATCTAAGTACCTTAGAGTACTGCCTAAGAATTAGCAAGTGATCAGAAGATAAAGAAGGGACACAATTGCTTCAGGAACTTTTATTAAAGGCATTGACTTAGTGACTATTGACAGTACTACTTGACAAAGGAGCTTTTAATGAAAACATGCTATCTACATCAAAATATCTCTGGGTAGGAGTCTCAGCAGCCTGTGAAGTCCAAAAAATCATTTAAATCTGCCAAGTCTATAAGCCACTGGTGGCGTGCCAGATTTGCGAGCAGAGGAAAAGAAACCTGTTTATCCCACTTTTTGCAGAAGTTCTCCTGTGCAATCCATTCAACATACAACTTCCAACCAGCCCAACCATCAAACAGTGTGAACTTTCTAATCATAGTTAAAAGGAAGGTGCATAACGTTAAACAAGGCTTCAACCTTGAATCCTGGCAAACAACTAATAAGCAATTGCTTTGATCCTATTAGTGCTCCAAGAGTGGTCTTGCTTCTAACTCCAGTCATTACACTAATTACTATTAGTGCCCAACCAAATTATATTTTCATGTGATTTTTTGTTATTGCTGGTTCCCCCACAAGCCACACCCAGACCTGGATGGGACGCTTCTGTGGTGGGCCGGGAATCTCACTTGGCGGCAGCCACCTATGGCTGCTGCGCTTGCACTGTGCTGTTCAGTGCTGTCCTGTCTTTACCACCAATGCCTGGCCTGTCTGGCCTGCTTCTTTGGGCCTCCTCCCTACCTCCCCCTTCCTGCTCCTGCCTCCTCCTACCTTGCTTGCTTGCTGAGTTCTGAGAAAGAGATGCCTGGGGAGGTTGAGGAGCACCAGGAGGGCTCCGCAGTTATTCCTTTCGATGCCCGCGGTAGGCAGGCAGACTGATATCATGGCAGCATGGCAGCATGGCAGGACAGCGTTCGTCCGCACTTGTCTGCGTCGCATCTCGACTGGCTTCCGGCTTCAACCAGGTATGCTTATTGTTATTCATGGGGGCGCTGCTGTTCACAGTGACTCCATCCACCATATTCTGACATCACCAAACTCGGCGGTGGACGAAATAAAACAAACAACAGTGAACCTCAGTATCTTTCCTATCACTGACATCTGAGTTCTGTGCCATTAAGAGGGTTGAAATTGGAGTTAGAAAAACACAACAATAACAAAATGCATTACAAATTACATAAGAATAAATATTAAAAGAAAACATTATTAATAAAATGTTACCTAAATGAATGTATGTCCACGGGCATAACATAGGAAAGTTAAAAAAAGTTAGAAAATTAAAAAGGCTAAAAACATTACACCAACACAAATCAAATTAACTCCTAAGTAGCTAAATCAGGACTTTGACATTTATAGGAGCCTATTTTCACAGGTATCAGTACAGAGTACCATAAAAAGGGTGACACAGCGCTGCAAATTTCTAAGGTGGAAAGTTGTTGAAGAAAAGACATAGCTTACTGAATTGTCTAAATGTATACCTTCACAAAATAGGTAGAATAAATCCCTTCCTCTGTTTCTCATATAAATTACAAAGTATTACAAAGTGCATTGTGCATTCTTCCCATACTTTATCAAATGGGCACCTTTCAAGTGTAGCTGGCCAATCATTCTCTATTGCATACAAGTCAGTGGATGATATCACATCTAAATCTTGTAAAAACAATTCTCTGATGTCTTATATACATTTTCAATTGAATTCTGTGCCATACCATAATTGGGCAGATCCTTATCAAATCTCCCAAAGAATTAAAGCCATTTCCCTATGACAGGCATAGGTGGAAATACTCTGCGGTACTGAAGGATACTTAATTAAACATGCATTTTCAACTAACTGCAGCTTGTCCAAGTTGACATAGCCAAGACATTTGCCCCATATATCACTTTGGAGACATGTTTTACTCTATAAATGACACCCATTTCTTTTACCATCTTAATCTCCAATTTGGCAGAAAAGATATTAGTCACCACAATTGTTTCTTTAAGTTGAAATTTCTTGGCTATGATTAGCTGTGACAAGTACTGCATGCATCAAATAGAAGACCAGAGTAACAAAAAGGAATCTATATTGATAAGGAGAACCCTTTCGAATTTTGGACTGGTATTTTGTGTCAGTATTTGACCAAGCTTCATAACAAAGGTTTTGGTTAAATAGACCTTTAGGTCCAAATCACCCATATAATCAACAAAAGTGTGCATTAATATTTGAAAACCCCTAGGTGTGCGCTCCATAAGAACTACATCAGTCACATATAAGAGAGTGGGGACCACATATGTCTAACTTGAAGGGCACTCCTACTTGATCAACTAACACCTTACTCAGATTGCTGATGTAAAGTGTGAAGAGGAATGGTCCCAAAATATAGCTCTGTCTCACCCCTCTGCTGATACCACAACCTTGTGTGATTTCCCCATTTATGTCATACCTCACCATAGCATTTGCACCTGTGTAAATCTCTTCTAAAGAAATCGACCATCAACTGCTCCACTCCCATCTCAACCATCAGGCATCATAATTGCTGTGACTGACACAGTCAAAAGCATTAAACAGGTCCATGAATAACAAATAAATGGGTCCTTTCTTAGCAAATATGTATTTTCCATAAAGAGAATTAAGTTTAGGAACTGCTCGACTGTCCTAATCCCCGTTCAGAAGTCATAGTGTATATTCAAAAGTATTTACTTTTCTTCAACCCAAATTTGTAATCTGGAGAGTAGTATTCTGCATACCACCTTCATCAGTAAAGCGAGGAGTAAAATTGGACAGTAGCTTTTGGATCAACTCAAACTCACTAGTATTTTGGGTGTTTCAGGGATGTTGTCCAAGTCTTTAGGACCCCGGATCTAGAAACAGCTCTCAAGACAGGACCAAGGTCTTTCCCACTTAAACTCGAAGTAATAGCTGCTGTCACTTCCTTCAAGGTGAAGAAAAGTGGGTAATTTTTCTTTCCTCCATCAATAAGGTTCCCTTTGTTCACTGAACGCATTTCCTTACTTCCATGTATTTTAGCAAAATCCGCACCGCATTCATCTGATGGAATTGCAACCTCAATTAGGGAGTAAGATGCACCTCCTCTCAAATTCACAGAATCGGCCCGGTTCCAAATAGAAACATCATTTTTGGGATATACAAAGCCCAAATTCCGATTCGGTAACTTGTTACTGAATCACAATTTGGGTTTGGTGATTCGCTATTAGGAAGGGGCATGCTCAGGACGTCCCTTCCTAATACCAAATCCGAAAGGTATGTACGAACATTTTGCAACCAAAATGAGGTTGCAAAACATTTGCAGATTACCACCAATTTAAAATGAGTGGCAAGCCATTCTCAATTGGGAAGGGGTCCCCATGGGACAGTCCAAGAAAATATTGTGCATCATGCACACAAAGCACATATGTGTGCCCCCAACTTGACTCCTGACTGCCACGTAACCTCCAGAGGTAGGGGCATCAAGGGGGCAGGGAGGCACCTCAGGGATTGGGGGGGGGGTTGGGCTTTGGATATTGGAGGGGGACCTTTGGGCTTTGGCTTGGGACGGGGGCTTTGATTGAGGCTTTTGGGAGGGTTGGGTGCCCTTCAGAAGATTTGACTTCTTGGTTGTGGGATTGCATGGGTCATTCAAGGGGGACAGGAGAGGTCTTGGAGGCGGAAGGGCCAGACCTTGAGAGGGACACTGAATGTTTAGGGGTATAACGCGGTCAGAGAGGAGTAAGGAAAAAGGCAAACTCCAAGACGAAAGCTTTCTTTGACACACAGGGACAGTTATGGCAAAAGGGTCTGGGTGTGGCGGGAGAGGGAGTGGTTGTCTGAGGTGTTGATGTGAATGTCTTTGGTACATGTTTGTGTGAGGTATGTTTGTGGGTGGCTGTTGGGTGGGTGAGTGTGGGCGTTGGTGTGTCTTGGAGGAAGGGGGTGGATGTGCTGAGAGATGCTATGGTGAATGGGTGACTGCTGGGGTGGTGACTGCAGGTATGGTGGATGTGCTGCATGTAGGCTTGTCTGTGGTTGTGTTGTCTGTGGGTGTGGTGACTCCGGTGGATGTCTAAGGGTCTGCTGTTGTGATGTTGGTGGGTAAGATAGGTGTAATGGCTGGATCTGTGATTGTTGGTGTGGTGTCTGCAGGTGTGTCAGGTGATGTGTATGTGATGCTGAGGGTGGTGGGGGTGTCAGGGCAAGTTGTGACTGACGATGTGTCTGCAGGTGTATTTTGCTTATGTGTATGCTGGTGGTGTGTCTTGTGGTGATTATGTTTGTCTGTGCTACCCTTGGATGTTGAGGTAGATGCATGCTTGTCTGTCTGTGTGGTTTGACTGGGCTGGGGGAGCATGGTTTGGGATTGGGAAGAGAAATGTGGAGGGGTGAAAGGAAGAGGGGGGACAGAAGAGAAAGGGTGACTGGCTGCCGTCAGTGTGGAAACCAGAGCCTGAAAGGAGCTCTGTAGGCCAGCCAGTGCTCCATGAATGCCCTTAAGGGATGCACTACTCTGTTGGAATTGAGTTACAAGTCCCTGGATGGCATTCACAATGGTCGACTGACCCACAGAGATCAACCTCAGGAGGTCAATAGCCTCCTCACCTAGGGGCTGACACGGGCACGGGCAGACATGCCTGCAGCAAAGGAGACACTCACCCTCTTGGGTGAGTGGGCATGAATAACTGGGTGGGGAGCTACAGGGAGGGTGGTGGTAGAAAGGGAAGTGGGGAACAATGATGGTGTTGGTGTGGTCCCAGATGGGTCTGCCACTGCTCGGTAGTGTCCACTGGAGGAGGATTCCAAGGATGATGACATCGATCCTGTCTCCCCCGTGGCACTCCCCTCTCCCTCTAGGTCACTGCATCCCTCCAGGTTGGTGGTCTCAGCACTCCGTCTCCCATTGCCGGCAGCTTCCCCCACTTGTCTGTGCCCCGTCTCTTTCACCTGCCAATACTGATGCACACAAACAGAGAGAGGGGGAGGGAGAGAGAGCAAGAGGATCATCACATTCATCACATGCACACATTACAACATGCACAACACTAGGTATACATCTCCTGCTAGGAAAGTCCCAGTTAAAACCCTTCACATCCTAAATCATGTCATAATATGATACTTCCAATTACCCCATTTGTCATATGTCTCACTGACATCAGAAGCCAAGTATTTGAGCAATACTTGACCATCCCATCAAATCACCTGTAACTCTAAGGCATTATGCTCATCATGGCCTGGCTAAAGCAATATTTCATCCCCATACAGCTCATCACTGTCCATCATCATAACATTCTAAGGAACTGAAGGTGACAGATAAAACAATATCATGCCTACTCCGACTCCACACCTTCCCAGTCCATCAGCAGAAGTCATCTTCCATGTAAGGAAAGTCTTCTCACATCACATACGACACAGCACATTGCCTTCCAATCACATGCCTAGCTGATCATTCGATACATAACTCACACAATGGCAACATTCTGTGATGAATACACAACATGTGGCAGTCCCACACAGTGACCATCACAATTTGACATTCCATGACTGGAAACCAGCAATGTAAATACTAGTAACAGATTGTACAGGATTTCCTGCAGTCACTATTCAGATACATTGTCAAATACACAACAACTCCATGTACTGCAATTTGGGGCTACTTAGCACACATGATACATCCACACACAATCACAGAGAGCATAGTTACAGCAACACAACTATGGAGAGCATACAATTTGCTACGAGGCCTCATAACACTCCACCTAACATGCTGATTCAGAGCCTCTACATGGCAACATGAGTACACCTACATCACTTACAGCTGTCCTGACATGTGATTCTCATTGGCTAAGTCCTGACTAAACACTTACACAATAGAAAACCAATGTAGCCATTAACGACACATGCACCTACATGACAGCTATTTGACTGACAACATGTCCCCCAAAACCAACAGGAGTATGTGATATGGAACTTCTGCTATGCCATAAAATCAGGCTAACATGAGCAGAGCCAAAACCAAACCTGTCTGAACACCCTCAGATCAGCTAAGGTAAGTTTTGAAAAAAATAGCCTACAATATATGAACAGCCACAAAGTATCATCTCATACATGACATAGGCAGCAAATACCATATGAAGGACTATTATCGGTATGGGTTTGCCATATTTAGCATGGACAATGCACATGGCCATAGGGTCAAACAGCCTAGCCACTTGCCTTCTCTACAACAAACGCACTGGGATTCAAGTCATTTGTTCAGATGTCAATGTGATGCAGAGAAATGTTAAGTGTTAATAGACAACATGAGTCCCCTGTTGTGGGATGTCCATCCTTGGTAAACATCACATACCCCTTTGTATGATTATGACATGACAATGGGAACACCTCCTCAAAGCTCTTAGGGACAGTATTATATTGCCCATACCAATTGCCTGATTTGAATGTCAGCCTCACATGAAGTCTACACCTGTCGCAGGACACAGGATAACTAGGCCCTATAACTAATATGTCAGACCCAATGTTGTACATAGAGCAGATCCCTTGAAATAGGAGCGGTCTGACACCTTTGAGCTACAAAACACAGCATTTGGATGATTGGACCTGGGGACACTAGGTGAAAACGATGACACAGCAGCATACAGAGATATATGGCTGAGTTGCATATGTGGCTCACTCACCTGTTCATTGCCACATGCAGTCATACATTTTGCAGGACACAGGTGATAAACATGTTTCCATGCACAATCAAAAGGCCACATCTCTGTTTGTATTTTGGCAACTTGGGTACATTGTATTCCCAGTAGTCAACATCCCATCTGTAGCACCTACAGCATTGTAACAGCTGCAATACTGAGACAGCATACACCAACCTATCAGAGGAAAGTACATGGGTCCTGTCAATACTTACCCCCAAAATTGGAGCTATTGGGGGGGTCAGGGTCTGACAAGCACCCCTCATTGGGAGGTCATCCCCAGCTGGGCCTCAGTGGTCTTCAAGGCCCATTGTCTCAGGTCCTTCCACCGCTTCCTACAGTGGGTGCTTTGCCAGCTGTGGATCCCCATGGTCCACACTTGCTTGGCGATGAGACACCAAATCCCCTTCTTTTGATGGCTGTTGACCTGCATGGATGACACAGACAAAAGGAGAAAGTCATGTCCACATGCACCATACCAATAGGAGTGGACAGTACACATCAGTCACAGCAAGTTGCCACACAATCCCTTCCTCTCAGCTCACATGACTTCACAATATACCATCTGCATGTATCAACACCTTCACAAGTTTATATCAATGGTACACCATCAAACACCACATCTATCACACATTGGTATGACATAGGACTCATCTGCTCCTCTGGTGCACCATATAGCTTTCCATACAGGAGTAGGACCTTCTCCACTAGCTTTTCCAGTTCTTCAGTAGTGAAGGCAGGTGCCCTATCACATGATGCAGGACATGGCATGATAGCTCCCAGAAGCAGTACATAGCAGCTCAGGTCGTGGAGGTCTAGCTGGCAGCAGTGTCAGGATTCAAGTGAACAATAGTGCAGAAGATGGTGGTCATAGCCGCCACACACATGACCGTCACCGCCAGCAGACATCGCCATTGGCCTAAGTCCACCAAAGACAGCAATGACTTTCAATGGCATGTTACACCGCAGTTGTGACCACCTACCACCGTGATGACTTCTGCCGGAGGACTTAAGTCACTTCCACTGGTCCAGTACTATAGGTCAGGCGCCTGCCATTTTGAACACATTTCATGTATGGAAGTGTTTCCTAATCTGCGTCATTAACTTAACCCCCTATTGTGATGTACATCTGTATGTACTTCCCTCATGTTTGGTTGACATATTGAAGATCAGTGCTGTATGAGCTGTGTTGCTTGAGGACATGTGGTGATAGCTATGTACAGCTACTTAGAGGTTCCTATTTTTCAGGAAAATGTTGATGAAGGCAAACACTATATGTGAATAATGTATAAAAGATTACTCTCACACACATTGACTTCATAAGTTATATCCAATTGTTTAATAGGCAATGTGCACCAAATAGGATGTAATCAGATGCATAGCTATGTGCAGTACTGTGTATGTCAGATGTAGTAGCTGTCCTCTACAGCTGTTAAGTGTGAGGAATGTAGCTGTACATGATGTGTGAATTCTTCATTTCTCATACTATGTTTACATGCTTTGCCATAGTTACCCTGTGATGAGGAGAGTGATATCCACCAGTGTACTGTCCACTAGCAGACCTGCACACCATGGAGGAAAGACATGTTATTCAGACATATCATCTGAATCGTCACATCATCATGGATCTTTGTAATCAGTTGGAGCCAGATTTGATGCCTGACATTCGCAATCACTATTTCATACCTCCAGTCATTCAAGCCTTGTCAGTGCTACACTTCCTGGTGACACGGTCCTTTCAGAATACAGTGGCTCTAACAGCAGGGATGTCTCAGCCCATGTTCAGTCTGGTTTTGAATGATGTACTGTGTGCATCGTTGAAACACCTGGACAGCTACATCAGGTTTCCCCAACGGGCAGATTTGATCTATCTGAATGCAGACGTTTATGAGATGGGACACATTCCACATGTGGTAGGAGCCATTGATGGCACCCATGTAGCCTTTGTCCTTCCCAATGCAAATGAACAAGTGTATAGGAACAGGAAAAACTACAGCTCAATCAATGTTCAGGTTGTGCATCTGGAAGACCAGTACATCTCACAAGTCACAGCCAAGTATCCAGGTTCAGTGCATAGTTCTGCCATCATGCGAAATAGCAATGCGCCACTGCTAATGACATGATCCTACACAGAGAGGGCCTGGCTGGTTGGTAAGTTACCACTGAAATGTGTGTTTGCCATTTATGTCTCCTGCCATCACAATATAGCATGTCACACATACATGTTTGTGTTGTTCTCACATTGTGTTCACAGACTGACCCTGGCTATCCGAACCGTTCTTGGCTGTTGACACCAGAGAGGTAACTAACCATGCCAGGGGAAGTCCACTACATTAAGGCCTACAGGAGAATAAGGCATGCAGTTGAGTCGACTTTTGGCCTCCTGAAGGCAAGATTTAGGCGCTTGGACTTATCTGAAGGAGCCCTCCTCTACTCACTACACAAGGTATGTCAAATAATAGTTGCCTGCTGCATGCTCCACAATCTGAGACATCAGGTATCATTAAAAGCAGTTGAGGGGGTGGCAGCTAAACCTGTGGGTGGAAATGATGATATGCCAAGTGATGAAGAGCCAGAGGATGATGAAACAGGAGACTCTGGACACATTTCATGAATAAGTACTTCAGCTGACAGACAGGTATGTGAAGTAGACCTATGTTTGTGATGTAATTGTACAACCAGATGTAGATGGTTGGCATCAAACCACCTTTCTTGCATCATCTGTTGTGGTGTAGTGAGCTCAAATGCGTATGATTGAGTTGTGAATGCAGACAGAAAGTTTGTATTGTGTACAGTACAGAGTTTTCTGCAGTCTTATGTATTGTAACAGTAGATGCAAACTTACACTTCTGGAAATTACTTTTCTGATGTGAGGAAGGTCTTGTGATATGTCCCATCCTTTTTCCCTTTCACTCACAGATTTGCCTAGAGAATGTATGTCGGAACAATGCAAGCTGGAACCACGCATGCCTGAAAAACGCGGTTGGAACAACGACTGCGTTGTTACCACTAATGCCTTTACCACGAATGCCCTAACAATGATTTTTCGTTGTAAAGGCATTCCTGGTGAAGGCATGCGTAGAATGGCATGAATGGTTCCAGCATGCGACCCCCCTGGCCCCCCACCCCTGCCCCTGAAATTACCGTGATCCCCACCACTAAAACCTAAAACCACCCCAACCTTCCACCCCTGCCCCTAAAACTACCCCAACCCCCCACCCTGCCCCTAAAACTACCGCAACCCCCTAACACCCACCACTAAAATCAAAAACCACCCCAATGACCCACCCTGCCCCTAAAACCTAAACTACCCAACCCCTACCCCTAAAACCACCCCAACTCCGCACACCTGCGCCTAAAACCTAAAACCACCCCAACCCCCAAAAAGTAAAAATATCCTGACCCCCCACCCTGCCCCTAAAACAAAAAATACACTGACCCCCCACCCCAGCCCCTAAAACTACAAATGCCCCGACCCCCCAACCCTAAACCTAAACAACCCCGCCCCCCACCCCCAAAAACTAAAAATACCCCAATCCCCACCCCACCCCTAAAACTAAAAATACCCTGTCCACCCCTTACTCCAGACCCAAACCACCCCACGCCAAAAACTAAAAATACCCGACCCCCTCCCCAGACCCTAAAACTAAAAATACCCTGCTCCCACCCCAAAAACAGCCCCAGTCCCAGCCCCACTTACCTGATCACGTCATCCTCCGAAGCTGACTCTCTTCTTCTGTGCCTTAACCTCGCATGTGTGTGGTTAAGCACATGCATGGTTAAGGCACTGAACAAGGAAGTCGTGGTTAACGAAAGCGTTGTTCTGCTTTCGTTGTCCACGACTTCGTTGTTCGGGAATTGTGGTTCAGGCTGCTCCCCTTTCCTAGATCCTGTTTGACTCATTAACCTTGGCTTAAGAAATACTGTGGCAGATTTATCAGCCCCTAGTACCACCGCAGCGTCACTTTTTGTCATGCTCCAGTGACGCTAACCGCTGCTCCATGTTCACAAGGAGGTGTAATGCCAATTTTTGTGGCTCAATGCCTCCTTGTAAATATGGGCCCCTCTGACGCAGTTTTCAGTGTCAGAGGGGCATGCAATGGGTGTGCACCACAACACACATTGCTTTTGACGCTGCCACAGATTTACGACTTGTTGTAAACCTGAGGCAGCAGCAGAAACTAACACTACCCCAGGGGTGGCATTAGCATGGCAAAACAAGGAGGAATGCTTTTATTCTTCCTTGTTTTTTGCTTTTTCTATGCGTGCTGCTTTCTGCAGCACAAACAGAAGTGCCAAATCACCATAATAGATTGATTATGTGCAGGAAGGGATACCTTCCTGCACATAATCAATCTATCCCCTCAACGCAGACACGCTTGCTCTATGGTGCCAGGATGCCTGCGTTGGAGCAGGCAGCTTAATTTAGCGCCGGCGCAGGGGAAAACACAGGACTGCGTCATATTTCTGTAAATACAGCGCATCCCTGCATTTGAAAAGTGTTGCAACACGGCGCTACTATTTTTGGTGCAGCACAACGCTGCCTCACTTTGGCTTAAGTCAGGGCCATTGTGTCAGAAGCAGATGGGAATTGCTGACAGACATGAGAGGTGTACATGATAGACACATGGTAATACCAGTGTTGTTTAAGTGGGGTGTTGATTGATTGTTATACCGTCATAATACTGGGGTGGAAAAGGATTTTACCAGTTCTTTCACCTGTTGGGTACTGGAGTCAAATGGTGTTTTATAGGTCTGGCACATGTGTAAAGAATGGATCATAGCCTCTCGCTTCACAATGGATGGAGTACTTTGTGATCTACATTGGACCTAGCTGTCATTTTGTTCTTACTTTGCAGTCCAAGGTGCATGTCACTGTAGACTGACAAGGGTGAGTGACAATCCTACAGGTATGGGACCAATGTTAGTGAAAGGTTTCAGTACTGCGTACCTCAGTTATCATCTTTGTAGGTTCCATGGGATATGTGATTTTGAAACTATGGTATGGGTATGTGAAGAGCCTGTACCAGTTGATATAGAGGACCTATCAGTGTGCCCCTGCCTTGTAGGTAGATTACTATGACCCAGACTTTTGTATCCTGTGTATTTGCATTGTATGACACCTTTGCATACATCTTTATGGCACTCTCAGTCATGCTGTATGTGCTGATTGTAATACTAACTATACATTTGTGTAGAACTGGATTTCAATCTTTTTGACATCTGTCCTGTAATATTTCTGTTGTAATGAGTCTCCTGCTGATGGAGTCCCTGTTTGATGTCCATTACAATGGCTATTTGATAGAGGAGGACATAACCACACCAGAGTTGACTGCATTATCTATTGTACATGGATGATAAAGGACACATACACAGGACCTGTGTTTAAGTGTGATTTTTTATGCACATCTAAAGGAAATATATTACAATGATAGTAAAATGAATGAACATAAAAGTGATGGGTGAAGTCATTGTGTATGATTTCATCAGGGTAGCTTTTACACCAGTTGGTAACACAAGTCCAGTGTCCTTATACCATGGGAAAATGGAGTTGGGTATCTGAACAGTCAACAGAGTGTATCCATTGCACACAAGGGGAAACAATCAGGAGAGGTTCACTTCCTGGCAATGGGTTTGGTCTTGGCATCTGCTCCTGCTGGATTTATGGGTGGGCGTCCACGTTTGCGGGGGGTTCTTCAGCTCCATAGGGAGGGGTGTCTGAGGCATGACCTTCCCCTGGCAGGGCCTCCATTTTACTAGCAGACACAGATGTTGAAGGGACTGATGTTATATTGCTAGTGGAAGGTCCAGATGTTGTGTAGAAAATGTAATCAGGGTGGTATTGATGTCCCTCAGCACCCCTGCATTGGTAGCCAGGTAGGCATTTTGTGCCTGCCACTGCTGCATGTCTTCCTGGTATTGGTCCCTCTGCAGCCTTTGATTTTCCCCCAACATGGTGAAGACTTGGCCCATCCTTTCTTTGGATCCTTGACTTGAGAGATGGTTTCCTGATCAGTTGTGTCCCTTTGAGGGCCCGTCCTCTGGCCCACAGCATCCCTCCCAGACACCCTACCCCCACGTGCCTGCGCCCTTGGCAGAGTGTGCCCACTCCTAGTGGTTGCAGGTCCATCATTGTCAGGGGTGACAAGGTCAGACTCAGGTACCTGTGCTGTGGGGAACACAACAGATGATACAGTCCTTGGGACACAGGTTTGGGGCGAATGGTTGCCTGTGATGTTGATGCAACAGGGTTGGTAGGAGTTGATGTGGGCAGGGTGAGGCTGAGAGTCCTTGACTGACCTGATGTCCCTGATGGGCCAGGTTGTTCGTCAGTACCCAGACATCCAAAAGTGTTATACTCACCTGGGCCTTCATCCATTGAAGGAGTGACAGTCTCTGGCATCCTTTCCATGGTGGCAACTGCAAGGTAACCTGTGGAGGGAGTGAGACACAGAGTTCAGATTAAAATGGGTGTTTTGTAGCATTTGTGTGAGATGGAGCCAGTGCCTTAACATGATTCCCTTCAATGACATTGACAGCTGCTGCACAGCATACCTTAGTTGTACATACAACTCTGTAACTTGATTTCCATACTCCATGCTAGTGTTGGTAGACTAGGTTGGTACAGATTGCACTGTTGATGGGATCTATTATTGTCTGATTATTGACATGACTGTTCACCTCTGTTACCTAGTGAAGAGTCAGACCTGCTAGATGGCACACATAAGAGCTGCACAATGCACAATGGTGTCTTTGTAGCAACATAGTACTTTAGTATGAAAGGGACAATGACCTGTATCTGGAAATAGTGAATGCGCATTGACTCAGCCATCTGACTTTCCAACCCAGGTCAGTCTATTTCTAGCTTGGGATATTTGATCTGTGGCCATTATGAATGGTCACTCAGCTATAGCTGTGTTTTGCTTTGGTTGCTATTGTGAGTGTGCCATTGCGTTGCTGTCATTGCTATGTACTGTTCCACACTAGAACAATCTAGATTGTGTAGCAAGTAAATTAACTGTGCATGCATTACATGTGATATGCTGTGCACATTCCAGGTTTTCTCAATGATGTGTTAGTGCATTCTGGGAGTTATAATGATAAGATTAGCCGGTAGTTAACGTACCATTTCCAAGGCCTGTGAGGGCAGTTGGGCTCAGTGGAGAAGTGGCATGCGAGTGAGGAAAATTAAGTGATATTGAGAGAGGTGTAGTGGGTAAAATAGTTTATTAGGGTAGGTTTAGGTGGTGAGTGAGCAAGCAGGACAAGACAATTGTATGATGTTAATGTTGTGGGTACTTACCAGACCCCAGTCCCCCAGGTATGTCTGTCAGGTCCTCAGGGTAAAGTATGTTCAAGACCTTCTCCTCCCATGATGTGAAAGTAGGGGGAGGAGGTGTGGGCTCACCACCAATCTCCTGTACAGCTAGCTGGTGCCTGGATGACCCTGTCAACTATACTTTACCACATCTACATTTTCCTGGCAATAGATGTTTGTTGGACCTGTGCTCTGGACAGGTGTGGCTCTACCCTCACTATTCGATCCACCATGACCCTCAACTCATCATCAGTGAAATGTGGGTGTTTTTGTGGAGACATGGGAGTGGTTGTGTAGATAGTGTGTGGGGTGCTGTAATTTAAGGGTGCAGTGTTTGGTAATTGGTAAGGTGTGAGTGCTGCGATTTGAGTGGTGGACAGTTGTAGTGGATTTTGTGTGCTTGTGATGTATGTATTTTGATTGTTGTGCTGGTGTGGGGTGTGTGCTGAGTGAAATGTCTATGTGTGACTATGGTGTACAAGTACAAAGTCTTATCTTTTTAGGCTTCTCTGTGTATGTATATGGCATTCTGGATCCAAAGGATCGTAGGTTGTGTAGGGCTGTTTTATATAGTGCAGTGGGTAGGTGTGTAGAGTGTGGAGACATGTGTCAGGTGTGAGGTATTTTAACTATCCAATGTGGTGTTATGCTCTGACAGAAGTGAGTTGCCGCGTTTCAGACCTCCAATGGTTTTCCTCCTTGGAAGAACTGCTATGGTGATTTGTGGAAATTTGGTGGGTAGAATTTTGTTGGCCTGGTGGTGCTGGTGATGGAACTGCCTCTATTCCATCCTCCAGTGTCCTGGCAGTTTTGGAATTTTGGCTTTTTTTGGCAGACTTCACAGTGTGACTCTTAATACAGTGGTCGGATTACCGCCAACATAGTGGTCTTGTGGCAGCCACCACTGCAGTAGTCTTCCCAAAAGACCACCAAACTCATAATGAGGCCCAATGTTTTTGCACAGAAAAGTCCATTCCCTCTCTCTCGAAATGTATGCAGCAGTAATATTGTTCCAATGAGACTGTCACATGCATTACATGAAATAGTTATGGAAAAGTGTGCCTACTACAGTTTTCAATGCACAGTTTTAGGAAAGTTGTAAATTCCCAAACGTTATCAATCTAGACTTGCACATGGGTTTAAACTTGCAGGTGCAGATTTACAGCTTTCTTTGTAAATCAGGTCGCTATGTTTAAAAATCAAAACTATTTCAGTCTTCTGCATTAGATGCAACTACACATAATTGTAAACCAACACTCTCTAGATTAATTTGAGGAAGAATTTTAGTTTTTTCTACTGATAAATAATGCAACCAATAATACACTCTTGAAATTCTGTTAGCTCTGTGGAATCTGATCACCTTAATTCTTGCATTCACCATCACCAAAACTATCTGCCATGAAAGAGTTTCAGGTGCTTTCCATCCAAATCATTCTGCATGGCCTAATGAGCATAAACCATAGAACTTGCAATCTTAAAAAACATAATTATTTCTCCTATATTTTCATGCCACAAGTCACCTAGCATAACTTGGAATACTCTCATATTTAACTAGACAGTTAAGGATCAGATATGAATGAAGTTATCACTCTGAAATGATATATGGGATAAAGTACAACCTGTTCTTCATTATAAGGAAATTTGAAGTGACCAAGGGGTTCTGTGACCATACAGAGGAATGAGGCTGAAGGCCGAGTTCTCTTATAAGATTATAGAACTCCTAGGTGACATACAATATTCTTCTAATGGGCGATAGAGGATATACAATTAGTTATAATACATGGACCTACCACCCTTCCGACAAACCGCTAAAATGTCTAGCGTCTTGTTCCTTCATATGACAAAAATAGTATGGTTTCATATGAGAAGAATAAAAATAGAATCTGTAGTGCAACATGAAGAACACCAAAAAATGTAGTAATGTCTACCAAAAAATATTTAGGTAACAGTTTAATATTAGTGAAACTAAAACAAACACTGTAACGAGGATGGGTGGAAACATGCAAAGGCATTCTTTTGTTCCTGTAATGCTATTGAGTGTGGAAAAAATTAATTTTGCTTAAATATCTCATTTCTGTTGATTACTGTCAAATGTAATAAGGAAATTAGAGGTGGATTGAAGGTTCTAATGTATTATATGGGGGGAAACTTTTTTCTCAAGGTTCTTACTAGCTATGTCATCTCTCTCACCATCTGCTCTGATACCTGTTTCAGAAAGTTTATCAATAGTTTAAAAATTCTCCTTGTCTAATAAGAGTTCAGAATTTTTCCATTCACAACCCTCCAGACTTTCACATATCCATCAGACTCTTAAATCATTGCTGAGTACTATTATGCCCTTAAGAGGCTGTGATGGCCCTTTTAAAACAGATATGCTGAATCAATTACATAAAACTAATTTAACACACCTGTGCTGCTGGACTGTTTTTAGTAAACAAGGCTATCAATGATTTTCATTATGAAGCTCTTGGTTAACTTAAGGTGGAGAAAATCCTATATTGATAACAAAACTCTAGGGTTAATAACAGTTTCAGATGTTCGGAGGGTAAACTACTTCAACTATCACACATATACTCAGCAATAATGAATGTTCTATGGCTATAGCAACTGTATGTAAGAAAATAAATATTGCCTACACACATATTAACAAACATTCATACGGATAATGTATTAGGTAGTAGGCATGCACTGACCCATTTTTTTGCCTGTGCCCTTTTAAATGTTTAGGGAAGCAAAATATTAAAAGCTACTACTTTTACTAGTTTTAAAATAACACAAAACAAATCACAGTAAAAACAACTGCAATAATAAAAACCATAATCATCATCAGAAACATAATACCTACTTAAACCGCTAGTATTATCTTGCATGTTATGCAATGTGTGAATTTTCCAGATGAAACATGTTTATCTCTTACCCACTCCAGACCACCTGACAACTTTATCTCATTGATTTAATGAACTGAGATCACGATCATTATTTTGCTTTGGCCATCTCACCAATTTTGAATTCATTTGCATTTGCTATTCTTTTTGTCTATTGTTTTGTTTTAATCACAACAAGAAAAAGTCCTGCGTTCAACTTCTCTTCATAGCTTTACATTTCCCTGAATTCTGTGTCTTGTTTTACTATAACACAATGGCATTAGGTGAACTTTGAAAGCAATGAGGCATAAATTCCTGCTTTGAATTGCACCTACTGAGCAAAACAACTGAGATTATCTTCTTTAAGAAGAGTGAAAAGAGATGCTCCATTGAGAACAAAATTGAATACGAGCTACTTCCAAATTGTGCACTTTACAACATACTTTTCACATTCATTAGGTAAGAGGTCACTGGTTATAGCACTAAAGAAATATTCTAGTAATTTCAAGGATTTCAAGCAACATTGTCTCTCCCAAATGGTAGTGGGTCACAAAGCAAACCAAGGAAACCATGAATAAGTTTATCAAGCTTCTTGCTGCTCAATTCCCAAAATTGATTTAAAAGCTACAATTATCACACGTTGTTCAAAACAGTCTTTGTCCACAATTACTTTCTTATAGGTAGCAATGCTCTTCTTTTTTTTAATTGTAGCGAGTTATTTTATTGCTGTAGATCTCAAAAGAGATCAACATATTACAATTAAAATCTTTGTTCCCAGGAAACAAAATCAGCTCAATATAAGTTCAAGAATTTATACAAAATGTTTAAAAATGCAAGTGGTGGCTTCCTCATTGGGTGAAGACAACAAAGAATTATCAATATCATTCTGGAATAAGATTATAACCCTCAGCTGAGATCTGTACTGGTTGTTAAAGTTCCTGAACCTATGTTTTATTCCAGAGTCACGGGTGGGGGCGTATCATGAGGGAGTGGGCCTTTAGCAACTTGTATAGACCACAGCAGAAGGGATGTAGGCTTATTGGAACTTTCCAGACACTGAGGGTAGAATGTTCTAAGTTTAAAAGTGAGAAACAGAAAGACAAACCTTGGAATGTTGGAGCAGAAGGCTTATCCTCATCATTATTAGCCCTAAGCCTCTTTATTGTCTTCAACGGAAATCTCCACATTTCAGTGTTCTGATGTACTTTAAGACAAATGAGCATAAAACACTTCCATAATATGGCCTAACGCAAGGAAAATACAAAACCCCCATTTAAGAGCTTGCATGCAATGATAAAAGAATATTCAAATTCACAATTGTTGAGGTATATCCATCAATTATCTTGTCAATAGTCTTAGCAGTAAATACCCAAACCTTAGAAAGAATGTAACCCTTCTCATGTTATGTTCTAGTGAGCATTCAAGAAATGGCAGAATTCAAAGGCAGTCCATACTGTTGGGGCTTGACCACTCACATGAAAAATAGATTGTCTGCAGGAGCGATGAAAGCACCCCCATCCTCCAAGGAGACCTATCAGCACTGCTGCTGTGGTTCAGGAGTCCAGACAGGCATCCCAAAAGGAAAGGAGGATTGAAAGGCGAGAGAGAGAGAAATACACTTCCTCTGCCACCAGGTTCAGCTGGGCACCCAATGCTTTGGGAGTGCAGGTGGTTGTCATCAAATTGCCATTGGGGAGGATCAGTTCTGTGAGTGGGGAAAGAATAGGTATTAGTGTGTGCAAACCCTTGCACAATGACCACTGAATACCACACATTCAAGTAATAATCACCTGTCACCCAACACTTTAGGATGTGCTCTCTCTTTGCTGGAATAAAACTTATTTCAGGAAAAATAAGTATTTCGTAAATACACAATGGGAGTCTTCAGAGGTTTTCAAAACTATCCAGCGACTCATAGTGGTACAACAATGACATCATTCAAACACACAAAAGACATAACAGGAGAAGCCGACCGCCATCAGAGGAAAGAAACATAATAATAAAAACGTAGAAAGGAGCATGCCAACTATGTCTCACAACACAAGTATATGCACAATTGTGCTTCAAAAAGTTATAGCACAGGAATTGTCCCAAAACGAATGAAACACAAAATGTTCACAGTTTCTGAGTGTCACTTTAAAGAGGTGTTTGCACACACTTTTAACACACAACAAGTTTCTCAGAACCCAGTTCTTAATGAGTCACCATGGTTTACTGAGCATATTGCTCAAACACACAAGTCTCTGTAAATGAGACACTTAGCTGTTGTCCAGGTATGCCCTGCGGGCTACAAGCTGCTTAGGAATGAAGCCAGTAAATCCTTCTGCAGGCATTTCTAGGAGGTACTGAGCTGAGAGAAAGGGATATTTATAACAACTACAGTACAATGTATCAGGGAGTAAACAAGCTTTGGCATAGGATCAACAAGATTTGGCAAAGCCACAACACGAGGCAGAGTTCTATGACCCAACCCACACATGATTTACCCAAAACCCCTGGAAGTTGGTGGCACAATGCACAGGAGTAAGACAAAGGCAGGAGATGAGACCCTTTAACAACACAAAAGGATGATGGACGGAGTGCTGAACAATGCAAACACTCACCCCAAGTCACTGGCCACTGGATTCAAGCTAGCCTGGCTGATGAAGGGTGATACCCTGAAACCAGTCCCGGAATGCTTGAATCCTGTCCAGTGAGGACCTGGCTTGGCTGTTCTGGTTGGACTGCTCCCACTGGGAGCAGGGTCAAGACTGATTTGCATATGGCTAGGTCCACACTGTGGTGGCCTGGTGAGCATAAAAACGATGGATTAAACCCAGATCTGTGACTGGGGGTGAATGTTTGAAAAGTTTCAATACTCCGTCCATCATCCTCTTGTGTTGCTAAAGTTGCCCTAAGTGGGAAGGGTATGCCCAGGCGTGGGTCCTTTGCTCACTGTACCACTGGATTCAACCTAGCCTGGATGATGAAGGGTGATACACTGAAACAGGTCTTAGGATGCTGGAATCCTGTCCAGGGAGGACCTGGCTTGGCAGTTCTGGCTGGACTGCTCCCACTGGGAGCAGGGTCAAGACTGATTTGCATATGGCTAGGTCCAAACTTGGGTGGCATGCTGAGCAAAAGAAAGATGGATTAAACCCAGATCTGTGACTGGTGGTGAGTGCTTTTAAAAGTTTCAACAATCCGTCCATCATCCTTTTGTGTTGCTAGAAGGTGAGACACAACACATATTATGCTTTCATAAAGCTTCATGTCAGTAAAGTGTATTTCCAGTGGCTCACTATGGGAATTACCCATTTTCAGAGTTAGTGTTATCTGAGCAAAGCACCTGGGGCTAGATGTATTACTATTCCGCTTTGCATTTCCTAAATAGCGATTTTTAAGAAATCGCTATTTAAGAAATGCAAAATGGGATGTATGAAAATTGCGATTCGGTAATAGCGATTTCTTAAAAGTCGCAATCGCTATTACCGAATCTCAATTAGGGAATGGGACTCCATTAATCCCTAAGGGGTGTAGGCCCATTGGTGCGAATGATTTTGCATTTCTAAATTTGCGAATTCCTGTTAGGAATTCACAAATTAGGTAATGCAAATTCCAGAGTGCACCCCACAAAAATATCAGTGGACATGTGAAGCGCACACTTGCCATTGGGGCATGTGTGCTATATTGCATTTTTTAAAATGCATTTTTAATGCATTTTTTAAATTGCACATGGTTACCACCAAGTTGGATTTGGTGGTAATTGCATTTTCTAAATGCATAATTCGCATTTAGGAAATTCATGATGCATGTGCTTTGGAAATCACAAATCAGAATTTCCTATTTGTGATTTCCTATTTAGAGAATTGCAATTTGAGATTCCCCAATGGAGTCGCAATTTCAGGGATTTGCGTTTTTAGCGAGTCCATGAAATTGCACTGTGAATGCCTTTCATAAATCTTGAAAGGCATTTTTGCGTTTGCAAACGGTCGAATTTTGCAATTTGCACCGTTTGCGAATGCCAAAAGGTTTGATACATCTAGCCCTTGGTCTCTACTTCCGAAAATGTTCAAAAACCTAAATAGCATAATTCTCAATATAAATTAGTATTTCTTCCATTTAAGAGAAATGTGTGCTTGAAGAGCTGCCTCAATGACCCTTTATGGTGTAGATCAGATGATAAACACAATTGATTCCTGCTAATGCATTAATGCATAGGTGGTCAATAAGCAAGAAAGAAAGAAAGAAAGAAAGAAAGAAAGAAAGAAAGAAAGAAAGAAAGAAAGAAAGAAAGAAAGAAAGAAAGAAAGACCCACAATACCCTCCTCAGAGTACTTTCTGGACCTGTAGAAGAACAGAACAGGATTGTACCTGCTGTCTGTCACCTGAGAAGAGCTTAAAAGACTGGACCTGTTCTCATCTACCCAGGAAAAATATATAGATTCCAGTGGTCATAATGGTAGACCTCCTTTCAAGTGATAGACACACAGCAAGCTCCAAGTTCCTCACAGAGAAGATATCTGGCCTTGTGAAGCTCACTTTGGCTACAACCTGCAGTCTTTCACAACTGGAAGTATCCAATTTCTACGAAAGTGACTTAGTCCAAAGGTGGCAATCGTCACTCGGCAAAGGCGCCAAAATTATCTGTATAGCATGAGATGTTCCTTGTGCACAAAATTCAAATTTCTCCTGTTGTGAGTTTTCTCACCAAAAGTGGATGGCTTCACCAAGACCTCACCCAGCAGCTTTTTGACACAGCCTGCTGGCTTGCCCTGCTGAGAATGTTTGACTTCCATTTCAGAGATTTTGGGCCTGATTTAGAAGTCGTCTGAGGGAGTACTCCATCACAAATGTGACTGATATCCTGTCTGCTGCATTATGATCCCTATAGAAAAGAATAGGATTGTAATATGGTGGACCTGATATCAGTCACATTTGTAACAGAGTATTACGCTCTGCCCACTTCTAATACGGGCCATATGTTTGAAGGAAAAAATTCAGTCAGTGTCAGACCTGGTTCCGTATCCGACCCGCACATCATTGTCGACCTTCAAATTTGCCTAGGTATCGGTCAAATGCAACCTGATGACCATGGCTGGTGCTTAACTCTTTTTGGCACTATTTTTACACTTATATTTTGAAAATGTATAGGGCTGGCTCCCACATTGAATTTTTGCCATTTTGGTATAATTTTATTTATTGAAATGTATTCTATGCTTCTAAATTACTGATAATTTAATTAGCTTCACACTCTATTCTCCTGCAAACCCCCACAAACACAACAACCTGTTACCAACACATAACTTACAATTACTAACAATAAGATTACAATATGGAATAAAATTGAAACAACTTAAAATGTGATATGATTAAATTAGTTACATATGTAATCAACAATTAACTAATTAACTTGCAATACAAAATGAATCACCAATAGATTTGAATTACTAATAATGTAATTTACTTCAACTGTATTCCTGTACAAACTCAAAAACCCAAAACTACACTTTAAATTAATACTTAGATTTAACAATACATATCTAAAAAACTTAAAATTACAAACTATAGTTTAAAAAATGAATACCAATTATACTAACAGGAATAACTCCTAAAATTAACATGTTAAGTTAAATATATACATTGATCAACAAATGAAAATTTTACAACCATATTAAAGAAAACAATATAAAAACAACAATATTCTTTATAACAATATTTGTTAAAGCGACAACAATAGTCGGACCAACTATATGTTCATATTAACAATATTTTTTAACTTTAGTTATGTCCCATAATAGTTAAAAATCAATATTTTGTCCATGCATTGTCCAAACATTACATCCAGAAGACTGTGGTTAGCTCTTAACACATTTTGGCTCTATTTGTACATTTAAACTTTTTAAATTGTTAACTCTGGTTTCCCTTATATAATTTTTGCCTTTTTGGTGTCAATTTATGTATAGAAATTTGCTCCATTGTTCTAAATTGGTTGGGAATATTTTTGTGTTGTGTTGTGTTCTGTTGGCCAGTACCTGTGTGAGGCTATTAGACCAGCTGGGTCAAAGTGGCAACTTTCTAAATCAAATTCAGCCTGGCATCAGGTCGGGTTTAATGCAACAATTAATTTGATACATGACAGTATGTAAATTACCCAGGCTTGGGTAACAGCTCGTAACACTTTGTAAGCCAAACAGGCTACGAGGTTTTCCACAGCAAAACAATAATTTAGAGTTGTTGCTGTTAAGACATATTAAAATAGATGCCCTACTTAATAATATACAGTTCGCTCCCATAAGGCTCAGTGGGAGTTCCTTACCGGAGACTTGCCTATATTGTTATGGGAAGTGATGGCTTTGCCATTAGTTTAAATGGAAAAGTTGAACTAGCATTTTGAACACTGCTCTTCCAAACTGCATTGGCAGGCTGGGAGACATTTTGTACTTTGCCCACATACAGGGTGGCACAATCAGTGCTGAAGCCCTGTGTGTCCACTCTGCCTTACATGCCCTTTTTACCCTGGGTATCATATGCTAGGGACTTATAAGAGGACAGTACTTGCCAGTCGGGGATAGCCAATTCGCCATACACTTTGTAGGGGTTAGAAAAATGGCACTGAGGTCTTGTTAGCAGGCCTCGGTGCACTCTCAGATTTGAAAAACCAGCAGCATCAGTCCAAAAGCAGGGGGCGAACATGCAAAAAGAGGGATTTTTGTACACTATCCTTGTTAAGCATTGGAGCCAATATGCTTGAAATTCATCATTGAAATAGTACTGAAAGGATCTTGGCAGGACATGTGCAAGGGCCTGCTACATACCAAGGTTTCTGTAAATAAGTTGGGATAACGTGTGGGATGCAGGCATGGTTTGATGTAATGTTACATTATGTTTTGTGTATTTGAGCAGCACATTCTTACCTGTAAGGGTATCCTGGTGCTGAGCTGGTTTGTGTACCTAGCCATGCTTAGGGTATGTTGATTATATAAAAAGCCAGGTCATCAGCTTCTTGCAGACTTCAGAAAGAGTGGAGGGGGCTCTGACATGGAGTGAAAGGTCATTCCAGGTTTTAGGAGAGATATAAAAGAAAACATGTCCTCCTTATTTGGTTGACGGGGATATTTGTGAGTTTGAGTCCTGGGGAGCAGAGTTGTCTGGGTGGTTGGTGGAAGGAGATGTGACTTTTCAGGTAGGTGGGTTCAAAGTTATGCAGTGCCTTGAATGTAGGTGTGAGGAGTTAAATATGAGTGTGCTTGTGTATAGGGAGCACTTGGAGCTCCCTGAAGTGTGGTATAATGGGTCTCTGGTTGAAGATTAATCTGGCTGCCGAGTTCTGGATGGTTTATAGTCTTCTGGTAGGCTGCTTAGTTAGGCCAGCATAGAGGGTGTTCCTGTAGTCCAACCATTTGGTGACTACACCATAACTGATTTTTTTTCTGGTGTTGCTTGGGAGCCATTTGAATATCTTTCTCAGCATTGTCAGCATGTGGAAGCAGGGTGCAGAGATGGTGTTGACTTGTGTGATTATGTCCAATTTGCAACTGATGATGCTTCTTAGGTTCCTGGTGTGGGTGTGTGTTCAAGTTCATCTGGCCACCAGTCAGAGTTCCATGGCTAGGTGGTTTTGCTGAAGACCACTACTTCTGTCTTAACTATGTTAAGCTTAAGACAGTTGTCTTTCATCCAGTTAACAACTTTCGCCATGTAGGCAGGGATTTCTTTTCTTGTATTGTGAATCTTGTCCAAAAGGATTAAATTAGTAGAATGCCTTTTTAGTAGTATAGGATTTTGATGTTGTGTGCATGGATGACTTAGTCCAAAGAGATCATGTGCATACTGAAAAGGGTGGGGCTGAGCGATGCCCCTTAAGTCACTCTGCAGATGAATTTGCAGGCTTATGAGAAGTAAGATGCCAGGCTGACAGCTTGTGTTCATTACAAAGGAGCAGATCAAATGGAGAATGGATAATTGGATACCAATCTTGTACATGCGCCTGAGGAGTATGGGGTGTGAGACTGTGTCAAATGCCACACACAGGCCCAGGAGAATGAGGTCTCCCATGTCTCCTCTGTTAAGGATCATGTGGATGTAGACTAGTGCTGTTTCTGTACTGTGTTTTGGCCTGAATCTGAATCGAGTGGCATTGAGTTGGTTGAGTGGTGGTTGCTGAGGTGGTCAATGAGATGTTGGTTGATAAGGTTATCTAAGACCATGGCTGGGTATGGTAGGAGGGACATGGGTCTGCAATTGCAAAATTGCAAAGTGTGGCTGGGTCAGCAACTGGTTTCTTGAGTGGCTTCTATTCAGATGTCCAGGAATGCAACTGCGTAGATGAGGTTTTTAGGATGGGTATTAATGCTATGATGATCAGTAGGAATTATTTGATGAAGGCATAGTGAGGCCGAATATCGGATGCGGCCCGGGTGGATGGTCTTTATGATAGTGGCTGTTTTGAACATGGTGGTGGTGGGCCATGAGGTCAGTGTTTATTCTTCGGCTCAAACAGGAAGTTGAGTTGCAATGGTGATGGGGTCTGGTTGAGGTTAGGAGTTGCAATATTTAGAGGTTATCTTGATACAGAAGAATTCTGAGAGCTTGTTGCAAAGGTCATGTGAGGGGGTGATGTTGCACGAGGTGAAATCTTTGATGATGGTGAAGATTTCCTTACTGCTGTTTGCGCCAGCATCAATGCTGTCTGCAAGAGCTGTTTGCTTAATGTTCACTTTCTGCTGGTGGTAGTGTCTTAGAGTGGATTTGAAGATTACTTTTTCTCAATTTGAACTACATTTGCTTGCAGTGGCCTTTTATCAGCTTACGCTCCTTAGTGTATCAGCTATCCTGTTGTCAGGCTTTTGCTTTTGATTTGCACTTGGGGATGCCGGGGGTTGGCACAAAAAGTAATTCAACTGTTAAAGGTTCTGAATAGCTTTAGGCAAGTTGCAGGTGTGCTTGGGCCAGTGCACAGAGAGGGCTGAAACCCAGTCCTCCTCTGTGATGTTTTTCCAGCTGCAGTGAGTGGGTCCATTGGTGTTAGTTCTATGGTGATACAGGATGAGTATGCTGTAACCAATGAGAGCGTGGTCTGTCCAGGTCATATTTGCTGGCTTGTTAACTGTGATGTTGCTGATTGAGGAAAATGACGGGTCCAATAGATGCCTGGTTTTGTGGGTGGATTTGGTAATGTCCAGGATGAGGCAGAGGTTTATGAGGTTTGCTAGGAAGACCATAAAGTTTAGGCAGGTGCGGAGTTCTATTTGAAAGTTAAAGTCTCCAAGGAGGATGAAGGTCATTGTGATGAAACACAGTTAGAGTGAGTTTAAATTATCCCTGCAGCAGCTAAGTGTTATTGGGAGTTATGCTAGAAGTGTATGATTTGCTTACCAAATAAATGCTGAGGATGACAGAATTCAAAGTAGCCATGGTCTTCTGGTACATTCTGTGAGTACACCTGTAGTATAAAGGGAGAAATGACTAAGCATATATTTTTTTTGTTTTTGCGGTCACTCGATAATTTATAGACAGAGTGACTGTTGATGCATCTTCTTGCATACATACTGGTAGCAGTAACTGATTATTGAAGCTGTGCATATGCATTCTGGGGTACACAGGCTCAGAAAGTGGCAGCTGGAGCTTGCCAGTTCCCACAACACACTAGCTTGCAAGGTACTCAGACATATACACGCTCTGCTGCTCCGACATAAAGAACTAACATCCTAGACACAGGATACCTAGCATATAGAATGTGTGTTAGAACTGACAGAGCCATAAACTATCCATCAGGTAGTCTTATAATAGGAGAACATTCTAATATGATTTCCTTGCCTTCAAACTTCGGGATCATGCACACTTCTGTCACAACAATTGTAGAAAGTGATGATTCATAAAATGTTTATCCACGTCTACCTTTTGAATCATAAAGACAGGCCAATGTGTATATCTGCCCATGTAACATACGCTGGGAGAACATAAATGCTGCCCTCACAACCACCATAAAGTGTGAATAAAAGTGTGTAACTGGCAATCTATAATTCGCATTGCATGACTGCAAGCTTGAAGATAAGCAGGACACTGGGGTTTCAACTTTGTGACATAGCCAGCACCTTACAGCAAGTTATATTATGATCTTGTATCAGACAAAGGTCCATCTTTGCTTTGAATACTCTGTTCAGAATCGATCAGTTTATCTGAAAAAAGATATACTGCATAATAACAACAAAGTGCACAAAGAAGCTACCTGCTATGATGGTAACCTTGGTGATCCTTGCTCTTAACACTGGCTAAAAGCTTGAGGCTTTTTCTTTTTTCAGTAAATAGGCCAAACAACAAAAGCTTTGATTGTAGTACTTACATACTTCTGCTCTGTCACAAATGGTTGAAAATTCAAAAATAACTTCCTTTTTATAACTAAGAGAGAGATTTTTTTTTCTACATTCATTTCACCATATATGGGAAGCGTGTGTTCGTGCTCGGCTATTTATGAAGCCAAGTATTTTATTTTAATCTGAAATATGGTTAAAATTCGAGTAATTTTGATGGACAATAATTGCACAATAGACTAATTGAGAAATGTCATGCTGGCATAATCTAAAGGGTACTTGTGAGGGCAAACGGAACACCCAGGGCCTCGTTTGTAAGACCCTGGTGGCACACTACATCACCGGAGTGTCAGTGCTGGCTAATATTTACAAGGATGCGCAAAGCCACCTTTTGTGGCTTTTCATGGCCTTGTAAATATAGCCAGCTTTCACGCATAACTCTGTGTGAAAGGGGAGCTCCTTAGGTGTTGTTGTAGTTGTTCCCATGCAACACCCACGGAACCTGATGGAATCTGATGCATTCCCAGATTTAAAAGGCTGGGAATGCATCAGATTCTTATGCCATCTCAAGGGTGATGTTAAAGTGGCACAACGGGGAGAAATAACATTATTTCTCCCCCTTTCTTCCTCCTTCTATGTGTGCTGCATTCAGCATCACAACTAGAAAGAGGAAAATTCCATTAATGATTGTTTATTCGCAGAAAGGTGTCCCTTCCTGCATATAAACAATCATCCCTGCAATGCAGGGACCCTTGCAGCATGGCGCAAGGGTGTCTGCATTGGCGCTAGGCAGCAGTTTTTGCACCAGCGCTGAGGAAAGTACAGGGATGTGTTGTATTTCTGTAAATACAGTGCATCCCCGCACTTTCAAAATGATGCAGTGTGGCACAGCAAGCTAACTTGCAGCACCACACTGCATTATTTCTTCATAAATGTGGCTCCCAACGTGCACACAGTACCACCGGTGACATATACAGAGTATTGGCAGCAGGTTTGAAATTCATGCAATAGTACAGTGGTTCTCAACATTTTGTCTTCTGTTAACCCCCACTTTATCATTACTGGAACCCGTGGACCCCTACTGAATCATATTTGGCATCTGGGAACCCCCACTGAGCCATTACTGGAAGCCAGGGACCCCAGCTTAAACAATATCAATGACTTGAACCGCAAAGTAATATACAAAAAACAAAATACAGAAACAAGCATTCATCACACAAATACACAAATGGCAGCAGGTTTTAGTTAATTTGCAAATAAATATACATTTTTAAAGCTTTGGAGCTTTTCTAGATTCAATTGAAGCCACACATTATCCATACTATATTCTGTTTGATGCAGCTGCACTGCTCCCACAAATCAATATGAGGATAATAATTTAATTTTTAGCTCAAATTTCTATTTTCTTGACGTTTAGAGTACATTTTAAAATTCTCAGTTGTACTTTTAGCCAATTGATTTGTAGACACTTCATTAATCTGTTAATATTACTTTTCTGAACAGTCGTGGAACCCTTGAGGAGGCTTTGTGGAAGCCATGGGGCCCCAGACTACAGGTTGGGAACCACTGCAATAGTACACTGAATCATAGGTAGCTCAAGCTAGATATCTCTAGTTTAAGTGGCTGTACAGTCTACAGATTTGTCAGGTTTTTGATAAAAAGGTGGGATTTTGTCAAATTTAATGCTGTTTGTGTAAAATACACATGTTTTGTGAATGTATTTGCTTAAGTTAAGAGTTTTTAGGAATTCTGTGTACAGGTTCTGGGAAGCCGGAAATAACAATACCGGTCAGAGTCTTGACACAAAGGCCCATATTTATACTTTTTTAGCGCTGCTTTTGCATCATTTTTTATGCAAAAGTGGCACAAACTTGCAAAATACAATTGTATTTTGTAAGTTTGTGCCGTTTTTACTTTAAAAAGCAGCACAAATGTGGCACAAAAAAATTATAAATATGGGACAAAATGTATTAAATTCCAATTCAGATCCCTTGGAATGTGGAACAACTGTGTAGACACTGAATCTCTGGGTTTAATGTCTGCACTGTTACCGTTTTCTACTGTCCTTTATTGCAGGACCTTACCACCTGCTCTGAGTAGAACATACATTTTATATAGGTCCTCTGTGCATGGAGCAGGAGTGAGAGGAGTGCTCAATGGTGAGGGAGGGTAGGGGAGAACGCTCACCTGTCCCATGAATAAAGATCAGGTGGAGGCCGTGAAACAGACCAGAACTTCAATTCTGCTTACTTGCCAGAGTTGTTGAATGCTAAACTCTGATTTTGTGCCTTCCCCCTCCCTCCAGGAAATCCAGGGGAAGGTGGCGCTCTGGACCACAGATAATAGTGCAGAGCAAATGCTGCATTGGAATTCCAATATGCACTACTCGTGTTCAGCATTATGATAACCTGATTTCATGTCAATAGTAAACTACGATTTATGTGCACATAAAGGCATGTCTTCGTAGGTTTGTCTGTGGCTGAAGCACTGCAGTCTGGCAGGTAACTGCTAATGCAGTGCTTAATTTGTGTTTATCGTTTCCGGTGCTGAGCACCAGAACTTATTTTTGAGGGCCGGGGCTTATTCTTCTGCCTCAAGCATTTACTGCGAGCACAAGACACATATTGGACAGACGGAGGAAGGGAAAAACTAAAAAGCGTCACAAAGGGAGAAAGTAGAAATCTGTAAAAGTGTGCTGAAGGGGCAGGGAGTGGCTTTATATGGATTGAAGAGGCCCGAGATCTCTTCAGGATTACGCTGCCTCAGTATTCCGTGTTCAAACATTTAATTGCAGCAGCTGCGTGTTAAAGAAGAGGGCTTTAGGCACCTTTTTATTTACAAATTAAGCACTGTGCTAATGGCATCTGTCTCTCCCTGTAAAGCCTGTAATAAAGTAAGCAAAGTTGCATGTCCTGTACTCTCTGTCAAGTTTATAATGTAGTTTAAACTGTACACACCATGAAAGTCAATTCACAAAAATGCCTGGGGTAGCGGAAGAAACATCACACACCCTTTGACCTTTAATTTCACTCACAAACACATGCGTATACATACACACAATCACACTCTTTCTCACGTAAATACACGCTCATCCTCAAGCATGCAGGCAATATATATTTGAAAGCATTTGTTTTAACCAACCCTATGGCAGGGAGGGTCATATTCCAGCTAATTCTATTCCATTTTGTTACAGTAATGAAACATTACTCACTGTAAGTGTAATAAAAAACTGAGAGAAAGGAAAGTGCAGCCCCAACTGATGTCCACAAGGAAGAGCTGCCACTGTGTTCCTGCCACTGATTTTTCCACTTCTGAGGCCAGGGGTCTGGAGGCAAGCCAGGGGTCACAGCTGAGACCCCTGGTTACCTCTAAATGACATCCATGTACACAACCCTGGTTAGGCATAGCCCTGATCTCCCCTAGATGATTAATAACTGACTGTAGTAGTCTCACTATTGATCTTGAATCAGGGTAGTGCTGTAGGAGCGTAGGTCCCACTACGTTCAGACTGGAGAGTGCCAGAGTCTTCTCTGAACAGTTCAGTGATGTAATATGTGTTCTACCTATCTGCCCAGAAGCCGTTATGGTTTAGAGAAATGAACGACTGGCACTCCCCTAGCTCACATGCCTTTCAGCTCTTTCTGTAGCTTTAGTCTCTGCTAATGAACTTACTGATTAATGAGAGGGAGCAGGACGATTTGCATTTGCCTGTAGGTAAATCCATTGACCAATGAAGGGTAGCAGCTGGAGAAGTCTGTCCCTACTTCCCTCCTGAGCAGATTTCAAATGACAACAAATTATTTGCATCATCTTTCTTCAACAGATAGCTCACCAGCCCACATGGCCACCTCACACTAACAGTACGGCCATCCCCAACTCATTTGACTTAGTCTTTTCTCATCTCAGACAAAACAGCTATCACCTTGTACAGAGAAAAAAAACTGTCCCTCATATCCAACAATAGCATAGCATCCCTCACTTGCCAAAGGCAGGTCAGCTCTCCATCTTCTTTGACCTATCAATTCCTTATTCATCTTGCTTACATCTAGCTCAGTACAAGCAGCAAAGCTACCCCTCACCTTTTCCAGAAAACCGGGAATTTCACTGACCATTCACACAGCTATCTTTCATTGTTTACATACAGCAGATCTATGTCTTTCACTTCTGAGCTATTACAATCCACAGAACTATCTCATTATCATTCTGTTTGCATACTGGTCTGTTCTGTCTGGGGGAATCAGAGAACTGGCGAACAGTAGTGTAATACAGGAAGTGCCCTGGGGGCGCAATAGGAGTGTGCATCCGCTTTGTTCACCCCAGGGCACTTTGGCATTACAAAAGGGGCACCTTCTGTAAAAGTGATGTTGCTGACACACATGTAGAGCTTTCTCGTGAGAAGTTGTCCCCTCATTTGCATGGGGATGTGGCCCTATGCAAATGAGGGGATCTCTTTGACTCTGAGCCCTGCAGCATATTACCAATGTGGGTGCAGAATCAAACATGTCCTTGGGCAGCGCATTGAAAGTGTGAGAAAATAGGTGGTGCACTGTCAGTGCGCCCCCTGAAGGCCACATTTTAAAGTTGTGAATAGGCGGTTTCATGGACCCCCCATACATCTCCATGCAGGAGGTGGAGTCAGTCTCTGCACCCTCCTGCAAGGGGATCCCTATTTCCTCTTGAAATTGCACTGTGAACCATGGAGAAACTTTTAAACAGCTGCATCATATTTCACTTGAATTTACTGCCCCCAGGGCAACACACATTCACAGCTGCCCTGAGGGAAGTGCATTCTTCATAATAGCACACATTTTCCCTGTTTGTGGCTGGTGCACCTGTTTAAAGGTGCACCAGCCACAAACAGGGAATATGCTGCCTTTAAGTAATGCGCCCCTGGGAACAAAAGGCATTGAATTAGAAAAACTCAGAGCCAACCATGGGGGGACAAATAAAACAAGAGGGCAGAGAGGCACAATTAAAAGGCACATGAAAACAGAGAGACATTCACAGCTGAGTGACGTTGGACCAGGAAACATCATACACAAAGCCGAGGGAGGTGGCACCCAATACCAACAGAACTAGTAGAGATAGGGGCAGAACAGTTCTAACAAGTATGTAACAGGGACTGAAGCACTAGAGTGGCATGTTTCTATTAGTATCTAAATAAGGAAAGACACACCTCAGGTGACAAAACAAAAGTTCCACAAACATTTCACTTTAAAAAGATTTATATACAATCGCCTAATGAAGTTTAGAAGAACACAAAACACATTACTCACTTGGAACACTAGTGCCGCAGCTCCCTCAGGCTGGTCTGGGGGTCACAGGACTGTAACATCCACTGTGAACCACTCCTTAGAGACAACCAACTACAAACCTCACATATACACAGGTTGGAATTGCATATTACAAGCTCCCTTCCCCCTTTGCTGTATTACTAATCTCCTGGAGGATAATGCACAGCCTCCATAAAACCCATATAAACTAATGTGGATGAGGTTAAAATATCTCCAGTAGAGACCACCTTTGCTTGCATCACAACTGCAGACCAATATCAGCATAACATTTTGAAAAGCCAAAACATTTGTGAATGATGTACATATACAGAAACATAACATAACATAATTTAACTAAACAAAAACAATAATAGTGAATTTGATTGGATGCTGTAGGAATTTAAGAAGTCTCTAGTTCTGCTTCTATGGACAGACATAGCATTTTAGTTACCTCTTTACGCATCACTATTATAGTGTTTTCCAGGATTTCATCCTGAGATTCTACCCTTGGTATTTGGGGATGAAAGTGCATAGCTAGAGTTGGAAGCATCTGTTGTGATTAATAAATAAGTAAACAGCTCTTATCAGACCTATGGCTCATTTAGTTTTATTTGGGGATAACCATTTGCAGCTACTGACAGAAATTGGCAGCTCATAACAGAAGCTAAGACTACAGGTTGTGTGGTTTCATGTATTTCCCCAAAGCTATGTGGAGTTGGACAATTAGCCAATTGTTCTGCAATCTGTCTAAGCTTTAATATGGGATTTGGCAAATGGCGGGTTTGAAGAAAGGCAGTGTCATGACTCATTTTTTCTCCAGGTTCAACCTTTATATCACATGTGGGTAGTGAGAGTTGCTGTAGGAGAGGCATCACCACCCTATGCTGTGTAAGGATTATTGGCTAAGAGGGGCATGCATCTTTTTTTTATGAATAGATGCCCTGCATAATGGAAAAATGAAAGGCCTACTTTAGAATCAGCAGATGCACAGGCGCATGTGTTGAAAGGTGTTAGCAGTGAATGAAAGAGGGGGATTCTTGACACTAACCACTGGGCCCTGAATGTGGTGTGCAAGCTTTCCACATGATTTAGTCATGGATTTCAAGTGAAACTGGTGAGATAAGACCGCCACAGCCATGTCTGATGGAGGTTGTTGAAATTTACTAGGTTTTGTTAAATATCTGAATGTATTTTCAGGCAGTGCATATGATGGCACCCTATTTTCCTTCTGGATGGTCATGCCAATGGGCACAGGCAATATAAGAGATGTGCTCTTCCTTTAGGTCATTGTCTCTTGAACCCTAACTGAACAGTAGGTTGGGAAGAATGATTGAGAGGCAGCTCTGATTCATCAGGTGCTGTACTTTGTCTGCATGTGTGGTTAGAAAGGCAGTCCTCTTGTCTGTCCCTGGTCACTGCACTTTAACTGGCAGTCATGAAGCCACTGTGTTCATGCTCGATTTGAGTCATGCAGATTGTTAGAAACGGGGTCTGTGGTTGACAGTCAGGTTACCCCCTGTTCAAGCAAGGACCCTCACTGTAGTTAGGGTAAAAGAGAAACACCCTCAGCTAACCCCTGCTTACCCCCTTGGTAGCTTGGCAGAGCAGTAGGCTTAACTTCAGAGTGCTAGGTGTAAAGTATTTGTACCAACACACAGAGTAACTTAATGAAAACACTACAAAATGACACAACACCAGTTTAGAAAAATAGGAAATACGTATCTAAACAAAACAAGACCAAAACGACAAAAGTCCGGCAAACACAAGTCAAGTTATGAATTTTTAAAGAATAAACTCAAAAATAGCGCTTATAAACACAAAATGCTTTGATGAGGTGTTAACACAGCATCGTGACGGAGTCATTCACAACAAGCCGACACCAGCAGCGCCGGATACGGTGTCGCATAGACTCCCAAGTACAGTACCTTTGGTGAAGAGTGAAAACAAGTCGATGCACGAAGTCGGGGATGATGGTGTCTGTGCGAAACGTTGAATCCGCGCACTTCGAGCGGCGTCGGTCATTACGTGGTGCGGCGACTTCCACTGAGTCGTGGACTTCAATGGGGCTGCAGCAGCATCGTGCCTGTGAAGGTCGTCGCGTTCGAGCGAAGATCACGAAGTCGGTTGCAGGCGGCGTCACCAGATTCAGCAGCGGCGTTGGTCTGAAGTCGTCCGAAGTTTATTTCCTTGGATTTTCACCACCTTTCCTTCCAATGGCCCAGGGACTGGATAGGGCACCACTTGTCAGAGCAGGAGTCTCTCCAGAGACTCCAGGTGCTGGCAGAGAGAAGTCTTTGCTGTCCCTGAGACTTGAAACAACAGGAGGCAAGCTCTAAATCAAGCCCTTGGAGATTTCTTCACAAGATGGAAGGCACACAAAGTCCAGTCTTTGCCATCTTACTCTGGCAGAAGCAGCAACTGCAGGATAGCTCCACAAAGCACAGTCACAGGCAGGGCAGCTCTTCTTCCTCAGCTCTTCTCCAGGCAGTGGTTCCTCTTGTTTCCAGAAGTGTTCTAAAGTTTGTGGTTTTGGATGCCCTTCTTATACTCAATTTCCCCTTTTAAGTAGGCCTACTTTAAAGCAAACTCTCTTTTGAATGTCAAATCCTGCCTTGCCCTGGCCAGGCCCAGACACTCACTAGGGGGTCGGAGACTACATTGTGTGATGACAGGCACAGCCCTTTCAGGTGTAAGTGACCCCTCCTCCCCTCCCTCCTAGCACAGATGGCTCATCAGGAAATGCAGACTACACCCCAGCTCCTTTTGTGTCACTGTCTAGTGTGAGGTGCAACCAGCCCAACTGCAAACTGACCTAGACAGGGAATCCACAAACTGGCAGAGTCACATAAATGGTATAAGCAAGAATATGCTCACTTTCTAAAAAGTGGCATTTTCAAACACACAATCTTAAAATCAACTTTACTAAAAGATGTATTTTTAAATTGTGAGCTCAGAGACCCCAAACTCCACATGTCCATTTGCTCCTAAAGGGAATCTACACTTTAATCAGATTTAAAGGTAGCCCCATGTTAGAGGGACAGGCCTTGCAACAGTGAAAAACGAATTTAGCAATATTTCACTGTCAGGACATATAAAACACATTACTATATGTCCTACCTTAACCATACACTGCACCCTGCCCTTGGGGCTACGTAGTTGGTCAAAAGGCCGGGAAAGATTATTCAATTTTCTGACAAGAGAAGTGATGAATACTCTCTTCGTAAAATAATTTCTTTGTTATAATTATTCATATATATTCATGCAGGACGAAGGGGATCAAACAAAGGAGCAAATTGTTCTAATTACGCTGGAACATAGTATCACGGGTGACATTTACACAACATAACCAATTATGCACTATGTGAGAATATACAGATAAATCATTACATGTGGCAAAATGACAAGAGATGAACAAAGTGTAACAAATGGAAAATTGTCCCAACTAATTCTCCTCCCCTGGAGGTGGTGGTACGTAAAGTGCCTAAAGACTTTATCCACTCTAAAGCGATGGTTGTGGTAAATTCTACCAACAGATGCAGTACCCAGATCAAGTTACTTCCTGGGGTTCCTTGCACTGTGTGATGTTCTTCTGGAGAGTAAAAATATGATTTCTACCCAACCTCGCCACAATCCACAAGGTGATGACGCGTTAAAGCCCCTTCAATTCTGTGCCTCATCAGGACTACATAGGGACAACATTGCCTAATGGTAAAACAAATAAATGTAAGCTAAAGAACATTTGGCAGAAACACAATCAAAAGTGTACAATTCCAACCAGTTGACCACCCGGTGCAGGCTCTATGGCAGGATGGAGTCAGGAAACCTCCAGCGTGTTAGTCTGTGAAGCCATGCTAAGTGTATGGTAAAAGTCAAAGTTAATTAAAAAATATTTTTTTGTGGCACACGTGCTCAGGGTCTATTCTAACCGTGAGACACACAGGTGGAGATAAAAAATAATAATATGCTCAGGCCCTTAGGGCAGGCGGGCTTTACCTTAACTGTGCCTAAAGCTAGTGGCAGTCAAGAAGAACTTAATCTGTGTGGGCCCTAAACATAGGGAAAGAAATAAAGCTGTAAATGGCATAACATGGAGCCTAGGTGGTCTGTGCACTTGCCTGGGGATCCCATGGCAAACATGTGCAGCCCCTAGGGCTAACTCACTCGCTTTACAAATAGGTTGGCAGGAACCTCAAGCTACTAGATGGCGTCTGAATAAGACGCGCTTTTGGCAACTAATTGCCGTTCACCTCGAGAATTATTTTCACAAGGTATTTGAACCAATGACCATAATGATGTGATGAATAACCATGAATATTATACTGCCTTTAAAAAGCCCCAGGTGGAATTACTGTAGGGGGCGAAACACGTTTCGGCTGTTACAATCTGTCGTACATTCATTGAACTCATTGGATAAATTGTGCAACAATTATCGTTTTACTTTGGCTCAATTCTTATCTACTGCTCTAGAATGGATTCATGAAGTTCTAAATAAAGACTGTGCACACTAAACTTATCAACGTGGGTTCTCATTCTTTTAAATGTTATGATTACAGAGCTACTTATGTTGGTGGCACAACCAGTGCTGCAGACCCACTGGAAACATTTGATTTACAGACCCTGGCACCTCGAATGCACTTTACTAGGGACATACTAGTAAATCAAATATGCCAATCATGGATAAACCAATTACATACAATTTTACACAGAGAGCATATGCACTTTAGCACTGGTTAGCAGTGGTAAAGTGCTCAGGGTTCAAAAGCCAACAGCAACAGGTCAGAAAAAAATAGGAGGCAGGAGGCAAAAAGATTGGGGATGACCCTGCATAAGCAAAAAAGTCCAACACAGATCATTCAACATGAATTCTATTTAATGTGCATTTACATTGGAACTGCCAGTTTGATGAATTTTGGAAACATGGCTTGTTTATCAGATCATTTCCATGAATAATAATGCATGATAGAGGATTTTAAGAGTTTGATGATTTCTTTTTATTTCAAGGAATTAGATGGACAGCAAGGTATTGAAACAATGATGCCTCAGAGCAAAAAGGTCTGTCAATTTTGACTATTTGCACATGTGAAGTAAAATATATTCTTTTTGGTCCTTATAAGCTTTCCACTGTTTGTGCATCGGTGTTTCAGTTATAAGAGAGTAATAGTATTCTGAATTCTTTAACACTTGAAGAGGATATGGATTTTTTGTGTGTAGACATGAAGTTAAAAATAGTAAATCTCCTCTTAGCAACATGTTGGAAATTGCCCTTTCTGCAGGGTTATCTCGAAACATTGTCCCTTTCTCCTCCTATTTTTCTGACCCTCTTTTTGTTGACTTTAGGTCTGAGGGCACTTTGCAACTGCTAATCAGCGCTAACGTGCATGTGCTCTCTCACCTCAAACTTGGTATAATTGGCTTACACCTTTTCGACATATTTAATTTATCTGTAAATCCTATGTAAAGTGGTATACCATATACCCAGGGCCTGTAAAGGTAATGCTACTTGTGGGCCTGCAGCGCTGATTTTACCACCCACAGAAGTAGCCTTTCAAATTTATCTTAGGCCTGCCACATTGACTTGGCAACTCAAACTACTGCCAAGGCCTAAACTCCCTTTTTACTACACCTAAGTCACCCCTGTGGGCAGGGTGCTGTGTATGTAAAACGTAGGGCATGTTCTTATATGTTTTACATATCCTAGTAGTGACAAACAGCCTATTTCATTTTTCACTACTGCAAGGACTGCTACTCTCATACGTTAGAATTAGAAATTCCCATATATAATTTTAAGTGTCAATTTTTGATCTTGAAGGAATAGTGTGGGCATGTTTGGTATGTTTAGAAAGTTATTGAGAAATCCTGCTTACTATTGTAGTTGGTTTGTACATTGCTATTTCAGAAATGCCACTTTTAGAAAGTGGGCATTTATCTGTGCTTAAAACTCTATTGTTTTGCAGCCTGTCTCCATTCCATACCTAGGACAAAGTGACAGCTACAATTGGTGCATACTTTCCAGATATCCACAACACAGAAGGGGCTACGTATGGGATGATTTACCCGCTACTGAAGTCTGGAGCCAGCTGGGTTGAAAGGGGTTATGTTACATTTGAAGGGTCCCTTTGAAGTTACTCCCTGAACAAAAACATTTTGGAGTATAAGTACAAGAGTCTGACCCCATGATTTTAGAACACTTTGGAACTGGGGCTGAATCTCTGTCAGAAGGACTGAAGTGCTGCTCAAAGGTCTCATCTGGACTGCTCTTCTGTTGTTGCCCTGCTACCTGTACTAGTTGAGTGGGGCATAAAGGACTCACTGGATTGCTTTTCTGCTTGTTGCCCTACTGTTGGCTGCTCTCTGACTTTGGCTTCACAAGGCAATGTGGTATTTTCAGGAGGAACCACCAGTTAAGTTACTGCTTCATGTTGTGCTGGCACCGCTGTTGCATCCCTGGTGCACCCCTCTAAGTGTTCTCCCAGGGACTGCTGGTGGCTCCCCTTTCCTTGCACATAAGGACACTCCACCTGACAAAGAAGTGCTTTCATCTTTATTGCTGAATCACATAGTGGACGCTTCAGACCATCACTTCATCTTTGGAGACAAGCAAATCGTGAGTGCCATCTTGTTGCACTTTAATCGCAAGTTTGCAGTGTGTGCCTGTCAGCTCCAAGGGGTGGGTGCTGATGCTTGTATTGCCCCCGAGTCCTGCACCCGTTGTGGTGAGGAGCGCTGAGTAGATTGCAGGCCCAGTTGCTGGCTACTGGATGCATCTCTTCCGCACCATCCTGGGTGGCCCTCACTAAGTGGCAGTAGGCGCCTTGGTGATGGAGCACACTGACTGCAGTTGACTAGGCTGAGGATCTTCTTACCTGCTTTGCAGCTAACTGCCTGCAGCTCTGTGCCCTAGCCCAGCCTGCCTGCAGCCAGGTGGGTGATCTTTGATGCAGATGGGGTCTGGAGAGGTCCTTCCACTAAACTTGCAGAGTGTGTGCCCCGGGAAGGGTGAATCTTGTTGCATCCCTTCCGTGCTTGTCTTCTTCCAGTGGGTGAGATCTTGATGGTGGCTCAACACCTCTAAGATTTGTGGGTGCAGGAACCCTGCATCAGAGGAATCACATTAATAAGCCTAAAAGCCACGTAAGTCACCAGCGCCCAGCACCTTAGGTGATACAAACCCTTCCCCCCTTTTTATTGCAGCAAGGAATGACCCCTACCATATACAACCCAATAGGGGCGAAGGATCTTGATGCCTATAATTATATAGGGGAATTGATGTGTTTGCAACGCTACATAACATTGTTTGTCCAGGTCTGATGATGACATGAGGTGAATTAGAGATGTAGATGGTACCTAGGCATCCACACATTGTGTGGCCAAACTGCAACAGATCACAAACTGAAGCCTCTCATGTTATTTTCTTGCATTTCGAGCTTACTGAGACTTACCATAGTGGTTGTATACCAGGCATAGTTTTCACACCTTGTGCATGCTAATGTGATGATTGATGCAACTATTTTTATTCATGACCTGATGCAACTTATGACTAACGTATTCCCTGACCTTATGGAACCTGCCAAGTGGATGCCTTGCATTATCCAGGGTAATGAGTACTATTTTCAGTAATGGTTTACGAGGCACAATAATTACAGTTTATTTGCATCATTGTTGCATTCCATGGCCTGATGCTATAATATATGCCATTTAACTCCGCTTTGTCAGGCTGATGAATATTATCACCTAAATGACACCTTGCACAGTGCTCATGATCTATGTAATTGATGGTCTAATGATATGTATTCAAATAATGCAGAAACCTATTTTTATATAATCCTCTGTGGAGTCTCTCTTGTGGTGTATTTATTGTGTCACAAGTATGAATATGTTATCCAAGCGCTTTACACATGACCTCTGAAGACAAACCTGACTGGTTTGTGCCAAGCTACCAGTGGGGGACTTCAGGTTATAGTTAGTGTGTAACTTACTTGCCCTGACAAAAGTGGTGGGTCCTGTCTGGCTTAGGGGCATACCCTAGCCAGCCAGAAACCTCACTTCTAACAATATATATTTACATCTTCAATACTTTAGTTATCAATGTTTTGACAATGAAATTATGGTATCACAATATTCAGTACTCCAAATTCTGACAAGTAACCGAATTACAATTCTCAACTCCACATTTACACTATTTGATGATATATATATCATCAAGATACACATATATAAAGTTGAGTATAGTGGACCAAATCCTACCTGCATATACTTACCTCAATAATATTTTGGTAGTTGATGTTCTGCCTACAATTTTTGTATGCTGTAATTTCATCCATGATAACTTGGTAGTGTACTGAACGGGGCATACATGGGGAATCTGGAGATTAAATATTGGATCAGTTACACAAAGGGCATTTGAACTCAGATTCTCATTGTAACCCCTATATATTTCTGTCGTAATTAACATTGAAAGGTTTTTATGAAGGTAATCGGGGGAGAATGAGGGCACCGTTACATGCCTAGATAGTTTAAAAAATAGTAACACATTGTTTGCTTGTCAGGCTGAACGAAAATTCATTAGACCTCAGGTTGTCAAGACCATATACAGTAATAGATTGCTGCAGGAAAGGCTTGTGGTTAAGATCTAGAAGTACCTCAATGAATTTTTCACCGTAGCGTTAAGGATGTAAATGATGAATTGATGTGCTAAAACAGATAAGCCAATGCAGGAGATAAAAGTGTCTCTAAAGACATGTAATAGAGCTCAAAACAGGCAAAACGAGGTTAAACGATTAAGACAATCATATGTTTGTTTAGACATGGAAGCTGTGTTTTTTAGCTTAAAACGTTCTCTTAGCTGTTGTAGAATTTGGGGTGCTATGGGGACGTGCATTACTTGCACCCATGTGATTAAAAGAAAAAATATTTAAATGAAAATATGTGGAGAGAGATTCAAACCAAAGTAAAAGTAATGGTATAGTCCTGAATATCTGTACTTATGGTTTGATTACATAATATCAATGTCAGAATTCTGTCTGGATAAATATTGTGTGTCCTAAATATCACTTTTTTGGATCTCACCCCATTAGTGTTGCTAATATACAATCTACACCCAATGGTACAAAATGTTTGTACATGGTATTTATGACATGATTGAGGTTAAGGAATTTAATTTGAACTGAGTTGATTTCTGTTCACCAGGCACTGCTGAAGCTAAAATGGCGAGGCACAGAAACCTAGACGGAGACGGAGATGGGAACTGATTTCCATTTATATGTGCCAGAGCGTTAGGGTGGCGGGGCTCTGGATATGATTGGTTGCCCTTTTAGTGATCAGTTTCAGAGGCAATGAGCCAAATGAATAATTTTGTGCACCAAACAGTGAATCTCTATGTTGATATAGGCACCCAAAACGAATATGCCAATTGATATTAAGCTAACAACGAGGATCAGATTCCGAAGAAAGTAAAAAGGGGCAGAGTACCAAAGAGATTAGTCCGTATTATGTTGAAAAAACGACTTCAAGTTGTAGTAAATGAGACTGTGAATCATTGGATACAGAGACTGAGTCGAATTCTATTGGCTCTAGGAGATGATGATGTTGAAAAACTGAAAAATATACCGTCAAATAAACTAGTCCAATATATCAGAGGTGAGAATGACAATGAGCTGCCCCCAGATTCGAAGATGTGTTAGTTGGTCAAGAGTCATGTTAGTAAGAGAGAGAACAATAGGTTTTCACTACACTATATGGAAATGTAAGGGCTTGTACCGGTATAGTCTGTCTGCCTTTTAATATTTGTTAGTATGCCAAAGGGAATGTTTGCAGTCTTCATGCACTTTACACCCTGACAGATTGAGGCAATTGTGCACATGCACATGGTACGTATTCTAACACTAGAATTCCTAACATTATTTAGATTTTGCTGACTGTTAGCCGTCACCATAAACCGTTACATGTGCTTTCTGTCAATCTCGTAGTGTCCACGTCTCACTTAGTTCTGACCTTTTATGCTTGCTCGTATACAACCTGTCATACAGAGAGGTCGATGATTTTCTGGGTGTCATTTCGATCCATGGCATATTTGAATACTATCATGCTGGGAAAGCAGTGATGGCTATTTTGAAACCTTATTTTTACTGTGCGGTGCTTCCTTTTTTACGTTTACAGAATTGCGGAACAAGCTATTAGTTTACGCTTACTTGTTTTGTCATCACAGACTTTACACCTGTGTGTTCTCGTTATCCAGAATGTCCAGACCCATTCCTCCGCGTCAGAGACTTCTGCTGCCAAACAGTGATGGCGCTCCAGAAATCCAACCTGGCCGGTGCTGTGCAGGCAGCCTGAGCTGGAGGCAACGACTGGTTAGTCAACCTTAGAGATGGGAGAGTGTAAATATATGGGCACGAGGGTAAGTTATACGTAGGGTATCATCCGTGAGTGATGACGCACTTCCACATTTCCTTGCACCTCCTCTCTACCTGTCTGTGGGGTCGCAGCAGATGAAGTTTGGCTTTTTCTGCTCACTTCCGGCACAAAAAGTGATGCCAAACAACAGAACTGCGAGCAACATCTTCTTGTCAAAACGCTGCTCCTGAGAACTGAGTACGCAGTCATGTTTGTATAGACTGCAGTGCTGGAGTGCATCAGCGGGTTTGAAACTGCAAGATTTCTTAATGAAAAAAGCTCACACCAACTCAGTGTGGGACCATTTGCTGGTATCCTGTGAGGCTCGGAAGAAGGCCCAGTTTCAGCTTGAAGCACAAGTTGGTAGGGCCAGAAGGGAACTTTGCTGACATGCCGGTGTGCATGTTAAAGCCTCTAAATTAAAATGTTTAACAATTCCTCCGGAAGAGACATCTATTTGTAATATTTTGTGGAGTGGGGCTCTTTGAGTCAGAGTGAACTCTTTCCAAGAAGGTACTTTCTGATAAAAGTGCCTCCGTTTCAATCTATGGAGATAGGGGAAGAATATAAGGTTGCACCTGGGATAAGGTGGTCTCCCTTTAGTCACTTAAGGGGAATGGTAATCCCAGCATTTCTTCCCGAGTATAAAGGTATTGGACGTAGGTCTTGTTGTCAGGTTTTGGTAATAGGCTCACCTAAAGTAAGGCATTCCAGTTGCCCTGGGTAGTCAGGGTTTCTCTAACAATAGAACTACTTGAAACTTTTTCAATCAAATACACGCTGTAACGTCATCTTCGTGTGAATTGCGTTATAATTTCTTGTGCAGATGGTTTCAGTATTCAGGAAGTTCTAACAAGTTAGGTCCAATTCCATGCTGGGTACTCTCAGTGATATGGAATGATTATATCTTGATTTAGAGAGCATGTATTCCGAAATCGTCATGCTCTCGTTCACAGCTGGAAACGGTTTCTTTTTCTCAATGAAGTACCTGAAGTACTATAACATTGATTTAATCACCGGTGTGATTTTTTTTACACTGAAATACGAGTTCATTTTGCACCTTAATATATTTGCACCCTTTGGCAATTTTGTAACACATCCCCAATGCTCAGCATCAAATTATTGCAGTGACATGCAGCAAGAAAGACCACGTTCAGACAAGTTCAATTTGAATGTATGCAATTTTAGAACTGTCAGGATTGATAGTTTTTTTCGCTGTAAATACCTACAAATCTCAAGCGTGCACCAAGCTCTCTGGGGTCTCGTTTTTCATTTTTCACCCAGAATGATGTAGTTCGAAGAAACCAAATGATCTCTCTTGGGGCATAAAGCACACAGCTGCGGGATCCAGAGCCTTCCCTTGAGCCCAGACACTTAAACAATTTGTCATCATAATGCTAAAGGAAAAGAAGTGCTCAGGGCAGCCCCAGAACCTGCCAGGTATAAATAAAAGATACGGCACACATATACAGAGCTCACTCCCAACGGAGTGATCCACATGAAAAAGGCAAGTCTGCATATCACACTGACAAGAAATGAAAAAACTAAATTCCGGTCAAATGTATAACATAAAAAGATTATTGAAACCAAAGGTCAGTGGTATAAATAACAGCAGATTGATTTAAAAAAGTGAAGAAGTTAAAGCGAGAAGCAGGAGAAAGTTACTGGACACACATCCATACATTGTTTATATAGCCACACCAGAGCAAAGCTGTGCAATTCGAGCTAATGCGTCAAGTTTTAGTGCTGGGTATTTCCTTCAAAACGTATATTTTTGAATGGAAAATTACATCAATTGAAAAAGCAGAATTCGAAAAAATAAATGTTTTTCTTGTAAGAGATAGCCAAATTAGTTAGCATCATTACAAAATGGCGCCTTCCTTCTCAATATTTCATTTCCTTGCATGTTTCTAAATCTTACAGTGACACACGAATAATGAAACAATGTAAGCTTAACAATGCAGGGATTTCACTGAAGTACTGCAGTGTATCGGTCCTCTCTGTACGCTCACAGCGGCTCAGCAAAGCTAATTAGCTTCACCAGCGGGACACACCACATACTTTAAAGAGGTGTGCATTGTTGTCGTGAGATCCATTTCTCTTGTTACTGCATCTATGATGCACAACTGCAGTAGGATTTAATGCCACTGCCCATATTGCGTCGTGCTTGCCTTGCTTTCGATATTCGAATCCTCGCTGCTGTAATCGCCCTCAGCTGCCAACTTTTCGTACCTTATTTTAACACTCACTTTTTCTTTTCATTCCCCCCGGCTCCAGTGGGATCGCTAAAGTACGATTTACAGTCGCTGCAAACTCAGGGCTGTGCCTTCCACTCGCTCTCTGCTGCTCTGGGATTTCAAACTTATTGCTTCTGTTTTATTTCCACACAAATGGTGCTATGTCCCTGTAGAGGTGTGTCCGTGCACAAAACCTAGTCTGGATTCCGGGGCAGTGTGGGCTGTTGTGGAGGGCTTACATTGAATAAGAAAACAGGCATAGCCTTTAGAAGCTGCGGTTCAAACCATACATATTAAACACAATTCTATTTACCTACCAGTCTGCAGATATTAACAGAACTACTAAAACGATTGCAAAAAAATAAAATAATTAAAAAACAAATCTGTTGTCTATCACAGACATTTCATGAAAAATATAGCATGCATCCAATTCATATTTTAGTATGATTCTCCAAAGAGTCTCTGTAATCTACGTGTACCTGGTATCAAGTGGCCTATCAAAGTAAGGACATGACGAACTAGTTCAGAATCCAGGTAACAGTGACACTCTGGATCAAGACTGCATTAAAATATAATCATGTGTAATGGTGCAATCAGCGTCCTTGACAGTGAAGATCTAGGTAATATTCAGTTAAAAATCGTCAGGTTGTATTTCACTAAGAGAATGTGGCACATCATGATTTATGAATTAAATTGGCATGTGTTATACCGTGCATAAGGTGGAAAGGGATCGCTGATGACGTTTGAGGAATGAGAGGGCTTTTCCAAACTTTGAACGTAATTTAACCTAAGTGTTTCAGTGGACGCTGTCAAGCCCTTTAGGCCTTGCTGTCTACCCGACAACGGTTTGCATGTCTTCCAAATGGGAATGGTCCTTGCATTAAATTGTCTGATTGGCTCCTGTAATATTGAAGTTCAGTTTGTGATCTTTTTCTTCAAAGCCCTTAGGTATGAAACTTATTCTAAAAAAAAATACAGGGTGCAGTAAATAACTATTTTTATTACTTAATGAATTCATTCCTTAATTAGTTTCCTCTTCTCCTCATTGACAGACCTGTCTAGGAGAGGAACTGGCCAAGCACAGCAAATCCTGAAATAGAAAGCACTCTGTCCAACAGTAACATTGCAAGGGGGCCCTGTCCCACTCGGGGACTCGGGTGGGTGCAGGCCTGTGACGCAGAGCAGTAACACAGAGAATTTAAAATTACCAATAAATGATCTGAGCATTCGCCTCACTTCCCTCTTCCTCATCGCAGCCCTCAAGTACTAGTATGTAAAATGTACAGAGTGGGTGGCCAGTAAAACAAAATGAGGATATCCAATGAGATATGACAGTGGTTTAATAAAAGACAAAGACAGTTCAGTAAATCAGGAATGATAAGCATCTGCATTGAACTCATACCCTAAAGGAAGCAGCTGACATATCGCAACAAGAATCCCTAGTAGCAGACTTGTAAACATCCACGCAGAATCGGGACCTCTTTACGTTGATCCCATGATGCAGCTATTCCTTTGATAGACAAACCCTGTGCACCAAAAAATTAGACAAGGGAATCCTGTCACTGATAATGAAGACAGGACGTTTATCTTACAATTGATCACACCGACAAATTGCAATATAATTTACTTGGAAAGCTTTATTATGAGCCAGGTAAAACATTACTGATAAACTCATATGCAGCAAATCGAAACCGTATTGATTAGGAACATCACGGGCTAGAATACAAAGTAGTATATCATAGGGTAAAACATTTGGCTTGGAATCCAGAGACACCTGCTGCAAAAAACTGGATCTTCGGAGAAAAAATATGTTTCTTTTCAAAGAAGAGGCTCTAATTCTACCACTAGTCTAGCAGAAGTAAAGATGTTCAGAAATGAAGTGTTCGCAGTTACAATCACCAAGAAGACAAAAGGAAGACCTCAGACTCATAAGAACAAAAATCAGTTCCCAAGAGGGCACCGGATGCTGCATCTTAGAAGGTGCAAGTTCAGCCTCCATCCATTCACCAAAGATAAACATGCTTAATGTTCTCTGAAGCATAGACTACAATCAATTTAACATAAAGGGAAGACGACCAGACCTAATCCTAACCCATCACATTGGAACTCAAGACATTGCAAGAGGTCACATGCAACAGTAGAAACAGTGCAATCCTTACAACAAGCAAACAACAACAATGTGCTTGTCCAACTTCAGCATCTGTATTCAAGAGAATAGGTAGAGGTGCATGAAGCTTGACACCTCTTCTAAAGTGCTGTTCCGCCAAACGCCATTAGAAAGAAGCCCTGAGACAAAACCATAATTTCTGGACACCAGATCCAAGCAACAGGAATATGCTGAACCAGAAGTTTCACCTGAACATGTCCCCGGCCAAAACAAGCACAAAGACAAACTTGGATATCCACTCAGATGCCAGTCATATGTGCATTGAAACCATCCCACACATTTATATTTTCCACAACTGAGAGTACAAATTCCGTGCCCTAGACAAAATAAAAAATACCCATCCCACAGGGATGTACAATATGACACAAAATAATTTCCTCAATGGGCAAGAAGTCAAATTGGGGTGCTTCACGTTCAGAATTCACTCTACGGCTCAAACCTTCAAAAAGAAAACAGTTGCGTGAATCCAAGCAGGGGGACACGTTGAGCATGCACAAAGCAGTCATAGGAGTAAGAATGAACCGGAATGGCCCTCATGCGGAGGAAGATCAACAGAAGAACCAGCAAGTTCATACAAACCCCAAGGTCAACTGTAGCCCAACACACAGGACTTTGACATTTAGCTGTTATAGTTAGAGTTATTTCTAGGGTTAGACCTGAAAGCCTTAGGGTGGTTATCGCCCAAAACTTTTTGTCTTCCTCTCTCCACTTTCCTGAAACTGTTTTTGCTGGTTTTAGGACTCTGCACACTTTACCACTGCTAATCAGTGCTAAAGTGAATATGCTCTCTCCCTTAAACATGGTAACATTGGTTCATACCCAATTGGCATATTTGATCTACTTGTATGTCCCTAGTAAAGTGCACTACATGTGCCCAGGGACTGTAGATTGAATGCTACCAGTGGGCCTGCAGCACTTGTTGTACTACCCACACAAGTAACCTCTTAACCATGTCCCAGAATTGCCATTGCAACGCCTGTGTTTGCATTTTCACTGCCACTTCGACTTGGGTTTTAAAATACTTGCCAAGCCTCAAACTCCCCTTTTTCTACATATAAGTTACCCCGAAGGTAGGCCCTAGGTAACCCATGGTGCTGTCTGAAGGTAAAAGACAGGACATATACCTATGTGTTTTACATGTCCTGGAAGTGGAAAACTCCTAAATTCGTTTTCCACTACTGTGAGGCCTGCTCCTTTCATAGGCTACCATTAGTGCTACCATCATATACTGTTTGAGTGGTAGATTCTGATCAGGAAGGGGCAATTAGGTCATGTGCAGTATGGCCAGAATGGTAATAGAAAATCCTGCATATTAGTGAGGTTGGATCTTATGTTACTATTTTAGAAATGCCACTTTTAGAAAGTGAGCCTTTCTATGCACTTAAAATCCATAAGTGCCTTGCAACCTGTCTCCAATCCACATCTGGGTTGGGCTGGTTGACAGCTCCATTGTGCATTTCACCTAGACAACCACACACACAGGATTCTCAGTCACACCTGCACTAATCTGCATACTGAATGGATCTTCGTGGGCTGGAAGGGTGGAGGGCCTGACACATTTCAAAGGCTAGTGGCCTGTCCTCACACAAAGGACTGCCAAACCCCCTACTGGGACCCTGGAAGACAGACCTGTATTGAAATGGGTCCTTGTGCACTTCAAAACCACTCTTTGAAGTCCCCCCCACTTCAACCCCATCAGCTCAGACACTTCTGGACCAGATCCTGCAACCTGTCAAGAGGAGCTGCCTGGCTGCCCAAAGGACTCACCTGGAGTGCTTTGCTGTGAAGGACTTCTTCCTTGCTGTTGCCCTGCTCCCTTGCTGGGCTCTGACTTTGCTGAGAAGTGCTCTCCAAGGGATTGAATTAAGCTTGCCTCCTGTTTCTCAAGTCTCTGGGCCGAAAATACTTCCTCTCTTCAAGGAAACATCTTGTGTGGCAAAAATCGATCCACAGCCTGCCAGAAATGACACACAGCCTGCCCAGCGATGAGAAAATATCGGCATTGCCAAACCAGAACGATGCAACCCGGCTTCCCGAGTGGAGATCAATGCAGTGCCTGCATTGCAACCGGAACTTCGATGCACAGCCATACCGGATCGACGCACAGCCAAGCTGGAACAATGCAGCCCAACTTCCTGAGTGAGGAATCGAAGCAGCAACTGCTGTGACACCGAAACTCTGATGCATCCCCCACCAGACCGATGCATCGCCTGTGACTTTGTCCCGCATGCCCAGGGTTTCCCCGCATCATCCCTGGGCGTCAAAGGACCCTGCATCACAGTGAGGATCGAAGACTGCAAATCTGGAAATTGACGCAAAGCCCTTGGAGCATGGGAAGAAATGCTGCATCGTCTGGTCCACGTCAGGAAATCCAACGCACACCTTCCTTTTTCCACACTTCACCTCTCCTGCGGTCCCCATGCATGTAATTTTGGCGCAAACCAGGTACTTTGGGCACACAAGAGACAGTTGCTGATTTTCAAAGACTTAAGACTATTAACATTTCAAAAGTGATATTCCCGCTTGTACTTTTCAAATCTTGATTGTTTTGATCTTAATTTAATCAGAATCTTTTATGCTTCTAAACATGTTTGGTGTATTTTTGTGACATGTTCACTGTGTTATTGCATGATTTATTGCACAAATACTTTACACATTGCCTGCTAAGTAAAGCCTGACTGCTCAGTGCCAAGATGCCAGAAATTGGGTACAGGATGATTTGGATTGTGTGTGACTTACCCTGACTAGGATTGTGCTCTCTACTTGAACAAGTGTGCATACCTCTGGCAACTAGAGACCCCATTTCTAACATCAAGTAACTATAACTCATGCCCTAAGGTAACTACAACTCATGACTTCTCTATGTACTGCTAATTACTCCAGATATTGCAACACTCATGACATATTCTATGACATCATTGACAATATCACCGTAACATGTGCAGTAAAATTATTGAAGATAAAACTGTGCATGGCGGTGATGCGAATAGTAGTTATCTTAGGGCACAAGATATAGTTACATCATATAACTCTAACTATAGCAGCTGAATTTCCATGGTTTTGTGCATGTAAAAGCTGAACCTAACTATCTGAACCTAACTACAGCGCCCCAGTAACCTTTGATTTTTTTAGTGAATATATATATTTATATATATAAAAATATAGCAAAGGCGTTTTTTATTTTGTCAATAACTTTTTCTCTGCTTGATAAATCTTCATAAAATTTCAAAAACTCGTACTTCGATTGGTTCAGCTGCTGTCTTGAATGTTTTAAGGGGATCTGTCAAGTGGGGGCCGAGAAAAAGGAAGAGTCCCAACACATGTTTTCCCAGTGCATTTTCCTATAGGAATTTTGAGCAGGGTGACAGCCTGAACTGCTGGATGGAATTACACAAAATTTGGCAGAAAGCTAACTCTTGGTCCAGAAAGTGTGGCTTTTGTGATTTGGTTTAAACCTGTTCCGTAGTTTTTGAGATATTAGAGTTTACAAAATATAGATATCTAGGGACACAGATTCAATTGTCCCGATGCTGATATCTGATTACCTGCCAATACTTCAACAAAGAAGTGTTCGCAGCCATCTTGGGAGTCACCTTCAGCCGAGTCCCATAAAAAACCCTACAAGGGCTAAAAAGCATATTCCTTTTAAAAATCTAAGAAAAATCAGTAGGTGGATCCACAAGATGTTTTGAAGGATTTTTTTCATAAAAAAAGGACATTCTCCTGCCCTTTTCCTTTTCATTCCCCCAGACGGGTTAGGTCTGGGGGCATCAGGGGCTTTATATTGGAGGGGGGATGCAGGGCCTTCCTCCTAGAGATTATGTTAACCGCAGGGACCATCACCTCCCTGGGCACTGTAAAATAAGTGTATGAGGGGAACGTGTCCCCTGTGCCCCAGGGACAAAATCCTACTGAGGGCAAAACAGTAATTTGTAATGGGGGAGGCCCTGTACTGCCTGTCCCACAGCTCCAGGGACCACCACCTCCCCAGAGCTAAATATGAAATGAATGCAGGGAGCCTTGTGTCCATCCTGCAGCCTTGGGGGCCGCCAGCTACCTGGGCTGAAGTAAAATAATGAAGGAGGCCCTTCGCGGAGACCACCACTTCCCTGTGGCTAAAATATAGGTTGGAGGGGGCCTTGCACAGCCCGCTTTGTGGAGCCAATATTTGCCCTAAGGGCCAACACCCCCCAGGGCCGGCTAATTAGGTAACTATAACTGGCGCCCACGCTATACACTACTAATTAGCCTAGATAGTACAGCACTCATGACAACCTTTATACCGGCAATAAAAAAAATCAATGAAACATTAGCAGTTAAATTATTAAAGAAAAAACTGTGCATGTTGAGAGTTACAGTTACCCAAGACCGCAAGTTATAGTTACTTGAAATAAATCTAACTATAATTGTTGATTTTTTCTAGATTTCTGCGAGTAAATTCAGAACTTTCCCAACTTAACTATAACACGCTGTAACCTTTGTTTTTTAAGTAAATTTCGATGCTTATTTTGTTTAATTCCATTTCCTAAGCATAACATTTCTGTAACATTTGTCTTTACAATCAATATATATATATATATATATATATATATATATATATATATATATATATATCATGCAGCGCTGGGTCACCATAAACAACAGACAATGCTCGCACCCCCAGGAATGAAGAAATTATTAAGGATTTCTCCAAAACTGATGCATTTTGACTTCTGTCTTTGTCAAAGCCCAGATACAACCCTATATAGGTTCTGAATTTATATTATCACTGCAATATCTACAGACAAATTATTGATGACAAAACTGTGCATGGCAAAGACGCAAGACCTTAGGGCACAAGTTATAGTTCCTTGAAAAAACTATAACTGATGAATTTCTATTGTTTTGTACCAGTAAATTGAGAACTTAACTATAACATCCTTGTAACCTTGCTTTTTCCAGTGGATTTTTTTTTTAAATATATATTTATATCTATATATATATATATATATATATATATATATATATATATATCCAAAAACAAACAGTTGCAAGCAACTTCACCACCGCACTCCAGGAGGAAATTATTCCTTTTTATTGCAGTCAGGATTAAATCACCATCCTTCACCACTGACGTGTTTCGACCTACTGGTCTTGCTTGCAACTGTTTGTTTTTGGATTCATGAGAGGAAATGGTCCATTCCTCACACCTGCACCAACATGAAAGAGCGCGCCAGAAGCAGGACCAGTTTGTTTTCTCAAATATATATATATATATATATATATATATATATATATATATATATATATATATATATATATATCTTTATTACCTAGTGGCAGGTGCCACTATGTAGTTATAGTCAGGACCTAGTTTCCGTAGGAATAGTGTGTTTTGTTTTGCTAATAACTTTGATAACTCTACTGCTGTTTGACAAATCTTTACAAAATTTTTCAAACTAGTTTGCCACTTACTTCAACTGTTGTTTGGGAAGTTTTGCGGTGACTAGTCCATCAGGGCTGAGAAAAAGAGGGGAGTCCCAAAACGCATTTCTCCATTCAATTTCTCATAGGGATTTTGGACACGACTACAGCCCGAACCGCTGAACGGAATTGCACCAAATTTGGCAGAAAGCTAGAACTTTGTCCAGAATGATCTCCTTTTGTAATCTGATGTAAATCTGTTCAGTAGTTATGGAGTTATGAATGAAAAAAGATTTATGTATATCTAGCTATGTGGATCCACTTCAGCGAACCTACAGATCCATGCACCAACAGCAAAGCAATGATTGACTGGCCGCAACCTGACAGGTAATTTGAGGCATCCATTTTGTGAATCAGAACTTGGGGGGTTATTCTAACTTTGGAGGAGGTGTTAATCCATCCCAAAAGTGACGGAAAAGTGACGGATTTACCACCAGCCGTATTACGAGTCCATTATATCCTATGGAACTCGTAATACGGCTGGTGGTATATCCGTCACTTTACCGTCACTTTTGGGACGGATTAACACTCCTCCAAAGTTAGAATAACCCCCTTGGTCCTATAAGGGGGCCATGATAATGATAACCTGGCCCCATAGGTCTGCTGGAGGAGTCTGAGGGTCTGCGAAGGATCCCTCAAAGGGGAAGAAATTGCTTAAAAAAATATATTTTTTGACATGCAATAATCTGCAGATCCTCGGCGGTGCTCAGCGTGCTCTACTTCTGAATTGGTGATGGATATGTGGATTCAGACACCTTGCAAAAAAACATGCACCCACTCACACATTCAATCACACACCGACACAACCACTCAGAAATACACAGAGCCACTCACATGCCCAGTGACAACCTCATTCACACACTCACCAACCCTCTCACAGACCACAAACCACTCACATACACCCACACAACCAGTCACATCCCCATTCACACACCCACAGTTACTCACACAAACACCCTCACAACCTTTCACATGCCCGCTTACTCACTCACAGACCTACAAAACCACTGCCACAGTCACCCACAGACCACCCAGCCACTCACAAACCCACTCAAATACCAATTCACCCACTCACACACCCACTCATTCACACACTCACATAACTACTTACAGACTCACAAAAATGTTACAGCAGTCACTGGTACATCCACTCAGAGACCCAGAGAACCACTCACACACTCACTCACAGACTCACAAAGGCACTCGCACAGTCACGAGCACACCCATACAGTTATTTACACACTCACTTACAGACCCACAAAGTCACTTACGCACCTACTCACACACCCACATATCAAAATGGGATCCACAGATCTGTCTCACATCCTCCTACAATATAATAGCCAGACCTCTTATTTGATGGGGGATCCATGAATCCAAGTGAGAAATTAGAAAACAGGATTTAAAAACTTAAAGAACTAGTAATTGGGAAAAAGGTCAGCTCTGAAAAGAGCCTTTCTGTTTATGATGTGTAGATGATAATTACACATAGAACAGGATGCCATGTTTTAAGTTGTTGATGAACTTCTTATTGCATTCATCTGTTAAAAGAAATCTGTCTTTTTGATATATTCTGTCCAAATCGAACAGAAGTTGTAATGTTACCTAGAGCCATGTTGTGGTCTCAGAGAAATGCAGAAACGGCTTTGTTGGCATGTTTCCTGGATTTATCCATCTGCGGACAAAATTTGGTTGACCACTGCCACTTTTGTCTTTGGCAAATGTTGGAAAACATCAAGGCAGTATGTGGAAAATGCATCATTAATAAGGAATCCTTCATTAGAATTTCCATTCCTACCTCAGTAATTGTGCCTAAGTCATGGCCACCACAGTGCACAATCATGAGGTGTTGATGTTGGCAATCTGCAATGTTTTTAATCAAATGCAGCAATTGAAGCCATTTTAACCCTCTGTGGCCAACTCAAATAATGTAAACATTAGGTAAACCTATGTTCCTTTCCAGCACTCTCTCTGGCCTGAAACGCAACCCTATGGCCCACAATTTAAACTCTGATCATGTTGGAGACAAGCGGATGTAGCAAACAGGTAAAGGTTGCAATAGAATGTGGCAGTTGGGAAATTAAGGGCAGTTAAATGGAAGCCAGCAAGTAAAATATAAAATGAGATATTTGATTGGATGGTGGTGATGTGCAGGGAACTAAAATTAGGTAACGATTTTAAGAAAATTAACTAGCTCTGTCATTGGCTTTCAAAAAATCGAAAAAATGTATGTTATTTGGGATATGCTTGGAATTGTAGACAGTCAACCAGACCTGATACAGTTAATATGAAGCGAGTATACTGTTGAAAGAAAGTCTTGTGAACCTTTGACCTACTAGTAGGCAAAGACAATATGGTTACAGTGGAAACAGAGCTAAAAGAGTGTAGGGGAAAGGAACAAAAGAGACTGCAGCGTGAAACTCAAAAGCACACTGATGTACAAAAATTGCTTAATAGAGAGTGGATGGGGGCCATTACGAGCTTATTGGTCTCAGGAAGGCCATGTTGGCGACGGCGGTCTTCCCAAGCACAATATAGCCAATCCACCGCTGGCACCCCCAGTGTGGTCAGGCCACCACGGATGGTGGTCGGTACCTTCAGGCCGGTGGACACCATGCTCTCGCCCGACACATTATGAGACTGCATACGGCCAAGGTTTCCACTGCAATCGCATTACCATGGATACCCTAGCGGAAACCAACTCTATAAAAGGAGACACTCACCTTCTGAAAGACGTACCTGACTGGAGCTGCCATGGAACCTGAACTGCACGTCCTCCCACTGCTCCTGCTCAAACAACTACTGCAGAACCAGTGACAATGACAACAACCATGAGTACACACACCTATCTGACACTGTAGGGAAAACCCAAAGTACCCATGCACACACAACATACACTTCTGAGACAGGTGGCGCTGGTGACACACACACACGTAACCTCACACCCATATGCACATTCACACACAGCCACATACACACACGCAGACACTACACACACCATGGCCAACACACATGTACAATACACACACCAACACACAGACACACAGCACCAGCACAGTCAAACACAACAATACACAATGCCACCGGATAACACCACAACACCACAACCGCAACTACATAAAGGTCTCATAAAATAAAGACAATACGCACTTTCACCTGGCACTGCATACATGCAACAACACACAACAACACCTGACAACCAATGCACGCAATCACACAGTCATACAAAAAACTAAAAGTCATACCACGAAAACACTCCACACAACGGTTTGGACATACCCATCAACACACACATGCACACACACACAAAAACCACACAATGGCACACAGCACCACCATTAAACATGTCAACACAAACAATACACAACATATCAACATACATGTATGTTCCAAATACAAACAAGTCGAACACTCTACACAGCCGTTGCAGAAGTACAAATGCCAGGGCCACATCCACACATGTTGCCCTGGACACAACAACTATCACAACCAGAACACACACACATGTCACTCACGCACAAACGTAAGCAGACAAGACCAAAACAGCCATGTGGAAAGAAAGGCAGGACAAAGGTGTTACCATTAAACTAACAACTGGTTGGCCCAGATACATTAAATAAATAAATATGACAATAAATAAATACCTATGTAGAAGATAAAAGACCATAGGCCAGTCCAAATTGCCAAGTGCAAAATGCAGAGATGGGACTTATGTGTGCCTCTACATCACCCCTGACTGCTATATGACCTCCACTGGGTAGGGGCACCACAGAGGCAGGCAAGCACCTCAGGGACTGAGGGGGCTAAGGAGAGGATTGAGCTTTGGTGTGGGAGGGGGTCATTGAGCTTGGGATTTGGAGGTGGGTTAGGGGACAGCTTGTTGGCATGAGGAGGGGCATGCGTACCAGCAGGGCAGCAGAAGAAGACTTGGAGATGGAAGGGCTTTACTTGGGGAGGGGCATAGACCGTTTGGGGGTATTGAGGGTGGAAGAGGAGTAGAGAAGAAGGAAAACTCTGAGATGAACACCTTTTTAGACACATAGGGTGGTCATGGCAAAAGGGTTTGGGAGTAGAGGGAGTGGTTGTAGGAGGTGTCTTGGTGGATGTCTTGGATGTATATGCATGTGAGTAATGCTCGTGGGTGCTGGGTGTCTTTTGGGTGGGTGAGTATGATCGTTTATGTGTCTTGGAAGGAGGGGGAGGAGGTTCTGGAAGATACCATGCTGCATGGGTGACTGTCTGTTGGGGTGGTGGCTGCAGGTATGGATGATTTGCTGCATGTGGGGGTGTCTGTGGTTGTGGTGGCTGCTGATGTGGTGTCTAGGGGTGGATGTCTGAGGGTCTGCTATTGTGCTGACTGTGGGTAAGATAGGAGTTGTGGCTGTATTGGTGAATGTTGGTGTGGTATCTGCAGATGTGTCTGTAGTAATGTCTGTGAAGGTGGGCGTTGTGGGGGTCAATGCAGGTAGTGGATGTTGGTGTGTCTGCAGATGGGTGTTGTCTGTGTACATACTGGTGGTGGGTCTTGTGGTGCTTGTGTTTGACAGCTGTAGCCTTGGATGTTGAGGTGGGTGCATGCTTGTCTGCCTGTGTGCTTTGGTTGGGTTTGGATAGAGGGGTTTGGGATTGGGAAGAGGTAGGTGGAAGGGGGATGGTAGACAAAGGGTGACTGGCTGCCATTAGTATGGAGTCCAGAGCCTGAAAGGATCTCTGTATGCCAGCCAGTGCACTGTGAATTCCCTCCGGGAACTCATTACTTTGCTGGATCTGAGCTGCCAGTCCCTGGATGGCCTTCGCAATGGTTGACTGATCTTTATAGATCGACCTCAGGGAGGTCAATAGCCTCCTCACTGAGGGCAGCAGGGCTGACTGGAGCAGGGGCAGAGGTTCCTGCGGCGAAGGAGATACCCACCCTCTTGGGTAAGTGGGCACAGACAACTGAGTGGGGAGCTACAGAGAGGGCGGTACTAGTAAGTGGGTGGTGGACTTAGATGGTGCTTGTGTGGTCCATGAAGGGTCCGCCACCACCAGGAAGTGCCCACTGGAGGAGGCTTCCGATGATGTTGAAGATCTGGTCTCCCCCGTGCCACTCCCCTCACCCTTCATGCCACTAGGTTCCTCGCTGTCACTGGTAGCAGCATTCCGGGTCCCGTGGCCTGCAGCATCCCCAGTCGCCTGTGCCCGAGTCCTTCACTTGCCAATACTGACACACAAAAAAAGAGAGAGTGAGTGATGGAGGGAGGGAGGGAGGGATGGAGAGGGGGAGAGGTAGATAGAAGGTCAACATATACCTCTCAGACACACATTAAAACATGCGCATCTGCATGAATACACATACTGGTTACGCTATCTCTGGTGCCAAGACACATATCCTACTTCATGTCACAACATTTCACTTCTACCCACCCCAGTATGCCAAGCCTAACACCAACATCTCAATCCAAGTAAGTCAGAGCTACTAGAGTCATCCATATCATCACTACCAAAGCTATGTTTGCATGCACATCAAGGACCTGGCTGAAATACAAATGACTAACTGAATGATCATCATAGCTATCCACACTCCTATCACCTATTGGAGGTGCAGGTGACTGAACAAAACACATTAGACCTATACAGTTACTACACCTGATCAGTCCATGTCCTTTGAAACTCCCATGATAGTGAAGACTACTCCACTCACACACCACACAGCACATGCCTGTTACATAACATGGCTGACATGACACTCTGTACAGAAAATCCAATAGTGAACTGATAACTGATGTATCCACTACAAGATAGACACCCATACAGGGTGACATGTGATGTGTAGAATACAAGTCTGTACAACTAAGTGTATCTACAGTGGCCCAGATTGCACACATTACACATCCATACTCAATCAATTAATGCAGTGTCACAACTGATGAACTTCAGGAACACACATATGACATAATGGTCCACATACAATTCAACCAGACATACAGTATCACTAGTTGGACTTCACAACATGATGACACCACCATCACTTACACCATTCCTGGCATGTGAATACCTGTGCCTAAGTCCCGACAACACAAATGTCAGATGGAATTGACATGTGAGCATTATGCACACATGGACCAACACAACTGCCATAGCACTGACAACAGATCCCACAACTATATAGGGCTGCATCATGAAAGATGAAACAAAACATATTTCACATCAACTTCTCATAAGTCATACAATACTGGAACCTGTCTAATTCACCCACTTCATCTAGGCCAAGGGTATTAGTCATTATTCCACTCCATCAGATGTGCCTCCAAGTAACCATTGAGACATGATGTAGGCTGCAACTAAGCTATGTAGCACTGTAACTGCTAGGGCATTGGCATACATGACATTTACTTTAAATATTGTCAATGGCGAGGTCTGCCTTCGTACTTACCACCTCTAGTAGTATCCCATTGGGTTCAAGGTCAAAGTCCAACAAGTCTAGCACATTGAACAGCATGATGACTGCAATCAAATCAAGTCAAATGCCCAAATCAATTTATCCTACTGTTGCAACCTTCACATACACCATATATAGAAGATGAACATCATATAGTGATAGAACTACCAAGCCATAAGTTCAGTCCCATACATCCAATATCAGTGGTGGAAATGTAATGGCTGCCACACATGGTGTCAATACCAGTACCAATCAATCAATCAATCAATCAATGTATTTGTATAGCGCACTACCACCCGTGAGGGTCTCAAGGTGGTGGGGGGGAGGGGGCTGCTACTGCTCAAATAGCCAGGTTTTGAGCCGCTTCCTGAAAGTCAGCAGGTCTTCGGTCTGTTGTAGGGGCAAGGGAAGGGTGTTCCAGGTTTTGGTGGCGAGGTGGGAAAAGGATCTGCCTCCGATGCGGGTGACGGTGGCGAGGTCGGTCGAGCGGAGTTGGCGGGACAGAGTGTAGAAGGTGAGTCGTCTCTTGAGGTAGGCTGGACCGGTGTTGTGGAGCGCCTTGTGTGCGTGGGTGAGGAGCTTGAAGGTTATCCTTTTGTTGACAGGGAGCCAGTGTAGGTCTCTCAGAAGGGGAGTGATATGGCTGTGGCGGTGGGCATCGAGGATCAGGCATGCAGAGGCGTTTTGTATGCGTTGCAGTCGTTTGAGGAGTTTGGCCGGGACTCCTGCATAGAGTACCAATAGTTATTGTCTATAGTCCCTGTGAAAAAACAAGAGTCACCCAGTTGCTAATACAGGTAAGAAATACAGGTGGGAGTGGACTGACTCCTTAGAGCCACTAAAGCTCAAATGCTGATGGTCATACGCAATAGGTAGGGTAAAATATAGGCTCACATCCATGGAAAAGTCAGGATGGAGTCACACTTGTTCCATTGCCAATTGACCATCTCCACATGCAGAAATGGAGATGTCTTGATATAGAACAGCAAACCATGAAAACACATCTTCAACTAATACTCAGGCCGGGTGGATACTACCCATATCCACTAGTCGACATGCATGTTGCCCTGACTACACTGTCACATAAGCTACATTGAGGCAGCTAACACCACATAACCAGAGCCAAGTCCCAGGATACAATCAGTACTCACCCCCTTGTGGTTGCTGTGCTGCCCTCAAATGCCCATCCACCTGAGGGTAAGCCACTTCCAAAGTACGGGCCATTAGAGGGTCACGCTCTGACAGGCACCCCTCCCTCTTTGGGAGGACATCCCAAGCTGGGCCTCCACGGTCTTCCAGTCCCAACGTCTCAGGACCTTCCATCACATGCAATAAATGGGTGCTCCTCCGGCTCTGGACCCCGAGGGTCCACACTAGCCTGGCATGGCAAGCCAGATCCCTTTCTTCCGATGGGTGTTCACCTGCACGAATGACACAGACAGAAGGAGAAAGTCAAGTACACTGGCACCATATCAACAGCAGTGGCCAATACACATCTGACTCACCAAGTGACCACACATACCCATCCTTTCTACTCACAAACCTTCACCTCCTGCCCTCTGCATGCATATACTCCCTCACCAGTACACTTGCACAAGTAACCATCACATGCAACCTCTATCACATATGACAATGGAATTGGACTCACTTGCTCCTCTGGTGCCCTATATAGCTGTTCATACAGGAGTAGGACCTCCTCCACTAGCTTCTCTAGCTCTTCTGGGGTGAAGGCAGGGGCCCTATCACCTGCAGCACGTGGCATGATGGCTCCCAGATACAGTACACAGCAGCTCAGGTAGTTAAGGTCTTGCTAGCAACAGTGTCAGGAGTCAACTGAGCAAGGCTGCAGAAAATGGCATTCACGGCCACCTCATACTGGAACATTACTGCCAGCGGTGATTGCCATTGGCCCCAGTCCACCATAGGCAGCAATAATAATCAATGACAAGTTGCACAGCAGTTGCGAACGCCTACTGCCGTGACGACATCCGCCAGCAGACTTAGGTCACTTCCAACTGTCCATTTCAGCAGGACAGGCAACTTCCATTTTGTGCACATATAAAGCATTGATGTGCCAAAAGAAGTGCACCATGCACATATTTGCCCAAATGGCAGGGTAATCCTATGTTGTGCCATCATGGTTGTGACAAATATTGTGAATGTCATGAAACAAGCATATAATGTGACAGTATATCTGATGATGTCCATTTACAGATATTCGGAGGTACATAGACGATGGCACTATATTGGTATTATGAATTCTGTTTCTTTTGATCAGTGCAGGACAGCTCTGTCAGCCACCTAAGGTGCATTACACATGTGACATTTGTCCTATACGACTTACTTGCACGGCAATGTGCTGTACTGATGGTGCCCAAAGCGCTTCAGTATGTCTGTAATAATATATGTCAGCAGTGCTACGCATGTCCAACAGTGTTAGGTGTGTGCTATTTTAACATGCTCTGCTTACTCAATGTACATTCTCTCCTCTCAACCTAGATATCCTGCCATGAGGAGAGTGAGACAACCACCAGTGTACTGTTCATAGTTGACCTTGCAACCATGGAGGACATGCATGTCTTCCAGAGCTATCATCTGACTCTTTAGACCATCTTTGATCTTGTTAGACCTTGCATCCTTTGTGTGATCTCCCCTAACTTTTTGCCTCTGCTTCCCAGGTTGTTGCTATGTGCTGGACTGATGATTGGCATATTTGATTTACTAGTAAGTCCCTAGCAAAGTGCACTAGAGGTGCCCAGGGCCTGTAAGTCAAATGATACTGGTGGGCCTGCAGCACTGATTGTGCCACCAACATGAGTGGCCCTGTAAAAAGAAAAGGGCTCAGACCTGCCACTGCAGTGTCGATGAGTGCAGTTTTAAACTGCCTATTCGACTTGGCAATTGTACCCACTTGCCAGGCCCTAACCATCTCTTTTTATACATGTAAGGCACCCCTATGGTAGGTCCTAGGTAGTCCCATAGGCAGGGTGCAGTGTATGTTAAAGGCGGGACATGTACTGATGTGTTATTCATGTCCAAACAGTGAAATACTGCCAAATTAGGTTTTTCACTTTTGCAAGGCCTATCTCACCATAGGTTAACATGGGGGCTGCCTTTAAATTTCCTTAAAGTGCAGTTTCCCTTTGAGAGCAGATATAAATGGGAAGTTTGGGGTCTCTAATCTCAGAATTTAAAAATACATATTTTAGTGAAGTTGGTTTTTAGATTGTTAGTTTGAAAATGCCACTTTTCGAAAGTGTGCATTTTCTTGCTTAAACCATTCTGTGACTCTGTCTGTTTGTGGATTTCCTGTCTTGGCCAGACTGACAGATGGGCTGTTTGTGAATCTCCTCTGGACAGTGACACAAAGGGAGCTGGGGTGTAGCCTGCATATCCTGATGAGCCATGTGGGCTAGAGTGGTGGGCGAGGTGATAACTTACACCTGAATGGGCTGTGCCTGCCCTCACAATGCAGTCTCCAACCTCCTGGTGTGTGTCTGGGGCCTGGCCTAGAAAAGGCAGGTGCCTGTAAGCAACAGAGACTTTTCTTTGAAGTTGGGCAACTTCAAAGGCAGAAAGGGGTATATGTATTGGACTCAAAACCACAGACTTTAGTTCACTTCTGGATTCAAGATGAACCTCTGCCAAAGAGAAGAGCTGAAGAGCTAAGGAGAAGTGCTGCCCCTGCCTGTGACTGTGCTTTGTTGGGCTATCCTGCCGTTGCTACTTCTGCCTGTGAAAGGGGACAAAGACTGGACTTTGTTGTGCATTCCTCCCTGAGAAGAAACTCCAAGGGCTTTGACTGAGCTTGCCTCCTTTTTTGAAGTCTCAGGGCCGTCAAAGACTTTCTCTCCCAGCACCTGGACTCTTTGCTCAGACTCCTGCCCTGCCAAGTGGTGCCCCATCCAGTCCCTGGGCCCTTGAAAGGTGAAGTTGGCAGAACAAGACCTGAAATCCATGCAACAAATACAGTGCAAAGACATTTTTAACCCACCACCTACGACATGGCTGAAAAACAACAAGCCACCAGCATCCCAGCCGAGAGACTGACACATCGATGACTCTTCTGATGCACACTCTCCTTTGCGGCTTTATGTTTGACACAAACCAGGTACTTTTTGTAAAATTAATGTTTCGATTGCTTTCTATGGAGTAAGGCCCTCATTACGACTTCGGCTGTCTTTCAAAAAGACCGCTGAAGCCACGGGCGCCACAATACCACAAGTGCTTGAGGTATTGGTGGCTCCTATTATGACATTTCTGCTGGGCCAGCGGACGGAAACAGCATTTCCGTCCGCTGGCCCAGCGGAAAATTCCCATCAACATTGCAGCCAGCTCATAATAGAGCTGGCGGCAATGTTGATGTGCAGCAGGTGCAGCAGCACCCGTCGCAAATTTCACTGCCCAAAATTCGGGCAGTGAAATGCACAATGGGGCTGTGCCTCGGGCCCCTGCACTGCCCATGCCAAGTGCATGGGCAGTGCAGGGGCCCCCATTGGCACCCCAAGTCCTCCTTACTGCCAGCCTTTCCATGGCAGTGGATTACGACCCGCCTAGCGGAAGCCTGGCGGTCAAGTGGAGGGGCCAGCCGTATGGGCGTGGCTAATGCACCACGGTCATAATACACTGGCAGAACACCACCGGCAGCCAGGGTCGTAATGACCCCCTAAGACTCTTATTCTTTTGAAATTTCATATCTTGACTTGTGTATGTTCGATTTGCATCATTTTGGTCTTGTTTGATTTAGATAAATATTCCCTATTTTTCTAAACTGGTGTGGTGTCCATTTTGTACTGTGTTCACTGTATTACTGTGTGTGTTGGTACAAATACTTTACACATTGCCTCTGAGATAAGTCTGACTGCTTGTGCCTAGCTGCCAGGGGGGTGAGCAGGGATTAGCTTAAGTGTATATCTCCGTTGCCCTAAATTGGGCAGAGTGCAAACTGACTGCCAACCAAAGAGCCCATTTCTAACAGATCTGTGTACACAGTTGGAGCCAGATCTGTTACCAGGCATACCCAATCCCTACTGCATCCCTCCCACAGTAAACATCCTGTCAGTGCTACACTTTCTTTCCACAGGCTCCTTTCAGAATACAGTGGCTTAAGAGCATGGATGTCTCAGCCCATGTTCAGTCTTGAGTTTGTTAAAGCACCTGGACAGCTACAGCAGGTTCCCCCAATGTGCAGACTTGACCTATGTGAAGGCACACGTATATGATCTGGGACACATTCATCATGTGGTAGGGGTCATTAATGGCACCCATATAGCCCTGGTCCCTCCCAGTGCCAATGAACAGGCATATATGAACAGGAAGAACTACTACTCCATAAATGTTCAGGTGGTGTGTCTCGCAGATCAGTACATCTCCCAAGTCACTGCCAGGTATCCTGGATCTATGCATGACTCCTTCATTTTGAGGAACAGCAATGTTACACACACGATGGCATGCCCACACACAGAGTGGGACTGGCTCCTTGGTATGCATGCATATGATGGCCTTTCACTGTTATGCTACCAGTCATCGCAATCTTCCCTGTCGCTGTACATGTTATTTCACTGGTCCTACATCTGTGCACACAGGTGACTCTGGCTCTCCTAGCTTCCTTGGCTGTTAACACCAGTGAGGTACCCTGCCAAAGAAGGGGAACCCCATTTCAATGAGGCCCATGGGAGGATGAGCATGTAATTTAAAAACATTTGGCCTTCTGTAGGGCAGATTCAGGTGCTTGGAGATGCCCTCCTCTACTCGCCCCTAAATGTATGCCAGTTTATAGTTGCCTGCTGCATGCTCCACAATCTAGCCCTGAGACATTAGATACCATTGCTAGCTGATGAGGGTGAGGCAGCTGGACCAGTAGCTGGTAATACTGAAATGCATCAGTCAGTACTTCCAGTGACCTACAAGTATGTTGAGTGTGGTTTGCAAGTCTTGTATGTCCACAATCCTTGGTGGCAATAGTCCTCCTGACTTGAATAATCAATGGGGGTATAATGTTGTCATATCCCCATGGGTGAGTTGTGGGAGCTGGCTGATAGAATGTGAGGTGCACAGTAAAAGTGTATTAGCTCTAACAAGTATTCTCATTACTGTTTTCTACATTAACATCTCAAATGACCAGATACGTATTGAGCTATGCTTGCTGCATACTCCTGTTCTCATGTTCTTCCACCCACTGACTGTAGTATCTTACTCAGTGCCTCTGCTACCTATAGCGTGAGACATTCATAGTCAATAGCCTTGGTAAGTGATAGCTGTTAAGTTTATAGAACATGACATTTGATAGGTAAAGTTATTTGAATGTATAATCTGTGACTGGTGATGTATAGGTGATATCTAGTGACCCCTGCTTAGAAGCTATCCTGAGGTGGCTACGACATCTATGACCTGCATATATTGCTTGTGTGGCATCATGCTGTCCATCTTGATGGTACTCTCTCCGTCATGGTATTTTTGCAGGTTGGAATGCTGACTGCACCCATGTGTGGCCCTTGATTTGTAACTATCTGTCCAGGGAAATATCTGTTGTACTGTGTCTCCTGCTGAGGATACCTCCCTCTGCTGTCCATTACACTGCTTCTTGGATACAGGTTGGCATTATCAGACTACAAATAGCAATCATGTTGATGTTTTAATAAATACACATGTGCATATCATGAAACTGTGAGGCAAAACCAAGGTACATACATTGTCCTACAGGTGATGAGTGAGGTCATGGTAGATGGAATCATCAGAGTAGTTGGTACAGCAGTTAGATGCACAAGTCCAGTGTCCATGTGCCTTTGGAAAATTTAGTCATGTCATTGAACAGTCAACAGGGTGTCTCAGTGGCACACAATGGAGACAAATCAGGAGAGGTTCACTTCCTGGCAGTGGGTTTGGTCTTGGCATCTGCTCCAGCCGGATGTCTTGGTGGATGACCATGTTTGTGGGGGAGTTCTTCAGCTACAGAGGGAGTGGTGCCTGAGGCCTGTGGTTCTTCTGGCAGTGCCTCTATTCCACTAGCTGCTGCTGGTGTAGATGGCTCAGATGTTAGCTTGCTACTGGAAGGGGCCTGCTGGTGGGTGGGGGAAGCACGCAAGATGGTGTTGATGTCCCTCAGTACCCCTGCAATGGAGGGCATGGTGGCCTTGTGTGCCTGCCACTGCTGCATGTCCTCCTGGTGGTATTTCCTCTGTAGCCTTTAGTTTTCCTCCAGCAAGGTGGTGATCTGGTCTATCCTGTCCTGGGAACTTTGGTATGCTCCCAGGATAGATAGGAACTTGTTAGATGGTTTCCTGGTGAGTGGAGTCCCTTGGGATCCCCCTCCTCTGGCTCACAACTTTCCTCCCAAACCCCCTGCCCCCAGGTGCCTGTGCCCCTGGCAAGGTGTGACCACTCCCATTGTCTGCAGGACCTTCATTATCTGGGGTGTGAGGGGGCGACTCAGGTCCCTGTACTGTGGGGCACACAATAGTTTGAACAGTTCTTGGAATAAAGGTTTGGGGACGAAGAGTTGGCTGCGATGTTGATGCCACATGGTTTGGGGGATTGATATAGGCAGGGTTAGGCAGAGAGTCATCGACTGATCAGGTGTTCCAGATGAGCCCAGTAGTTTGTCAGTATCCAGACATCCAGGTGTGTTGTCCTCACAGGGGCCTTCATCCCGAGGAGGCCTTGCAGTCTCTGGTATTTTCTCCACAGGGGCAGTGGCAGGGGTACCTGTGGATGGAGTGAGTTCTCAGTGGATAGTCCTGTCTCTTCTGAACCCCTACTCTAAACACTAATGACTGAAGAAAAATGTCTAACAGTATAGGCTAGTCTACTGCAAACCACAACAACACCATTTGTGAACCTGGAGAGAGGTTTTAGTGCAAATGTCAGATTTACACAAACCACCATAATTTACGATCAGGAGAGAAGTCTTAGCTAACAGACCACTGTGTCACAAACTACCCCAAAAATTTTTTTTCATCCTGCAGAAAGGTGTGAGCAGAGAGGTCAATCTGTTGTAAATGTCTATTGCACTGAGCCATCACCCTAGAGAAAGGTCTCAATGAACAGAGGGATTTATTGCAATATACAGTCATTCATCACAAAGGAGAGAGGTCAAAGGAAACTAGTCAGTATGACATAAAAAATAATGATATTGAGCCATCAGTGTGCAGTGAAGTCTTAATTAACAGCTTAGATTGTAGCAAAGCACCACCACACACATACCTCAGCATGGGACGTGCCAGTGTAGAGGCCAGTTCACTGATAAATAGAACACCTGCTTTAAAATGGGATTATAGATCGGATGACATATGTTAGAAATAGTATCACTTATTAGTAGTACAGAAATAATAGTAATTTAACTTATACAGTAGTGCAGAATTTATCTGTAAGTCTCAGAAACATTTACGAAACACTTACACTCACTGAATGACGTCACCAGCGATATTATTTGAGATGTCATCAGTGATGTCATCCGTGATGTCACTGATCATGTCATGCGTGATGTAATATGTGAGGTTATCAGCAGTGCATTGCAGGGGCAAAAATTATAGTCAGTTCAGGTAACTAACTGCTGAATTTCTGTGGTTTTGTCTGTGTATAATCTGACCCTAACTTTAACATCCCAATAGTAATCAATAGAAACTTGTTAAAAAAAACTGATTACACTGCTCACATAATTGGCCTTTTGGAGTAACAGTCAATTGAACAGAAGATTTAAATATTGCATATTTTTTCCCAAATCAGGGTCAGGGGGAGTTAGTCTCACTAGTCAGTGAATATGCGGCTCATGCAACTGACCAACGTCAGTTTCCATTTACATTCTATTGGCAAAGTGTTTCCTTGCAAACTATTTCTGTAGTCCACAGTATTGCATACATGTTATGTAATGAAATAAAACATCTGAAATGAAATATGCATTTTTTTAAATATCTTTGTGCAATAATTAGCCTAATTCCTCTCTGAATAAAATCGTGTCTGCTATTACAAAGGCTGTGATTATAAGAGATGACACATTTTCAGGATCAATCACATTATTGTACTTTATATACAAAATCAAAACATGTAATACAAAATGAGAGCTGTAGGCAGTGGCGTCACACTTATGAGGCATGGGGAGAAAGAGGGACTTTATATTTCCCCAAAGTGAGCGTATTCACATTGACCACTAAATTAGTAATGTTAGGAATCTCCTTGAACTGTAACTGCGGAAAATGTATTATATTTTTTCATTGTATTAGGCAGGGGAAATGGCATGAAATTATTCAGGTAAAGCACCACTTCTTATGGTAGTATGTAATAGCGATTTAGGGAAACAACCATACCTTGCTTAATGAATGACATTTTGTTTAAAAACACATGCATTTTCTATGTTCACTAGGAAAGGCTCTTATGGGCATATTTATTAATTCTGGGCATATTTATTATTCACTGCTGTCTTGACAATCTCCATGGCTGTGCAGCCCCAGTCAAGGGATTAACTCTCCATACAGGGACTTGTACTTTCATTTATCCCTTCACAAAACAGGACTACAAGTTACAGAATACAAACTACAAAATCTGGATTGGAGTAGCACATCATGCATGGACATGGGAAACTTGGCAGATATCCATGGCCAATGCAGGCTCCCTTGCACCATCACACAATTGTGCTTGTGTCGTGGCCATGTAGCCCAAAATGTATTATAATGTAAAAGAAGCTGTTGTATCTATGTAGAGGGTAAATTAGACACCCAAGAGGGTCTTCAGGTGCTGAGGAGGTGTATGCATTGCACATAGTATCACTCAAATAGCCATGCGTACAGTAACTAGTATAAATCCATATTTGACGCAGCTGACCTGATGTGCTGGGGGAGGTAGTGCCAGGTGTAGACTGCCATTTATGAAAGCACCCTACATCCTGGCATGATCATATGGCTATTGAGGTTGTAAGTGGGTGGAAGTAACAGACACCGGACGGTCATGATTGCTTGGTGACAGCATAGATGGTGTTTGACCAAGGTGGATCCCTGGTAGTATAGTGCCTTGTAGGTGTGTGGCTGAGCATTTTGAACTGCCAGTGCATCTGAATGACTAGTAGTCTGGGAATGGTGTGTTGAATACTGTGCCTCATGTGTTTGTAACAGGTGTGCAGAGATGCTGTAGTAGAGGTCATTGGTGTATTACAGTCAACATGTGATAATGGGCTGGGTGGTGTTTGTACAGGTGTCAGGAGGGAGCCATATGTAGAAATGTCTGACAATGTAAATAAAGTGAAAACATGTGGAGGTGATTATTTCAATTTGAAGTTTTGTGGTGAGCTAGGGCTCATATTTATACTTTTTGACACAAATCAGCACCAGGGCGGATTTGCGTAAAAAAGTTTACCGCCAGCTAACGCCATTTCAACGTGCCAGCTGGGCACCTTATTTATGGAATAACATTAGCCAGCACTGCGGCCTGGTTTGCGTCAAAATATATCACTCAAACCGGACAGCGGAGGCGAAGGGAAGACTGGGGGTTGTGCGTCAAAGAATGGTGCAAGTCAGGTTAGAGTAAAAAATATTGGCTCCAACCTGACTTGTGCCATTTTTTGATGCACAACCCCCATGGAAATGACTCTTGTCTTAGCAAAGACAGGAGTCATGCCCCCCTGGCCAATGGCCATGCCCAGGGGACATATATCTGGGCAATGCCATTCGGCACAGTGGCTTGTAGGGGGGCCCAAGTTAGGCCCCCCAAGACACTCTAAAAAAATGTATACTCACCTACACTCACCATGGATGGGTCCCCCCATCCATGGGCGTCCTACAGGGGTGGGCTAGGGTGGCAGGGGGTGCCCCTGGGTGCAGGGAGGGCGCCTGTGGACTGCTTCCATGGTCTCCCACCATGGAAATGAGCTCACAGGTCCCTAAACGCCTGCCCTGACCCAGGCATTAATTTTTGAGGCAAATCAGGATTTACGTCATTTTCCGGCTCCGCCTACCAGCTGTGCATAATTTTTGTCCTGTTGGATGAATATGTTGCACGGGTGTGTAAGTCACTTTTTGGGCGGGAACGCCTACCTTGCATGTCATTAACACAAGGCGGTTTCACGCATCCAGAAAATTATGCACACTGAGAAATCTTGACGTTAGCGGGGTCTAACGTCAAAGTATAAATATGGTCTTAGTTTTGCGCCGAATTTGCAAAAAAAAATGACACAAATCTGACACAAGCAGAGTATAAATATGCCCCTATGTGTCCAGGATGGTGGACAGGTGTGTGTGGTGGTTGAAGGATTAGGGGTTTGGCCTATCCATGTGTGCAACCATGGTGAGTAAATGTTTCACAATGTCAACACTTCTATCTTACTGTCATGTTGAGTATGAGCAATTCATCTCACATACAGCTAGCCATGTTGGTCAATGGCATATACTAACTATCGGTAGTGGTGTTGGTATCAGATGAGTGTTAGTGTCTGGTCTTGGTGTCATCAGTGTAAGAGTCCCTGGGTCTGAATAGTGATTGCCAGAAGAGTCATATACTTATCCAAGAGAGTAAGGCAGAGTGAAGCAAATTTGATGGACTCTGTAGATTAATCCCCTGGGTTCTGAGGGGAAGGGTTGAGCATTAGCTGTTGCATGCTACCAAATATGAAGGAGGTTATCCACTTCATAGATGTTCTTTACTTTTTAATGTTGTGGAGTCTGGAATTGACTGTATGTTGTAAAACTACATGCTTCTCCAGTCAACTCTTGATTAAGGCCTTCTACAGGACTTACCCTTTACATGTTGTGCAGCAAGGTTTATTGATGTTTAGGTTTGTAAGAATGTTTCTGAAAGATGAACTCTTGGGTCCATGAGTGAGCAAATTGCATGCAAGGCAGTACAGCAAAGCAGCTTGGTGTGTAGTGCTGTGTGAATGGCAAATTACAGGATACTGTGAGTGAAATAACAATTGCCATTTCTTGGACAGTGCTGCCCTGCAAACAGATAGTGAGAGCAAATGCAGGCACCCTTGCCACATGGCGGAATGGTCTCTGCAGTGGTCCAAAGAAGCCAATTTTGCTACAGTGAGCGGCAGGGAGCACCAGCATGTGAAATTTGCCCCATACTTGCATTCACTCATTCAAGCAGGGAAGCATGCTGGTGAGCTGTATTGGATTGTATGAAATGTACACAAATAGGCTCACTAGTGAATACTGAGGTTGTGTGAATAATGAACACCTCTTGCAACGTGAAAAGCAACTATAATACAACATGGCCTTATACACTTGTAGAAACATATGTTCGACATATCCATGTGTACGTAAGAGTAAAGAAAAATACTGTTTGAATGTTATAGAAATCACTTATATCATAATCATTCATGAAATCCTCTAAAGATATCAATATATCTTTCCAGTGGAGCTAACACCACCTCCTGGAGATTAGCCTGTCTATCTGCAATTCCAAATCTTTTAGGGACACTACCATGCCCCCTATGTATGATGACTCTGTCCAATAGATTCTGGACTCCTTTTACAAATGTCTTGCAGAAATAGCAAGGGTAGATGATATTGTAGGTTCTCTAGATAAACTGACACACACAGAACATGGGCCATCAATGGATGAAATTACTGCTGAGGCCTCTGAGGATCCCCAAGTTTCTTTTCAATGGCGAGTGGTAGGAATCCAGCATCGGATGACTGATAAAGCTATCAAAGTGGGCACTCTTGAGGGAGTCAGTAGGTGTCAGCCCTAAAAAAGGGTTTGTAAAAGGCCATCACAGACACCTAAACTTGGTTCCTGGAGGTGCTTGCTTTGTGGGGAGCCGCTCTCCAACATTACCCCCCAGCACAAGAGCAACCAGGGGTGGGCTCCTTGTGCCACCCTCCAATGATGAGGCAGCTTGACGGGGGTGTCCAGGTGGCACTGGATACCACCCAACCATGAGGGCATGTGTTTTCCACAAATAGAGAAATCCAGGAAACTTCTTTATAACAGTTTCTGCATTCCTCCAAGACCACAACAGGGACTCTAAATACCATAACAGCTTATGCTTTGATATGGACAGAATATTTCAAAAAGATGGAATCCATTTCACAGACGGAGGGAACAGGGTCCTCCTCCACAACTTAAAAAACTGCACCCTGTTGTATGTGTAATTATAATCTACTCTTTATAACAACAAAGTCTCTTTTCAGGTCCCAAGCAGTGTTTGTTTTGTTTTCATGTCTGTTTTTTATTTTTTATTCCTTGCTTGCATCCACAGATCTGCCATGGATCCCCAGCTAAAGAAGGGGTCTGCCTGTTATATTGTGGGGGGATCCATGACTGTTCAGCGGATCCCGTTACTCTCTGGGTGTGTGAATGTGTGGATGGATATGTGAGTATGTGAATGGGTTTGTGAGGGGTGTGTCAGCTTGTGAATTGGTGAGGGAGTGTGTGAATGAGTGTATGCGTGGGTGAGTGTGCAAATTAGTGTGTGATATGGAGTGGGAGTGTGTGAATAGGTGTGTGAGTGGGTGTGGTAGTGGTTTTGAGGGTTTGTGAATGAATGTGTGAGTGGGTCTGTGAGTGTGTGAATTGGTACGAGTGTGTGAATGGGAGTATGAGAGGGTGTGTTAGCGTGTCAATGGGAGTGTGTCAGAGTCACCAGATTCTCGAGGTCTGTGCACGTTCCCAACATGTCCACCACAAGACAGCTCCATTACTCTGATTAGCATGTCGCAGAGTCTAAGAGAGTCCAAGTGAGGAATAGGGGATTAGGTAGGGAACAGCTGGTAAGGAGACCTGTAGGAAGCAAAAGGTTAAAACACACAATATCAAGATTATATTATATTATTCTTTACAAGACTATGATTCTAGGCATTGTCATACTGTAACCATGGATAACTTAAGCATGGACTAAATAACTAGGCCTCAAGACGTCTGGTTACCTGGGAAGGAATTAAGAATGATTAATACAACTTCTGAATGAATCTCTTAATGAAATGTTACACATTGATTAGAAACATAACAACCCCCTAGAATTATGTTTTCAAAATCAAACATAATCTTTTTGCATGAGGACAAAGAAATAATCAGAACTTTTTCTGGAACAGCATAGGAGTTGTATTAAGGGACTTATTATGCACATATAATGTAACATCTAGAATTCTAACACTTAGGTGGTCATTACAAACCTGGCGGTCGGTGTTAAAGCGGCGGTAAAACTGGCAACAGGCCGGAGAAAAAAATTGAATCACAACCATGGCGGAAACCGCCAACAAAGACAGCCACTTTAACACTCCGACCGCCACGGCATTAGAAACAAACACCACGGGGGTAACCGCCAAGAGACAGGCAGAAGACAATGTACTGCCCACAGTATTACAACAGGCCAATCCACCACCTTTTCCGGGGTGGATTTACCACAAACAAAAACACGGTGGAAACAGGACTTGGAAGGGAAAATGCTCACCTCTACACACCCCACGAGGAACCAGGACGCCATGGAGCCGGAACTCCATATTCTCCATGCCTTTGTCTTCCTGCTCCTCTACCAGGAGCATGAACTCCGGCGGCGAAGACCAAAGTGAGTACTGCACCTGCAACTCAGGGGAGGGGGGAGGGAAAAGAGAGTGACAAACACAAACAACACCCCCACTCCCAAACCCCCCCCACCTTCACCCACCACAACACACAAACTAATACATGTTGATACATTACAGTTACACAACCAACCCCACCGCAAGAATGCAAAGATAAAAGGAAATTATTGTAACCATTGTAATCTATTAAAATCCAGTACTCAAAAATATATATACACTATAAACAAATATATACACCAAGAATACAAGTCCAGGTATTACACCATTTAAGTACGTGGACCATTGGGCCCAAAATGCATGGGCGAGGCCCACACTCAATACCCGATCAAAATGGAGAGAACGCTGCTGGGGCATCAGATAGAAATACAACAGGCACCTCAGGGGGAAGGGAAGGGGGGCACCTCAGCCGGATGAGTGCACGACACCAGATCCATGAGGGAGCTCCATGCCCACTGCTGTATCCTGGGTAGTGCAAAGCCACAGTCTCTCAAGTCTTTCCAGTGGGTGGTTTGCCCACTGCTCTATCCTGGGGAGTGCAAAGCCACAGTCTCTCCAGTCTTTCCAGTGGGTGGTTTGACAACTGCTTTATCCTGGGGAGTGCAAAGCCACAGTCTCTCAAGTGGATAACAGTCTCCACTGGTTCTGGAGGGGGCTTTGTGCCCAGAGTGCTTCATCCTGCCAAGGACAGAGGTAGTGGATGTGAATCTCCACTGGTTCTGGAGGGGTCATTGTGCCCAAAGTGCTTCATCCTGCTCGTGGCGGCCTCAGTAGCGGTGGTGCTTGCAGCGCTCATGGGCCTGCGGTGCTGGTGGGTGGCTCAGTGAGCGTGCTGCTGGCGGCGGTGTCCTTGGCAACGGTGCTGCTGGCTGCGGTGTCCTGGGCAGCAGTGCTGGCGGTGTCCTGGGCAGCGGTGCTAGTGGGGGCGGTGTCCTGGGCAGCGGTGCTGGTAGCGGTCTTGTCCACCGTGCAGGTTGGCGGCAACTTCCCTTTCTTTCTGTGCCCCTTCCCCACCTTGGATGGTGGCGCAGCTTTCTTCCCACTCCCAACTGTAGTCTTGGGAGGGCCCTTGGTGGCAGGTGTTTTACCCTTCTCCCTCTGGGCAGTGGCCAACTTCTTATGCTTCTGAGGGGGGGGACTGTCCGTGGTCTGGCTTCTTGGCACACTGGCTGCCCTGCTGCTTGGCGCACTGCAGAAGCCGGTTACTGCTGGCACCACTGTTCCCGCTGATGAGGTGGCTGAGGTGCTGGGTTGCGACCTGGAAAGGCATGCCCTAGGGGACTGAAAGGGTGGGGGAGGGCAGGGGAAGAGGTCAATGTTGGGCAAGAAAAGCTTTTTAGACACACTGTGACTGGTAGATGGAGGGGGTTTGGGAATGGAGGAAGAGGTAGTGGTTGTAAGAGGTGTTCATTTGCTGACTTTGGGTGAAGGTGCATGGGCTGGAGGCTGTCGTGAGATGGATGGCTTTTGGGTGGGTGTGTGGCTGTGTTTGTGTAGCTTGGGAGGTGGGCTCACAGACACACTGGGAGAGGACACAGGGGATGTGTGAATGGTAGTGGTGGTGGTGAGTGCATGTGAGCGGGGTGTGGTGATGGGAGTGCTGGTGATGGATGCAGTGGCTGAGTGTCAACACCAGGGCAGTGTTCGCTCTATTGGCGACTAGAATGCAAAAACCCAGCACTCTCAAAACAACGTAATTTATTCATTGTGCTGATATTTTGTTGTTTAACCTTTTGCATTGTAGAGTTCAATCATGAAGACATATTTTTAATGTGCTTACAAATGCTGTTCATTTGCAATGTATTGCTGTAGGCTTTCAGAGTGTGTTATGGTGTGGTCCCTTTCCAGGGCCTTCTAGAGACTTTCCCTGCAACATGCCTGGGTGTGGTTGTGGGCTGGGCCAAGACTCTATAAAAAGGAGCCAGCCCATCTCCAAGTGCTCACTATTCAGAGGTCCCGGTGCAGAGCAGCAGCTACTTCCTGAGCTCCTGTCCCGGTGGCCTATTTGATCTTCCAGACATCTGACTTTCATTCTTCATTTGGAGATCCTTGTTCTGGGCGGTAAGACGGTGGTTGGGCTGGCCTCCCGACGCCGTTATCGAGAACGCTCATGTTCTTGGGCCTAATTCTTTTATGATTTGACAGAGTACTTTGTGCGTGTGAAATATGCGCTTGAGTGTTTGTGACAATTGCAGAGTGACTTGCAAATCGGCAAGACGCACAATTAGTTTCATGATAATTTTATCTTGTTAATTATCGCGCGCTACCATTTCTTGACATTTACATGGTGGCTTAAGAATCTGCAAGACGCGCAATTTGTTTTATGGTGTTTTAACTTTGTTGTTCATTGCGAGCTACCATTTCTTGACATTTACATGGTGGCTGAAGAATTGACAAAAGACGTGCGATTCGTTTCACTGTACTTTGATCTTGTTATTCATTGTGAGCTGTTATTTCTTGGCATTTACATCATGGTTTACGAATCGGCAAGACGCACGATTCTCTCCTCGAGTTTAATTCATGTTGTTTATTGTATGCCACTATTCTAAGATATTTATCATGTAATATTCGAGTTGACAAGTTATGTGATTTGTTTTTCCTGAATCCATATTGTGTTATTTATGGTGCACAATCCTTTTATGGTGTTTAATATATATATATATATATATATATATATATAAATCTACAATATGCACAATTTGTGTTGAAACATTTTAAGAGTACACTGAAGATCAGAGTGTCTAGATGCAATATTGTATGGTCCTAGTATGCATTCTCAAAAAAGGATATATATGACTGGTTTAAAATTTAGTCAGAACATTTTTCTGATTCTCATGTAAAGGAAAGTACTTGAATAAGAAAGTTTTCATTTAATCCATCTTGATTCCCTTATATGTATCCGGCCATCTTGAAACTTAGTCATTTTAAACTTAATTCTTAGATTGTTCATGTTTTCAGAATTACTATGTTTAGAATCATAGTCTAGTATTGATTTCAGGAGATATAATTTTCATATTGTGTGTTCTAACCTTTTTCTTACTACAGGTCTCCTTCCCAGCTGTTTCCCTTCCTAATCCCCCCTTCCCCTCTTGAACTCTCTTAGACTCTGTGATTTATCTATTAGAGTCTTGGAGCTGTTCGGTGGTGGACGTGTTGGGAATGTGCGCAGACCCGAGGATCTGGTGACTCTGACACTGAGGATGTAGTGCATGCAGGTGTGAGTGGAGATGAGACAGGGAGAGAGGAGGAGGACGTGGAGGAGGGGGACACAGTGGAGACAGTGGCTGTTGGTATGTCTGCATGGGTATGATGCTTGTGTGAGTGCCTGTGGGATGTGTGGTGCTTATGTTTGCCATAGCTTCCCTTGTGTGTTGAGGTGTGTGCATGCTGGTCTGATGGTGTGCTTGGGATAGGCTGAGGTTCAGGGGGTTGGGTCTGGGTGATGGAAGTTGGAGGGGGGAGGCTGGACACAGGGACAATGGCTGCCATCAGTGCTGAGGCCAGAGTCTAAAAAGCTCCCTGTTGTGCTGCCTAACCAGAATGAATGCCCTCCAGGTATGCATTGGTCTGTTGCAACTGCCTCTCTACACCCTGGATGGCATTCAGAATGGTAGACTGCCCAACAGTGAGGGATCTGAGGAGGTCAATGGCCTCTTCACTGAGGGCAGCAGGGCTGACAGGAGCAGGGGCTGAGGTGCCTGGGGCGAAGGAGATGCCCACCATTCTGAATGAGCGGCCACGGGGCACACGCTGAGTGGCTGCTGGGAGGGCAGTGCTGGTAGGAGGGGTGGTGGCTGTACCTGTAGATGCGGGGGCACAGAGGGGCCTGCCACCGCAAGGGAGCTCACATCAGAGGAGGAGTCCGTGTTGCTGGCTCAGCTCATGTCTCCGTCATGGAGCTCCCCTCGCCCTCCGTCCCACTGGTGGCTTCAGACTCCGTTGTCTCGCCCTCCAGGGCCATGTGGGATGCAGCTCCCTCCTGCTCCGGTGCCCCTGCTCCTCTGCCTGATGATGCTATTGCACACAAGAACAGGGAGACCAAAAAAAGGGGGGGAAAGACAGAAGAAAGACATGTTGAGTGCATGCAATACTGCTACCGTTGGTGGACACTACAGACACAGAAGACCTCTGCACTACGACGTGCACTTAGAGTCCCCTAATTATTCACAGGGATATGGTGTACAAGGCCTATGCCCGATTGATGCACACATGGATGTCACACGAGCCTCACTTGGTGTAGTTGCCTCTGAACACTAGTGGGGTGGTGTGCCACATGGCCTGCCTTACAAAGGGACCTTGCCTACTAAGCTTGCGCTGGCGTAGGAGAACCCACAGCCCACCCACAGCCCACCTCCCCCACCCAGACACCTCGTAATGCGCGCAGGGGGGTCATGGTGTGACTGGCACCCCTCCCACATTAGGAGGCCATCCCCAGCTGGGCCTTTGCCGTCTTCTTGCTCCAGCGGCGAATGTCCTCCCATCTTTTACGGCAGTGGGTGCTCCGTCTGTGGTGGACCCCCAGGGTCCAGACTTCCTTGGCGATGGCACACCAAATAGCATTCTTCTGGTTGGCGCTGACCTACAGGAATGGTACAGGGGAAAAGGAGGAGATATAACTGTCCGGACCGTCACAGTCATTGGCCCACGTTCCCACCCTTGCCCTGATGCACATGCACTCACTGTTGTTTCATGCACGCCTCATTCTCCCCCCGTATCTTACATCCACAACACTCCACACAGGCATTGCCAATACAGCATGCTCACAGTGTACTTACCTGTTTGTCTGGAGGACCGTAGCATAGCGTATACTGGGGGAGGACCCCATCCACTAGTTTCTCCAACTCCTCTGTGGTGAAGGCAGGGGCCCTTTCCACAGACACATGAGCCATTGTCTCTTCCAGACTGAGGTCACAGCAGCACTTGCAGTGTAGGTCCTCTCCTGTCGAAGATCAGGTATCAAGTGAGTGAACAGAGAGAAAATGGGGGTCACGTCCGCAGCGGTGCGTACCGTCACCGCCGGCGTACATCGTCATTGGCTCCTGGGACCCATAGGGTCCAATGTTAACCAATGCAGGATTACGCTGCGGTCTTAGTCCGCCTACCGCGACGGTTTACAACGCCAGCGCAGTTACCTCATATCCCCTTGTCTCACATTACAGGTCAGACAGCCGCCATTTCAGGGGGCCACATGGCATTAAATTAAAATGTGTCACACATATCTAGGCCTCGCATACACATTACGACAGGGACATAGCGGATTGAAAAATGTGTGCAATAAAGTTGTGTTTTCGTACCTCAGTGTTGGCTGACCCTCTGCTCGCTGTTCTTGTCCATAGGGCACGTCCGCTGGGGCAGGTGAGGAGATAGCGGCATCCTCTGGTGTACAGTCCACTGGTGGACCTGTCGACAATGGAAGAGCGACATGTAATTGTCACCTACAGACTGGACCGTGCAACAATCCTGGAACTGTGTGCCCAGTTGGATCGAGACCTGATGTCAGCTATCCGCCATCCCACTGGAATCCCCCCTCTAGTGCAGGTGCTGTCAATACTATATTTCCTGGTAAGTGGGTCTTTTCAAACAACAGTGGCCATTGCATCAGGGATGTCCCAGCCTATGTTCAACAACGTGTTGTCCAGAGTGTTGTCTGCCCTGCTGAAACACATGCACAGCTACATCGTTTTCCCTCAGGTGGAGGATTTGCCTACAGTGAAAGGTGACTTCTATGCCCTGGGACATATCCCCAACATCATAGGTGCCATTGATGGTACACATGTGGCCTTGGTTCCCCCTGCAGGTGTGAACAGGTATACAGAAACCGGAAGAGTTCCCATTCAATGAATGTGCAGGTGGTGAGTTTGGCCGACCAGTACATCTCCCATGTGAACGCCAAGTTGCCTGGCTCAGTGCATGACGCTTACATTCTGAGGAATAGCAGCATCCCTTATGTGATGGGGCACATCCAGAGGCACCGTGTATGGCTATTAGGTGAGGACATGGACCCTATTCAGTGTGAATAGTTGTCTGGGTCTGGGGTTGTCCCTAAGGGTTAGTTTGTGTCTAACAGTTGTCCCTCAACATTTGCAGGTGACTCTGGCTACCCCAACCTGTCATGGCTACTGACCCCAGTGAGGAATCCCAGGACAAGGGTAGATGAATGCCACAATGAGGCCCATGGGCGAACTAGGAGGGTTATAGAGAGGCCCTTCAGCCTCCTGAAGGCCAGGTTCAGGTGCCTCCATATGACAGGTGGTTCCCTATTCTACTCACCAAAGAAGGTGTGCCAGATCATTGTGGCCTGCTGTGTGCTTCACAACTTGGCTTTGCAACGAAAGGTGCCTTTTCTGCAGGAGGATGGTCCTCCACTGTGGACAGTGAAGACGAGGAAGCAGAAGAAGAGGACATCGACAACAGAAACACGGTGATTCATCAATACTTCTAGTGAGACACAGGTAAGAAGACATCACTGCCTGCTACATCTGATACACTTGTTCTACCTCTCATCTGTCTGTCACTTTCACCCAGTGTATGAACCCTGAGTCGTCACTTTCCCTTTCGATTTCACAGATGTGTGTCCCACTGTGTGACATCTGCTTTGTTTCCTCATGGACTAGAGCTGTGTGACTAGGTATGTTGACAATACAATGGATATTGCATTTTTCCTCAGTTGTTGCAAATACACATTTTCAAAAGCACAGACTGACTCCAGATAGTTTTGTGATTTAAGGGTGTTTATTTAAGTGCTAAATAGTGGAGGGGGCTGTAAAATGGTCAAGGGTGATGGTGGAGGAATGTCCATGGCAGAGTCCAGTCTATAAGTCTCACAGGTGCATTGTCCAAATGGGCATAGGAAGTAGAGCTGGGGCAGTTGATGAATGGACAGGGTGACAAAGTGGGACAAAAGGATGACAATCAGGGAGGTCTAATTTCTTGGCGGGGGTCTTGGCATTGTTCTCTGTCTTTGGCCTGGATCTCAGGGACCGCTTGCGGGGTGGTTCTCCATCTGCAGGGGATGGGGTGCTGGTGTTGTCGTCCTGTGGCGGTGCCTCCTGTCCACTAGCGCCTGCGGAGGTGGTCGGCGGTTCATCGTCCAGGCTAGTGTCAGGGGCCCCTTCTTGTGCCACAGTGTCCCTCTTGGTGTTGACGAGTTCCTTCAGCACCCCTACAATGGTGCCCAGGGTGGAATTGATGGCTTTGAGTTCCTCCCTGAACCCCAAATACTGTTCCTCCTGCAGCCGCTGGGTCTCCTGAAACTTGGCCAGTACTGTTGCCATCGTGTCCTTGGAATGGTGGTAGGCTCCCATGATGTTGGAGAGGGCCTCGTGGAGAGAGGGTTCCCTGGGCCTGTCCTCCCCCTGTCGCACAGCAGCCCTCCCAGCTCCCCTGTGTTCCTGGGCCTCTGTCCCCTGAACGGTGTGCCCACTGCCACTGCCCCCAGGTCCCTGCTGTTGTTGGGGTGGTGGGTTAGCCTGGGTTCCCTGTAGTGGTGGACACACTGCTGCTTGACGTGTCCTGGGGACAGAGGTATGGGCCTGCTGGGTGGGTGCTGTGCTGGTGTTTCCAGAGGGGGGAGGCTCTGTTGTGGCTTGTGCCAGTGTGAGGGGAACCGACTGTCCCGAGGTCTCAGATGGGCTGGGCTGGTCATCTAGATCCAGTTGGACAGAGCTGCTGTCATCACTGTGGGCCTCTTTTGTGGGGGGAGTGGACGTGTCTGGAACCTCCTGTCCAGTGACGTTGGGCAGGGGTCCTGCAGGGGTGTATAGGCATAATTATTGCATCTGTGTGTGTCAAGGTGTGCTTGGGTGTGCTTGGGTGGGTTAACCTGTACCCCAGTGCTTGCATTCTTGTGGAGGACCTTGTGTGATAATTGGTTTGGGGTCTGTGTGGGTATGCGTAGTGGCCATGCATTGGTGATGGGTGTCCATGCTTTGTTGTTGCATGCAGGGCTTGGTGTTGGGATGGGTGGGTTGTGATAGTGGGACATATGTGAGGAGTTGGAGTGATGGGGGTGAGGGTGAGGGTGGGGTTATGTGATAGCATGCAGATAGGGTGGGGGGTGAAGTAGTGAAAGATTTGCCTTACCAGAGTCCATTCCTCCTGGTACTCCTGCAAGGCCCTCAGGATGCAGTATAGCCAAGACCTGCTCCTCCCATGTTAGTTGTGGGGGAGGAGGTGCGGGTCCGCCGCCAGTCCTCTGCACCACGATGTGGTGTCTTGAGACCACGGAACGTACCTTCCCCCGTAGGTCGTTCCACCTCTTCCTAATGTCATCCTGTGTTCTTGGGTACTGTCCCACTGCGTTGACCCTGTCCACGATTCAGCGCCATAGCTCCATCTTCCTAGCTATGGAGGTGTGCTGCACTTGTGATTCGAATAGCTGTGGCTCTACTCGGATGATTTCCTCCACCATGACCCTGAGCTCCTCCTCAGAAAACCTGGGGTGTCTTTGGGGTGCCATGGGGTAGTGTGGGTGATGTCTGAGGTGGTGTGTGTTGTGATGTGTGAGGGGATGTGTTTGTGTGTATTGTGAGAGGTGCGTGGATGTTGTGTGAGTGATGGTGTTGAGTGCCTGTAGATGCTTGTTTGTTGATTGTGGTGTCTCTCTTTGGCCTTCTGTCGCAATTGTGGTCGTAGGGGTTTGTGGGTGATGTGGGTGTGTGTTTTATATTGTATTGGGTGTGTGGGAGTGGTGTGTGTATGTTTATCAGGTGTGTGTATTTCGATTTGTCCAATGTGGTAGTGTTTTGTTAGTGTGTGTGTATTTTGAGCGCAGCGGTGTGTACCGCCAATGGAATACCGCGGTTGAAAAACCGCCATGTGGATTCGTGGGTCGTGATAGTGTGGGCGTATTCCTGTTGGCATGACGGTGGAGGTTTTGTTATCGCCAGCTTAACACTGACCTTTGGTGTGGCGGACTTGTGTGGGTGTCTTGATTTTGGCGGATTCCGAGGTGTGGGTCGTAATAGCTGTGGCGGTATTCCGCTGCCGTAGCGGTGTGTTGGCGGTCTTCTGCGCGGCAGTAAGCAGCATTTACCGACAATGTTGTAATGAGGGCCTTAGTTTTTAAATGCAGAAACATGAATTGCGCACATTGCTGATTTCAACAAGAATATGCAAATGCCATGAAATGATCGCGCACGCTGCAAACAATCTGAAACATCAAGTTCAATTGCGGGAAATTAATTGCGCGTCTTGCCGATTTGAAAGCCACCATGTAAATGCCATGAAATGGTAGCGGACAATGAATATCAAGAGTTAAGCACAACAAAATGAATCGCGCATCTTGCCGATTCGAAAACCACCATGGCAATGCCATGAAATGGTAGCACACACTGAATATCACAAGTTCAACACAAGAAATGAATTGCGCGTCTTGCCGATTCGAATGCCACCATGTGAATGTCAAGAAATGGTAGCACACAATGAATATCATGAGTTCAACACAAGAAATGAATCGCGCGTCTTGCCGATTCGAATGCCACCATTTGAGTGTCAAGAAATGGTAGCGCACAATGAATATCACAAGTTAAGAACAAGAAATGAATTGCGCGTCTAGCCGATTCGAATGCCACCATGAAAATGCCATTAAATGGTAGTGCACAATGAATATCATGAGTTAAGCACAAGAAATGAATCGCACGTCCTGCCGATTCGAAAGCCACCATGTAAATGCCATGACATGGTAGCGCACAATGAATATAATGAGTTAAGCACAAGAAATGAATCGCGCGTCCTGCCGATTCGAAAGCCACCATGTAAATGCTATGAAATGGTGCGCACAATGAATATCACGAGTTAAGCACAAGAAATGAATTGCGCATCTTGCTGATTCGAATGTAAGCATGCAAATTCAAGAAAAAAACAAGCCCACATTCACACGCACAAGGTAAAATCTTTTATCATGAAAATTAGGCCCAAGAACTCGAAAGCATTTGAGAACGGGATCGGGGGCCCAGCCCGATCCCCGTCTTACCGCCCTCATCAAGAATCACCAACAAAGTGAAGGACAAGGCCTGGAAGATCAAAGTAGGCCTCCGGAACAGGAGCTCTGGAAGTTGCTGCTGCTCTGCACCGGGACCTCTGAATAGCGAGCACATGGAGCTGGGCTGGCTCCCTTATATAGAGTCTTGGCCCAGCCCACAAACCACACCCAGTCACGCTGCAGAGGAAGCTTCTAGAAGGCCCTGGAAAGGGACCACATCCTACACACTCTGAAAGCCTGCAGCAATACATTGCAAATAAACAGTATTTATAAGCACATTGAATATAAGTCTTCAGGATTAATCTCTGCAATGCAAAAGGTTAAACAACTGCACATTAGCATAATGCATGAATTATGTTATCTTGGAAGTGCTGGGTTTTTGCATTCCAGTCGCCCGTAGAGCGTGCACTGCCCTGATGTTGACAGAATGTGAGTATATGAATTGGTGTGTGAGTGTGTGAATGACTGCGCATATGGATCTGTGAGTATGTGAGTTGGTGTGTGTGTAAATGGATGTGTGTTACTGTGAATGGGTACGTGAGTGGACTTGGTAGTGGTTTTGTGGATGTGTGAGTGAGTGTGTGAGTGGATTTGTGAGTGTGTGAATGGGTGTATGAGTGCTTGTGTGTGAGTGGGTGTGTGAAGGTGTGTGAGTGTGTGTCACTGGGTCTGTGAGTGTGTGAGTAGGTGTGTGTGTGTGTGTGTGTGTGTGTGTGTGAAGAGGTGTGTGGGTCGGATGTGGTCTTGATTTTGTAGGTGTGTGAGTAAGCGAATGGGTAAGTTGGTCTGTGAATGAGGTTATTCTTTTTTAAATTTGGGTCTGGATCCATAGATTCATCATGGATTTCAAAACTACTAAACACATTTACACCAAATCACAAAAGTACTCTTTTAGGACCAAGCTCCAACTTTCTTCGTAATTTGGTGTAATTCTGTTCAGTGGTTCAGTTTGTAGTCGTGTCTACGACTGCCACCTGTCCCCCATGCAAATGGCCTGCTGGTGACTATGGAACCACATATCTTCCTGGATCATGTTACATTCAGGAAAGATTGTTCCTTATTACATGGCATTGTATGGAGGATTGGGTAATCCTAAATATTATTACAACTAATCGCCTATGAGAAGCCCTATTAATAAAAATCCAAAACTTTGAAAACTTATTACAGATGAAGGTTCAAATAGGCATTTATAAAAAAAAAAAAAGATTGGTGGAAATAAAAGAAGAAATGTTATACTTAAATACCCTTTTACGCAATCTAAGATCAACAATTAAATGATGAATGACACACATAATCTCCTTTTAGGGTTCCACTGTTGACTACATTATTATAATCCATATCTAACAAGGGATTATTTAAAACAACATGGGACCTAATTGTTATTATGTCTATTTACAAGAAAGGGCATAGAACTGACCAGAGGTGCCATAATCCAATTTCTCTACTTCGTACATCTCTTAAACTTCAGGGGAGGATTTGTCCTAGGGAGAAAGCTGAAGTATATACCGAGCAAGGTATTTTTGTTGAAATTACATTTGCGCTTGTTGAAGAGTTTGAGCACTAAAGGACAACACCTAAATCTTTACCTTTGCATATGTAAATGACACATTTGTAAACAAGCACTGGCAAGACCAAAAAGTGTCACCTTGAAAAGCGTACAGTACAAACATATTCAGTTTGCAAAAAAATGTACAAAATTGCAACAACAAAAATAAAACAATAAAGTAATCACCCAGCCCTAGGCACACCAGCCCTGGCATTGAAGTGCTCTCCCTTTCTGATGACTGTGCACATGCAAAGAAAAACGCTATAACTCACAGTTCAATTTATTCAATAGATTATGTGGATTAATACCTCATTCTGTATGCTGTGGTGAGTAGAAGCAAAAAATGAAAGTGAATGTAACTTAAACATACCAATGGATGAAGACAGCTGACTCAAAGCTTCTCACTAAGTACATATGTATGAATATTAATATGATGTTCTTGAAAACATGAGGCTGCAAGACAGTTTTAAGGGAGACCTACAGGGGGTGCAGTAATTTGTCATTGAGGGGCATGTTGCATTCATCTTTTCGCAAAATCCAAATTGTTACAAATCTTTATAATTATGTGGTAGAGGAGGGACAGGCAACCTTTTAACTCAGGTTTCATGCTCTCCTGCAGTCAGTGGTTTACTATGGCCCTAGAGATGACTACATTCCTAGGTTTTGGAATGAAAAAGAGGTTATTTCTGCACCTGGATGAGGATGAACATATTTCAAGGACAGTTTGGCCAAGAGCATCTAGTGACAATCATGCTAATTTGTCAAAGATATGTTAATTTGAAACCACTGAAGTAGCTATATAATTGAAAGTGTTACAATCTTTCACAAAAAATAAGGAATTAAGGTTTTCACTGCTACCAAAAGTGCCAATTATACTAAATCTAATGTGGAGATACTTAGCTTTGCCAAGACAAGTTCTGCCTGTCATTGGATGTAGCCAACTATCAATGACGTCTGGCCCTGTGAACGCCCGGGATAAAACAATAGTCCAGACAATAGTGAAACACTTGGACAGCCTAGTCAAGCAAAGTCAAGAAGCAGCTGCTAGGTGATGTGAACACAGTCCTGGAAGACAGTGAAAACATCCCTGCAATGGCACATGGCTAATTTGCATTGACTAAACTGTATTTTTTTAAAACTTGGGGGCATATTTAAGAGCCTCTAGTGCCATTTGAACACCACTTTAGCATCATATTTTAATGCTAATGTGACGTTAAAAGGCCAAAGACGCCACGTCATTTTTACACAGTGACGCAATACATACATTGTCCCACTTTGTAACTCTTTGTGCTACATTATGCCTGCGCCAGGCATAGTGTATACAAAGGGGGCGTTCCCCTGTTGTGGGGGGCAAAAAAATGGCGCAAGGAAATCTAAGAGATTTTCTTGTGTTATTTTTTGTGCAACTTTTAACACGACTTCCATTGCTTACAATGGGCCTCTGGGTGCTTTGCAGGATTAGCATCAAAATGTTTGACGCTAATCCTGCAAAGCGCCAGACTAGCATAAAAAATTCAGACGCTAGTCCCCTAACTACCGCCATTGTGTGCTGTATTTGAAATATGACGCACACATAGTGGAGTTAGGGGGCACTAAGGGGTGCAAGAAAAGTTACTTAAATATGCTCCTAAGGCCAATATTTAAGAAACTTAGTGCCGTTGTTACATCATTTATTTTGATGCAAAAGTGGAGATAACCAGCGCTATATTTATATTTTTTCACTAGGCCTATTTAGTGACAAAATATTAGAGTTTGCATCATTTTTTGGGAGCACCACCCACCTTGCGTCATTTAGCGACAATGATGTGCAAGGTAGACAATCCCTTCCAAAAAATGAAGCTAGCCCCATATTTACTGCCTGATGCAAAAACAATGCACGTTATGGAACCTGTCCCAAAAAATCATGCAAAGTCTGATTAGGGTCAAATTTTAATTCCTGGTCAGACCAGGCCTTAAAATGAGGCCCATATACTACTACATAAGGAAAACACATAGAAGGAGCATTGGCAACCCCTGGACAACATGAAACTGTTAATGTTCCAGCTTGGCACATACAGCAGATGACAATGACAACAACAGGTCCTACCAGCACCACCACAGCAACCCCAAACACTCCCACAGCAGCCACAAAGGCAGTGCAGAAGGAGAGAGAAAGGATATTTCTACAGCACACAACTATCCTTGTGCTTAAAAAACAAGATATCATCAAGACTTATCGTCTGAAGCACAAGACCATTATACACCTGCTGCATCACATTGCAGCAGACATCACTGCAAGGGTGGAAACTCCAACAACTATTCCACCCATGACCAAACTCCTGGCTGTCCTCTACATGGTAGCATCAGGATCATTCCAGACAACTGGAGCACAAGTGGGTGGTAACTCTCAGCCATCCTTCTCGGCCTTTCTTCCAAAGGCTCCGGACAAAGTCATTCGCCTCACACCCGACCACATCTGCTTCCCCCAACATCCAGCAACTACAGCTGGAGATCAAGCAAGGTTTCTATCAAATTTCTGGGTTCCCACCAGTGCTGCAGACAATGGACTGCAACCATGTCGAATGTGTGCCACCTGCTACAACGGAGCACCTCTACAGGAACCACAATCACGCCCATTCTATAAATGTGCAGGCCATTTTGGACCACCATCGGCTCTTCACAAACATCCTAGCCACATATCCTGGCAGTGTCAATGATGCCACCATACCAATCATTACACAGACAACTCTTCAAACTTGTAGGACAAAACAATATATACACCACACTAAACACACAGGGACAGGGGAAAACAGATGTACAGACAACCACACTATGCCACATGCAACACTATCGCATTCAATGCACATTACACACACATGCACCCATATGTACTTAATACAGCCACAACCTGACTGGCACAGCACATGAAGGACAGGTGGAGCTATGTCCCCTTTGCATACAGAAGCTGGGCCCAAACTACTACATGTGTTCACTGGTTGAAAGCTAAATACAGATCCCACACTCATTAAACCTAACAAGGAATAGCTCAGCAATGTTAGTGGCACTGGTCATGTAAACGTAAAGAAAGTTACATATAGGCACAGCCCCACACTTGTCATGGTGTAGAGGCCTCCGGCAGCAGCAATATCAAATGCCAACCAAGTGTCGCCATCACCAACTACATTTCACCTAAACATATCAGACAGATTCATTGTGTCCACCTTCACCTGTCTGGTGCATTGTGCCACACACATAGGAATACAACATCACCTGCCATGAACGACCATGTGCAGGGATGGAGACTTTGCAGCACTCCTACGATCAGATCTGGTAATTCCAAAATTCCCTAACATGATACCAGTGTTCCAACAGGGCACTGTGGGATTTGGACCGCTGACAAAGTACTGGGAGAGGCCAGAGATGCATGTGAATGAGGAGATATGGGACTTAGCAGGAATGGTCATGTGATGCAGGGCATTGCAGAAACACACATCTTTATCCCTCCTGTCACACAGGTGTCTGAAAATGCATGCATACATCACAAAAAAACAAAAACATACAACTTTTCCACACTGTGCCCATGATTTGCATGCAGGTATGTATTGAAACCGGCAATTGCCAACAACAAAGCTTTGTGCAAGGGAGCTTTTCTAAGGGAAAAGGAATGGGAATCACATGCTACACAAAGGGCACAACATCTCTGTCATGTCATACAACACAAAAAAGAGGTTCAAAGTCGCAGAAACATCACTCATCTGCAGGTCTATAGTGAAGCGAATGAGGGCCACATGTCAGGAAAGTGGTGCAACATCAACAGCAGTGCCACTGTAATTGGGCTCTTTTGCCGCACCCTACTGCCACCATGTGTACCTCATATACAATAAATGGAGCACCATGGTGCAGAGTAGGTGCAATAGTGTCAAGATAATGGATGCCATAGTTGGACTCTGTAGGAGTACTGAGAACATACCTGACGATTTAATGCACAGTACGTAGGGACCCATTCAAAACTATGGTGTGCACCTAACCAGCGCCTGCTCTGTGCAGGTGTTGAAAGTGTCTGTGATTAATCATGTCTATGAACCTTGAAGAATCCTCTGCAACAATTTTGCTAGTCCTCCTTTTGTGTGAATCTCACCCTTGTACACATGATTGCTAGCACAGGCATAATCTGCTACAAAGGGTCACTAAGTATCACACTACATGCGTAGCGCCACATGGAAAGATGGTGGCCTGAGTTTGGCCTTGTAGGGCTACCATAGCATCAACACAAATTACGCTATTGTGGTGCAAGGTGGTGGTAGGTTCCACTTACATTAGGACACAGCCTCAAATATGGACAATGCAGCACATAATTTACATGGTTGAACTGTAAGACTAGATTTAATTTGACAATCACCAGGTCCCTGAGTCACAACCCATGATAGAAATCTCCACCAAACACCAATGCAACCATTTAACAAAACAGGAACACACAAAATACCAGATGAAAGTCTGAATCACCACTCTACCTAAACTAACATCTGACATGGCACATATGACACCACAAATATGCATGACAGACACATGCTTTCATATTCCTTTGCAGCCGACCAAGGTTATGGCATCCAGCCATGGGTGATGACTCTTTTTGGCAACCTGACAATGGAGGAAGAGCGGGCATACAATGAAGGGCACAGAAGGACACAAAATGTGGTGGAGAGGACATTTGGGTTCCTGAAGTCAAGGTTCGGGTGCCTGGGCCTGGCAGGAGGAAGCCTGTTGAATGCACCACCCCTGGTATGCAAGATGATCCTTGCATGTGCAATCATGCAGAGTGTTAGAAATGGGGTCTTTAGTTGACAGTCAGGTTACCCCCTGTTCAAACAAGGTCCCTCACTCTAGTCAGGGTAAAAGAGAATCACCCTCAGCTAACCCCTGCTTACCCCCTTGGTAGCTTGGCAGAGCAGTAGGCTTAACCTCAGAGTGCTAGGTGTAAAGTATTTGTACCAACACACACAGTAATGTAATGGAAACACTACAACATGACACAACAGAGGTTTAGAAAAATAAGAAATATTTATCTAAACAAAACAAGACCAAAACGACAAAAATCAACAATACACAAGTCAAGTTATTAATTAAAAGCAAAAAGAGTCTTTATGTAGTTTAAAACGCACACTAACACTGTTAGCATGAAAATGTACCTTGGGTGCATCAAAAATAACCCTGCATGGGCGAGTGTGCGTCAAAAAGGGCTTGAGATGTGTCGATTTCACTCATGAGCGAGACCTTGTGTTGTTTCTCCTTTTGGCGGGTCGGGCGCATCGTTCCTTCTCTCTGCAGGAGAGCGATGCATTGATCAGGACACCACTCTCGGGTCCGTGCAGGCCTTGCGTTGTTTTTACACGCTCAGCGGTGCTTGCATTGGAAATCCAGCCAAACGATGATCCGAAAACCACAAAACGCGGGCTGTGATCTCCCAGCCTCTGTCAGCAATGCTGCACGTCGTTTCTCCAGCTCCATGCATCGATTCCTCGGTCGCATTCCCGGTGAGTGTCGATTTTCAGCCTCCGAGCCGGCGGCACATTGTTTCTTCAGCCGCAGATCTGCGTTGTGTCAATCTTTCCCACGCACGGCATCCTGTGTGTGGATTTCCTCCTCTTAGGCTGCCAGCTTCTCCTTTGAGGGTCCCAGGAACTGGATGGGCACCTCATGGCAGAGTAGGAGTCTCCCCAGAGACTCCAGGTGCTGGAAGAGAGAAGCCTTTGCTGTCCCTGAAACTTCAAACAACAGGAGGCAAGCTCTAAATCAAGCCCTTGGAGCGTTCTTCTCAAGATAGAAGGCACACAAAGTCCAGTCTTTGCCCTCTTACTCTGGCAGAAGCAGCAACTGCATGGTAGCTCCACAAAGCACAGTCACAGGCAGGGCAGCTCTTCTTCCGCAGGTCTTCAGCTCTTCTCCAGGCAGAGGTTCCTCTTGGTTTCCAGCAGTGTTCTAAAGACTGTGGTTTTGGGTGCCCTTCTTATACCCAATTTCTCCTTTGAAGTAGGCTTACTTCAAAGTAAAGTCTCTTTTGAATGTGAAATCCTGCCTTGCCCAGGCCAAACCCCAGACACTTACCAGGGGGTTGAAGACTGCATTGTGTGACGACAGGCACAGCCCTTTTAGGTGTAAGTGACCACTCCTCCCCTCCCTCCTAGCACAGATGGCTCATCAGGAAATGCAAACTACACCCCAGCTCCCTTTGTGTCACTGTCTAGTGTGAGATGCAACCAGCCCAACTTTCAAACTGACCCAGACAGGGAATCGACAAACAGGCAGAGTCACAGAAATGGTATAGGCAAGAAAATTATCACTTTCTAGAAGTGGCATTTTCAAACACACAATCTTCAAATCAAATTTACTAAAAGATGTATTTTTAAATTGTGAACTCAGAGACCCCAAAAACCACATGTCCATCCACTCCCAAAGGGAATCTACACTTTAATCAGATTTAAAGGTAGCCCCCATGTAAACCTATGAGAGAGACAGGCCTTGCAACAGTAAAAAATGAATTTAGCAATATTTCACTGTAAGGACATATAAAACACATTATTATGGCCCTCATTACAACCTTGGCGGGCGGCGGAGGCCACCCACCAAAGTTTGACTGCCGAGCGGCCGCCTATGCGTCCCCAATCCCGCCGGCTGCATTACGACATCCCCGCTGGGCTGGTGGGCGGAAACAGAGTTTCTGCCCGCCGGCCCAGCGGGGATGCCGGCTGTAACATTGAAGCCGGCTTCGAATGGAGCGGGCGGTGTTGTGGCTGTGCAACGGGTGCAGCTGCACCCGTCGCACTTTTCACTGTCTGCTGTGCAGACACTGAAAAGCAGGGTGGGGCTGTGCCTGAGGGCCCCTACACTGCCCATACCAAGTGCATGGGCAGTGCAGGGGGCCCCAGGGGCTCCGCGATTACCCTTCCCACCAGCCTTTCCATGGCGTTCTCTACCACCATGGACAGGCTGGCGGGAAGGGGAGTCCTACTCCCCTGGGCAGCGCGTCTTGCAGCGCTGCCCTGGCGGATTAAAACCCCCGGGACAACCATGGCGGGAAACCGCTGGTCCTGGTGGTGCGACCGCGGCGCTACCGCCGCGGTCGTAATATGGCAGATTGTACCGCCAGCCTGTTGGCAGTACAATCACCAAAACAGCCCTACATGTCCTACCTCAACCATACACTGCATCCTGCCCTTGGGGCTACTTAGGGCCTACCTTAGGGGTGTCTGACATGTAAGAAAAGGGAAGCTTTAGGCCTGGCAAGTGGGTACACTTGCCACGTTAAATTTACAGTTAAAACTGCACACACAGACTCTGCAGTGGCAGGTCTGAGACATGATTACAGAGCTACTCATGTGGGTGGCACAACCAGTGATGCAGGCCCACTAGTAGCATTTGATTTACAGGCCCTGGGCACCTGTAGTGCACTGTACTAGGGACTTACTAATAAATCAAATATGCCAATCATGGATAAGCCAATTACATACACATTTTGTAAAGCAGCACTTGCACTTTAGCACTGGTTAGGAGTGGTAAAGTGCCAGAGTAATGAAAACAGCAAAATCAGAGTCCAGCACACATCAACCACCTGGGGAACAGAGGCAAAAAGTTAAGGGAGACCACGCCAAGGATGAAAAGTCTAACACAAAGCATATATATTAGGACTAATCTCCCCTGGGATGAACTGGGAGATGTCCCCATGACAATGGTGCAAAACAGGTGGAGGGGAAAACAAAATGCTGCTTCAGGAGTTCGCAGGAGACAACAAATTGTACTGAACTTCTACACCTAGAACCTGTACAGCAAAAATCACCCGGAAAATATCCCCATTAAATCACTTTGCACCAGATTGTCCAGGGTGTACTCATTCTCTGCTAAATATACCATTGGAAAGTTACTTATATCTTAGAGAAGAGTAAAAAACACAACAGTTACATAGAATGTTGGAACATAGGTTGTGACGTAACAGGGTGTAGCGTCTCAATGCTGGACATCAGCGTCACCTAAGTCACACTCTGTTGCTCTGGAAGGCCTATATCTATGCACAGAAATATAAAGTGGCGTAATGTAGGCATAGTGCCAATTCCGACACCTTGCACCACATCATAGCTACGCCAGGCAAGATGTCTGCAAGGGGGGTGTAATGGTCTACTTGAAAATAAGGAACTAAACTGTGTCACATCTCAGGCAGGTAGCTGTTACGCCTACACTGAGCAAGTGTGACAAGGGGGAACACCATTGGTATCAATGGACAATCATGGACTGGTCAGGAGAAAGTACAAACGTTTGACCCTAACCCTGCACCGTACATCAATGGTGTTACGTACCATGAGTCCTATTGGCCCCAACCCTGCCACATGATGTGCTAAGGGTCACAAGAGAAGTGGAGCAACAGTGGGTGCTGATCCACTCTCCACAAATATGCTCTATAGCCAGGAAGGATCAACAAAAAGGGAAGGAGTGGTGGTTTTTGAGAGTTTTGTGCCATGTCCTGTTGCTGCCCTCTCAATTTTGTCATTTGGCTGAGTTTTGTGAAGTGGTTTTGTCCTGTCATAGTAATTGTACAGTATTGTTGGGTGTTTCTCTTGTGGTAGTTTAGTCTGTTGGGGTAAGTGGGGTTAGGTGGGGTAGTATTTTATTATTTTTTGGGCTCTTTATTTGCATTGGAGGCAAACTGCAATATGTCAGGGAAGGGGAGGGCAAAAAGGATGAGACGAGATGAACTGGGAGGGTTTATCTGGCTGGTCAAACACTACCTCCCCATGTTGTTGAGTATGGGTGGCTAGGTCATCCAGGGCTACCCAACAGAGGCACAGAAGCTGTGGTGGGGCAAGGTGCTCCACCACCTACGGCAGACCTTTGGTGTTGTGAGCACCAACCAGCAAATCAAACACCGCTAGGCAGACCTCATTGTACGAGAGCGAGATCTACTGGATCACCTGTTGATTCGGATTGGTGGACCAGTTGGTTAGTAACACTTTTGCATTGCAACATCCTCATGTGCATGTGCATGACAGGGAGACATAAGTTTCACTGCAGTAAGTTTTGTCAAGGATCAGGTCAGGAACTTTGGTGTCTTAAGCAAACATCAGTTAAGAGAGCTTAGCTATGCATCGGGTGCAGAAAACTTGCATATTCCTCTTTGTGTACATTGTGTATCACATACACCCCATAAAGTGTAAAATATCAAACACACATGTGCAATAGTGCAAGGGTACATGTTTCATAAGCGCAAAAGTACATGCCCATCATGGTCATTACATGTAAATGGGGTGAGTAAAGTTGAAGTGATGGAAAACATGATGCAGGGATATTGTCAGTAATGGGTGTGTGTGTGCCAAGAGTCATGTATGTGCAGAATGACATGACATCTACACAAATGAAAGCAGGAGTGATTGCCTCATGATGCTAAATCTGTGTCTAATTTTTTATAGGTAAGGTTACCAATGGAGGCAACTACTACCTAACCATGGTGGTCATTAAAACCCTGACGGACGGTGTTAAAGCGGCGGTAAGACCGCCAACAGGCCGGTGGTAAAAAAAATTTAATTACGACCGTGGCGGAAACAGCCAACAAAGACAGCCACATTAACACGACGTCTGCCAGGGTGGTACAAACAAACAGCTTGGCGGTCACGGCCAACAGACAGGCGGAGGACAAAGTACCGCCCACAGTATCACAACCTACCAATCCGCCACCTTTTCCGGGGCGGATTCACCGCAGACAAAAACATGGCAGAAACAGGACTTCTTAGGGAAAACGCTCACCTCTATACACCCCACGAGGAACCAGGACGCCATGGAACCAGAGCTGCAGATCCTGACAGCCCTTATCTTCTTGCTCCTATACCAGGAGCACGAACTCTGGCGACGAAGACCACAGTGAGTACTGCACCTACGACACAGGGGAAGGGGGGAGGGAAAAAACAGGGACACACACACGCAATACGCAACACACCCACCCCCACCCTCACCCACGACAACACACTCACTAAGACATATTGATACATTACAGTTACACCCCGCAACCCCCCCGGAAGAATGCAAAGATCAAAGAAAATGAGTGTAACCATTGTAATATATTAAAATCCAGTACGCAAAAATATACATATATACACTAAAAACAAAATATACACCAAGAATAGTAGTCCAGGTAGTGCTCCATTGAAGTCCGTGGAACACTGCGCCCACACGGTATGGGCGAGGCTCACACTCAAAACCCGACCATGACGGAGAGAACGCTGTAGGGGCATCAGATAGCAATATAACAGGCACCTCAGGGGGAGGGAAAGGGGGTGCCCGATGCCAAATCCAAGAGAGGGCCACATACCCACTGTTCCATCCTGGGGAGTGCAAAGCCACAGTCTCTCAAGTCTCTACAGTGGGTGGTTTGCCCACTGTTCCATTCTGGGGAGTGCAAAGCCACAGTCTCTCAAGTCTCTACAGTGGGTGGTTTGCCCACTGTTCCATCCTGGGGAGTGCAAAGCCACAGTCTCTCAAGTCTCTACAGTGGGTGGGTTGCCCACTGCTTTATCCTGGAGAGTGCAAAGCCACAGTCTCTCAAGTCTCTACAGTGGGTGGTTTGCCCACTGTTCCATCCTGGGGAGTGCAAAGCCACAGTCTCTCAAGTGGATGCCTTACTCCACTGGTTCTGGAGGGGGCTTTGTGCCTAGAGTGCTTCATCCTGCCAAGGTCTCAGGTAGTGGATGTGATACTCCACTGGTTCTGGATGGGGCTTTGTGCCCAGAGTGCTTCACCCTGCCAAGGACAGAGTTAGTGGATGTGATACTCCACTGGTTCTGGAGGGGGCTTTGTGCCCAGAGTGCTTCATCCTGCTCGTGACGGACTCAGTAGCGTCAGTGCCCTTGGCGCTCATGGGCCAGCGTTGCTTGTGGCGGCGGTGCCCTGTTCAGCGGTGCTTGTTGAGGCGGTGCCTTGTTCAGCGGTGCTAGTGGAGGCGGTGCCCTGTTCAGCGGTGCTTGTTGCGGCGGTGCCCTGTTCAGCGTTGCTTGTTGCGGCGGTGCCCTGTTCAGCGGTGCTAGTGGCGGCGGTGCCCTGTTCAGCGGTGCTCGTGGAGGCAGTGCCCTGTTCAGCGGTGCTTGTTGTGGTGGTGCCCTGTTCAGCGGTGCTTGTTGCGGCGGGGTCCTTTGCAGTGACTCAGCTGTTGGCAGTCCTTCATGGCACAGCAGGGCTGGTGCTGCCGGTCCTGTCTGGCCCAGCAGGGCTGGTACTGGCGGTCCTGTCTGGCCCAGCGGGAATGGTGCTGGTGGTCTGGTCTGGCCCAGCGGGGCTGGTGCTGGCGGTCCTTCATGGCCCAGCGGGGCTGGTGCTGGCGGTGGCCTCCTGGGCAGCGGGGATGATGGCGGTGGCCTCCTGGGAACAGGGCTGGTGGTGGTGGCCTCCTGGGCTGCAGGGCTGGTGCTGGCGGTGGCCTCCTCGGCAGCGGGGATGATGGTGGTGGCCTCCTGGGCAGCAGGGCTGGTGGCGGTGGCTTCCTGTGCAGCAGGCCTGGTGCTGGCGGAGGACTCCTGGGAAGCGGTCTTCTCCACCGTGCTGCTCTTCCCAGACTTGCTGACTTTCTTGGGGCCCTTCACCCTCTCCCGCCGGGCACTGCCCAACTTTTGATGCTTGACAGGTGGGGGAATGTCCGCGCTGTGACTCCGTGCCACACTGTCTGCCCTGGTGGCTGGTGCACTCCAGATTCCGGTGACTACAGGCACCACTGGTCCCGGAGATGTTGTGGCTGTGGTGCTAGGTTGGGACTTGGAGAGTCAGGCGCTAGGAGACGGACGGGGTGGGAGAGATGTGGGAAAGAGGTCAAGGTTGGAGAGGAAAAGTTCTTTGGGAACACTGGGACGGGTAGCTGGAGGGGGTTTGGGAGTGGAGGAAGAGGTTGTGGTTGTAGGAGGTGTTCCTTTGGTGACTTTGGGTGAAGGTGCATGCGCTGGAGGCTGTCGTGAGGTGGATCGCTGTTGGGTGGGTATGTGCCTGCGTTTGTGTATCTTGGGAGGTGGCATCACAGACACACTGGGAGAGGACACTGGGGACGTGTGAATGGCAGTGGGGGTGGTGAGTGCACCTGTGCACGTGAGCGGGGTGTGAGCGGGGTGTGGTGGTGGGTGTGCTGGTGATGGAAGTAGTGGCTGTAGATGTAGTGCAGACGAGGAGGAGGGGGACACAGTGGAGGCAGTGGATGTTGGTGTGTCTGCATGTGTGTGATGTTTGCATAAGTGCCTGTGGGATGTGTGGTGCTTATGTTTGCCTGAGCTTCCCTTGTGTGTTGACGTGTGTGCATGCTGGTCTGAAGGTGTGCTTGGGATAGGCTGACGTAGAGGGGATTGGGTCTGGGTGGAGGAAGTTGGAGGGGGGAGGCTAGAGACAGGGACAATGGCTGCCATCAGGGCTGAGGCCAGAGTCTGAAAAGCTCGCTGAAGGGCCTCCTGACCAGAATGAATGTCCTCCAGGAATGCATTTGTTTGTTGCAACTGCCTTTCTACACCCTGGATGGCATTCAAAATGGTAGACTGCCCAACAGTGAGGGACCTGAGGAGGTCAATGGCCTCCTCACTGAGGGCAGCAGGGGTGACTGGGGCAGGGCCTGAGGTGCCTGGGGAGAAGGTGATGCCCACCCTCCTGAGTGAGCGGGCACAGGGCAAAGGCTGAGGGGCTGCTGGGAGGGTGGTGCTGGTAGGAGGGGGTGGCAGCTGTACCTGTAGATGCAGGGGGCACAGATGTTGCCACCACCACAAGGGATCTCCCATCAGAGGACGAGTCCGTGTCACTGGTGTCAGCTCCTGTCCCCGCCGTGGAGCTCCCCTCGCCCTCCGTCCCACTGGTGAACTCCGAGTCCGTAGTCTCGCCCTCCAGGGCCATGTGGGATGCAGCTCCCTCCTGCTCCGGTGCCACTGCTCCTCCGCCTGATGATGCTAATGCACACAAGAACAGGGAGACCACAAAAAGGGGGGGACGACAGAAGAAAGACATGTTGAGTGTATGCATTAACGCTACCGTTGGCGGACACGACAGACACAGAAGCCCCCTGCAGTATGCCGCGCACTTGGGCTCCACTGTTCAATACCTGGGACATGGCCTACAAGGCTATGGACGACATCTGCACACATGGATGAAACAGGAGCCTGACTAGGTGTACTTGGCACTGTACACAGGTGGGGTGGGGTGCCACAGGGTCTGCCAGAACAAGGGGACCTAACTAGCACACTTGCCCTGGCCTAGGGAAGCCCACAGCCCACCTCCCCCACCCAGACACCTCCACTGCGTGCAAAATCAGCAGAATGAGAGTGTACTCACCCCCTTGTGGCTGCTGTGATGCCCCCAAGCGCCCATCCAACTCCGGGTACGCCACTGCCAGGATCCTGAACATCAGGGGGTTCATGGTGCGATGGGCACCCCTCCCACATTGGGAGGCCATCACCAGCTGGGCCTCCACCGTCTTCTTGCTCCAGCAGCAAATGTCCTCCCATCTCTTACGGCAGTGGGTGCTCCATCTGTGGTAGACCCCCAGGGTCCGGACGTCCTTGGCGATAGCACGCCAAATCTCTTTTTTCTGGTGGGCGCTGACCTACATGAATTGTACAGAGGGAAAAGAAAAGTTATTACCAAATGCACCGTCACAGCCATTGGCCCCATCCCTAACCTTGCCATGATGCACATGCACTCACCGTCGTTTCATGCACGCCTCAATCTCCCCCCCATCTTTTATCCACCCCACTCCACACAGGCATAGCCCACACAGTAATCTCCCAGTGTATTTACCTGTTTGTATGGAGGACCATAGAGTAGCGTGTACTGGGGGAGGACCCCATCCACGAGTCTTTCCAACTCCTCCGATGTGAAGACAGGGGCCCTTTCCCCAGACGCACGAGCCATTGTCTCTTCCAGACTGAGGTCACAGCAGCACTTGCAGTGTAGGTCCTCTCCTGCCAAAGATCAGGTATCGAGTGATTGAACAGATAGAAAATGGCGGTTACGTCCGCTGCGGTGCGTACCGTCACCGCCGGCGTACATTTTCATTGGCTCCTGGGACCCATAGGGCCCAATGTTAACCAATGCAGCATTGCGCTGCGGTCTTCGACCGCCTACTGAGACGGTGTACAATGCCAGCGCAGTTACCTAACATCCCATTGTCCCACTTTACAGGTCAGGCAGCTGCCATTTCAGGGGCCCACATGGCTTAATTTTTAACTGCGTCACACATACCTAGACCTTGGCTCAACACTCATACAGGCCAAGTTTCGGATTGTGATTAGTGTTCTGTGTAATCTGTGGGTACGTACCTCTGAGTTGGTTGACTCTGTGCTCGCTGTTGTCCTTCATAGGCACTGTCCGCTGGGACATGTGAGGAGATGGTGGCATCCTCCGGTGTACAGACCGCTGGTGGACCTGTCGACAATGGAGGAAAGACATTTGATCATCACCTACAGGCTTGACCGTGCCACAATCCAGTAACTGTGTGCCCAGCTGGAGCCAGACCTGATGTCAGCTATCCGCTATTCCACAGGAATCCCCCCTCAAGTGCAGGTGCTGTCAGTACTCCATTTCCTTGCAAGTGGGTAATTTCAAACAACAGTGGCCATAACATCGGTGATGTCCCAGCCTATGTTTTCCAACGTGTTTTCCAGAGTGTTGTCTGCCCTGCTGAAACACATGCGGAGCTACATCGTTTTCCCTCAGGTGGAGGATTTGTCTACAGTGAAAGGAGACTTCTATGCCCTGGGACATATCCCCAACATCATAGGTGCCATTGATGGGACCCATGTGGCTTTGCTACCCCCACGCAGGAGTGAACAGGTGCACAGAAACCGGAAGAGTTATCATTCCATGAATGTGCAGATGGTGAGTTTGGCAGACCAGTACATCTCCCATGTTAATGCCAAGTTCCCTGGCTCAGTGCATGATGCTTACATCCTGCGGAATAGCAGCATCCCTTATGTGATGGGTCAACTCCAGAGGCACCGTGTGTGGCCATTAGGTGAGCACCGGGAAGCAAGTCAGTGGGAATGGTTGTCTGGGTCTGGGGATATCCCTACAGGTAAGTGTGTGTCTAACAGTTGTCCCTCGCCATTTGCAGGTGACTCTGGTTACCCCAACCTGTCATGGCTACTGACCCCGGTGAGGAATCCCAGGACAAGGGCAGAGGAAGGCTACAATGAGGCACATGGACGAACTCGGCGTATAATAGAGCGGACCTTCAGCCTCTTGAAGGCCAGGTTCAGGTGCCTCCATATGACAGATGGATCCCTATTCTACTCACCAAAGAAGGTGTGCCAGATCATCGTGGCCTGCTGTATGCTTCACAACTTAGCTTTGTGACGACAGGTGCCTTTTCTGCAGGAGGATGGTCCAGATGGCGGTTTTGTTGCAGCTGTGGAGCCTGTGGACAGTGAAGATGAGGAAGCAGAAGAAGAGGACATGGACAACAGGAACTCGGTGATCCTGCAATATTTCCAGTGAGACACAGGTAAGAATACAAACCTGCCCACTACATGTACTTTAACACTACTATCTCTCTACTGTCTGTCGTTTTCACCAAGTGTGTGGTCACTGAGTTGTCACTTTCCCTTACGATTTCACAGATGTGTGTCCCACAGTGTGACATCTGCTTTGTTTCCTCATGGACTAGAGCTGTGTGACATAGGTATGTTGAAATTGCAATTGAAAGAGCATTTTGCCACTGTAATTGCTAATACACTATTTCGAAATCACAGATTGACTCCAGATTGTTATGTGCTTCAAGGGTGTTTATTTAAGTGCTCAATATTGGAGGGGATTGTAAAATGGTGAGGGGTGATGGTGGAGGAATGTCCATGGCAGAGTCCAGTCTATTAGTCTCACAGGTGCAGTGCCCAAATGGGCATAGGAAGTGGAGCTGGGGCAGTTTGAGGATGGACAGGGTGACAAAGTGGGACATAAAGATGACATTCAGGGTGGTCTAAGTTCTTGGCGGAGGTCTTGGCATTGTTCTCTGTCTTTGTCCTGGATCTCATGGACTGTTTGTGAGCTGGTTCTCCCTCTGCAGGGGGTGGGGTGCTGGTTTGGTGGTCCTGTGGCGGTGCCCCCTGTCCACTAGCGCCGGCGGAGGTGGTTGGCAGTTCATCGTCCAGGCTAGTGTCAGGGGCCCCTTGTTGTGCCACAGTGTCTCTCCTGGTGTTGAGTACTTCCTTCAGCACCCCTACGATGGTGCCCAGGGTGGAATTGATGGCTTTGAGTTCCTCCCTGAAGCCCAAATACTGTTCCTCCTGCAGGCGCTGGGTCTCCTGAAACTTGGCCAGTACTGTTGCCATCGTCTCCTGGGAGTGGTGGTAGGCTCCCATGATGGAGGAGAGGGCCTCGTGGAGAGTGGGTTCCCTTGGCCTGTCCTCCCCCTGTCGCACAGCAGCCCTCCCAGTTCCCCTGTGTTCCTGGGCCTCCGTCCCCTGGACCGTGTGCCCACTACCACTGCCCCCAGGTCCCTGTTGTTGTTGGGGTGATGGGTTAGCCTGGTTTCCCTGTAGTGGTGGACACACTGCTGATTGACGTGTCTTGGGGACAGAGGTATGGGCCTGCTGGGTGGGTACTTGCTGGTGTTTCCAGAGGGGGGAAGCTCTGTAGTGGCCTGTGCCAGTGTCAGGGGAACCGACTGTCCCGAGGTCCCCGATGGGCCGGGCTGGTCATCTAGATACAGTTGGACAGAGCTGCTGTCATCACTGTGGGCCTCTTCTGTTGGTGGTGTGGACATATGTGGACCCTCCTGTCCAGTGACGTTGGGTAGGGGTCCTGCAGGGGTATAAAAGGATGTTTATTACATCTGTGTGTGCCATGGTGTGCAATAGGTGGTTGACCGTGTACCCCTGTGCTTGCATTGCTGTGTGGGACCTTGTGTGATGGTGGTTGAGGGGGTTGTATGGGTATGTGCAGTGGCCATGCTTTAGTGATGGGTGTCCATGCTTTGTTGTTGCATGCAGGGCTTGGTGTTGGGATGGGTGGGTTGTGATAGTGAGACAATTGTGAGGACTAGGTGTGATGGGGGTGAGTGTGAGGGTGGGGGTATGTGATGGCATGCAGGTAGGGTGGGGGATGTAATAGTAAAGATTTGACTTACCAGAGTCCATCCCTCCATCTACTCCTGCGAGGCCCTCAGGATGCAGAATCGCCAAGACCTGCTCCTCCCATGTTGTTAGTTGTGGAGGAGGAAGTGGGGGATCGCCGCCAGTCCGCTGAACCGCAAGGTGGTGTCTTGAAACCACGGAATGCACCTTCCCCCGTAGGTCGTTCCACCTCTTCCTGATGTCATCCCGATTTCTTGGGTGCTATCCCACTGCGTTCCGATTTCTTGGGTGCTATCCCACTGCGTTAACCCTGTCCACTATTCTTCGCCATAGCTCCATCTTTCTAGCTATGGAGGTGTGCTCACCTGTGATCCGAATAACAGTGGCTCTACCCGGATGATTTCCTCCACCATGACCCTGAGCTCCACCTCAGAGAACCTGGGGTGTCATTGCCATGCCATGGGGTGGTGTGGGTGATGTGTGGGGTGGTGTGTGTAGTGATAAGTGGGGTAATATTTAGTGGTGTGTTGTGTGAGGTGCTTGGAAGTTATGTGGGTGATTGTATTGTGTGCCTGTTGATGCTTGGTAGTTGTTTGTGGTGTCTCTTTCTGGCCTTCTCTCAGTAATTGTGGTCGTAGAAGTTTGTGGGTGATGTGGGTGTGTGTTTTATATTGTAATGGGTGTGTGGGAGTGGTGTGTGTATGTGTATCAGGTGTGTGTGTTTCGAATTGCCCAATGTGGCAGTGTTTTGTCAATGTGTGTGTATTTTTAGCACGGCGGTGTGTACCGCCAATGGAATACCGCGGTTCAAAGACCGCCGCGTGGATTCATGTGTCATAATAGTGTGGGCGTATTTCTGTTGGCATGACGGTGGAGGTTTTGTTTTTGCCAGTTTATCACTGACCTTTGGTGTGGCGGTCTTGTGTGGGTGTCTGAATTTTGGCGGATTCCGAGCTGTGGGTCATAAAAGCTGTGGCGGAATTCCGCAGCCGCGGCGGTGTGTTGGCGGTCTTCTGCTCGGTGGTAAGCGGCTTTTACCACCAATGTTGTAATGAGGGCCCATATGTCAAAAACATGACAAGTGCAAGTATTGTGGCAGTGTGAACGGCTGGTGCCACATGATGGCAGAACAGGGCCTGAGAAATAGAAGCTGTGTATTCCTGCTGTAGGTAGAATCCATAAAATATAGCCTCAACATAAACTTGGTTACACTGATCCTTCATTGGAGTCAACTTAAATATCTGCCTAAAGCTCGTTGATTACATGACACTTCTCTTGAAATCAAGAAGACAATTTCCACTTTGCATATGTTGTCACATTCATGTATGGTGCCAAACATGCCAAGAGCAACCATACTGACAGGGTTCCCAACATCGGTGTCCTGAAAAATTCCATATGTTACATATGGCATGCACATGATGGAGGTAAGTGTTGCACTATGTGAATGAAAACAGTCAAACATCTGAGTGGTTGGCTGCTCCTTCAGATAGATCAACTACAAGAGTCAATATTTAAGCCAATGGCCAGTATCCTGTCCCCCTATTTTGTTATATATATATGTATCTGAAACGTGTACATATGTCTGTCACCCTAATCTGTGCATGTTCTTGTGTGATAACTATGAGCCACATATGTGTGAAAGAGGTGCAGCACAGTGCTGTGTCAACATCAGCAGCACTGCACTGTGCTGAATTTGTAACACAGTCCTGCTCCCTATTACCAAGAGTATGGGGCAGACCTGTGTCTGCACCTGCATGGCACATAACTCAGCAGCCTGGGCCAACGCAGTCAGAGCTGGACCACAGTGCAAGTGTGTCTATGTTGAGGGGAGTGTCCATGCACAGGTAGGTATCCCTTTCTGGACATAAACAGTCTACATTGGTGATATGGAACTTCTTTGTGTGCTGCAGAACACAGCCCCCATAGTAGTGCCAAGACATGTTATTTTGTTAATGTTCAGGAAGGGACATCTATGTGCACATAAGCAAACATCCATAACTTGATTTCTACTGTGTGTGCCTTCAAATGGTGCACACATATAGGAAGCAAGAAAAAAGGAGGTATCAATGCATTCCTCAACACTTTGCTATGCTTACACCAGCCCTGAGCTGTTGTTAGTCTTTTGGTGCCAGCAACAAATAAGATGTCTTCAACATCTGGGGCAACGTCAAAAGAAATGGGTGTTTCAATGGGACGGACACTGCAAAAACCATGGCACGCCCCTCTGATGCAGACTTCTGTGTCATGCTGCCCCATATGTATATGGAGGCAGTACGCTACAAAGAGCTGCATAAAATATCCTTGTACATATGGTGCAGTGAAAAGCAACACAGGAGGGTCAGGGAAAGTGATGCTCTGGTTGTGCCAGAATCTCTATAGTCTGGCCCGTTGTCTTAGAGACAGAATTGTACTGTTTCATAGTTGCTCATTCCTAACACACAGTTGATTTGCTTACTCAGCCTACCAAGTTGAATGTGTAACAGTTGTCCATGCTCATAAATGTTTAAAAATCACTCAGCTATGTGTTCCTGTCATGTCTGGTGAACCTCCACCCTACATTATTGAAGAATTGTCCCAGTTTGAAGACCCAGGAGCAGCCAGTAAGTGTCACCTTGTGCATCATATGTCATTCAAGTGTTTTGTGTGAGAGGGTATGATGTGTGCAATGCAATGTTGAAATGTTATGAGTGACCATCTGAGTTAGGATATTGACATCACGTCTGATACAATGTTGAAGATGTAGATTAATGTGATTGTTGCACAAGCCACCCTATGCTGCCATGGAATTGTGGGTGTTAAGAAAAGGAAAGCATGCCCACATACACAGTTTTGTCCGACAAGATATGTGTCAGAGGTGCTGTTTATCTGATTAGCATGCCAGTTGACAACATATTTGTCACAGCAATTTTTACAGCCCTGTGTGTTTTGAGTTACTCAGGAAATGGTACAGATGGTTGACATATGTTGAGGTCTCTAGGGGGCTTATGAAGGAGACATGTGCAACACAGGTCCTTCACTACTCTTCAGAAATTAAGTGATGCAGCGGCTGAGCAAGGAGCATTATTGTGTTGGGCAACAGTCAGTTGAATCACAATGAGAATACACTCTGCTCCAGATGGATGTGAGACATGTCTATGAATTGTAGCAAACTATGAGGCACTTTACGACCCCAGTGGTAAAAACCACCTACCGCCGCAGCAACAACCGCCAAAAGACCGTCACCGCGGCTACCAGCTGTCCACCCTATTATGACCACAGCCAGATTTCCATCAGAAGGATGGTGGAAATCCGGCTGTGGCCATGCCGGCGGATGGCGGTAAGGTGGCGCTGCTGCATGATGCATGACCCATGATATGGCCTGGTGGTATTCTTCTGGCGGACGCTGCTGCTGGCCTGTCCCGTGTCCTGCCAGAGGACCCCCTGACAAGGTCAGTCAGGTGCTCTGACAGGGGAGGGCAGAGGGGGGTTTTGTGTGTGGGGCTGTGTGTGTATGTCGGTGGGTGTCTGTGGGTGCGTGTATGCGGGTGTGTGTTGCTTGTATGTGTGTGCATGCATGGATGTGTGAGTGTGTATATGTTGTGTTGTGTGAATGTGTGTGTGCTTCTGTGTATGTCAGTGTGTGTGGATGTGTGTGTGAATGGATATATGCATGCGTGGATGAATGTGGGAATGAATGTGTGTATGCGTGTGTGCGTGTGTGAAGGAAGGTGCATGTGTGTAGTGGGGGGTCTTGAGAGGAACAAGGGTGTGGGGGGAATCTGGGAAGGGAAGACCCCTATCATTGACAGGGAAGGGATTCACTGTCACTGATGGTGTCTACCACCATGGTTTTTGTGGCGGTAAGGTTGCCACGAAAACCATGGTGGTAGGCGGGGTCATACTCCCACAGGTGGGCAAGTGACAGTCGCCGTGGAGGTCGGTGTGGTACACTGGTGGTTCGGCTTTAGCTGAACCGCCAATGTCTTAATATGGAGAAAAGTACAGCCAGCCTGTTGGCAGTACTTTCCTCTATATTAATGCTTCCATAATGACCTCCTACATGTGTGCAGATTTACCAATATGATCTACCCAGCATGATGATTGTGGGTGAGCTTGGTCACATTACATGTATAGAATGTGGATGCAGAGTGTATACCTGGTACTTAGGAAATGTTAAATATGCATGTGCACAGGTATTACAATAAAAAAGAATACTGTTGCTGTGCCCAGTGCAGTGCCACACTTCCTGTGCCCCTTAGGGCACCCATACAGTCACCATGTGTGTGCTGCATAAGAAATTTTGCACACCATACAACAGGGTAGGGGGCAATAGGTACAAAATCTGTAGACAATATAATTGTACAGTTCAGGCATAGGCAATCTAAACGGGCACCTACCCTGAACTGTACATAGGGGGCCCATTGTAAGCAATGTTGTGCTCCCTTGTAATGCCTGCTCTGAGCAGGTGTTAACCCAAAGACACATGAATGATGCATTGGTATTCCTTAAAATTCCCAGAGCCATTTTTCCTGTCCCTCTACCGAGTGAACTTCACCTTGCATCCGTGATGCCTGGCCAAGGCTTGATTTAGCGTAAGGGGTGTCAAAGTGGTTGAATGCATGCATTGCGCCACTTTGTGACTATGACACAGGCATTTGGGACTTGTTGGGCCACTTAATCCTCACTAGTATGATGACACAAATGTTGTGCAAGGAGGCAGTAGCCCTAATGGTCAATAATGGATAGTCGTTAACCCACTGACAAGTACATGATACCGTAGATGGCCAGTAGGAAGTTTAGTCTTGAATTGGAAATTTACATTGTTGTGGAATGTCTGGTGGACAGCATGTGTCATTTGAGGCTGCTGTGTACATTGCATGTTTTTTTCTAGCTCTACCCAATGCAGTATGTGATGCCATGTGTTCCTCATGTTTTAGCTGAGACTATGTTCACAGCACAAAAATGTGCTTTTGAAAAGAGGGCAGAGCTTTTCCACCACATCATGGAGGTACAGGGAGGGCACCGTCAGATGGCCAGGAGGTATTGGCAGGAAAAATCTTTGGGGGGCTTTCCATGCCTTTCCACATGAGGGGCCTTCAAAATAGGGCGCAACTGTACAAGGCACATTGACACAAACACCAGGGAGGACCTCAGCAGGTCCAACCCCCTCCATATGAACAGCACCTATGCCTTCACAGTCACTCTAACAGCCACCTGTAGGATAGAGTAAGTATAGTTGGGGGGTGGGTTTTAGTATTGTTTTGTGTTTTGGGGTTGGGTGGGAGGTTATGTATGGGGTTCCATGTTCATAAAAATGTTTATAAAAAACAAAAAAAACAAAAACAAAAACAAAAAAAGTGTACAAAAACATATATATTCGTTTAGGATATAGCTTTAGTTAGCTTTAGTTAATGTTGTCCTACTTGTATCTTGTCTCTTAAGGGGGCTGCAGGAACAATGTTCAGTGTGTGTCAACATCTGGGCAGTGCGCGCTCTATGGGCGACTGGAATGCAAAAACCCAGCACACATGAGGTGACGTAATTCATGCATTATGTAGATATGCTGTTGTTTAACCTTTTGCATTGCAAAGTTCAATCCTGAAGACTTATTTTTAAGGTGCTTATAAATACTGTTCATTTGCAATGTATTGCTGCAGGCTTTCAGAGTGTGTCAGGTAGTGGTCCCTTTCCAGGGCCTTCTAGAAGCTTTCCCTGCAGTATGCCTGGGTGTGGTTGTGGGCTGGGCCAAGACTCTATAATAGAGAGTCAGCCCAGCTCCACGTGCTCACTATTCAGAGGTCCTGGTGCAGAGCAGCAGCAACTTCCTGAGCTCCTGTTCCGGTGACCTACTTTGATCTTCCAGGCCTCACCCTTTCACTCGGCTGGGTGATTCTTGATCAGGGCGGTAAGACAGAGGTCAGGCTGGGCCCCCGACTCTGTTATCAATGATGCTCGAGTTCTTGGGCCTAATCTTTGCATGATAAGTGATTGGACTCTAGTGCGTGTGAATGTGCGTTTGTGCGTTTCATGGCATTTACATGTGAAAATTCGAATTGGCCAGAAACGCAATCTTTTCTCGTGCTTAATGCATGTTATTCATTGTGCGCTACCATTTCTTGGCAGTTACATGGTGGCATTCGAATCGGCAAGACGCGCAATTCGCTTTTCGTGTTTAACCCTTGGTATTCATTGTGCGCAACCATTTTTCTGTTATTTACAAGGTTGCTTTCGAATCGGCAAGACGTGCGATTTGCTTGTCGTGTTTAACCCTTGGTATTCATTGTGCGCAACCATTCTCTGACATTTACAAGTTTGCATTCGAATCGGCAAGATGCGCAGTTCTTTACGTGTGTACAAATCAAGATATTCATTGTGCGCAACCATTTTCTGACATTTTCCAGGTTGCATTTGAATCGGCAAGAAGCACGATTCTCTACTTGTGTAAAAATCAAGATATTCATTGCGCGCAACCATTTTCTGGCATTTACAAAGTTGCCTTTGAATCAGCAAGACGCGCAATTCTTTACTCGTGTATAAATCAAGATATTCATTGTGCGCAACCATTTTCTGACATTTTCCAGGTTGCAATTGAATCGTCAAGAAGCACGATTCTCTACTTGTGAACAAATCAAGATATTCATTGCGCGCAACCATTTTCTGGCATTCATAAAGTTGCCTTCAAATCGGTAAAACACGCAATTTGTTTACTGTGCTTAATTCATGTTATTCATTGTGCGCAACTAATTCATGACATTTACAGAACTCTTGTGGAAATCCGCGATGTGCGCAATTTATGTTCTGGCATTCTAAAGATCTTTTGTGCTAGTATTCTGGATATTATATTCTATGTGCATGTAGGGTCTCTAGTACAATTCCTATTGTTTTCCGAGGAATGTTTGGAGAGCCTTATCCTCATGTAATGAGGCTGTGTTTGTTTTGGGACATTATTCAGGAAGGTTCTAGTATCCCTAGAACAGAATGTTTTCAATTCATGAAAATTCTATATTGTGAGAAAACAGGGCTGATTGCAGAGGCCCCCTAACTTTTTGCCCCCATTTTCCACTTTATGCTGGTGTTTTCCTGACTCTGATGGTGCCCTGGGTACTGCTAACCAGTCCCAGGGCCTGTGCTCTGTGTAAAATGGATATGCAAATTAGGCTAATTATAATTGGCTAAGTTAACCTACCTATAAGTCCCTAGTATATGGTAGGGCATGTAGGTTTAGGGACCACAGCATAGGTGGTGCACACCTAGGTGCACTGCTGAGGTGCCCAGTGTCATTTTAAAGGCAGGCCTGCCTTGCTGGCTGCTTTTAAATTAAAGTTGTATGCAAATTCGACTTTGGAATTAAAAGTACTTCCAAAGTCTTAAACTACCTTATTTTTACATATAAGTCACCCCTAAGGTGTGCCCTATGTGCCCCTAGGGCGCTGGGTGCCATGTAACTATAAGCAGGGACTTTATAAAAATAGATTTATAAACCCTGGTGAGGTAAAAACAGCCAAATTCGTTTTTCCCTCATTGAAGTAAATGGCCTTCATAGGCTAGAATGGGGAGACTTTATTTTAAATTTTAAAGTCTCCTTAAATGTTGCATACCAAGAATTTGGTATCAAATTAATTGTTGTAATAAATCCCACAACTTCCAGTTGTTGGATTTAATATAACTTGTTCAGGTAAAGGGTTATAGACTTTACCTAAAAAGTTGCCAATTTCAGCCCTGCATTGTTTTTGCTGCTGTGCTCTGATTGGCCAGCCTGCAGCAGCTTTGCAGAGCTGCCTTGATGAGGTGTGAAGTGGCCTGGCTTCACACAAAGGAATGTGCTTGGGGGAGAGAATCTCCCCTCAGCAGATGGTGAGGCAGGACGGGGTTGGCTGCCAAACTGGTCTTCAAAGGCAGAGAAGGACATCTGGAGCACCCAGCAACACCCCCACATCCTGCAACCCCAGACAACTAGGTGCCCCCTTGATTAGATTAGGAGAGGGCAGGAGAGGGGTGTGTTTATGATTTTTAGCCACACCAGTGGGTGGGCTCAGCCAGATGTAACCTCCAAAAATCAGATTCAGCAATGTTGGATTTTTAGAGACTGTTGCCTTTTGGGATGGATTTTTGCCACACTTCCCAGGAAGTGGTCATCACAGGGGGACGACCCTGTACCTGATTGGAGGACCAGGACCCCCCTGCTTTTCACCCAGGAGCAAGGATAAAACTGGCAGACCTGCACCCACACCTCAGATCCCTACCAGATTTCAACAAGAAAAGAACTAAAGGAGAAGAAGGACTGCCCTGCTGGACCCCTGGCCTGCACCTGGAACCTGCACTCAGAAGGACTGCACCAGCTGCACACTTGGGCTTCACCAGAAGAAGAACTTTGCCTGGCTTCAACTGGTTCAAGGAGGGACTCCCTGTTTGCTACAGGTGAAAAATTGCTATCCAGAGTCCCCCTGCACCAACTCCTGGAAAGTGACCAGCTGACCACTGTCCAGTGGCCAAAAAGGAGTTTGCGCCAGGTGCATTCTGGGAGTTGAAGTCCGCACCCCCCAAGGACCATCACAGAACTTCTGGACCCTTGGGGTGAGCTGTGGACCCCAAAAGAACCTTAAAAGAACATCTGGGTGAAGCCCCAGAAGTTTGGAAAAGATTTGCGAATTTTTATAAAAAAAGCTCCAGAGAGGGACTGACCCGCCGCGGAAATTCTAGCCGGCTTGCCTCAACCGCGACCCGGCCTGACTTGGTGGCTCGTCCCGGTAAAGAAAAACCTCTGAAAAAGAGACTAAGTCCGAAGGTAAAAAGTTGACCGGGACCTCCCAGCCATCGTATCCGAGAAGGGCTCCACGGACGTCGGATCAAGATCCAGGTTTACCCCGGTCGAAGGATTTTCATCTCGAAAAAACAACTAAGTCCGAAGGTAAAAATCTCCACCGAGGAAACCCACATCGCGTATCCGCACAAGGGCTCCAGGAGGTTGGATTCAACTGGCAGGTTCGTCCCGGTGAAGAAAATCTTCAAAATAAAGACTAAGTCAGAAGGTAACTTTTTGACCGAGGCCTCCCGCGACCTGTAGCCGAGCAGGGCTCCATCGCGGTCGGCCTGAAAGTTTGACTTTGCCCCGGTCCTGGTGCAACCAGATGACCCGATTGGCGCTTTTTGTTTCTAAGCGCTAGAAAAGTAATAATTCTTGAAAAATTCATATCTCCGGTTCCCTTTATCCGATTTTATTCGTTTTTGTGTCATTTTAAAGATAAAAATATAAACTATTTTTATAAATTGGTTTTGGATTTTTAAACTGTTTCCTGTGTTTTATTTGATTACTGTTTTGTGATATTTGAATGCTTTACACACTGTCTCCTAAGTTAAGCCTTGACGCTCGTTGCCAAGCTACCAAGGGTTGAGCTGGGATTAATTTACTGAGACCTAACTGTACCTAGGTGGAGGTTAGTGGCTTGTTGCTAGGTGTAGGTACCTACCTGCCCTTACCAATAACCCATTTTCCAACATTTTTGGTGGCAGCGGTGGGATCCTCTACTTGTGTTCAGTATCACGTTACAGTTTTAAGTAAAACAAATAAAAAATCCTTTAAATTGTCCTAGTGCAAAAATTATTATTATTATTTTTTTTTTTTTTTTCATTAATTTGGATTAATTTCAATTATTGATTTTTTGTAATTTTTCTAAATTCTTGTTTCCAATTTTTGCAAAAAGTTTTTGTTGACACAAAACCAGGGAACCATGGAGCTTGATCTGGCTAGCCTACCCACACTGACAGTAGTCCAGCTTAGGGGGTTATGTATTGAAAGAGGGTTGCCTGCAAACACTGATCTCAGGAAGCAAATCCTGATCAAATCCCTGACAGCATGGGCTGAGGCCCAAGAGGTAGGCTCAGAGGAAGCTCCAGAGGAGGGAGAAAAAGGGGAGGATGCTAGCTCTAACCACTCAGGGGAGGGAAGGCATCTGAGCCTAAGTGAGGACGAGGAAGAACGGTCCTCAGTAAATACAGTCACTAGGGGCAGACCCAAAGCTAGTGGTGGGAAGGGGGTCCTTTCAGGAGGAGAGAACCTATCCATCAGAGAAAGAGAGCTTGAGGCCCAGCTAGCATACATAGCTTTGGAAGCAGACAAGCTGGCCCTAGAAAAGAAAAAGTGGGCAAAGAAAGAGAAAAGAGATGGTGGCAGCGACAGAGAAGTTGAGGTGTACATGGGTGGGGGAGTTTGCCCCAGGTTACCCAAGGGGGTGGTTCCTGCTTATGTAGAGGGGGATGATATAGACAAATGGTTGGAGGACTTTGAGAGGGCCCTCCAGATGAGGAGAGTCAAGCCTCAGTACTGGGGTTCACTTCTTTGGGAGTTAGTTCCCATCTCTGGGAGGGATAGGCTCCTAACCATGAGGGGGGAGGATGCAGACTCATACCCCAGTATGAAGAGTTGCTTGACTAAAAAGTTTGGTCTGACCCCAGAGCAGTATAGGCTCAAGTTTAGGGACACCCAGAAGGTCAGTACCCAGTCATGGGTTGACTTTGTAGACACCTCACTAAAGGCACTAGAGGGCTGGATTATTGGTAACAAAGTAAATACTTATGAGGGGTTATACAATCTGATCATGAGAGAGCACATCTTGACCAATTGTACCCAAGAAAGGTTACGCCAGCATCTAGTGGACTCTAAGCAGACCAACCCTAGAGAGCTAGGGGAGGCAGCTGATGAGTGGTGGAGAACCAGGGTGGTTGTCAAGTCCCAGGGGGGAGACTCCAAGAAGGGGGGGTCAGGTCCCCAAAAACCTGAGGAGGGAGGTGGTAAGCCCACCACAGAGACTCCCTCTGTACCCCAGAACCCTAAGAAGGAAGAGAGTAAATCCCACTCCCACTCTGACAAGCAGAGACAGGGAGACCCAGGGTTAAAAAAGCTCTTGGACAGTAGGGCTTGCTTTGACTGTCAGCAGACAGGTCACTTCAGAGGGGATGCAGCCTGTCCAAAGAAGGTGGTTAGCACTGGGCTGTCCAGTGTAGCCATGGAGGAGGACTCCTCAGATGATGAAGTCCTCCTAGCATTGAGCTGGGAGACAGGACCAGATGGTAAGCTGGTGATCCCTGAGGGTGGGAGTAGGCACTTCCACCCCATTCAGGTGAATGGGATCCCTACCACTGGCCTGAGAGACACCTGTGCCAGTCACACTATAGTGAGTGACCGGTTAGTGACCCCAGACATGTATGTCCCAGGAGAGACAAGGAAAGTCAGGATAGCCACAGGGGAGGTCACCACCAAACCTGTAGCCATAGTGCCCCTAGAGAGGGAGGGTATCCTTGACTGGTTTAGGGTGGTAGTCAGTGCTGACCTCCCCCTAGATTGTATCCTGGGCAATGACCTCCCAGAGGTGAGTCTGGCCCCACATGGGGTGGTCGCCCAGGGCGCCCCCCCAACCCAAAGTCCTGGGGAGTCAGTCCCTACAGTTAGGAGACAGGGGTCCCCAAGAAAAGGAAAGAAGTAAAGGAAGGGTAGGCCACTCTTAAAGAGAGTTCCAGGGAGCCAAAGGCCTTCTGCCCCAGTAGGGGGGGAGCCCAGAGTTGGCACTGGTGAGGCCTCCCCTGACTCCAAGGAAGTCCTGAGTAGTCAGGCAGCTGTCCAGATGCAGGGTGTTGCCCCTGCACTGACAGAAGGGAGAGTGGAAGGAGGGTGTCTGCCACAGGAGGTGGTAGCCCCCCACTCTAGACAGCAAGAGGGGTGCCAGGACCCCAAAGTTGCCCCTAAAGCAGCTCAGCCACCTGTCAGTGGAGAGCTTAGGGTGTGGTTCTGGGTACTGACAGCTGTCAGTAGCCTCTGCTGGGTGCTAGCCTTCCTGCAGCACTGTACTTGGCCTGGGAGGCAGACCCCAGGGCCAATAGCAAAGTAGGCCCCCTGACCCTGTTGGTCATGGTGGGGTTGCTCAAGTGTTGGGTGACCTCTTTGGGTAAGCTAGGTGTTGCCCTAGCAAAGTTAGGAGTAGGGGAGGTGGGCACCTCACTGCCCAAGTTGGCAGAGAGAGAGGAGGAAGACCCCCTAGAGGGAAGTTTCAGTTTGAGATGGGTCCTTTCACTGTTGGGGTGGCTTCACTACCCAGAGGGAGTGACCATGACAGGAGGATGTAAGGCAGAGTAGGCCCTGCAAAGGGACAGCCAGTTTTCTTCACTGTCTTCCTCGCCTAACAAGCCAGGAAGAGTCTCCCAGGGTTGGGCTGAGTCTCCTGGGCGTGTGGGCTGGGGGGGGCTTGTGTGAGAAAACAGGGCTGATTGCAGAGGCCCCCTAACTTTTTGCCCCCATTTTCCACTTTATGCTGGTGTTTTCCTGACTCTGATGGTGCCCTGGGTACTGCTAACCAGTCCTAGGGCCTGTGCTCTGTGTAAAATGGATATGCAAATTAGGCTAATTATAATTGTCTAAGTTAACCTACCTATAAGTCCCTAGTATATGGTAGGGCATGTAGGTTTAGGGACCACAGCATAGGTGGTGCACACCTAGGTGCACTGCTGAGGTGCCCAGTGTCATTTTAAAGGCAGGCCTGCCTTGCTGGCTGCTTTGAAATTAAAGTTGTATGCAAATTCGACTTTGGAATTAAAAGTACTTCCAAAGTCTTAAACTACCTTATTTTTACATATAAGTCACCCCTAAGGTGTGCCCTATGTGCCCCTAGGGCTGGGTGCCATGTAACTATAAGCAGGGACTTTATAAAAATAGATTTATAAACCCTGGTGAGGTAAAAACAGCCAAATTCGTTTTTCCCTCATTGAAGTAAATGGCCTTCATAGGCTAGAATGGGGAGACTTTATTTTAAATTTTAAAGTCTCCTTAAATGTTGCATACCAAGAATTTGGTATCAAATTAATTGTTGTAATAAATCCCACAACTTCCAGTTGTTGGATTTAATATAACTTGTTCAGGTAAAGGGTTGTAGACTTTACCTAAAAAGTTGCCAATTTCAGCCCTGCATTGTTTTTGCTGCTGTGCTCTGATTGGCCAGCCTGCAGCAGCTTTGCAGAGCTGCCTAGATGAGGTGTGAAGTGGCCTGGCTTCACACAAAGGAATGTGCTTGGGGCAGAGAATCTCCCCTCAGCAGATGGTGAGGCAGGACGGGGTTGGCTGCCAAACTGGTCTTCAAAGGCAGAGAAGGACATCTGGAGCACCCAGGAACACCCCCACATCCTGCAACCCCAGACAACTAGGTGCCCCCTTGATTAGATTAGGAGAGGGCAGGAGAGGGGTGTGTTTATGATTTTTAGCCACACCAGTGGGTGGGCTCAGCCAGATGTAACCTCCAAAAATCAGATTCAGCCATGTTGGATTTTTAGAGACTGTTGCCTTTTGGGATGGATTTTTGCCACACTTCCCAGGAAGTGGTCCTCACAGGGGGACGACCCTGTACCTGATTGGAGGACCAGGACCCCCCTGCTTTTCACCCAGGAGCAAGGATAAAACTGGCAGACCTGCACCCACACCTCAGATCCCTACCAGATTTCAACAAGAAAAGAACTAAAGGAGAAGAAGGACTGCCCTGCTGGACCCCTGGCCTGCACCTGGAACCTGCACTCAGAAGGACTGCACCAGCTGCACACTTGGGCTTCACCACAAGAAGGACTTTGCCTGGCTTCAACTGGTTCAAGGAGGGACTCCCTGTTTGCTACAGGTGAAAAATTGCTATCCAGAGTCCCCCTGCACCAACTCCTGAAAAGTGACCAGCTGACCACTGTGCAGTGGCCAAAAAGGAGTTTGCGCCAGGTGCATTCTGGGAGTTGAAGTCCGCACCCCCCAAGGACCATCACAGAACTTCTGGACCCTTGGGGTGAGCTGTGGACCCCAAAAGAACCTTAAAAGAACATCTGGGTGAAGCCCCAGAAGTTTGGAAAAGATTTGCGAATTTTTTTAAAAAAGCTCCAGAGAGGGACCGACCCGCCGCGGAAATTCTAGCCGGCTTGCCTCAACCGCGACCCGGCCTGACTTGGTGGTTCGTCCCGGTAAAGAAAAACCTCTGAAAAAGAGACTAAGTCCGAAGGTAAAAAGTTGACCGGGACCTCCCAGCCATCGTATCCGAGAAGGGCTCCACGGACGTCGGATCAAGATCCAGGTTTACCCCGGTCGAAGGATTTTCATCTCGAAAAAACAACTAAGTCCGAAGGTAAAAATCTCCACCGAGGAAACCCACATCGCGTATCCGGACAAGGGCTCCAGGAGGTCAGATTCAACTGGCAGGTTCGTCCCGGTGAAGAAAATCTTCAAAATAAAGACTAAGTCAGAAGGTAACTTTTTGACCGAGGCCTCCCGCGACCTGTAGCCGAGCAGAGCTCCATCGCGGTCGGCCTGAAAGTTTGACTTTGCCCCGGTCCTGGTGCAACCAGATGACCCGATTGGCGCTTTTTGTTTCTAAGCGCTAGAAAAGTAATAATTCTTTAAAAATTCATATCTCCGGTTCCCTTTATCCGATTTTATTCGTTTTTGTGTCATTTTAAAGATAAAAATATAAACTATTTTTATAAATTGGATTTGGATTTTTAAACTGTTTCCTATGTTTTATTTGATTACTGTTTTGTGATATTTGAATGCTTTACACACTGTCTCCTAAATTAAGCCTTGACGCTCGTTGCCAAGCTACCAAGGGTTGAGCTGGGATTAATTTACTGAGACCTAACTGTACCTAGGTGGAGGTTAGTGGCTTGTAGCTAGGTGTAGGTACCTACCTGCCCTTACCAATAACCCATTTTCCAACATATATGAAACATTGTATTAACCATTTTTGATTCTTTCCCAGGTACCTAGATTTAGTAAGGTCTAATTAGAGTCTAGTTCTAGACCGTTCATGTTTTCTTAGTTTTAGGTGTTATTTCATGTTCCAAGTACCACTGAACTGTACACTCAACAGAGAGTTATTTCATGTTCCAAGTACCACTGAACTCTAGACTCAACAGAGAGTTATTTCATGTTCCAAGTACCACTGAACTCTAGACTCAACCGAGAGTTATTTCATGTTCCGAGTATCACTGAACTCTAGACTCAACAGAGAGTTATTTCATGTTCCGAGTATCCCTGAACTCTAGACTCAAAGGAGTGTTATTTCATGTTCCGAGTATCACTGAACTCTAGGCTCAACAGTGTGTTTATTTCATGTTTCAAGAATCACTGAATTTTAGGTTCAACAGAGTGTTATTTCATGTTCTGTGTGTCATAGAATTCTGGACTCAAACAGAGTATTATTTCATGTTCCAAGTATCATTGAACCATAGATCCAACAGAGAGTCCTTTATTAATCTAAATGTGGTTTTGAATCTGATGTTGTGTTGTTTAATCTTTTGCTTCTCACAGGTCTCCTTCCCAGCTGTCCCCTTCCTAATCCCCTCTTGAACTCTCTTAGCCTCTGTGATTTATCTATCAGAGTCTTGGAACTGTTCAGTGGTGGATGTGTTGGGAACGTGCGCAGACCCTGAGGATCTGGTGACTCTGACAGTGTGTGGCATTAAATGTTTAAGATAAGTTTAGATTATGATAGATAACTGTAGGTGTAAGTTTAGATAAGTTAGTTTAGGTTAGTTTAGTGTTGAATAGTGTCAATGTTAGCTTTTGATAAGGTGTTGTTTTAAGGTTTCAATAAATCCTGTAAGTTATAGACAATTATGTGTCCATGTTGATTGAGTGTCAGGGTGTTCTCATGAGACACTGGCCAAGTTAGAGGAATGCCTCAGGGTATGCTTTCTGTACCTATTTACATGTATGACTATGTGTATCCCCTATGAACAAGGAGTTGTCAGATTGGCTGCAATATGACATCAGCTACTCAAAACATTTGTCATCCCCAGTTCCTGACATTCACATTGTGCATGTATGAAGAATCTTTGACTGGTAAGTATGGAACTTCAAATGTCATCACTGAGGACTTTCAGAAATAATCTTGTAAAGTGTGGCACATATAACTTAAACTTATTTGGGATATGTATCCTGGCACACTGACATGTGCCCGTCACTGATCAAATTCGCCTCTTCTGTTCCACACATATTAGTTGCACTGGTGCTCTCATCAGGGAAAATTCCAGACACTTGGTTTTGACCCACATATGCCATATGTCAACTTGCATGGATATGTGTTCAACACATGCTTTTAGGGCTCTGTAAGTTGGTTGTAGCCCACAACTCAATCAGTCACCTTTTTCACGTTAGGGTCCTAGTGTGCGGCTTTGTGTTTGACAGTAAGCTACACATGTAATTAGGTTATGTTCTCCTTGAGGTAGCTACACACAATGCCTACATTCAGATGAGTTGATGGATCACAGTAAAAGCTGACTTGATACATGTGAATGTGGAGCTTTATTTACAGGTGCAAGTGTATTTTCCAATCCAATACAATGTCCATTTCACAGACCCCCTGAGAGATCCTGAGCCATTTGTTGAACATTCAGTGTCAATGGGTGAGGGACATGTCATGAGACATGGGTATGAGAAGTATGCATTAGTGAGGAGGTGTCCAAATTGACAATAGGTAGGAATTTAGATAATGTCAGTTGGTTGTGTGAAGATGGCACATACCCAGCTGTCACAAAACTGACATGATCTTAAACACAGAACTAGCACTGAGGAGATACTGTCCATGTGGCACAGACTGGTGCTACTGGGTGATTTTCCGTGTGAATGTTGTTCATTCCGTATCTTCATCCTCTAATGTGTGTGCTGTCTCCTGTGCCATGGGTGGTGCTGTTGTTGAAGTTGAGGGGGCCACACACACATCAGAGGATAGAGATGTGGAATCAAAGGTCCCAGCAGCGGCCATTTGTGGGAACACATAAGGCATCACTGCAGCAAAGAGGAATTGCTGATTTTTCAACACCACAACTACATCACTGTGGTAGGTACCCATCTTTTCTCTGATGGAAGCCAGTTCCCCCTGTGTGGACTCCAGGGTATTTTGTACAGACCCCAGCCTGATATCTATTATGCTGTTGCCATTTTGGGAAGGCAACTGTGGAAGTCTCTGCCTACTGACAGCAGCTATGTCGACCAGGGACAGTTGGAGTCCACATAGTGGGTGGCTCTGATGTCCTTATTTGGACTGAGGCACCTCTGCATTCCTCTGTGCTGCCTGCCATGCTCTCCACACCCACCTGCATCTGCTTGCCCAAGTCCCACTGGATTCCTACCACTGTCCTCTGAAAGGTGATCTCTGGGTCCTCGGAGTCCAGGGCTGTGGCAGGACTGGTTGGTGCTGTGTGTTGGTAGTTCATGTGGGGACCTTGCGACACTGTGTCCTCCCTGCGACTGGAGGTGGTATCTGGAGGGAACCTAGGATATCCTGGAGAGTCTCTTCATTGAGGGTCAGCAGCTGGTCAACCATGTCATCTGTAAAATCCAGGAAAGACATGTCGGCAGGAGGTAAAGCAACATCCTCTGAAATGAGATTAAATATCAATCCTAGACTGTAGTCGCTGTTCACATGGCTTATCATTTACCTGCTATTGGAGGCTCAGTGACATGTTTCAGACCCCAGGTTGTAGTTGATAATTATGTGTTGCATTATGTGTCACACGTGGGGCAACCTTTGAAGGTATTTTGTGCATTGATCCCACACTACCATATTCCTTGCAGGCCCCTTGCCCCAGCCACTGACACCATGGTAGCACATCATTTACCTTCCTTCTAACCATGGTGGACATTCCCAGAGTAGTGTAATGAGTGTTACCACTCTTTTAGTGCTTTACTGCATTGGCACCATGAATGATGGTACTAGAGCAGCAAAGTACAGGGAGGTACATTGCTTATAATGCTTGTGCTACTTTGCCATGTGCCTTTAGCAGGCCCCACACATGTGCTAATTTAAAGGCCCACTGCAATCATTATGGATTGTCAGCCCTATTAGTTCATCCCTCCCTATATCAGGGACATTTCCATACGTACAGCATACCTCCCACAGGCATATGCTGGTGTAATGGTGTACAATGTGGATCAATGCATGCATTTTGAGACTTTGTTAATCTGGCACAAGAGGAATGGGTAGCTTGGATCCACATGGGCAACTATTAGTATGAAGGTACAGTTACATTAAGGTCTAGGTACTTTGTGCCAATAGTGCAACACTGATGCCACTTGTGCCTCTTATTACACATGAAGGTGTCTCTTTATGCACAACACCAACCATTCTCACAACATAGGCAAGATTGTTACATGGTGAAACTTAAGCTACTTTACAGCAGCACAAATCATGATCACTAACATGCCCCATCTGTTGTATGAGTTCACTTTTGTGCCCATTCCCAAATGGTGCATGGAGGTGTGTGAGAGTTGTTGTTGGGCCACCCTGTGCAGGTTGCATTCCACATATTGCACTTTGTGGCCCTGAATTTTTCTGAAATGGTGCAGCTTGGTGCAGCAGCAATAATAGTTGCACCTCGCTGCACAACTTTTGAAATGCAGGGATTCACCCTGTTTTCTGGAACACAGAACACCCCTGCATTTCCCCCATTGATGGGGCCTTTTGATTCTGGCCCTATGTGTCCAGATGCAACCCTTTTTCATGCATTCAGTGTGTCATATGTGCCTTCCTCTTTCTGTCATTTGTGAAATTCCACAGCCCCCGCAAAATACCCAGCATTTGAGGTAGTTCTTGTAGTCTGCGCTGTCTTGTCCTGAGAATCCAGTGACCAGCTCGTCCAGGATGACCGCTGCCACCATCTCCTTCAACTCTTCCAGGTACAGGACTTTCACCTCCAGTCTGCAGTCTTTTGGTTCCTGGCACGTTACTCCTTAGTTCTGCGCTTCCAATCGTGCCAGCGCTTCTTCCAATCAGTGACAGTTCTCTTCACCTCTGTCACGCTGTTGACTTTATCTACTATTGCCTGCCACATAGCCTCTCTCCTACCTATTGGCAATTTTGAGGTGCCGAAGAGCTGGTATTGATGCTCAGTTACCTCTCTGACCAAGATGTCATTCTCCTCCTCATTAAAGCGACACTTCTGCTTCCTCTTTTCCTTCTCCTTGAACTTTGCTGGCCCCTTCTTGCTGGTAGTTAGCTGATTAGGATCTTCCTGGGGTCCCTTCTAACCTGCATTCTCCAACTTGTCTTCCCAATTTTCTTTTTTGCTCTCATGTTTTTTTTTTTATGCTAATGTTGTTAAATATGGTGCTAACCAGTTTCGTGTAAAAAAAAAATCCAGCAAAACGGTTTAAGGCTACTTTTGCAGCATTAGCGTAAATTTTGCTTACGACAAGTCGCAGTGGTTAGCGTAATCTATTTTTACACTAGCCATTCCTTAGCACAATTGTGGTCATTTTATAAATATGGCACACAGATGGAGCTAGGGGTTGGTGTTAACTTTCTGTATTTTTTTGCCGCACAACTGCGCTAGGTTGTGCGTCATTTTTCTTAAATATGGGCCTAAGCACCACCGTGCGCAAATCTTTAAAAATTGTGGAGTTGTGAGTTACTTGGAGTTGTGAGTAACTTTCCACTGCCCTACCTTTCAAACATCAGTGCTTTTTTCTTTGTTGTCCTGTGAGCTATATATCAAACATTTCATTTCCTCTCTGTTTTGATTGGGAATAAAAGCACTTACCAACTTAAAACGAAAACCGCTACTGTAAAAAATATTAGTAATTAGAATTTACGCATCTGCAGTGGAAATCGAATTTTCAAGGTTTATATGAGAAATTGTAATTTTACCACTCTAACAATGGGCATTCGTTGGGGAAATTACATGTTTTAAAAAAAAAATATTGGCTTGGTCAGTTATGAGCACATGAATGCAGACTGCATGGACTATACGTCAAATTGGGGAACATGAGTTTAATCAATTTTGAGAAATCTTTGGCGGCACTGTCCATGGGCGCTGACGTGAAAGTAGATTTATATCTAAACAGCCAAAAATGCGAGCAACCTTTACACAAGTCGGCAAGATGCAGCATGGCACTATTTCTTTTCTATGCATTTTGTGGGAACTGGCACATTTTCAACTGTCGGCCTAAATGGCTATCGAGTATTTTATACTATTCGTGCAGTTTGATGCACAATTTTTGTCACATAACTCAGGAAAAATGTTGCCTGGATACCTTAATACAACATACATGTATTCACCTTCTATATAATATTGATTGTTTTATGTTTCAATTTAAGATTATGGGGGTCATTCTGACTCCCGCGGGCGGCGGAAGCCGCCCGCCTTGCGGGAACCTTGCGGGAACCGCCAGAAGACCTTACCGTGGTCAAATGACCAGCGGGAAAGCCCCAGCAACGATGAAGCCGGCTCCGAATGGAGCCGGCGGAGTTGCTGGTGTGCGACGGGTGCAGTGGCACCCGTCACGATTTCCAGTGTCTGCTTTGCAGACACTGAAAATCTTAGTGGGGCCCTGTTAGGGGGCCCCTGCAGTGCCCATGCCAATAGCATGGGCACTGCAGGGGCCCCCAGGGGCCCCACGACACCCGTTCCCGCCAGCCTCTTAACCGGCTGGCGGGAAGGGGGTCAGAATCCTCATGGCGGCGCTGCTTGCAGCGCCGCCATGGAGGATTCCCTGGGGCAGGGGAAAACCGGCCGGGAACCGCTGGTTTCCCTTTTCTGACCGCGGCTTTACCGCCGCGGTCAGAATTGCCCCTGAAGCACCGCCAGCCTGTTGGCGGTGCTTCCTCCGTCCCCGGCGGACCGCCAGGGTCGGAATGACCCCCTATATGTTATAATTAATATGCACGGGCCTAAATACAATATTCTAAATCTAAAAAGCTACATCCTTCTCCGTTTTGATGTCTGTTGCTATTTAAGTTTTATCAAGGGAAATCACAATTATACCTTCCACCCCTTTTTATTAGGAATACTCCAACAATTATCTAATATTGCCATTGATATTTCGCAAAGAATTGAATTGGTGAGCATTACAGCGAGAAACTACTTTGAAATTTATAGTACTAGGGAATGAATATATGATAAGCCCCATACATATTTTATGAACTTCACCATTTTATATCATCATTATAGTTTCTCACGGCCATGTCATTATTTATGCTATTTTTGGATCTCATTATTCTTTTACAGCCTCAGAGTCTATTTAACAGTGAGCTGTGAAATCGCTAATAAATTGCTTGCAACTGCAAAATAAAATTCACTACAATGGCAATTGTTTTAGTGTTAAAACGGTTGTGGCACTGTGGCACTGTTGTACATATACGACACGCCCCCTTCCCTTTCTGTTTATACAAACGAGGCCAGTTGTGAATACAAAAATAACTATTTTTCAAGTCTGTTAAGACTTGACATACTTGATCGGGTTTTTCAAATATTAATAAGAACACTTCTGCATCAGCAATAGGAACTATTACTGGTTTCGAATATTTCTTGGTGATTTATAGCTGTCCAACACGCACACAACCTTTTCCTTCACAGCTGGCAAATATTTTGACCTGAAGTTATTTAAAAGGTATTGTAGGATGGCTTCAAGCGGTTCCTCTTCTATGTCGTTTAACTCTTTTTCTTGGTGACAATGCCACCTTAAACTTGGGTCGTAGACTAACATGTCGTACAGCTGTTGTCATCTTTCATTCACTACTGAACAAGGACTTCAGAATCACAACCATGAAAGACATGCTAAGACTAGTGCAAACAATAGACTAACACACTTTTTTGCCAATGCCTCTGACTATTTTTATGCTTTAGAACTATGTGAGAATGAGCCTGCGTACTTATCAACCTTTTCCAACAATGCTTTTTCTGCAAAAAATAAATATACTTTCTGCATATTCTTTTTATATTAAATCATTAAACGGTGTTATTTTTTAATAGAGTTTGTAGCACAGACAAAAGCAAAAAACCTACATGCCACAAAACTGACCCCACCAAGCTTTTTTTCTCTTTCTTTTACCAGCTGTACTTGGGATGTTTATCTTTCACAAATGTGAAAACATGTCACTCCTCCATGGTGGCAACAATTGTTTTATACATAACCTACCTACGTTTCTCTCCCTAGAATAAGTTGCTCCTATTGTAGTTCCTGACAGGTCATTCATGGAAAAATTAGTGATGGGCAATCTGTAGAAATCGCTCACTTTCTTGACCTGCTTAAACTAGCAGACAAATCCCACTAAATAGTATCAAAATTGATCTGCTCTGACTTCTGGACCTCTGGAGAATAGATTATATTTTTATCTTTAATATGGCACTAAGTAACAAAAATCCAATAAAGGGAACTGGAGGTATACATTTTTAAAGATTAAGGCCCTCATTTGGAACTCAGCAGTTAAAACCGCCTACCACCGTGTAGACCGCCGCCAAAAGACCATCGACGCGGCTACCAGCCGTCTGCCATAATATGACCACAGCCAGATTTCTGCCAGAAGGATGGCGGAAATCCGGCTGTGGCCATGCCCGTGTACGGTGGTAAGCAGCACCATGCCAGTAGTCTGCCGCCGGACGTATTATGAGAATTATTACGGCCTGGCGGTGTTCTGCAGGCAGGCACTGCTGCTGGCAGCAGCGTCCCGTCCCATCTCCTCCCAGATGAACCCCTGGACTCAGGTAAGTGGGTGCTATGACAGGGGAGTGGGGTGTTGTGTGTGTGTGTGTGTGTGTGCATGTCTGTGCATGCGTGTATGCGGGTGTGGGTTGCGTGTTGTATGTGTGTGCATGTTTGGGGGTGTGAGTGCATGTATGTTGAGTTGTGTGAATGTGTGTCTGAGTGTATGCATGTAAGTGTGTGCGGATGTATGTTTGAATGGATGTGTGCATGCATGGATGCTTGTGGGAATGGGTGTGTGTATGCATGTGTGCATGTGTGAAGGGAGGGGTGTGTATGAAGGGGTGGTCTGGAGAGGAAGGGGATGAAGGAACCTCTGAAGGGGGGGTAGGACAGACCCCTATCAGTGACAGGGAAGGGATTTCCTGTCACTGATAGTGCTTACCACCATGGTTTTCGTGGCAGTAAGGAAGCCACGAAAGCCATGGTGGTAGGAGGGTCATAATCCCGCATGTGGTACAGTGACGGCTGCCGGGCTGGAGATTAATGTCTCCAGCTCAACGACCATTACCGCCATGGCAGTCAGTGTGGTACATTGGTGTTTGGCTTCAGCCAAACTGCCAATCTCATAATATGGAAGAAAGTACCGCCAGCCGCCGACCGCCGGGGTCGTAATGACCCCCTAAATATTTTTAGCACATAGAAACTAAAAGCGCCAATCTAGACATCTGGTTGCACTCAATTGGGGGACAGTCATAATTTTAGGCCTTCCACGATAGAGCCCTGCTCAGCTAGAGTGAACAGGAGGGCTTGGTTAATGTTTTACCTTAGGACTTTGTTTTTTCTTGAAGATTTTCTGAACCGGAACAGTCACCTGTTGAAGTCGACCTCCCTGGAGCCCTCTTCGGCTACCCATCAGAGGAGGCCTCAGTCAAGGATTCTGCGTTCAGTTTTAGATGATTCTTCATGATGGAATTCTTCGATTGGGACCAACTTGAAATTGAACCCGACCTCCCTGATGCCTGTCTCACATCCACTGCACAGTTAGCTTTGGTTTACACTTTTATTTAGAAATTGTTTGGAGCTTCTTTTATCTGATGCCGGACGACCCACCACAGCAAGCCGATTTCAATGCAATGTGGTTGGATTGCCTTTCCGTGAGCCACAGGTGAAATCCTGGAAGCTTGGGGCTCCGGAGCTTTTCAGTGGGATGAACCTGCAAGTCAGGATAGGTCATGGTTGACGTAAGGCGGCTTGACTCACGACGTCGGGTTGGTCCACTTATGGAGACTTTTCCAAATTTGCTCCAAATGTCTTCCAGCTACTGGACCTTCTTCCAAAAGTTCCTCCAGGGTTCTTTAGAGGTCCACAACTCACCTCAAGGTTCCAGAAGCTCTAAGGTGCTCCTTGAGGGTGCACCTGGCTCAAATCCATAAATAACCACTCGTCACTGGTCAGCTGGTCAGTTTCATCAGGGCTTGATACAGGGGACTCTGGTCAGCTATTTCCTACCTGTAGCACTTAGTGAGTCTGTTAGAATTGGGGTCTTTGGTTGACAGTCAGGTTACCCCCTGCCCAGAAAAGGACCCTCACTCTAGTTAGGGTAAAGGAGAATCACCCTCAGTTAACCCCCTCACCCCTTGGTAGCTTGGCACAAGAAGGCAGGCTTAACTTCAGAATCTAGGTGTAAAGTATTTGTACCAACACACACAGTAACTCAGTGAAAACACTACAAAATGACACGACATAGGTTCATAAAAATAGGCAATATTTATCTAAACAAAACAAGACCAAAACTACAAAACTCCACCATACACAAGTCAAGTTCTAAATTAAAAACCAAAAAGAGTCTTCAAATCTTAGAGTACAGTACTAACGCTGTTAGAAGAAAAAGTCCCTGGATTGCGTCAAAATAAAACCGCACTGGCGAGTGTGTGTAGGAAAAGGCCAGCGGTGCGTCGATTTCTTACTCTCAATGCGAGACCGTGTGTCATTCCTCCTCCAGTCGGGTCAGCATGCATAATTTTTCCTCTCCACTTGAGAGCGTTGCGTCGATCCAGACAGGCACCTCTGGTCATTTTCCTGTGCCCAGCGAGGTTTGCATCAAAATCCTGCCACACAGTATCCAAAAATCTAGACTATATGGGTTGTGATGTTATTAGCCTCCATCAGCGGGTGTTGCGTGTCATTTCTCCTGCCGCGTGCGTCGATCTTCCAGCTGCGAAGCAGGTGCAGCGTACATTTCAGCCACAAAGCCGGCTGCACGTTTTTTCTCAGTCGCATCTCAAAAGGTGTGTCAAAATTTTCCCCGGTCTGTGCTTGGATTTTCCGTCTTGGTCTGCCACCTTCACCTTTCAAGGCCCCAGGAAATGGATAGGGCACCACCTGGCAGGGCTGGAGTCTCAGCAGAGAGTCCAGGTGCTGGCAGGGGAAGTCTTTGATGGCCTTGAGACTTCAACAACAGGAGGCAAGCTCAGAACAAGCCCTTGGAGATTTCTTCACAAGCAGGAATGCACAACAAAGTCCAGTCTTTGTTCCCTTGCACAGGCAGAAGCAGCAACTGCAGGATAGCTCCACAAAGCACAGTCACAGACAGGGCAGCACTTCTCTTCAGGTCTTCAGCTCTTCTCCAGGCAGAGGTTCCTCTTGATTTCCAGAAGTGATCTAATTTTCAGGGGTTTGGGTGCTCTTCTTATACCCATTATGGCCTTTGAAGTAGGCCTACTTCAAAGGAAAGTCTCCTGTTTGTGAAATCCTGCCTTGCCAGAGAAGCTGTTTATTTAATTATAGCTTTTAAATTGACACTAAACATGCCATATTTAGCTCCTTCCTATGGAAAATAAGGAAAAACAGACGTTAATACTTTAAAATAAAGTATTTCCATATTAGCCTATGGAGCCCATTCACCACAATGAGGAAAAAGAAATGTAGCTATTTTCCCTCACCGGGGCTTATAAAATATATATTTTTTTGTGTGTGAAACCTTTACATTTTTTTTTTTTTCTTTTTTTTTTTTGCAGAAAAGAAAGACAATTCATTACAAACAAGGGGGAGAAGAGAGATCAAGAACCAGTAATACAATACATTCTAATTAAAGTGTTTTGTGCCTTATTTTCCTTTCCCTGAGCCTTTACCTAGACCTGAACCAATCCCCAAAAAGCACACATATTATCTGCCCCTTACGTCTAGCCTTCCTTCCCTTGGGTTGATACAGTAGAGTCTCCAAATGATAAATAGATAAAAGTAATCCCAACCACTGCTGCCATGAGGGGGCCTGTGCACCTGACCATACAGATGCAACACATAGTCGATACACAGCCATTGATAGAAAAATAAAAGCTTTTTGTGGCTTTCCCCCTCTCTCCAATACACCTAAAACCATAAAATCCGTTGTAAGCACCGCTTCATATCCTACCACTCCCTTTAACACCTGTTTAAACTCACTTTTCAGCGGCTCCAATTTAACACAGGTAGCAAACATATGTATAGTATCTTCCCCAAATACCTGACATCTCAGGCAGTGTGTTCCCTCCAACCTTTCCCATTTAGTTATTTGAAATGGGGTAGAATATAAGTCATATAGGCCCTCATTAAATCCCTGGCAGTTGGTGATAAAGTGGCGGTAATACTGGCAACAGGCCAACGGAAAAAAAATGGGATCACGACCATGCCGGAAACCGCCAACACAGACAGCCACTTTAACACTCCGACTGCCACGGTAGTAGCAACAAACACCGCAGCGGTCACCGCCAACAGACAGGCGGAAGATGTAGGAAGGTGGCCTCTTTTCAGCATTGTTACCCTCACTTTTGGCCTGTTTGTGAGTATATGTCAGGGTGTTATTACTGTCTCACTGTGATCCTGCTAGCCAGGGCCAGTGCTCATAGTGGAAACCCTATGTTTTCAGTATGTTTGATATGTGTCACTGGGATCCTGCTAGCCAGGACCCCAGTACTCTTAGGTTTGTGGCCTGTATGTGTTCCCTGTGTGGTGCCTAACTGTATCACTGAGGCTGTGCTTACCAGAACCTCAGTGTTTATGCCCTCTCTGCTTTTAAAATTGTCACTGCAGGCTAGTGACTAATTTTACCAATTCTGATTGGCACACTGGAACACCCTTATAATTCCCTAGTATATGGTACCTAGGTACCCAGGGTATTGGGGTTCCAGGAAATCCCTATGGGCTGCAGCATTTCTTTTGCCACCCATAGGGAGCTCAGACAATTCTTACACAGGACTGCCACTGCAGCCTGAGCAAAATAACATCCACGTTATTTCACAGCCATTTTATACTTCACTTAAGTAACTTACAAGTCACCTATATGTCTAACCCTCACTTAGTGAAGGTTAGGTGCAAAGTTACTTAGTGTGAGGGCACCCTGGCACTAGCCAAGGTGCCCCCACATTGTTCAGGGCAATTTCCCCGGACTCTGTGAGTGCGGGGACACCATTACACGTGTGCACTACATATAGGTCAATACCTATATGTAGCATCACAATGGTAACTCCGAACATGGCCATGTAACATGTCTAGGATCATGGAATTGTCACCCCAATACCATTCTGGCATTGGGGGGACAATTCCATGCATCCCTGGGTCTCCCGCATAGAGCCCGGGTACTGCCAAACTAACTTTCTGGGGTTTTCTCTGCAGCTACCGCTGCTGCCAACCCTCAGACAGGTATCTGCCCCCCTGGGGCCTGGGCAGCCCAGTCCCAGGAAGACAGAACAAAGGATTTCCTCTGAGAGAGGGTGTTACACCCTCTCCCTCTGGAAATAGGTGTGAAGGGCCTGAGAGGAGTAGCCGCTCCTGGCCTCTGGAAATGCTTTGAAGGGCACAGATGGTGCACTCCTTGCATGAGCCAGTCTACACCGGTTCAGGGATCCCCCAGCCCTGCTCTGGCACGAAACTAGACAAAGGAAAGGGGCATGACCACTCCCCTAACCAGCATCTTCCAGGGGAGGTGCCTAGAGCTCCTCCAGTGTGTCCCAGGCCTCTGCCATCTTGGATGCAGAGGTGTGAGGGCACAATGGAGAGCTCTGAGTGCCAGTGCCAGCAGGTGACATCAGAGACCCCTCCTGATAGGTGCTTACCTTTCTCTGTAGCCAATCCTCCTCTGAGGGCTATTTAGGGTCTCTCCTGTGGGTATCTAATGAATGCAAGAGCTTACCAGAGTTCCTCTGCACTTCCCTCTTTGACTTCTGCCAAGGATCGACTGCTGACTGCTCCAGGACGCCTGCAAAACAACAACAAAGTAGCAAGAAGACTACCAGCAACATTGTAGCGCCTCATCCTGCCCGCTTTCTCAATTGTTTCCTGGTGGTGCATGCTCTGAGGGCTGTCTGCCTTTACCCTTCACTGGAAGCCAAGAAGAAATCTCCTGTGGGTCGACGGAATCTTCCCCCTGCCAACACAGGCACCAAACTTCTGCATCACCGGTCCTCTAGGTCCCCTCTCATCCTGACGAGCATGGTCCCTGGAACACAGGAGCTGGGTCTTCGACAGTCCAGTGGCCCTTCTGTCCAAATTTGGTGAAGGTAAGTCCTTACCTCCCCACGCCAGACAGTAATCCTGTGTACTGCGTGAACTGCAGCTGCTTGGGCTTCTGTGCACTCTTGCAAGACTTCCTTTGTGAACAGCCTAGCCCAGGTGCCAACACTCCACACTGCATTGCCCAACTCACTGAGCTGGACTCCGACTTCGTGGGGCTCCCTTTTGGTGTGCTGAGTCGTCAGCCATCCTCAGATCTGCTGAGCGCCTGTTCAGGTGCTTCTGCGGGTGCTGCCTGCTTTTGTATGGGCTCTCTGTGTTGCTGAGCACCCCTCTGTCTCCTTCTCCAAGGGGCGATGTAGTGGTCCTTCCTGGGCCCTAGAAGCACCCAAAATCCTCAACCGTGACTCTTGCATCTAGAAAGGCTTGTTTGCGGTCTTTCTGCATGGAAGGGACTCTACATCCTCCAGCACGCTGTGGGACATCTTCTGACCAAAGGAAAAGTTCCTGGCACCTTCCGTTGTTGCAGAATCTTCAGCTTCTTCCACCCGGAGGCACCCCTTTTGCACCTTCATCTGGGTTTTAGTGGGCTCCTGCCCCCCTGGACACTTGCGTGACTCTTGGACATGGTACCCTTCCTTTACAGGTCCTCAGGTCCAGGAATTCATCTTCAGTGTGTTGCAGTCAGTTGTTGTCCTTGCAGAGTCCCCTATCTTGACTTTACTGTCTTTCTGGGGTAGTAGGGTAACTTTAAACCTACTTTTCAGAGTCTTGGGGTGGGGTATCTTGGACACCCTTAGTGTTTTCTTACACTCCCAGTGACCCTCTACACACTAAACTAGGCCTGAGGTCCATTCCTGGTTCGCATTCCACTTTTGGAGTTTATGGTTTGTGTTGCCCCAAGGCCTATTTCTTCATATTGCATTCTATTATGTTCTACAGTATTTGCACTACTTTTCTAACTGTTTACTTACCTGATTTGGTTTGTGTGTGTATATTTTGTGTATATTACTCACCTCCTAAGGGAGTATATCCTCTGAGATACTTTTGACATATTGTCACTAAAATAAAGTACCTTTATTTTTTAGTAACTCTGAGTAGTGTGTTTTCTTATGATATAGTGCTAGGTGATATAAGTGGTATAGTAGGAGCTTTGCATGTCTCCAAGTTCAGCCTTAGCTGCTCTGCTCTAGCTACCTCTATCTACCTAAGCAGTTAGAACACCTCTATTCTTCTAATAAGGGATAACTGGACCTGCCACAAGGTGTAAGTACCACAAGGTACCCACCATAAGCCAGGCCAGCCTCCTACAGAAGACAATGTACTGCCCACCCCATCACAACCCGCCAATCCACCAGCTTTTCCGGGGCAGTACCAACCCCATCAAAAGCACAGCGGAAACAGTGTTTGGAAGGGAAACCACTCACCTCTCGACACTCAATGAAGAACCAGGACGCCATGGAGCCCGAGCTACAGGTCCTGCCCATGCTGGCCTACCTCCTCATCTACCAGGAATTCCAAAGATGGCGGCAATGACCACGGTGAGTACTGCACCTAGTACACAGGGGAGGGGTGGAGGAAAAAGAGAGTGACACACACACGCAACATGCAACACCCTCACCCCTACCCACACCCACAACACCATACGCACAAACACCTATAACAACAGTACATTTACACCCCATAACCCCTTGGAAGAACGCGAGGACAAAAGGAATAGAGTCAAATCAGTGATATTTTAGAAATAGGCAGATACACGTTAGAATTTTAAAAAACAATATTTACAAAAATATACAATATGTACAGAATGCCGTACTTTGTCCTTTCCAAATGTTCGTGGGCCACGGGGCCAAAAATCATGGGCCAAGCCCACACTTGACTCCTGCCTCAATACGGAGAGAACACTGCAGGGGCATCAGGTCAGAAAACACACAGGCACCTCAGGGGGACGGGGAAGGGGGGGCACCTCAGCCGGAAGATGGTACTATGCCAGTGTTCCTCGTGGGGGCTCCATGCCCACAGCAATGTCCTGGGGAGTGCAAGGCACAGTCTCTCAAGTGGGTGGTCTGCCCACAGTGATGTGCTGGGGAGTGCAAAGCCACAGTCTCTCAAGTCTCTCAAGTGAGTGGTTTGCCCACTGCTTGGTCCTGGGGAGTGCAAAGCCACAGTCTCTCAAGCCTCTCAGGTGGGTGGTTTGCCCACTGCTTGGTCCTGGGGAGTGCAAAGCCACAGTCTCTCAAGTGGGTGGTTTGCCCACTGCTTGGTCCTGGGGAGTGCAAGACCAGAGTCTCCCTAGTGTCTGGCTCTGGAGGGGGCTTTGTGCCCAGTCTTCTTCATCCTGCCAAGGATAGGGTGAGTGGATGCATGTCTCCACTGGAGGGGGCTTTGTGTCCAGTGTGCTTCATCCTGCCAAGGATAGTGTGAGTGGCTGCCTTCTTCCACTTGTTCTGGAGGGGGCTTTGTGCCCAGTCTGCTTCATCCTGCTAAGGATAGGGTGATTGGATGCATATCTCCACTGGTTCTGGAGGGGGCTTTGTGTCCCGTCTGCTTCATCCTGCCAAGGATAGGGTGAGTGGATGCCTTCTTCCACTGGTTCTGGAGGGGACTTTGTGCCCAGTCTGCTTCATCCTGCCAAGGACAGGGTGAGTGGATGCCTTCTTCCACTGGTTCTGGAGGGGGTTTTGTGCCCAGTCTGCTTCATCCTGCCAAGGATAGGGTGAGTGGGTGCATATCTCCACTGGTTCTGGAGGGGGTTTTGTGCCCAGTCTGCTTCATCCTGCCAAGGATTGGGTGAGTGGGTGCATATCTCCACTGGTTCTGGAGGGGGGCTTTGTGCCCAGTGATGCAGCACTTGCGGTGTGCCAGTTCACATTCCCTCACCTGGGTATCTGAGGCACAAGATTTGCAGGGAACAGGTAGCATGATAGTCAATGGAGGCAGGGCTAGACTCAATCCTGCGGCGCCGAAGGCTAACTGGTAGTAATGCTGGTGCTGGTGCTGATGGGGGTGTCACCAGTGGTGGTGGTAGCCTCTGGCCTGTCTCCTGCAGCCTTGGACGGCTGCCCACTGGGGCTGCTGGTGCTGGTAGTGGTCCTACTGTCAGCAGTGCAGGTTGTGGTGCTTGCAGTGATGCTTGTGGCTGGGCTGCTGGCGGTGCTGGCCGTGGTGCAGGTGCCGGTGCTGCCAGTGGTGGAAGTAGGCTCCAGCCCTTCTCCTGCAGCCTCGGACGGCTGCCCACTGGGGATGCTGCTGCTGACAGTAGTGGTGGCAGCAGCAGTGCAAGTGGTGGTGCAGGTGGCGGTGCTTGCAGCAGTGCTGCACGTGTTGCACGTGGCGGGGCTGGCGGGGCTGGCGGTTCTGCTGGTGGGCACCAGGCCGTCACCTGCAGCCTCCATCAGCTGAAGTGCCTTGCCTTGGGTTTTCTGGCCCTTCCTCACCTTGGCAGATGCTGCTGTGACCTTGACTCTGGCAGCTGCAGTTTTGGAGGAGGCCTTGCTGGGTGGGTTGTGCTCCTTGCCCTTGCTGCATGCTGGCCCCTTCTTCACCTTGCCAGGTGGTGGAATGATTTGGTCCTTTGCAGGGGTTGGTGGCACACTGGCTGGCCTGACGGGTGCCCCCTTTGAGAATCTGGGAGTTGCAGGTACCACAGCAGATGCCGACTTGTTAGCTGAGATGCTGGCCAGGGTTCTGGACACCCTGGCCTGAGGGGAAGGAAGGGGGGAGGGGTAGGGAACAGGCCAATGTTTGCCAGGTAAAACCTCTTAGTCACACTGGGGTGGAAAGACAGAGAGGGTTTGGGAGTAGAGGAAGCGGGAGTGGTTGTAGAAGGGGTCTGTCTGCTGAGTTTGGGTGAAGGTGCATGTGCTGGAAGCTGTTGTGAGGTGGATGGCTATTGGGCGGGTGGGTGCTTGCATTTGTGTACTTTGGGGGGAGGGGTCACAGACACACTGGGAGAGGACACAGGGGACATGTGCATAGATGTGGGGGTGGTGACTGCCAGTGAGGGGTGAGTAGTGATGGGTGTGCTGGTGATGGAGTTAGTGGATGAGGATGTAGTGCATGCAGGTATGAGTGCAGATGCTACTGGGAGGGAGATGGACGAGGAAGAGGAGGGGGACACAGTGGAGGCAGTGGATGTTGGTGTGTCTGCATGGGTCTGGTGCTTGTGTGAGTGCCTGTGGGGTTATGTGTGGTGCTTGTGTTTGGCTGAGCCACTTCTGGGTGTTGATTTGGGTGAATGCTGGTCTGAAGGTGTGCTTGGGATAGGCTGGGGTTGAGGGGATTGGGACTGGGTAGAGGAAGTTGGAAGGGGGAGGCTAGACACAGGGACAAGGGATGCCATCAGTGCTGAGGACAGAGCCTGAAGTGCTCTCTGGTGGGCTGCCACGCCAGAGTGAATGTCCTCCAGGTATGCATTTGTTTGTTGCAAATGCCTCTCGACACCCTGGATGGCATTCAGAATGGTTGACTGCCCAACAGTGAGGGATCTCAGGAGGTCAATAGTCTCCTCACTTGTGGCAGCAGGGCTGACTGGGGCAGGGCCTGAGGTGCCTGGGGCGAAAGAGATGCCCACCCTCCTGGGTGAGCGGGCACGGGAAACACGCTGAGGGGCTGCTGGGAGGGTGGTGCTGGTGAGGGGGTGGCGCTTGTACCTGTTGATGGGGTGGGCACAGAGGTGTCTGCCACTGCCAGGGAGCTTCCATCGGAGGAGGAGACGCTGTCTGTGGTCTCCCCTCCTATCCCCGTCTTGGTGCTCCCCTTGCCCTCCTCCCCCTGGTGCCCTCCCCCTCGGTGTATTCGGGCCCTAGGCCCATGTGGGATGCAGCTCCCTCCGTCGCCGGGGCCTCTGCTCCTCCGCCAGATGATGCTAATGCACATAAGGACAGGGTGACAAAACAAAAAGGGGGGGGGGAGAGACAGAAGATACACTTGGTCAATGCCAGCAACAGCACTACCGTTGGCATACACAACACACAGGGAGCAGCCATATGCACTAGGCCATGCCCAAACAATTACTAAGATAGTCACCAGCACATGGGGTACAATGCCCAACGCCATCAGCTGCACCCCAGAAACCCACAGGACCCTGCCAAGTAGTAGATGCCCATTAACACTATTGGGGTAGGCGTGCTTCAGAGCCCTCCCAACAAGGGACCTACCCTGCCATCTTCGCCCTGGCCTAGGGCACCCATAGCCCACATCCCCCACCTAGGTAACTCTTAACTCGCGCAAAGTCAGAACTCAGAATCTGTACTCACCCCCTTGTGGCTGTTGCGATGCCTTCAAGCACCCATCCAACTCCAGATAGGCCACCGCCAGGGTGCTGAACATCAGGGGGGTCACGGTGCAACAGGCACCCCTTCCCTGTTGGGAGGCCTGCCCCAGCTGGGCCTCCGCCATCTTCTTTGCCCAGCGGCGCAGGTCCTCCCACCTCTTGCGACAGTGGGTCCGCCACCTGTCAAAGATCACCAGGAATCGCACCTCTTTGGCGATGGCATGCCAAATACCCTTTTTCTGGTGGGCGCTGACCTGCAGGGAAAAGACAGCAGAAAAGGGAATTAGTCATCTGTCCGGAACATCATACTCATGGCCCACCAGATCCCTCCCATCCCCTGACGCATATACATACATTGACCACCTTACATGCAACACTCTGGCCTGGATGCCTCTGCCACCACAGACATGTGGCTTGAATACACAGCACTGCATACATTCATGGCCCATGCATTATGCTGACAGTGTACTCACCTGTTTGTCTGGAGGACCGTAGAGTAACTTGTACTGGGGTAGGACCCCATCCACTAGTTTCTCCAACTCCTCTGCAGTGAAGGCAGGGGCCCTTTCCCCAGACACATGAGCCATGGTCGCTTCCAGACACAGGTCACAGCAGCGTAGGTCCTCTCCTGTTGAAGGTCAGGTAGCAAGTGAGTGGATAGATAGAAAATGGTGTGTGTACCGTCACCGCCGGCGTACATCGCCATTGGCTCCAGCAACCCATAGGGCCTAATGATAACCAATGGGAAGTTGCGCAGCGGTCATGGACCGCCAACCGCGATGGTGCACAATGCCAGCGCAATTACCTAATTTCCACTTGTCCATCCTCACAGGTCAGGCATCCACCATTTCAGGAGGGCAAAGGGGATGGCACCTAACTGTGTCACAGCAGACATTGGCACAGCAACTGAAAAGCAAAGAAATCAAAATTAGTTCAATAGATGTGGGAATATGACACTCTGCTCACGCTCTCTTCCATAGGCTTCAACCGCTGAGGCTGAATATGAGATGGCAGCATCCTCCAGTGTACAGACCTGTGGTGGACCTGGCGACAATGGAGGACAGACACATTATTTTTACATACAGACTTGATTGTGCCACAAACCAAGAACTGTGTGCTCAATTGGAGCCAGACCTGATGTCAGATATCCACCAGCCCACAGGTATCCCACCTCTAGTGCAGGTCCTGTCAGTGCTCAATTTCCTGGCAAGTGGTTCCTTCCAAACAACAGTGGCCATGGCATCAGGGATGTCTCAGCCAATGTTCTCTAACGTGTTGACCAGAGTGTTGTCAGCCCTGCTGAAACACATGCGTAGCTACATCGTGTTCCCCCAGGTGGAAGAGTTGGCCACAGTGAAAGCTGACTTTTATGCCCTGGGTCATATCCCCAACATCATTGGTGCCATTGATGATACACATGTGGCATTTCCCCCCCACCCCGGAGAAATGAGCAAGTTTTCAGGAATAGAAAAGGCTATCACTCTATGAATGTGCACATGGTGTATTTTGTGGACCAATACATGTCCCATGTGAATGCCAAATATACTGGGTCTGTGCATGACGCCTTTATCATGATCAATAGCAGCATTCCATACGTGACGGGTCAACTCCAGAGGCACCGGGTGTGGCTAATAGGTGAGCCTAAGGTACCCACACACTATGAGTAGGTGTCTGGGTATGGGGTTGTCCCTAAGGGTTAGTGTTTGTCTAACAGTTGTCCCTCGATATTTGCAGGTGACTCTGGTTATCCCAACCTCTCATGGCTACTGACCCCAGTGAGGAATTCCAGGACAAGGGCAGAGGAACATTACAATGAGACACATGGGCATAAAAGAAGGTTTATTGAAAGGACCTTTGCCCTCCTGAAGGCCAGGTTCCAGTGCCTACATCTGACAGGTGGCTCCCTGTACTACTCACGAAGGTGTGCCAGATCATTGTTGCATGTTGCATGCTGCACAACCTGGCCTTGAGACACCAGGTGCCTTTTCTGCAGGAAGATGTGCCTGGAGAGGGTCTTGTGGCAACGGTGGAGCCTTTGGACAGTGATGGAGAGGAGGCAGAGGAAGAAGATGTTGACAACAGAAGCTGTACTTCCAGTGAGACGCAGGTAAGACATTCTATGTTCACTTTACATTTCAGTTATCAGTTGGACATTGTACATGGCAGCCTCTTACCCTATGGCTATGGCCACTGACAGTAACCTTTGGCATCTCTATTTTTAGATTTATGTGCCCCACTCTGGCTCCTGCTATGTGTACTGCTGCCCACCAAATGTCATTCCAAGGTATATTTCACTGTACATTTGAGTTGCTATGCTTTGATAAAGTTGTACTAATACATTTGTGAATCATTTGACAGACTCCAGATTAGTATTTGTTCCAAGGGTGTTTATTTAGATGCTCATAAGTACAGGGGGATGTGCAATGGGCTGGGGTGATGGTGGGGTGATGGTGGAGGAAAGTCAAGGGTAGAGTCCAGTCTCTTGGTATCACAGGTGCATTGTCCAATAGGGCATTGGAAGGAGAGAAATGGCAGTTCAAGGTGGACAGGGTGACAGAGTGGAACAGAAGGGTGACAATCAGGAGAGTCTTATTTCCTGGCGGGGGTCTTGGCAATGTTCTCTGGCTTCTGCCTGGATCGCAAGGACTGTTTGCAGGGTGGTTCTCCTTCTGCGGGGTGGGGTGCAGGTGGCCTGGTCCTGTGGCAGGACTTCCTGTCCACTAGCACTGGCAGAGGTGGAGGGCTGTTCATTGTTTTGGCTAGTCTCAGGCGCCCGTTGTTGTGCCACTGCCTCCCTCATGGTCTTGGCCATGTCAGCCACCACCCCTGCAGTGTTGACCAGGATGGTGTAGATGTTTGTTAGTTCATCCCTGATCCCAGGTACTGTCCCTCCTGCAGCCGCTGGGTATCCTGCAGCTTGGCCAGTTTCTGGCCCATGGCCTCCTGGGAACTGTGGTATGCTCCCAGGATGTTTGAGAGTGCCTTGTGGAGAGTGTGTTCCCTGGGCCTGTCCTCCCCCTGTCGCACAGCAGTCCTCCCAGCTTCCCTGTTGTCCTGTGCCTCTTTCCCCTGAACTGTGTGCCCACTGCCATTGACCCCAAGTCCCTGATCGTCCAGGGTTTGTGGGGATGCCTGGGGTCCCTGTAATGCTGGACACACTACTGATTGATGTTTCCTGGGGACAGAGGGATGGGCCCGCTGGGTGGGTGCTTTGCTGGTGTTTCTTGAGAGGGAGGCTCTGTGGTGGGTTGGGACTGTGGCAGGGGGGAACTGACTGTCCAGAGGTCCCTGATGGGTCAGGTTGGTCATCCAGATCCAGGCGTGCAGAGCTGCTGTCATCACTGTGGGCCTTCTCAGGGGGGGACTGGGTGTAGCTGGCACCTCCTCTCCAGTGACGTTGAGTAGGGGTCCTGTGGGGATGCAAATGCAGTGTTAATGTATCTGCGTGTGCCATCTTGTGCAAGGGTGTATTTCCCTGTATGTTTGTGATTTTCCTGTCAGCTTGGCCTTGTGTGGGTGGTGATTTTGTGGGCTGGGTAAGTTTCTCTAATGGGTATGCTGTGGTGATGGGTGTCCATGCAGGTCTGTGTTGGGGGTCCATGTTTTGGTGTTGCATGGAAGGGTTGGTATTGGGATGGGTGGGTTGTGATGGTGGGGTATATGTGAGGTGTTGGAGTGATGGGTGTTAGGGTAGGGGCAGTAGTTTGTGATGACATGCAGGTTGGGGAGTAAAGTAGTAAAGATTTGACTTACCAGAGTCCAGTCCTCCTGCTACTCCTGCGGGGCGCTCAGGGTGCATGATCGCCAAGACTTGCTCCTCCCATGTTGTTGGATGTGGGGGAGGAGGTGGGGGTCCACCACGAGTCCTCTGTACTGCTACCTGGTGTCTTCCCACCATGGAATGCACCTTCCCCCGTAGGTCGTTCCACCTCTTCCTGATGTCATCCCTGGTTCTTGGGTGCTGTCCCACGGCGTTGACCCTGTCCACCATCCTCCGCCATACCTCCATCTTCCTTGAAATGGACGTCTGCTGCACCTGTGCTCTGAGTAGCTGTGGCTCTACCCGGATGATTTCATCCACCATGACCCTTAGCTCCTCCTCTGAAAACCTGGGATGTCTTTGGGGTGCTATGGTTGTGGTGTGAGTGTATGTGTGAGGATGTGTGGGGTGATGTGTGGAGTGATGTGTTGGTGTGTATCTTGTGATGTGTGCGGATGGTGTATGGGTGATGGTGTTCTGTGCCTCTGATTGAGTGGGTGCTCCTGGCTTTTGTCTCTCTGTGTTGGCAATCTTTTTTTTGTTGGAAGGGTTGTGGGTAACGTGGGTGTGTGTTTTATAGTGATGTTTGTGTGTGGGTGTGGTGTGTGTATGTGTGTCAGGTGTGTGTATTTTGAATTTTCCAATGTGGTGTAGTTTTGTTAGTGTGTGTGTATTTTGAGCGTGGTGGTGTGTACTGCCAATGGTTTACTGTGATTGAAAGACCGCTGCGGTGATTCGATGGTCGTGATACTGTGGGCGTATTCCTGTTGGCATAACGGTGTGGGTTTGTATATCGCCAGTTTATCACTGACCTTTGGTCTGGCGGACTTGTATGGGTGTCTGTATAGAGGCGGATTTCTCAGTGTGGGTCACAATACCCTTAGCGGAAAGCCGCCGCAGTCACGGTATGTTGGCGGCTGTCAGCACGGCATTTACCACCACGGTTGTAATGAGGGCCATATTGTCATATAATGCTGTGTCTGCAATGCTGAAGAGATCAGCATGGTGCGTCCAAATTCAAGGGATTCTTAAAACGTGATACCTCCCTTATTGAGGATACCTTCCCACTTCTTGCTATATTTCTCAAGATAATTGGGTTTCTCCAACATAAACATTGAATATAGAGAGCTTATTCACAATCTGGCCCCCTATTACCTTCTCCAAGAATGTTTTTTTTTTTTTGCAAAGCCCTGTATCCCACCGGTTTCTTACTTAAAAAGTCTCTTATTTGTAAATATTAAAAAAATTCCCTGTGCTCCAATCCTTTCCTTTCTCAGAGATCCACAAATGTACTAATCCTAGTACCCTCATAACAATCTCCTAACCTTAGAAGCCCTTGCAGGAACCACTTAGAAAAGCAACAATCCTTAAAAATGTTTGGGAGGGTGGGATTATTGTCTATTGGCGTACAGCGATTAAACCTACCAAGTCCTGCTTTTTTCCGCCTAGGGCTCAAACATTTAAAAGCAGCTTCTAATACTTTGAACTGCACTTTCTTGTAATAGCTAGGTTCCACCATCACCGACAGTCCCCCATTAGCTACTGGTTAAATTATTAACTCATAAATTCTTGGTCAATATTCTACCCCTATCATACCATGATTAACTACCACCAACGGATAAATATATATTAGAAAGCCACTGCTGCTGATGCAATTTTAAATTTGGAATGGACCATCCTTCCTTCTCTCTCTAGGTAAGGACATTAATTTACTAGCTCTGCTGCTCTTACCGTATGCCCAAATTAATCTGGTTACTCGCTAATCTATTGCTATAAACCATGATTTCTCAAAAACCTAAGGATTTGTCCAAAAAAGATACAGCACCTTGGGCAGAAATATCATTTTAATCATATTGCATTGCCCCATTATGGACATATGCAGGTTGGTCCATCTGCTGAAATCTTGCTTTGCTTTCCGTAAAATCAGCTTCAGATTCAAACTATCTATCTCCTCCACCATATGGGTAATGTCTATACCTAAAAATATTGCATGGTTCACCTTATGGAAATCTTGAGTAGTGTTGTACTTATTAACTAACAACTGAGGTTTTTCTCTGTTTAATAAATATCTAGAAAACTCTCCAAAATTACTCGCCTCCTTTTCTATTTCTCTTAGAGCGTCATCCGGATTAGCTTTTACAACAGCTATATCGTCTGCAATTGACAGTATTTTGGTATTCCATCCATACCTATGAACTGGCAAAATGGCTAAGTTCTTTTCTAGTTGTCTGAGCAAAGGATCAATATACTATGCAAACAGCAATGGGGAGCATGGACGCCCCTGTCTAGTGCCTCGCCCTGTTTGTATGCTATCAGATTGTCCTCCCATTAGCTGTATCTGTGCGCTTGGGTGCAAATAAAGAGCTTTTATTGCCAGCAAAAAGATTTCTCCCAGACCATACATCTCCGCAAATAATCCCAGTTAACCCTGTCAAAGGCCTTCTCCACATCCAATAATGCCACTGCCATAGGTTCTTATGCCACGCCAATTGTATCAAACAGCGTGATGACCCTACTAACATGATCAGCAGTATCCCTCCCAGGAATAAACCCATGTTGGTTTAGTTTAACTAATTCCTTGATAACAGTCGACAGCTGTGATGCAAAATTTTTAGAATAGATCTTAACATCACTATTTATTATTGTGACTGGCCTACACGAACTTGGATTATGTGTCATTTTCCCCTTTTTCAAAAATACTGCTATATTGGCAGAGGACCAAGAGGGGGGAGCTTTGCTACCTTTCTGCACTAGAGTAAACAATTCTAACATTACAGGCAGCAATAAAACCTTAACATGTTTATAAAATTCTAAGGGGATTGCGTCCGTTCCTACGACTTTCCCAGTGGGAAGTCCCTGAATTGCCTCTTCAAGTTCATCCATGCTGATTCTATCACCAAATACCTCCTGCTCTTCTCATGTGAGCTTGCCGATCTCTTTAGTACTTAAAAACCTGTACATTGCTTGCTTATCCATGGGAGGAGCAGGCTTATAAAGCTCAGCATAGAACCTGCAAAAAACCTCCCTAATACGTTCAGGGTCTGAAATAATCCACCCCTGTCTGTCTTTAATTTGTTTGGGAACCCCAGTGGCCGCCTTATGGCGTGCCCGCACCGCCAATAGGCAGCCAGCCTTCTTGCTATTTTCATAGCATTCGGATCGCTTTGAGAGGTATTTTTCCGCCACTTTTTTTGCTGAGATCTCATTATTGGCTGCTCTAGCTATAGCAATCTTCTCTAGGGCACTATTCGTACCTCTACCCCTCTAAATAGCCAAAATCAGATGGCTTTCAGCCTCTTTGAGCTTTAGATAGGCCTCTTTAGTCAAGGTTTGAGTATACTTCTGACTTCTAAGGCGGAAGCTCAGGGTTTCTCCTCAAACTCCTGCCTTTAGAGTGTCCCATACAGTCTCCACTGGAGCAGTCCCCCTATTAATTTCCAGAAATTCCTTCATCCATATATTAATATGGTGATGACATTCTTAATTGAGAAGGAGCCCTCTCTCGAAGGTCCACCCTCTCCTATTATCCTTAAAGCCCTCCATATTTACTTCCAGTATAAACAGGTTATAATCTGCCATAAACCATGGATATATTTCCATCCCTGCCCCTGTTAGCAATTCAGGGGAGATAAGAAAATAGTCTAATCGGGTCAGTTTCACATGAGGACCTGAGTCGTACGTATGTCCAGGGTCTGGTTCACAAAGTTTTAACCAGGCATCTACCAACCCTAATTCCTTTTGCAAGCTGCGAAGAGCTTTGTATACTCTTGGTTTACATCCAAAATACCTATTGGGAGGGGAACCCATCAGATCTATTAAACCATCCCATGAGCCATTAAAATTGGCTCTCCACATAATATATAAGGAGGGGGTTACTCCGTTTATACCACTGATATAAAATCTAACACCGTGGGATCATCCACCACAGCTCCCTATAAGGAACATAGGGTAAAACACCTGTTACTGTGATGACACTCACATCACCCTTCTTCCATTTTTATCTGCAATCTGTTTTGGTAACTTAAACTTACTACTGCCAGCTAATATCCCAACCCCCTTAGTCTTTACATTCTGTTCTGTACAGATTACTCCCTTTATTCCTACAGAGTCTAGAATAGATCTATTACAATACTCTGCATGCGTCTCCTGCAGAAAATATTTGTCTACCCTCCATTTTTTCAAATCTTCAGCAATTTTTTGCCTTTTCCGGGGACTATTTAACCCACATATATTTATGGATGCTATTTGCATTCTAGCCATTTACCCATCGATTCTCATCTATTACGCTGAGGCACCTACAGTTGTTAATAATTATACACATTTACCATTTCTGGCTTCCCTCCTTATATGCCAAATATCGCACTTCCATATTATTTGACTATTATTCCTCCCTAGTTTAACTTTCACCATCTCCTCCTCCCATTTCTCCCCTGTAACCACAAGCTTTGAGTCCTCCTTTTCTTTTTTTTTTTTTTTACCTCCCTCCTGCCCCACCTTCCCATCCTCCCTTCCTTTCCCTCTTCTCCCTATCCTACTCCTCCCCCTTTTCTTCCCCCACCTTCCCACAGCCACCCTCCCCTTCCCCACCCCCCAACCATTTGGGCTATCAGACCCCTACTGGTCTGAACGATGGAATCCCTGAGTGTCAACCTCATATCCTCCCCAAGCCCAGAAACAACCATGCTTCCACCAAATGTGTTTACCCCCCATCCTCGCTACAAATTAAAGTTCTGTCTGTCTCTGCTCAATTTTATGTGTGTTCTGTGATTTCAGTTCCATCAGATATTCCTTTGCTTGAATCTCAGATGTATGTAGCCTAGTTTTCCCTTTAATAAATGTCTTCAAGCATGTTGGGGCCATCAAAAAGGCCTCTCCTCCCATGTCCTGAATAGGCTTGATCATTTGTCGCAGCCTCCATCTGCGCTCTACAGTAATCCGGTTGAGTGAAAAAATTGTCAATACAGCGTGGGCCATTCTGTCAGGCCTCTTCAAAAAGTTTGTCTTAACAGATAATTACCAAAAAAAACAAAACAATATGGCTCTTGGATGTTTTATTCATAATTACGCTCTCCCACTCCCCTAGCCAGTGGGAATCTAAAGACCCTTTGGATTTCCGCCTCCCAATCCCATTTTGTAAGCTCTGGAAAGGCATTACGCAGGAGCTTGATCATAAATGTTCTGATATCATTACCCTCCACCCCTTCTTCTATACCTACAAATCACAAATAATTTCTTCTCTGCCGGTTTTCATAGTCTTCCAATTTCCACATGATATCAGTTAGTTGTCCTCCTTGGGTTTCCACCTGCTCTTTCAAAACCTCGACCTCATTCTCCACTACAGAAGTTCTATTTTCCATTATATTTAACTTTTCTTCTATTTCCCCATAAGTCTTAGCTACCTTACTCACCGTGACCTGTAGTTGCTTGGTGGCCATCCGGGCTCCCTGACTCTCCGTGCGTGTTTCAGTTTGCAGGTCTCTTATTGTACCATATATCAGTTGCAGCATGTTTGTATCTGTGCTAGCTGTATTATTGATATGTTCGCTGATACAATTTTCTCCTGCTTCAGCATTAGGAGGCGGGATATCCTTAGAATCTTTCTCCAAGCTAGAGAGTCTGATTCCTGAGTAGTCGCATTTAAGAGTCGCAGCACTCTGTCCTGAGAAGTCTGTTCCATCTGTTGAACCGGATCGCAACTTTATAAGTCTACGGTGTCGCCACTGCTGTTTTACTGTGGGGCCTACCGCCGATGATAAGGTCTCAGACCCTGATGATATACTCTCTTCATCTTCACTCTGATTACTTCCACTACTAATGGCCTCTCAATCTTGGGTTAATGAGTAAAAAGTATCTCCTTCATCCTTAGACCAATCCATATTCTATCTGCCCCTTTCCAGTTTACTAATCTTCACATCCAGACCTTTCATAGCTTCAGCACCTGCTAGACTTAGTTCTTTCCCTTTTCTATTACTGGATTCCAGGGGCTCATCTACAGTGCCATGGATGTCTTGAGTTTCTTTTTTATAACTCCCCATTTGCATTTGCATGCTTACGTTTCTTGGTGCCCTGGTGATTACTTCAGTCCATTCAATCTGCCCCTTCAGGCTCCTACACTAATCTGATTGACCCCTCCCACGAGTTTGTGACATGTCAGTGCCCAGGTAGCTCTCCGGAGCCCCACTATTCGCTTGTGGAGCTTCCCTTTAGGGTCCATTACTTCTGGATTCTCCCTCATATACTTCAGCACATCCATAGATGGGAGTGAAGGGTTCAGGGTGCCTTTCTCCTGCCCTCCGTTGGAAAAAAAGTTTGTGGTCTGCCCTTTGCCTTATGATCAGTTTGAGGCACCCTACCCATTCCAGACACATCTTTAACGGTCCCACCACCAACTTTACTGTTGATGTAGCTGGCCCTACAGCAGACCGCCTCGCTTCCAAACCTACCTCACTGCCATCCTTTGCTACGTGTTTCTGACAAGCTCCCTCCATTTTATCTCTAACATTTTGTATATTTTTAGGTGCCATTCCCACTTTCCGGAACCTAGGCCGGAGTCCAATTAACTCACAAATCCTTCTTATTATCTTATGCCAATGCTCTACCTCTCTTACTATACAAATGAGTATGCTCCTAACTGGTCCAGTCAAAGTCCAAACAATGCTGCCTTGGGGGCCAATCCTTGCTCTCTCAAGCTCACCCTCCTTGCTGCGTAGCCCAGTCCACATTGATATCCCACTGATCAGTAAAGGGAAAGGTGCGGAAGACATTGTGACGCGAAGGGTTAATTAGCTTGAACAGTGTAGATGAGCATGATGCCTGCTGAAACCTGAAACAGGTTTCCTATGTGTAAGAAGCAAGATGTGTAGGAGAGAGAGACGGAGGTCGTCTTAACCCTGGGAACGGGAGTACAGGAAAAAGACGGAAATAACAATGGCTAGGGAACGGCACAGCAGCCAAGGGACACTTGCTGATAACATAGCTAGAAGATGGAAGAAAGGGATAAAAGAATCCAAGCTTCAGGTTATTTAAGCACTGAAGCGCGGGTGAGGGGATTGAAGCTCTCAGTTGGGGTTGTGAAAGCTTTCATCGCCAGGCCCACAGCGCTGTCACCCTGGTTTTGCTGTTCAGAGACCGTGACGATTGAGGGAGAGAGAGATCCAAGCGGGCAGTACAGGGCTTCCCAGCATTTGTGGATTAAGTGAAGTTCCACCCAGGGATGAAAGACCTTTGTTTCTCTGCTCTATTATCATGATTGATTATTATGCTTGCACTATGTTTATAATCTGAAGTATTCAGCTTGTTTATATTTTGCTTCCTGAACATCTGAACCCCTTCTGGGCCCAGCTAGCGCTCCCTCTGTGGGGTTCCCCCTCACCCCCCCCAAGGCAGGGATGGAAGGGGAAGCCCTTCCCCTTCCATCACCGCCCCCCCCCACCCTCCTGTCACTTCAGCGCGCGATCGCACACTGTTTGTCACAGGGCCTCCTCCCATGAGCTTCCAGCGCGATCGGAAGAGAGATGCTTTGCATTTCACTTGCGATCACGTGGGGGAGGCCGAGAGAGGCTTCAAAGGGAAGGAAAGTTATTTCCTTCCCTTTGAAGTCTTTCTCTGCGTTTTGGAAGCCGGATTAGGCCGATCAGCCCCCAGGGGGGCAGAAACCTCTAGGCACCAGGGATAATTTTTTTGTTTTGTGTTTTGTTTCAGAGGTGGGGAGCGACCCCTTAGGCAAGGGTCGCTCCCATAGGGGATAAATTATATTTAGGCCATTTCTGCCCCCCTTGAGGGCAGATCGGCCTATTTTTATGAGGCCAATTTGCCCCCAAGGGGGACAGAAACCACTAGACACCAGGGAGGTTTTTTTTCGTTCATAATCACGTGAGGGGACCAACCCCTTAGGCAAGGGTCGTTCCCCAGAGGGCAAATTCATTTTAAGCCATTTCTGCCCCTCCCAGGGGGGCAGATCAGCCTATTTTAATTAGGCCGATCTGCCCCTAAGGGGGGAAGAAACCACTAGGCACCAGGGATTTTTTTTTTGTTGTTGTTTTACAGGTGGGGAGCGACCCCTTAGGCAAGGGTCGGTCCCCTGGAGGGGCAAATTGTATTTAGGCTATTTCTGCCCGCTTTGGGGGCAGATCAGCCGATTTTAGGCCAATCTGCCCCCAAGGGGGGCAGAAACCACTAGGCACCAGGGATCTGTGAAAAAATGTGATGTGTCCACGTTGTGTTTTGGGCCATTTCCTTTTGTGGGCGCTAGGCCCACCCACACAAGTGAGGTACCATTTTTATCAGGAGACTTGGGGGAACGCTGGGTGGAAGGACATTTGTGGCTCCTCTCAGATTCCAGAACTTTCTGTCACTAAAATGAGAGGAAAAAGTGTTTTTTTGGCCAAATTTTGAGGGTTGCAAAGGATTCTGGGTAACAGAACCTGGTCGGAGCCCCACAAGTCACCCCATCTTGGATTCCCCTAGGTGTCTAGTTTTTAAAAATGTGCTGGTTTGCTAGGTTTCCCCAGGTGCCGGCTGAGCGAGAGGCCAAAATCCACAGGTAGGCACTGTTTTCTGTGAAAAAATGTGATGTGTCCCTGTTGTGTTTTGGGCCATTTCCTTTCGTGGGCGCTAGGCCTACCCACATAAGTGATGTACCATTTTTATTGGGAGACTTGGGGGAACGCTGGGTGGAAGGAAATTTGTGGCTCCTCTCAGATTCCAGAACTTTCTGTCACCGAAATGTGAGGAAAATGTGTTTTGTTAGCCAAATTTTGAGGTTTGCAAAGGATTCTGGGTAACAGAACCTGGCCAGAGCCCCACAAGTCACCCCATCTTGGATTCCCCTAGGTCTCTAGTTTTACAAAATGCACAGGTTTGGTAGGTTTCTCTAGGTGCCGGCTGAGCTAGAGGCTAAAATCTACAGGTAGGCACTTTGCAAAAAACACCTCTGTTTTCTGTCAAAAAATGGGATGTGTCCACATTGTGTTTTGGGACATTTCCTTTTGTGGGCGCTAGGCCTACCCACACAAGTGAGGTACCATTTCTATCGGGAAACTTGCGGTAACGCTGGGTGGAAGGAAATTTGTGGCTCCTCTCAGATTCCAGAACTTTCTGTCACCGAAATGTGAGGAAAATGTGTTTTTTAGCCAAATGTTGAGGTTTGCAAAGGATTCTGGGTAACAGAACCTGATCAGAGCCCCACAAGTCACCCCATCTTGGATTCCCCTAGGTTTCTAGTTTTCAAAAGTGCACAGGTTTAGTAGGTTTCCCTAGGTGCCGGCTGAGCTACAGGCCAAAATCTACAGGTAGGAACTTTGCAAAAAACAGCTCTGTTTTCTGTCAAACAATGGGATTTGTCCAGGTTGTGTTTTGGGCCACTTCCTTTTGTGGGCACTAGGCCTACCCACACAAGTGAGGTACCATTTTTATCGGGAGACTTGGGGGAATGCTGGGTGGAAGGAACTTTGTGGATCCTCTCAGATTTCAGAACTTTCTGTCACCGAAATGTGAGGAAAATGTGTTTTTTTAGCCAAAGTTTGAGGTTTGAAAAGGATTCTGGGTAACAGAACCTGGTCTGAGCCCCACAAGTCACCCCATCTTGGATTCTCCTAGGTCTCTAGTTTTAAAAAATCCACAGGTTTGATAGGTTTCCCTAGGTGCCGGCTGAGCTAGAGGCCAAAATCTACAGGTAGGAACTTTGCAAAAAACACCTCTGTTTTCTGTAAAAAAATGGGATGTTTCCATGTTGTGTTTTGGGCCATTTCCTTTCGTGGGTGCTAGGCCTACCCACACAAGTGAGGTACCATTTTTATCGGGAGACTTGGGGGAACGCTGGGTGGAAGGAACTTTGTGGATCCTCTCAGATTCCAGAACTTTCTGGCACCGAAATATGAGGAAAATGTTTTTTAGCCAAAGTTTGAGGTTTGCAAAGGATTCTGGGTAACAGAACCTGGTCAGAGCCCCACAAGTCACCCCATCTTGAATTCCCCTAGGTCTCTAGTTTTAAAAAATGCAGAGGTTTGGTAGGTTTCCCTAGGTGCCGGCTGAGCTAGAGGCCAAAATCTACAGGTAGGCACTTTGCAAAAAACACCTCTGTTTTCTGTCAAAAAATGGGATGTGTCCACGTTGTGTTTTGGGGCATTTCCTGTCGCAAGCACTAGGCCTACCCACACAAGTGAGGTATAATTTTTATTAGGAGATTTGGGGGAACATAGAATAGCAAAACAAGTGTTATTGCCCCTTGTCTTTCTCTACATTTTTTCCTTCCAAATATAAGAGAGTGTGTAAAAAAGACTTCTATTTGAGAAATGCCCTGTAATTCACATGCTAGTACGGGCACCCCGGAATTCAGAGATGTGCAAATAACCACTTCTCCTCAACACCTTATCTTGTGCCCATTTTGAAAATACAAAGGTTTTCTTGATAGCTATTTTTTACTCTTTATATTTCAGCAAATTAATTGCTGTATACCCGGTATAGAATGAAAACCCACTGCAGGGTGCAGGTCATTTATTGGCTCTGGGTACCTAGAGTTCTTGATGAACCTACAAGCCCTATATATCCCCATAACCATAAGAGTCCAGCAGACGTAACAGTATATTGCTTTCAAAAATCTGACATTGCAGGAAAAAGTTACAGAGTAAAACGTAGAGAAAAATTGCAGTTTTGTGCACCTCAATTTCAATATTTTTTTGTTCAGTTGTTATTTTCTGTAGGAAACCCGTGTAGGATCTACACAAATTACCCCTTGCCGAATTCAGAATTTTGTCTAGTTTTCAGAAATGTTTCGGTTTCTGGGATCAAGCATTGGTTTCATGCCCATTTGTGTCACTGACTGGAAGGAGGCTGAAAGCACAAAAAATCGTAAAAATGGGGTATGTCCCAGTAAAATGCAAAAATTGTGTTGAAAAATTGGGTTTTCTGATTATAGTCTGCCTGTTCCTTAAAGCTGGGAAGCTGGTGATGTTAGCACCGCAAACCCTTTGTTGATGCCATTTTCAGGGAAAAAAACACAAGCCTTCTTCTGCAGCCCCTTTTTCAAATTTTTTTGAAAAAAACCAAAATGTTCACTGTATTTTTTTTGCTAATTTCTTAGCCTCCTTCTGGGGAACCCACAAAGTCTGGGTACCTCTAGAATCCCTATGATGTTGGAAAAAAAGGACGCAAATTTGGCATGGTAGCTTATGTGAACAAAAAGTTATGAGGGCCTAAGTGCAAATTGCCCCAAATAGCCAAAAAAAGGCTCGACACAGGAGGGGGAAAAGGCCTAGCAGCGAAGGGGTTAATGTGAGCTTGCTGCAGTAATTGAAATATGCGTTTCGTATACAGTTAATCAAATCTTATATCTATCAATGAACTCTTTGCTCACATATAAATAGATGTCAATGAAATCTTCGCTCATATAGAAAAAGATGCTCTTTATTGCAGTTTTTTTTCATTCTACTTCGTTGATGTGCCAAATTCATACATTTACCTGAAATTCTAGTAAAGCTAAATTGTGTTCATAATTGGCATGTGGTCCTTCATTGAGCGTCCTTATTCACTTATATCGGACAGATCAGGTGTCAATCAGTCACCTGGATAAGACAATTTGCTACCAGAAGTGGGGTATAAGGTAATAATGCCTCTTTGGGGACGTAAAAAAAGTGGGGCAGAGAGCGGAAGGCAACATGGGGCAGAAGCCAGATCCATTGCCTGGTGGTTAGCAACTGTCCCATTCTCTGGTGTGGCAGGACTCCTGAACCAGTGGGCAGCGCCGGTTTTATGGGAAACAATAGATAAGAAAGTGACTCCTTTCTTAGTGGAAGATGCGGTCGAGAGTGTGAAACTGAAAGGAGTGAAGCTGGAGCTGAAAGCGACAAGGCAAGTGGGATGGCTATTCCTGTCTGCGCTCCATACGGTATACAGGAAAACATTAACCTAAGATGCAGAAATAAGAAAGCTGCAGGATGAGGATGCAGCCTTGCAGGAAAGGCAGTTACTTATGAAAGAGACTATAGAAAGTGCAGTGACTCGGGGTGATCAAATGGAGGCAAGGTGCACCGCATTAGCAGTACGAGTAGCAAAACAGAGGAGTAGGCAGAAGCCTAAAATACCCTCAGCTGTGCAAGTGAGGGCATTGGTACGCAAAGAAAACTGGGATCCTTATACTTGGGATGGAACAGTCTCGGATAATGATGATGACTGGAATTGGGAGGATGAAGTGGAAGTAACTGTAGCAGAATTAGGTGGAGTTGAAAGTGCAGAAGGAAGTGTAGGTGAAGTTGAAGGTGGAAGGGGAAGTATAATGGAGGTTCACGCACTCATGCAGAACACATCAAAGGGAGTGAATGGTGGGCAAATATAGAATTCTCGTTTGATAAGAGATTATACACAGAGTGAGTTGTTGGAAATTACCCGTATGTTGATGCCTGCAGAGCCTTTGTTTAAATGGTTGGTGAGATTGTGGGACACTGGAGCAGATGGTACATATTTATCACCAACTGAACTTTTGAAAATGGGATCAGTAACTACACATGCCATGTTAGGGCAACGGTTACGAGGTGCACAGGGGCAACAAGCTTTCTTTCCAATGGGTTGGTTGATGGAAGGAGTGAAGCAATTGTACCCATCTGCTATAGATGTGGAAGAGAGTTGGGGCTCTTGGCATACAATTTCAGAGGCAAATGAACACTGCGAGAAATGGGGATGCAGAACGCAGTGTATTCCCAACAGTTTTTAGGACCTGACATTGAACACGTGACAGCAGGGATCAGGGCACGGTTGATCAGGAATGCCCCTCTGCATATGAAAGGTGCCTTGTCGGCTCTTCTAGGACCCGCTCAGGGAAGACCAGTGGGGGATGTGGTATTATTAATGGCACAATTGGAAGGGCTTGACAGGCAAAAATCAGCAAGAGCCGTGGGGCAGGACAATAGGTATAAGGGAGGAGAGTCTACAATAAAAGTGACCAGACGACAGATGTGGATAGATTTATTGAATGCTGTGGTGAAGAAAGAGGAGATAGAGGGGAAGCCTTCCCCTTATCTGCTTAATAAATGGAAAGCCTTGCAGCGTAGACAGAAAGAAAAAGAGGTATTCAATGAAAATCAGCCCTCAGCACCACCCATGGAAGAGTCTGGGAAAAGTAGGAAGGTGCCTGTCTCAACTCTATATCCCGACTTGTCCAGCGATGGCTGGGAAGTCCCAGACCCCTTATTATGAAGGTCAGGCCAAACGCCGGGAGTCAGAGCAGTGCAAGAGGTGCGGAAGTAACTTTAATAAATCGAAACCCTAAGAGGCTGCCAGGAAAGGATGTGATCATTAATGGTTACGGGGGTTCTGAGACAGAGGCCAAAGCTGTTAAAATCAAATTGTCAATTGGTAAAGGACCCCCGTTCTCGGCAGAGGTATTAATAGCTGAAGTACCAGAACACATTATTGGCATGGATTTGTTAGTAGGCAAAACTATTGATCCGCAATTGGGAACATTTACTTTTGGTGTGAGGAGCGTACATATAAAGAAATCTAGGACAGTTCTGGTTGGCCATGCAAAGTGGAGTCCATTACATGTGCCTCCTCCAAAGGAGCCGGTGTGCATTAAATAGTACTGCATATCTGGAGGTCATCAAGAGATTTCAGAAACCATTCAGGGGCTGCTAGATGAAGGTGTGTTAAGGCCGACTGTGAGCCCATTTAACTCTCCCATATGGCCCGTAAACAAACCAGATAATACCTATCGAATGACTATCGACTATCGACAATTGAATAAAGTGGCTCCACCCTTGGCAGCCACAGTCACAGACATCATCTCGCTAGTGGAACAGCTGAGCAAATATGTGGGGGAATGGCATGCCGTAATTGATTTAGCAAATGCCTTTTTCTCAATTGACATTGATGAGGCCAGTCAAGACCAATTTGCAATAAGCTGGCAGAACAGACAATTCACATTCAGGAAGTTGCCCCAGGGATACGTGCATAGTCGCAGCTTGTGTCATGGACTAATAGCCAGAGGTTTAGCCAACTTCTCGGCAGGGGACACCCGACTTTCACATTACATTGATGACATCATGATCACTGGGGAAACCAAAGAACAAGTCTCAGACACACTGGAAAGGTTAATTGAGTACTTATAGCAGAGGGGATGGGCTATTAACCAGAGAAAGGTCCAAGGCCCTGCACAAGAAGTGAAATTCCTGGGCGCTATTTGGTCAGAGCTGGTAAAAAAAATACCACAGAAAGTGATTGATAAGGGAAAAGCAGCTAAAGATTCCTACAATTAAGGCAGAAGCACAACAATTTATTGGTTTGATGGGATTCTGGAGACAACATATCCCTCACTTAGGATTAATACTGAGACCATTTGATCAAGTCACACGAAAAAAGCATGCTTTCCAATGGGGACCTGAACAGCAAGAGGCCTTTAAGGGGGCAAAAGATGCATTACAGAACTATTTTGCGTTAGGTCCCATCACAGAAGGAGACCCGTTTGAGCTGGAAATGATAGTACAGGATGATGTAGTGATGTAGGGCCTATAGCAGAGGCAAGGGAAAAAGAGGGTGCCACAAGGATTCTGGTCAAAGAGATTAACACCATCCATGCGCAATTACACCCCGTTAGAGAAAGAACTAGCAGGGGCATATTGGGCATTAGTGGAAATGGAACGCATAACTGGTGACCGGCCGGTTGCCATAAGAACACAGGTCCCTTTAATAGGCTGGAAATGAGAAGGAGGAGTTGGCACTAAAGTAGGCAGGGCGCAGGAGTCTACCATCGCAAAGTGGAAATGGTACCTGCAGCAGAGGGCAAAGCAGGGGCCAGTAGGAGTGTTGAAGTTACAAGTAGATATGCTAGGGGCAGTGGACGTGCAGGCAATGGCCTCCTTGCCAGAACCTTCTGAAATGGAATCTTCACTGTTTAAAACAGCCACACCTTTTGAACAGCTTACTGAAGAGGAACAACAAAATGCATGGTTCACAGGTGGCACTGCCCAGGCAAATAGTCACATTCCAGCCTGCTACAGAAATGCTGCATCTGAGAGGAGGAGATAATGGATCAAGCCAACTTGCAGAATTGCAGGGGGTAGCAGCGGTGATTGAACAGGCCCCCATCGGAGAGAAAACATTTGTGTACACCGACAGCTGGGCCACTTACCAAGGATTAGTAAGCTGGGCCCGACTTGGCGCAAGGATGGATGGAAAATTAAAGGCACCCCCATTTGGGGAGGCAAGCAGCTATGGGAAGAGATGTGGGAGAAAGGGCAAAAATGTCAAATCTATGTGGGACATGTGGATGCCCGTTGCCCATCGGACACCTCACTTGCATCTCTATTCAACAATACCGCAGATCAGATGGCCAAAACACAAACAGTGGTCATCAATGAGGAAGCTGCTTTAGCAAACTGGGCCCATGCAACATCCGGACATCTAGGAGAGAATGGCACTTATGCATGGGCACATCAACAACAAATTCCAGTTACTAAAGAACGAGTGCAACAAGCAGTAAAGTAGTGCCCCACATGTAACCAGATTAGACAATTGCCCCTGCAAAAGAAGACTAGCGGCCATATCAGAAGAGGAACTGCAGTTGCTATGGTATGGCAATTGGACTATATTGGGCCGCTACCAAAAGAAGAAGGAAAAAGCTACATATTGACCATGGTGGACACCTACTCTGGCCTTATGTTGGTTATGCCTGGTAAGTCTCCAAACCAGAAGTCCACTTTGCGAGGGCTAAAACATTATGGGGTACCTGATGAGATCCAAACAGATAGGGGCATACACTTTTCAGGGAAAACAGTGCAGGACTGGGCGCAGCAACAGGGAATTCAGTGGATTTTGCACCTTAGTTATTATCCACAAGATGCAGGCATGATTGAGCGATATAACGGATTGTTGAAACAACAGCTAAAAATGTTATCAGCACATCAGACTCTAAAAGGGTGGAGTAGCAATTTAGACAAAGCCTTGTTCGAATTGAACAACAGACCAGTTGGGCAGCAGACTCCTTTCATTCGGATGACAGGGCATGATAAAGAAACCACCCATACAATGATTGTCTGGAAAACTAACCCTCGAGCTTGAACACCTTTGCAGGCTACGGCTGGCAGTATAGGACTGGACCTGTTTGCTCCAGAGGATGGAAAAGTACCTGTAGGACAGGTGAAAACTGTTCCCCTAGGAATAGGAGTAAGAGTACCACCTGGAACATATGGTAGAATTGCCCCTCGATCCAGCCTAGCCATCAAGGGAGTGTCAGTACTAGGGGGAGTCATAGACCCAGATTATAGAAGAGAAGTTAAAATAGTATTGTTGAACCAAGGAGATGCTGCTGTATCGTATCAAACACATGACAGACTTTCACAATTGATTTGTGAACAAGCATACACCCCCCACATTGAAGAAAGATATTCCCCCCCCCCATAACACCCAGAGAGGTGAGGGAGGATTTGGAAACACAGGAAGAGAAGTATGGGTGCATCATCCAGGGAAAAAGCCAGAGGCAGGAGAGATAAGGGGTGGGGATTACGTATATTGTACTTTTAAAGAACTCTAATGTACCTGTGTTTGTACCTGCAGTGAGACTTATCCCAAGGTCATAAATGATGACATCTGAGTCGATGACGTGGTTCCTGTTTGCGGTCATAATTACAACCGGAAGAGGTGTTTGGGTTCGACCGAATGTAGCAGAGAATGTCGTTACGGACCTTCATGTCACTTGTGCACCTCAAGCCACTAACGTAACTGATGACCAGGGAAAGATTTAACTTTGCAACGTAAAGGTACCTGGAGGCAAGTGGATGGCTGCCAAAGCTGTGACCTGGAAGGTAACTGGACAGCAAATCCGACATGCCAACGGACTAAACGAGTTGCAGGGGACGCCAGCAACAGTACAGGTTTTGAATTATACACTAAACATTATATGTAAATATTGTGATAAAATTGTACCTTTTCCACCAGCACAGGTATATCCGTGCACACCCTATGATTGTTCTGACAAACAAAGTATTTTACCAGGACATTTGATGGTTGTTACAATGAACAATGGAACCAAAGGAGCTCGATATTCCAAACCACCAACCTTCATGTTTTATGTAGCTGAAAGACGCATGGTTAGCAACGTAGGCAACGTTTCCATAGTTCAATATAGAATAGGATGTAAGCAAGCTTTGCATGCAAGCATAATTAGCCGTATTGTGTTACAGATAAATATTGCCAAGGGGAATGTCTCAAAGTATGATCCATTATGTGCACCATGGACACCACACTTATGGCCCTTGCCAAAGCTACGCATTAGAAGAGATCTATGATCCTTGATAGACGGGGCAACCGGATTCGGGGTAGGGGCCCTGAATTCTTTTGATATTGAAGCCATTAGGAATAAGCTATCCTCCACAAGATATAGTACAGGAGAGGCCATAAAAGTAATTTCCCAATGGGGGCCCACACACTCTCAAGAAGTATGAAAGATCCTGCAAGGGTTGTATTGGGATTGGAAATGGCATAATTTCACTTATGAGCTATTTGGAAAAAGCTTTCAAAACACACAAGCAGTGTCTAAGGGCATCCAGTGCATACTATGGCAAAGTATTGTTAATCAACAGTATGCAGACTTTAAAAGCAGAATGGGGACAGCTTCAGGGTGAATATTGGAGACAAAAATTGCATTTGCCTGAGGAAATATGGGTAAAGCCCATACAGTTTCACTGTGAAGGACAAATGTGTTATGCTCATTTTGATCTAGCAAGAAGTGTTCTTCCTTCTGAAATATGGTGCCCCTTTATATTGCTCCCCATAGTGATAGGTAAAGAGTGGTGGATACCTCATACTGGCAAAAAGTGGATTGATCAAACAAATCACACTGTAGATCCCACTAGATGTGCAGATTGGTCTAAGGGGTGGGTATGTACCCACACTGGACGGGTGCTAGAGCCATGCCTTGACACAATACCAGGAGAATGTGAATGGTTACTTATCCTATTAATGGCACAGACGTATATCAGCTAGGGACAGAGAGTATATGTTATGTTACTAATCATCCGTTACTCATTAACGGATTTGTACAAACCACCGGAGAGCAGGTTATGTGCATGTGTACTATTACTAGCATTATTGACATAAGCACTCACATCCTATATCGACCAATTAAGTTCACCACAACCACATTACGGACGCAAATGTGAGCACAGTTAGAATGGAACATCCCGCTTGTTGTTAAGCTACCCAGACTAGAGGCAATCAGGCACTATGCACAAGCCACATTTGCTAAATTTGATATGGCAGCTAAATATACCAAGGATACCGCCATACAGATGACCATAGACGCCAAACAGCTTATGCACACTGCTTCACGCATCCAGCAATTAACTGAGGACCATTGGTATGACATTTTCTTAGGCTGGGCACCAGGAGCTACAAAGACGCTAAATATAATGTTACATCCTTTAAATTGGTTATTGATTGTATGTGTTATGTTAATGACTATACTATGTAGACTATATGTACTCACAAAACAGCTTTATACTAAAATGCAAGCGCTGAGAATAATACTGACAAGTATTCGTAGCAACCTAGCTAGCGAAACATCGAAATAAATGATTTTGTTTTGCATGCATCGCACTCATCTAAGGGGTGGAGCGATCAGTATAGGGAAAGGTGCGGAAGACATTGTGACTCAAAGGGTTAATTAGCTTGAACAGTGTAGATGAGCACGATGCCTGCTGAAACCTGAAACAACGTGGAAAAATCCATGATGTTGTTTTCAAGTTTGTTTTCCAACATTCCATGGATAAAATTATTCACAGCTGCATGTGTAAGAAGCAGGATGTGTAGGAGAGAGAGACGAAGGTGGTCTTAACCCTGGGAATGGGAGTACAGGAAAAAGACAGAAAAAAACAATGGCTAGGGAACGGCAGAGCAGCCAAGGGACACGTGCTGATAACATAGCTAGAAGATGCGAGAAAGGGATAGAGTACAAGCTTCAGGTTATTTAAGCACTGAAGCGCGGGTGAGGGGATTGAAGCTCGCAGATGTTGTTGTGAAAGCTGCTATCGCCAGGCCCACATTGCTGCCTCCCTGATTTTGCTGTTCAGAGACAGTGACGCTCGAGGGGGAGAGAGGTCCAAGCGCGCGGTACAGGGCTTCCCAGCATTTGTGGATTAAGTTCAGTTCCACCCACGGATAGAAGGCCTTTGTTTCTCTGCTCTATTATTATGATTGATTATTATGCTTGCACTATGTTTATAATCTGAAGTATTCAGCTCGTTTATATTTTGCTTCCTGAACATCTTAATGTGAGCTTGCTGCAGTAATTGAAAGATGCGTTTCGTATACAGTTAATCTGAGCTTATAACTGTCAATGAACTCTTTGCTTACTTATAAATAGATGTCAATGAACTCTTCGCTCATATATAAATAGATGCTCTTTATTGCTGGTTTTTTTCATTCTACTTCGTTGATGTGCCAAATGCATGCATTTACCTGAAATTCTAGTAAAGCTAAAATGTGTTCATAATTGGCATGTGGCACTTCATTGAGCCTCCTTATTGACTTAAATGGAACAGATCAGGTGTCAATCAGTCACCTGGATCATACACCCACCATCCAGCGGCCTCAGTGCAGCATCGGGGTGGCAACAATCTCACTCGCGCCGCACATTTTCCAGGGAAAGCCGTGAAGCTTTTACCACTTCAGTGCGTCATTTCTTACCGAGGTAGCTCTGAGCTACGAGCCTCCCAGAGCTTGTCTTGTGATCTAGCAGCCATGACAGGCATGGAGGTGGGGGCGTCCGTTCTTGTTGAGGTAGCTCCGAGCCTCCAGGAGCCGGAACTTGTCCTGCAATCCAACCTGGAGGGTGGCGGAAGGTAACACCGGCACACAGCACGATCAAGATCTTTGTTGCCGCGGCATCTCTACACCACAGCTCCGCGTCCTCTGCAGCAAGGTGTTCGTCCAAATGGTGCCAATGGTGGGGCCTGCAGACGCCAACTACGCGGACACCATCTTGCCTAATATATCTTTTATAAAGTCCCTGCTTATAATAACACTGCACCCAGCCCTGGGGACACATAGGGCATACCTTAGGGGGACCTATATATACAAATAAGGTAGCTAGGGACTTTTGAAGTACCTTTAATTCCAAAGTCGAATTTGGGGTTAACTTTAACTTAAAAGCAGTCAGCAAGGCAGGCCTGCCTTTAAAATGACACTGGGTACCACAGCAGTGCACCTATGGGTGTACTACTTATGCTGGAGGCCCTAAACCTACATACCCTGCATTATAATAGGGACTGATAGGCAGGTTGGTACAGCCAGTTATAACTATCCTAATTTGCATATCCATTTTAATCAGAGCACAGGCCCTGGGACTGTTTAGCAGTGCACAGGGCACCACCAGAGTTTGGAAAACACCTGCATAAGTGATAAATGGAGGCAAAACATTAGGGGGCTTCTTCAATCAGCCCATTTGTCCCACATATTTCCAATTTTCCCAATGTTTCTGGCCCAATGATTTGGTCATAGGAGGTGAAAGCAATATGACTCAATTGGTAATGGCCATTAAATGTTTGTTGTGATCCCTATTTTGTTATTCTATTTTTCAAAGGTTATTAGGTCTTGTGTAGCCCCAACCCCTTTATTCAAAAGATGTAACATATGGTGCCTAACCTTGAGTTTCCTAAGGCCCTTGTTTGTAGAGGCAAATTATTTTTTGACATTTTCAAAATGATTAGTTGTAACATTACCCCTTTAAACAATAAGCCTATCAGAAATCATTTGCTGCTTCTACACACCTTGAAGCTATTCCAATCACGACGCAGAGTGAATTTGGGATTGTCGCAGATGGCTATGAAGTATAATGTGGGTATTAAGATTCATATACAAGTGGACTAATGTTAAATTGAAAATGTTTACATGTATTCATTTTTCACATTGTAAATTTACACTTCAAGTTATATTTAAATGCACATTCTTTTAGTCACGTTTAGCATTTATTCTGAAATTTACACATGTACAGGCATAATCCTGTATACAAAATGCACAATAAATGCTTTGTTAGTGTTAGCCTGACTATAGGCCTCGTTTTTTAAATATACTTTGTTTGATCCGCATATTCTTTCTTTGCAGGAGCGTTCTCATGATTTCATAAGGTAAAGGAATATTGTTGTATTAGTTTACTGATAGTAAAGCTTGAGAAGAGAAATCTTGGCAAGGAATGTGGCGATCTAATCAAATGAAGCCTCCTTTACATCATGCACTAGGAACAAGAGATGTTCAAGCTTTCAGTAACTATCTAAGTTTCTGTGGGATGGGAAACCTAGGTGATGTTGCAAATGAACATCACAAGAAGTGAATTTATTGATTCCTGGTTGTGTATGAAAAGATGCGAATGTTGCTGAAGTTTCTGTTAGGTTAATCAGTGTTCACAGAGTTAGGAATTAGATCAGGGGTTCAGACCTCTCTGCCCCCCTTTCTTCTTGCAAGTGTGAAGCTTTATGCTAAATACATTTTCATTTTTTGTGAAGACTTCTAATGAAGTCTTCACTATGGTGACATCCTCTCTCTTTTCTTGTATTTCCTGAATTTCCTGATGCCCTATACCAAAACCATTTTAATTCCCTAATTACAGCTATGATTAGCTAATCTTAGAATTGTTCTAGGTTTAGGAGAGAGAACCGAAGTTTCTTAAAAGTGGTCTTTCTTAAAGCACCCTTGAGACTTTGATTACTACCAACAGAGTATATTAATGGCCAGATGAAGGTGAAGGGAATTAAAAAGAGAACTGCAGAAGGGAGAAGTATGAAAATCAAGAATACAAGTTAAACATGTTTTTTGCACTACTGATCATCTTTGAAGTAAACACCTGTAAAATTAGAAGATGATTTTCCCCTCAGAAGGGATTAGTTATTCATACTCTGACAATTCTTTCACCTTTAATGATGGCAATTAACATGTACACAAAAATCGTGTCAACTTGGTTCCTTCTCTCGACCAATTGCTACAAGATTATCTGGGTTTCTTCACTTGCTAAAGACATTGTAAGCACTCACAACACATTAAACATTTAGCCACAAAAATTAACCAGTAATTTGGCTATCACAGAAACATTATTGTATTTGAGCAACAAGAAAAATAGGGGCCAGATTTATAGTTTGGTGGAGGAGTACTCTGGCACAAATATGAAAGATATCTCTTAGGTCTTATTATGAGTGCCATAAGAGTGAATTCACCTTTGGTAAGCTGAACAGGAAATCTGCCATGTTTGTGATGGAGTAACACATCTGGCAAACACTAAATCAGGCACCTAGTATCACTAAGATGTTTTTCTCAGTTAGTCTTACATGGATTTCAGTTCCTATTTCAAAAATGCCAATTGGGTTCTATCAAAATGTTTCATGTATGATAAGCATTACAACATCAATCTGCTCTTTTCTTTACCAAGAAAGAACAGTAACTTGATTATTAACAACTCAGTTGTTCTTACTGCAGTTTTGATTCATCATTCATTGCTTATTGTTGGACCACTGCATCCATTGAGAAGCTCCAAATGCAGCCCGTAGTGGTCACAGTTTAAAATCCAGAATGCGGATTGTCTTGTGCTCAAGTGGGGTGCCTTTTATAGTAGGATCTACTCAAAAAGGCCACTGTACTTGGTACTCTGGGAGTTGTAGTCCCCATATTCCAGTGTGATCTTAAGCAGCACAATCCATAACTATGCCATTATGGATAGGAATATAAATCTCCCAAATGTCTCTTGACATGGACATCAGTTTCTTTGCACTTGATCTTCATTTCTCTCATGCATAGTTTATTTTCTTTAGTTGACACTGACATAAAATGACTAGATTGATTTAAACTTTTTGGGCCCGATTCACAAAGGTAAACTTAGACGTTAGGTCCAAACTTAAACCAAAAGTCTAAGTTTCTGACTTTGCAAATTCACAAAGGGCATTTGCGAGTAGTATATTTAGGTCCACACTCGGGGGCAAATAGAAGGGACACATAGAAATGCAATTTATGGAGCAGCCTAAAAGGCAAAAACGTGTGTGTGTAATATGTGGAAATACATAGAAGATATAAAGGGCCTGATTCTAACTTTGGAGGACGGTGTTAAACCGTCCCAAAAGTGGCGGATATACCACCTACCGTATTACGAGTTCCATAGGATATAATGGACTCGTAATACGGTAGGTGGTATATCCGCCACTTTTGGGACGGTTTAACACCGTCCTCCAAAGTTAGAATCAGGCCCAAAATGTCTATAGGAAATAATGTATATGTTTTCCTAAAATTTTGCAATATGACTTTGCAATTCTATCTGTCTATCTACCTATCTATCTATCTATCTATCTATCTATCTATCTATCTATCTATCTATCTATCTATCTATCTATCTATCTATCTATTTATCTATCGGATCGTTAGGATCATATTTCCATGGCAATAACTTTGGTGTCATTTGACAAATCTCCCTAAAACTTTTTTTAAAACTGCTACTTTTTGCCTAGTTTTTGCATGAAAAGTTCAGTGGTGATTTGTCTAATGAGGGCTGAGAAAAGTGGGGTCCCAAAACACATTTTCCTAAATTATTTTTCCATAGAAGCTTTAGACACAGCTACAGCCCAAATGCTTTTTATAGTTTGGTGTATATTCCTTTGGTACTTTTTGAGCAATTAATGCTCAAAAACAGTGCATACACCATGCAGCGGAGTCTCAGCAGACCCAGGATTCAATTGGCTACCACCACATCAACAACAATGTGATGGGAGCCATGTTCAGGCTAGGCACACAGGGTTTGATCGTGGTCCGGACAGATTGAATGCTCCATCACATAGATCATAATCAGACCCTCAACATAAATCTGACTCCTAAAAAAGCTTAACCACAAGGGGGCAGAGTATTGATACCCTGACCTCCAAGGCCCTGTGACATTTTTTTTTTATTGCTGCAAGTTTGCAGAGGATCCCTGGATCCATGGAAAACGTAAAAAAAAATCCCAGGCTCTGGCACTACTCTTAAACTCCTCTCTTGGGTGGGCCAGGACCTGAGGGTGGTGAGAAATATTCGTTTTGGGACCAGGAACAGCGAATTACTCCACATATTATGTCATTGATGAGCTCTTGTGGGGCATCTTTGATATCACTGCAACGTTAGCAATGTATTGATAAGAAACCTGTGCATGTCAATGGTGCGATTTATAGTTACCTTAGGGAGCAAGTTATAGTTACTTGAAAGAACTTTTGTATGAGTACATTAGGAACCTAATTATAATGTCCCTGTAACCTTTGTTTTTTTCAGTGAATATATATATATATATAGATGTATATATATATATATATATATATATATATATATATATATATATATATATATATATATAAAACCACCAATAGGTACTTATAGTTAGGACCATCTTTTCATAGAAAAGTCATTTTTTGACTTGCATATATCGTTGGCACTGTTTGACGAATAATCACCAAATTCTCCCCCAAAAAATGCCCTGGTGATTTTTGTTACACATGAAAGGTTTTGGGGTGATCTGTCAATTTGTCCAAGAAAAAGGGGGGGAGGGGGTCAAAAAAGTTGTGTTTCCCATGTTAATTCCCATAGGACCTTTAGACATGTCTTCAACCTGAACTGCTGGATGGAATTACACCGAAAGTGGCAAAAAGGTAGCTTTCGATACGCAGATCATGCTTTTATCTAGTTGGTGTAAATCCATTCAGTAGTTTTTGAGGTAATAGACAGAAACCAAATTTGTACATCTGGGCGGAGCCAAAGCACGAGATCTCATTGTGAGATCTGATTGGTTGTCAGCACTTCAACCAGGAAGCGCTGGCAGCTATCTTGCAACCGATATACACAACAGCAGCCACTGAAATGCATTGTAGTGAATGCCAGGTTTTGAGAATCACAAAAAGGAGAACCTATTTAGGGTGATAACAAATTTTAGTTACAATATATATCATTTGTTGAAGGTACCATACTAATTTTAGGAATTGTGGTGTGTTCTAATGTGATTTTACCCTGCTGGGATTTCACTAATCATGCTTGAGAGAAAACTCATGATTTTCCTATAGAGATTATGAAAGGTTCTGCAGAAGCTAAAATGAGAGCATATTTTATGTAAATTCACACGACCTTTGTCAACCATATGAGAATGGAGTCAGACATTCTCAGTAAAACATGTACCTCGAATAGGAGAAGTCTGTCAGATGAATCCCTTGAATTCTACTGCAGCCTCCCAGAGTGTTCTAAAGAACAAACAGAACACTAACAGTCTTTATGAGAAAGGTGTGGCACACCTGGAGTCATCTTGTTTGAATCAAACTGGTAAAAGTGGTAAAACTTAAAACATTTAATTTAGAAAGGAACAAAATGAGGGTGTTCATTCTGTTATAGAAATGATGGTTAGTGCTGTAGAAAGAAAAATGAGGAGATAATTTAAGTGAGTTCTCAAATATGTTTCTCTGCTTTTCATTAAAACGTTCTGACATGCAAGCTGAAATATGCACTTTCAAACCAGCAGCAGAATGACAATTAACTACCTGGTATTAAGCAGCTAACAGGGTTCTAATGAGCAACTAGCGTGCTGACTCTCTGAGTTTATGCCACAAGGGTGGCACATCTGAACACTATCTTGATGGAATTGAAGTGGAACATTAAAAACATTTTTTACTGAGGATACTGTAATACATAAGAACATTAGAGATCCAGGTCCTGCATCAATCCCCCCACCGTACATTGGGATGGGCAACTTACATAACACTGAAAAACCCCTAGAAATTCACTGGCAAAACCAAAGGCTACAACATCAATATAGTTAGGAAATAGAATCAAAAACCGTTAGAAGTTCACAAAAAAAACAAAGGTTACAGGGACATTATAGCTAGATTCAGAATTTACACACACACAATCATAAAAATTCAGCTGTTATAGTTATAGTTATTTCAAGTAACTATAACTCTGCCATGAGATAACTATAACTAGTGCACTCGCCATGCACTGCTAGTTACCCGAGATATTACATTACTCATGTCATCTTCTTTGGCATCATTAATTATATCGCTGTAACATTTGCAGTCAAATTATTGATGGGAAAACTGTGCATGGCGAGGGTGCTATTTATTGTTACTGTAGGGCACAAGCTATAATTACTTGAAATAACTCCAACAGCTGAATAATCTGAATTTCTATGGTTTTGTGTGTGTAAATTCTGAACCTAAATATAACGTCTCTGTAACCTTTGTTTTTTTAGTGAATATGTTTTTCAGACAATAAATATTTCACAAACATACCTGAGTACAATGCACCACCTTCATTGGGCAGTAACGGTTTCAATAATTTAAACCTGAGCACAACTCCTAGTAGTCACTGCACAGAACAGACAGGACTAAAGAAAGTTTCAAAACAGTTAAAAGTTAAAAACACAACACAATTAAAAATCCTTATCCAATTTCTAAAATACAGAATGATTTAATGAACAAAATACAAAAACACAACTGCAAAAAGGAGAACTAGAGATAAGAATTTTTTAACTTTTAAATACAAGTAGCACCAAAAGGCATTATGCACCTAGTGCAGTAACCTGGTTTCACTTGACTGTTGCCTGGGCGCAACTTAAGGCCAACTGCAAAGGAGTGCAGATTGGCTACAGTAAGCAGTTTCAACCTGGTCAGAAGATTTACCCTGTAAAGCAGATAGCTGTGGGAGAGAAGTGCTTCATGAGGCCAGAAAGTCATTGGGAAAGGTCCGGGTGAAGCCATTGACTATAGCGGAAAAGTTCTAAATTGGAGATGTTCAAAATTTGCACCCAAGGAAGGTCTCCTTCTGCCTGAATGCTTTTGGTGCCTTGGCCCAGTTAAGATTTCAACATTCAGACTTATTCACTTTTTTGCACCTTTAGCTGAGCAGGGCTCCACAAGGCTGATTACCCTTTCCAATAGTGTCCAACTGAAATGGATTTGCTGCTGCGGAAAAGCTCAGAGCAGAAGCAACCTTAGTCTTTGGCCCACATGCAATGAACCTTCATCGGACTGACTTGGCAGCATTGACCCTGTCCTCTGTATGTCTTTTGAAGCACAAAGTTTATAATTCCCAGGAGTATACCTTAACACAGCCAAGGGTACCTAAGCAACAGCACTTGGGGATCTAGACTCACTCCAGCAGAAGCCACCAGCAGGGTTCAGAGTAGCTCCAGTAGGAACTGTTCAGCTGGTCTCATCAGAAAAATTGATTCTTGTAGCTTTCATGTTCCCAGTAGTGTAACCAAAGGTTACTCATTTGACCCTTGGAGTCCACATTGTTGTCATGGATACATGTAGGGCCATCTTTAGAGCTTTTCACAGGTCTGAAAAGCAGGTGCAGTATTTATTGTCTTCCACAGGTCCAGAAGTGTTCTGAAGAGGGTGGCCAAGGGTGCCACATCCAGACCTGGCATTAGCCTGTGGGTGAATGACTCCTGGCTCCTCACTAATCAATAGTGAAAAGGGTCCGGTCTCAGGGGGAACCCTATCTACTTTTACAGCACTTCCCGTGTGCCCTACTGTAAACAATCCCACTGTTCCCCCCTCTCTACCTAAGTACAACATGGCAGAACCTTTCTTCCCATGTCCAGAGGTTCGATACCCACCCAGAGGTGCGACAACTGAAATCAATAGTGCCTCCTCTATGACCAGCTCCTCTCCCACTGGGAATGGTGCCTGTTTGTCTAGGTGAACAAAAGAGGGTACTGCCCAGGTGTCAGCTGACATTTGTCTGTGACAGGGTACGCCTCTTTGAAGTTAATTAAGTTCCTGGGCATGGCATTGAGGGTCCTCCTGACTGAGAAAAAGAACACATCCCCACACATAAAGCCTTTGCCATACCTCTTGGAGCACATTCACATCATTGAGGGCTAAACAGCTCCTGAGTAACATTTTGAAACTCATGTGAATGGGTTTCTAGAGCATTTAATAAGGGTGACTTTTTAAAAGTCCATTATCTAAAATATATATTACAAATTTTACTTGACCAGTGAACTGGACTTATAATAAATGTCTTCAAAAAGTTCAGGAAAGAATGATGTAATTCTTTCTAAACTAGATGTTGGAAAGTTGGCTATTGGTAAGGGCAGGTAAGTACCTACACTTAGCAATAGGCCACCAGCCCCCACTTAGGTTCAATTAGGTCTCAAGAAATCAAACCCAGATCAACTCTTGGTAGCTTGGCAACGAGCAATAAGGAGACAGTTGTATAAAGCATTTAAAATCACCAAACAGTAAATAAGTAAAACACAAAACTCAATAAAACTCCAACACTTATTTATATCAATAGAATATATTTTTATCTTTAAAATTCATCAAAACAATTAAAATTGGATAAGGGGTCCTGGAGATATGAATTTTTAAAGATTAAAAGTAATTCTAGCGCTTAGAAGCAAATAGCGCTCAAAGGGCTAACAAAGGTCACACTGGGCAGGGACAAAGTCCAGAGTTGAGGCCACCCACAATGTAAAACTGTTACACTTACTTTTAGGAGTCTTTCTTGATACAGGAAAGTGGTCCACAGCACCAGCCAAGGCTTCACAGGCTCAGGTTTGCCTCTCAGGATCTGGGACTACAACTCCTGCAATGCAACTCTTCAACTTATGGAGGTGTTTACAACAATGGCTCTAAATGTCTCCAAACTTCTGGATCTTCTTCCAGAGGTCCTTTTTGGGTCTTTGAGGTGTCCACAACTTGATCCAAGATTCTAGAAGCTCTGAGTTGCTCCTTGGAAGTTGGGACTACAATTCCAAGAATGCACCTGGTCAGAATCTTTAAATGGCCACTGGACGCTGGTCTGCTGGGCTTTTCTTGCAGGATGTGATGCAGGGGACTCTGAGCAGCTCCTTTGTACCTGTAGTGTACAGGGAGTCCACTCCTGAAGTTGCAGCAGGAAAGCAACGTCCAAAGTGTGCAACTGGTGCAGTCCATGTGAGTGCATTGTCCAGGTGCAGGCCAGGGGTCCAGCAGGGCAGTCCTACTTCTCCAGGATCTTCTTCCAGCAGGGATCTGAGGTGTGGGTGCACGTCTGCCAAATGTATCATTGCTCTTGGGGTGAAAAGCAGGGGGCCAACTGTCCAATCTCAGGCAGGCCACTACCCTCTTGGATTGCAACTTCCTGGGAAGTGTGGCAAAAATCAATCCCAGTGAGCAACATTCCTTAAAAATCCAAAATGGCAGAAATTGAATTTTGGAAGTTAGGTCTGGCTGGGAAAATCCTTCAAACACCCTATCCTGCCCTCTCCTAATCTAACCAAGAGGGCACCTTGTTGTCTGGGTTTGCAGGGAATGGAGGAAGTCCTGAGCTGCTTCAAATGTCCTTCCCTCCTTTGAAGACCAGTTTGGCTGCTCTCCGACAATTCTGTTTTACCTTCTTCTGAGGCAGATCTCCTCCCCCAGGCACTTCCTTTATGTTTAGTCCAGGACACTGTACATCTCATAGAGGCAGCCCGGCCAAGCTGCTAGAGACTGGCCAATCAGAGAAGGGCACTATAAACCTGGAACTGGTAACTTCCGGGAGTTCTAAAACTCTTTCCCTGAACTAGTTATATTAAATCTAACAAGGGCAAGATGTTGCTTTTCTAATAAAAAACTTATATATGTAATTTATTAAATTGTATCAGCAAAAAGCATTACAATAATATAAAACAATACACACAACAATGTACTTAAATCCATATAAAACCATAATCATGATTTAAAAGCATATTAACAACAATCAACACTAATCTGATAAAGAGATCACAAACCCTGAACAATTAAAACAGAAAAGGGGGGAAGCCCCCTATCAGTGCCTACCTTTTGCTGGGGGGGAGCCTTGAAGAAAAGCACCTGTGCTCACAACATTGTATCTTAGCAGCAATAAAGAAAGGGAAGGCCTTGTGCTAGTGTGGGGAGAGCCATAATTCCATCTCGCCCCCAGCACCTGGGGCCCTATTAGGTCTTATAGGATTTTATGGCTCAGCCATCCTTAGTTTAATTGGCAATTCCCTTAACCAGGGCCAAGTGGCCCATATATATGAAGCGATCGAGTCATGTTCGCTCATGTTACCCAGCCTCATACAAAGTGCAAGTGCCATGTTGGTGCAATTTGCTCCATTAGACTTAAAAAGAGGTAGGAGCCACTGATGCCTTGCCTATCAAATTTCTTACAGGCCAGGGTAAAATGAGCCACATTGTCCACCTTCCCAGTAGTACCGTAGCAGAACTCCAAACCTGCTGCCAGCCTGCGAGTGCAGACCAGGTAACCTCTTAAGGGTAGCACTCCCAACCTGTATTTTATATAAAGTGTCTGCTTCAATTCAGGATACAACATATCTATATATACCTGGAGGGCTATATCATAAACATTATTAAAATAATAATGTGTGATTGAGTCTGTCCTAAATTTCTGGTACACCCTCATCCTGTTGAATACCTGGTACCAATCTTTTACCAGGCCCAGCATATCCTTGCTGACTCTCCCCGGGTCCACCCATAGGTCCCCCAATTGGAGGTTCCCCAGGATCTTTTTAACATTAGGTCCACAGTAGCGCCCCCCCAGATTCATCACACGCCATCACCTCTTCCAAGGTTTCTAGATACACTGCGATGCCCTAGGGTCATGAACTAGCCTCACCCAATACAGTATTGGCCTTAGGGCTGCTAGCTCCGATATTGATATCAGGTTTAATTCTGCGAAGAGGGCTTTCAGGGGGTTTCCTGCCCCTACCCCAATAGGGTTCTCAGAAAGTTGTTCTCAGCAACCTACAGCACTCTAGTATATGTATATCCCCAGAGTTCCACTCTGTAGAGTGATGCAGCCACTGCTTTCCAATCATATATCTCCAGGATAATACAGATACTTCGACCGCCAGCCTTATGCTTGAATCTCAGTATTGCCCCGGCTCCCTGTTTAAGGGCTATGGCTGCCTTCCGAACTTGGCAATCCCAGCTTAGGTTCTCAGAGAACCGCACACCTAGGTAGTCAAAGTGCTTGGTAATTTCAATTGGGGCATAATTAATCGTTAGTTTCTTCTGCAGGCTAAGAGAAGGCTGCAAAGTCATCTCCATGCTCTTCATACAAATGATAGTTCATGATTTCTCCTTGCAGTATTTAACAAAGCAAGCTAGGAGCCTATGGGCCACATTGTCAGTATGTGCCATAAGGACTGCATCATCCGCAAATAATAGTATTGGAACCCTCCTTCCGGCTACAAGAGGGACATCTAGCTGCTCCCCTAAGAGGAATTGGGTCACATTGTTCAAGAAGAAGCTGAAGAGTAGGGGTGCCAAGACCCAGCCTTGCCGGACACCCATTTGTACCTGAAAGGGGTCTGTGCACTCCCCACCCTTACCTTATCTCACTTTAGCCGTGTTGTCCGAATGCAGTGCTACTACGGCTTTCACTAGGGGGACATCAACCCCTATGCCTAACAATGACTTCCATAGTTTTCCCCTATCTACTCAATCAAAGGCAGCAGGTACAGTGAAGACCTCCTGATTACTCTGAACTTATATGCAATCAGGTAAAGACGGATGATCTGGTCGGTGGTTCCATCCCTGGAACGAAAGCCCACTTGCACTTCTGTTATCACACCCTGGGTGTCAACCCACCCCTGGAGGTGATTGAGTAGAACCTTTCCTAGAACCTTCCCAGCCCGAATAACAGAGAGATATGCCAACAGTTGGCGGGGCATCCTCGGTCTCCCTTCTTATTAAGCAGGACTATGACCGCAGAACTCCAGGACTGCGGAGCTGTATTCCCCTCAAGGGCTGCATTGAACACTTTAGAGCAGATTTTAGCCCAATAAAGGGGCGCCTCACAGTAGAGATCCACTAGCATTACACCTGGGCCCGGGGCCTTGTTCTTCTTCATTGCTCCAAGTGCTCTAATTACTTCTGATATCAGAATTCCTATTTCACAGGGGCCAGTGGAAAGGACATCTTGCGCCTGCCTGGAGACCAGTGAATCAGCCACGGAGGCACTACATAGAGTACTAAAATGGTCAACCCAAGCAAGGGAGCTTAAGTTTGAGACCAAACTTGACATATCCAGCTCCTTTGGAGACTTTATTCATTAAAATAAAGTATCCCCATTTTAGCCTATGGAGACTATTCACTACAATGAGGGGAAACAAGGTTGGCTATTTTTCCTCACCAAGGCTTCTGAAACACGTTATGAGGTCCCTGCTTATGGTTACACTGCACACAACCCTGAGGGCACCTAAGGCACACCTTAGGGGTGACATATATGTACAAATAAGGTAGTTTAAGACTTGGGAAGTACTTTTATTTCCAAAGTCGAATTTGCATGTAAGTTTAATTTAAAAGCTGCAAGCAAGGCAGGCTTTCCTTTACAATAACGCTGGGCACCTCAGCAGTGCATCTATGGGGGCACTACCTATGCTGGGGTCCCTAAACCTACATGCCCTACCATATACTAGGGGTTTATAGGTAGGTTGGCATAGCCAATTATAAAAAGTCTAATTTGCATACTAATTTTACACAGGGAACAGGCCGTGGGACTGGTTAGCAGTATCCAGTGCACCATGAGAATCAGGAAAACAGCAGCAAAAAGTGAAAAATGGGGGCAAAACTTTAGGAGGCTTCTGCCAGTTTTCTCACACTAGAGATAATATAATTACATCTAATATTATTTCCCAATGCTTTCCTATGGCACAGCTAACCCTGCTACGGTGAAAATAGCTTTTGGGGCCTTGTCACTGTAAGGATATGTCTAACATGAAACTTTTACATGCCGTACTTTGAAATACCATGCATCCTGCTTGATAGGTAGAAAGGCCTACTTAGAGGAAATTTATTAATATTTAAATGGGTAGTTTAGTAGTGTCATAAAGGGATTATTTTGGTGGGTCTCATTTTAAAACTGCACAGACAAGTTACAGGGGTAAGGCTACAGTCATGTTTACTCTGCCACAGTAGTGGGAGACAAAATAAGTGCTGCAAACTAGTAGTCACATTTAACCTGTAGTCCTTGGGTACACTTTGTACCATATAGCAAGAATGTTTGGTTGAGTTAAAATGCCAATTGGGAGTATAGATAATTTGAACATGTTTTATGGGTCAGAGCACCTGTACTCAGGCATGGTTAGCAGATGTCCAGTGCACAGAATAAAGCAAAACAGCAGCATCAGTCTAAAAAATGGGAATGATCATGTTAAAAAGGCATTTCCCTACAAGTTCATTAAAAAACCTACATGTAACATCAGTCAAGGTGATATCACAAGAAGTCATTTGTTCTCCTTAATGTGTTATGTATTTTAGCATTATAAGATTAAGACTAAGAGGCAACACTACTTTATCCATCTGCCAAGTGCAATGGTTGGTTAATTTGGGGATCTAGTGATATTTATAAACCAATGATAGCTGAGCATTGCAAGAGAAGCTAGAAATATCACTGTGCTGGGTTGCTGTTTATGTTTATTTAATTAGTAGACTATTTGTAAAAGGAAAGCAAATTGTATACATTTTAAAACCAATCAGAGTTATCAGCTCTGCTCTGATGGCAGCAGCTTCACCAATCTCTGATTTAAATAGCCAGTTTATGTTTTTTTCAAGGGTGGAAGCGTATTTTATTAGAAGTACTATATTCATTACTAAGTGAATACTGTTCGCTTCTTTCTACCAGTGATAATCAATGACAATAGCCATTTTTTATAATGTCAAATAACCTCTTAATAACAATATCGAACTACAGTATATGGTTATTTGGAGCGCCATATACTCACAGCTCTCCATCACATTTAGAGGTGAGGAAACTGCTTGGCATCTGCGAACAGATCCTTGGCCATTCAAGCTTTAGTTAGGTACGCCTGTGGAAATATCTGAAGTGTCATTCAAAGATGTAGGTGGACCACTACGTATTCCAAGGGTACTTCCTTCAGAATCAACTGCACCCTACATGAGGAACAGGGAACTTTGTTCACCGCTGTAGATACTGAATGAAAAAGATCTTTAGGGAAACAGAACATATAATAAACACAGTCCTCTCGTTCTACAATATTGTTGTATATATAAATCGCACACAAAATTTTACCAAAATGTTCACATTTTTGCTTTATAAAAAAACTCTTCACACTGGTCATGTGCATGTATTTCCATTTCAACTGGTAACATTGTCAAAACAAGTTTGCTGGAAACCTCTTCCACAGTTCTTGATTTCCCAGTACGCATTGCTGTTGGCAACGTACAACATCACATCCCATTAATATACTAGGTAACAGAGTAATTGACAACACCTAAAAAAAAGCTATTATCGTGGCAGAAATTTGAAAGGCTTATTTATGTCAGCTTGGGGCAAAATAAAACTGAATGACACCATGCTAATATGAAAGGCCCATGCTTTGAATTGTAGTCATACATTTTAATAGTTCAGGCACTGTAGAAAAGACTGGAAAAAGCTTTCCATTAGGTTTTATTCAAGTGAGCATTATGCTTGCCTGCACAATCACGATAAAAATGCAATTTATGTGTGCGCTGCATTATCCAGAGTTACTCAGTGTTTGTCAACCATGTGTTTTCTCTGTCTGGAAAGTGCCAATGTGTTTCTACTGAATACTTTGAACTTTTGATAATGAGTTCTAATTAACTGATAATCACTGTGTAATACGGGTCCCAACTTGGTAATTGCTTGCTAATGAAGATGGGTACACTGAGTCAAAGGTGAAGGTGTTTTATAATGCCCAAGGACTTTTCTTGAGCTCATGGTTTACAGGAATGAAAAATAACCCATAATCTGATTTTCTATTTAAAAAGAAATATGTACAGCGAAACCACAATGATTGTTGATTAACAATTTAAAAGTGAAACTATAATGTTTCACACACCTCTCATAAATGTTACGGGCAGGTACGCACACTGACTATTATGCTTGATTTTTTATTATACAATGGAATTTATAACCCATTAAGGATGCTAACATTGTCTGCATTGGAGGATTGTCTGAAACCGCAATGATACGCCCCTTCAGTCACTGACATTAGCTTAAACACGTTCCCATTGAGGGCTATACGCTGTCAATAATGTCATTAATCAAGTACCGTTTAATTCTTTATTATTAATATTTTTTCGGGTTTTAACCTATTTTGGGGAACAACTCGCTTTTTTTGTATTTAAGACATGATATCTAGATGATTTATAAACAGGTTTCTGTGGACCATGAAATCTGTATTTTTACACACAAAAATGAACCTCTCAACTTATATATTTTTGTTCTGCTTTATAAATATACTTACAAATATTACTTCATTGTCTTTAGATTTTAAGGTCAAATTCTGGAAAAATCTCATCGAACATAGCGTTCATGAGGCTTTGCCAAATCGTGGTACGCATTTCTCTAACTCTTTTTAGGTCGAACCTACAAACAGCTCATGCGCTGCTACTGTGGGGATTACCTTTTATAACCAAAATAAAAAGAAAAAACTCTCTAAAAAGGGGCTTTGAGCCCACACCTGCTTACTGGCACAATCATCACTCTTCTTTGCTGCCATCTGATACAGCAGCACTGTGATGCCATCACTTCCTGGTCTTTGTAAGGAGCATCGACCAAGTACAGATCTATTTAACTTAATTAGTGTCCATCCACTATGGTTAAATAGAGCAAACTCGATAAGTTACTGGGACTCTTTACATGAAGTAAATAACTTGTTAGGTCGTTTAGTCCACTGTTCCTTTAAAATAACATTTGTGTTTTCTTTGAAATACAATTTGTGTTTTTCATTACTGTTCCAATACTCTTTGCTGCTTTTACACAAGCTTGCATTTTTTTTAAAGCAGCCTTACATAAGCAACTGTTACTTTATACAACTTTGCATTCATTTTTTTAAGCCAGCCAGGAGATTAAGGGCCTCATTATGAGTTTCGCCAAACTCATAACACCACTGTACTGCCATTGCGGGTTAAACCCCACTGGCCCTATTTTGAGTTTCCCGCTGGTCCATCAGGTAGAAACCGTGTTTCCGCCTGCTGGCCCAGCTGGGAACAGGGCTGTATCATTGCAGCCAGCTCATAATCGAGCCAGCTGCAATGTGGTGGTGCGGGTGGGTACAGCAGCACCAATCGTGCATTCCACAGCCGTAATTTGGGCAGTGTAATGCATGACAGAGCTGTGCATGGGGGCCCCAGCACCGCCCCAGCCAAGTGCATGGGCAGTGCAGGGTCCCCAAGGGTTCCTAACACCCCATTCTACAAGCCTATCCATGGCAGTGTAAACCGCCATGGACAGGCTGGCAGATGGGGACTCGTAATCCCCAGGGGAGTGCTGCTTGCAGCGCTGCCCTGGCGGATTACAACCGTCGGGACCGCCAGGCTGCAGGCTGGCAGCTGCCTGGCAGTATAGGTGGTCGGAAGTGGAGGCTCTGCCGCGGTCATAATGTGGCAGTTGGACAGCCACGACTGCGGCGGTCCGTGGGCCACCATGAGTATGGCGGTTTGAAGAATGCCAGACTCATAATGATGCCCTAAGTGATTTACCCACAATCACTGGATCTTGTTGAGGTGACTCTGAGGCCCTGATTTACACTTTTTTTGCACCTCATTACCATCATTTTTTGACGCAAAAGCAGCACAGACTTACAAAATACAATTGTACTTTGTAAATTTGCGCCACTTTCGCATCAAAAAATGACTGTAATGAGGCGCAAAAAGAAGTATAAATCAGGGCCTGAGACTGAAATCCTATGTTGCATGGTGTGGAGGTCAGCTGCTCGGCCTGCAGCACCACATCCACACCCTACTCCTCTCCCTCCTCCTCTCAAGATGGGCATAAAAAGCAGAAGCTCTATGAGAGCATTTCCAGCAGCACAGCATCCATAGGGTTGTCTTTGGGTCACAAAAAGCAAAGCTGGGGCTGTGAATATGTGAAACAAGGGCACTGGAAACGTCAAAGAGGGCACACTTCAAGTTATCTCAGGTGGCTTTGTGTTTTTTTCATGTTCCGTATTATTCATCTTCAGGCCACTAATTTGGTTTTCATTGAATCAAAAGGGTTCTTTGCACACATAAAAATTAAATAACATTTGTGCGATGAAAGCCACATCGTCTTCACAATTTAAAACTCCTGAAATGTAAATCAGCTATTTGTGGGAGGCCAGATTGTTTTTTAATGCGTAGTTCTGTAAGGCTAGCTCTTCAAAAAAACAAACACGCATCCTTCAAAATGCCATTGTTTTTCCATTTCATCCCTAGACAGGGAAGCCACTTTTTGCTGCACTTGATAGAATTCTGTTCTTGGCAACAAAGTCCAGGTCATCTGGGAAAGAATTAATTTAATCAGTATTCAGACTATTTGTTTATTTATTGTTTTCTTCTATATTTGTGCACAGTCCTTTTTTTTACTTAAACCTGTGTGTGTTTAGCTGAAACACAGGCATGGTGAACCAGACCATTGTCTCATTAAAAGCTGAGAAATAAGGAACCACCAATCATGTTAGAGCTGTTCATTTGTTGTGCTGATGCCAAAAAACACTTAACTGGTCCAATGGCATTAGGGTGGCTTTACCAAGATCACATTTCGCAGCCAACTGCCCCAAGCATAATAGGACTTAGGCCCTGATTTATATTTTTTTTTCACCACATCAGTGTCATTTTTTGATGCAAAAGTGGGACAAGATTACAAAATAGAACTGTATTTTGTAAGTTTGCCCCACTTTTGCGTCAGAAAATGACGCTAATGTGGCACAAATAAAGTATAAATCAGGGACTTAAATGCTCTGTTTGCATAAATTGGTGTGAACCAAAATAATGCAGTGCTCCTAGTACTCTTCAATATAAGGACACTGTTAGAAATGTGGCATCTAGTTGGCAGTGGTTTGCACCCTGTCTAAGTAGGGCCCTTCAGTCTAGTCAGGGGGGCCCTCACTCTAGTCAGGGTAAGTGAGTCACACAGCTAAGATAACCCCTTCACACCCCTTGATAGCTTGGCACAAGCAGTCAGGCTTATCTCAGAGGCAAAGTGTAATGTATTTGTAAACAAACACAGTAACACAGTGAAAACGTAACAAAAGTACTCCACACCAGTTTAGAGGAATAGACAATATTTATGTGAGTAAAACAAGACCAAAATAATAAAAATCCCAAAACAAGCGAAGATACACATTTAGAAAGATTAAGGCCCTCATTACAACTCTGGCGGTAAATGCCACCTACCGCGTGCTGATGGCCGCCAACTTACCATGCCCGCGGCGGTATTCCGCTACGGGAATTATGGCCCACACTGAGAAATCTGCCACTATACAGACACCCACACAAGTCCGCCAGCCCAAAGGTCAGGGATAAACTGGCGATAGCAAAACCCACACCGTTATGCCAACAGGAATATGCCCACAGTATCACAAACCATGAAATCACTGCAGCGGTCTTTCAAACGCGGTAAACCATTGGCGGTACACACCACCACGCTCAAAATACACACACAATTACAAAACAACACCACATTGGACAATTCAAACTACACAGACCTGGCTCACATACACCCACCACACCCACAAACTCAGACCACTATAAAACACACAGCCACATTACCCACAACCCTTTCAACGAAAAAAAAAGATTGTGAACAGAGAGACAAGCCAGGAGCACCCACTCAATCAGAGGCACAGAACACCATCACACATACACCATCCATGCACATCACAGCATACAACCCAACACATCACCCCACACATCCTCACACATATCCCTCACACCACATCCATGGCACCCCAAAGACACCCCAGGTTTTCAGAGGAGGAGCTAAGTGTCATGGTGGAGGAAATCATCCGGGTAGAGCCACAGCTATTCGGATCACAGGTCAAGCAGACGTCCATTGCTAGGAAGATGGAGCTATAGCGGAGAATCGTGGACAGTGTCAACGCCGTGGGACACCACCCAAGAACAATGGATGACATCTGGAAGAGGTGGAACGACCTACGGGGGAAGGTGCATTCCGTGGTTGCAAGACTCCGAGTAGCCATACAGAGGACTGGCGGTGGACCCCCACCTCCTCCCCTACAACTAACAATGTGGGAGGAGCAAGTCTTGGTTATAATGCATCCAGAAGGCCTCGCAGGAATAGCAGGAGGACTGGACTCTGGTATGTCAAATCTTTACTGAGTTACCCCCCACCCTACCTGCATGCCAGCAAAAACTCCTACCCCTACCCTCAGCCCAATCACTCCACTACCTTAAATATATCCCACCATCACAACCCACCCATCCCAATGCCAAGCCCTGCATGTAACACCAATGCATTGACCCCCAACATAGACCTGCATGGACACCCATCACCACAGCATGCCCAGAAGAGAGAATCACCCAGCCCACAAAATCATCACTCACACAAGGCCAAGCTGACAGGGAAATCACAATCATAAAGGGAAACACACCCATGCACCAGATGGCACATGCAGATACAATAACTCTGCATTTGCATCCCCACAGGACCCATACTCAACGTCACTGGAGATGCCACCACCATCCAGTCCCACCCTTAAAAGGCCCACAGTTTCGACAGCAGCTCTGCACACCTAGATCGGGATGACCAAACTGGCCCATCCGGGACCTCTGGACAGTCAGTTCCCCTGCCACAGTCCCAACCGACCACAGACCCTCCCCCTTCAGGAAACATCAGCACAGCACCCATCCAGAAGGCCCATGCAACTGTCACAAGGACACGTCAATCAACAGTGTGTCTACCACTACAAGGACCCCAGGCAACCCCACATATCCAGGACGAAGAAGGACCTGGGGTCAGTGGCAATGGCCACACGGTTCAGGGGACAGAGGCACAGTACAACAGGGAAGCTGGGAGGACTGCTGTGCAACAGAGGGAGGACAGGCCCAGGGAATCCACTCTCCACAAGGCACTCTCCAACATCGTGGGAGCATACCACCATTCCCAGGAGATGATGGGCCTGATACTGGCCAAGTTGCAGGAGACCCAGCGGCTGCAGGAGAGACAGTACCTGGGGATCAGGGAGTACCTCAAACACCATCCTTGTCACCATTGCAGGGGTGCTGGCAGACATGGGCAAGACCATGAGGGAGGCAGTGGCACAACAACCGGCCCTTAACACTAGCCACACTGACGAACAGCCTCCACCTCCGCTGGCACTAGTGGACAGGAGGCCCCGCCACAGGAACAACAGGCCACCACCACCCCACCCCCTGCAGAAGGAGAACCGCCCCGCAAACAGTCCCTGTTATCCAGGCAGAAGCCAGAGAACATTGCCAAGACCCCCGCCAGGAAATAGGACTCTCCTGATTGTCCCCTTCCTATGCCCCATTGGACAATGCACCTGTGATACCAAGAGACTGGACTATACCCTGGACCTTACTCCACCATCAGCCCAGCCCATTGCACATCCCCCTCTACTTATGAGCACTTAAATAAACACCCTTTGAACAAATACAAACCTGGAGTCTGTCAAATGATTCACATATGTATTAGTACTACATTATCAAAGCATTGCAACTCAAATGTACAGTGAAATATACATTGGAATGGCCTTTGGTGGGCAGCAGTACACATAGCAGGAGCCAGAGTAGGGAACAGAGATCTGAAATTAGAGATGCCAAAGGTTAAAGTCAGTGGCCATCGACATAGGGAAACATAGGGAAACAGGCTTCCATGTACAATGTCCAACAGAAAACTGAAATGTAAAGTGAAGTTACAATGTCTTACCTGTGTGTCACTGGAAGTACTGCAGAATTATATTGCTTCTGTTGTCAACATCTTCTTCCTCTACCTCCTCTTCCTCACTGTCCACAGCCTCCACCGCTGTCACAAGACCATTTCCAGGCACATCCTCCTGCAGAAAAGGCACCTGGTGTCTCAAGGCCAGGTTGTGCAACATGCAACATGCAACAACGATTTGGCACACATTCTTGGGTGAGTAGCACAGGGAGCCACCAGTCAGATGGAGGCACCAGAACCCCGCCTTCAGGACGCGGAAGGTCCTTTCAATAATCCTAATTGTACACCCAAGTGCCTCATTGTAATGTGCCTCTGCCCTTGTTCTGGCATTCCTCACTGGGGTCAGTAGCCATGAGAGGTTGGGATAACCAGAGTCACCTGCAAATATCAAGGTACAACTGTTAGACACACACTAACCTTTAGGGACAACCACATATCCACACACCTACTCATACTGTGTAGGGACCTTGGCCTCACCTAATAGCCACACCCAGTGCCTCTGGAGTTGGCCCATCACATATGGGATGCTGCTATTCCTCAAGACAAAGGCGTAATCCACAGAGCCAGGATATTTGGCATTCACATGGGAGATGTACTGGTCCGCCAAACACACCATCTGCACATTTATAGAGTGATAGCTTTTTCTATTCCTGAAAGTCCAGGGTGGGACAAATGCCACATGTGTACCATCAATGGCACCAATGATGTTGGGGATATGTCCCAGGGCACAAAATTCAGCTTTCACTGTGGCCAAGTCCTCCACCTGGGGGAACACAATGTAGCAGCGCATGTGTTTCAGCAGGGCTGACAATGTTCTGTTCAACACATTGGAGAACATTGGCTGGGAAATCCATGATGCGATGGCCACTGTTGTTTGGAAGGAACCACTTGCCAGGAAATGGAGCACTGACAGGACCTGCACTAAAGGGGGGATACCTGTGGGCTGGGGGATAGTTGACATCAGAGCTGGCTCTAATTGGGCACACAGTTCTAGGATTGTGGCACAATCAAGTCTGTAGGTTATGATAACGTGTCTGTCCTCCATTGTCGCAAGGTCCACCAGGGGTCTGTACACCGGAGGATGATGCCATCTCATATTCAGCCTCAGCGGTTGAAGCCTACGGAAGAAAACAATGAGTAGAGGGTCATATTCACACATCTATTGCACTACTGATGATTTATTTACTTTACGGAAACAAGATGTGAATCCGACAATCAGTTGATGTGCCAATGTATGCTGTGTCGCTGTTAGGTGTCATGCCCTGTGCACCCTTAAAATGGCTGCTGCCTGACCTGTGAGGAGGGACAAGTGGAAATGAGGTAATTGTGCTGGCATTGTGCGCCGTCGCGGTAGGTGGTCGAAGACCGCCGCGCAACTTCGCATTGGTTATCATTGGGCCCTATGGGTTCTAGGAGCCAATGGCGATGTACGCCGGCGGTGTCGGTATGCACCACCGCGGAAGTGACCGCCATTTTCTATCTGTCACTCACTTGCTACCTGACCTTCAACAGGAGAGGAACTACACTGCAAGTGCTGCTGTGACCTGTGTCTGGAAGCGACAATGGCTCATGTGTCTGGGGAAAGGGCCCCTGCCTTAACTGCGGAGGAGTTGGAGAAACCGGTAGATTGGGTCATACCCCAGCACACGTTACTCTACAGTTCTCCAGACAAACTGGTGAGTACACTGTGAGCATGATATGTGGGCCATGAATGTATGGAGTGCTGTGTATGTAAGCCACATGTGGGGGGGCAGAGGTGTCCTGGCCTGAATGCTGTATGGAAGGTGGCCAATGTATGTGCGTCAGGGGATGGGAGGGATATGGTGGGCCATTACTGTGACAGTCCAGACGGTTGAATAATTCCCTTTTCTGCTGTCTTTTCCATCCAGGTCAGCGCCACCAGAAAAAGGGTATTTGGCGTGCCATCGCCAAGGAGGTGTGGACCCTGGGGGTCTTTGACAAGCGGAGTTCCCACTGCCGCAAGAGGTGGGGCTGGCCTCCCAACGAGGGAGGGGTGCCCATCACACCATGACCCCCCTGATCTTCTGCATCCTGACGGTGGCCTATCCGGAGTTGGATGGGCGCTTGAAGGCATCACAGCAGCCACGAGGGGGTGAGTACAGATTCTGAATCATGAATTTGCACATGTTAAGAGTTACCTGGGTGGGGGATGTGGGCTATGGGTGCCCCTACGCCAGGGTGAAGATGGCAGGGTAGGTACCTTGTTGGCCAGGCTCTGAAGCACTCCAACCCAAATAGTGTTAGTGGGCATCTACTACTGGGCAGGGTCCTGTGGGTTTCAGGTGTGCAGCTAATGGCATTAGGCATTGTACCCCATGGCTGGTGACTATCTTAGTAACTGGTAGTGCATGGCCTAGTGCATAGGGGTGCTCCCTGTGTGTTGTGTACGCCAACGGTAGTGGTGTTGCTGGCATTGACTAAGTGTATCCTCTGTCTCCCCCCTCCTTTTTGTTTTGTCACACTGTCCTTGTGTACATTAGCATCATCTGGTGGAGTACAAGAGGCACTGGTGATGGAGGGAGCTGCATCCCACATGGGCCTGGAGGCCGAATACACTGACGGTGAGGGCACCAGTGGGACGGTGGGCAAGGGGAGCACCACAATGGGGACAGGAGAGGAGACCACAGACAGCGACTCCTCCTCCGATGGAAGCTCCCTGGCGGTGGCGGACACTGCTGTGCCCACCCCAACAACAGGTACAGCCGCCACCCCCTACCAGCACTGCCTTTCCAGCAGCCCCTTAGTGTGTTTCCCGTGCCCACTCACCCTGAAGGGTGGGCATCACCTTCGCCCAAGGTACCTCAGGCCCTACCCCAGTCAGCCCTGCTGTCCTCAGTGAGGAGGCTATTGACCTCCTGAGATCCCTCACTGTTGGGCAGTCAACCATTCTTAATGCCATCCAGGGTGTTGAGAGGCATTTGCAGCAAACAAATGCATACCTGGAGGTCATTCACTCTGGCGTGGTGGCCCAACAGAGAGCATTTCAGGCTCTGTCCTCAGCACTGATGGCAGCTATTGTCCCTGTCTCTAGCCTCCCCCCTCCCACTTCCTCTGCCCAGTCCCAATCCCCTCAACCCCAGCCTATCCCAAGCACACCTTCAGACCAGCATTCACCTAAATCAACACACATAAGTGGTTCAGGCAAACACAAGCACCACACTTCATCTCACAGGCATTCACACAAGCACCATCCTCATGCAAACATACCAACATCCACTGCCTCCACTGTGTCCCCCTCCTCCTCCTCGTCCACCTCCCTCCCAATAGCATCTCCACTCACACCGCATGCACTACATCCTCATCCAGTACCTCCATCACCAGCACGCCCATCACTACTCAACCCTCACCCCTCACTGGCAGTCACCACCCCCTCATCCATGCACACGTCACCTGTGTCCTCTCCCAGTATGTCTGTGAGCCCTCCTCCAAAATCACACAAAAGCAAGCACCCACCCACCCACCCAATAGCCATCCACCTCACAACAGCATCCACCCTATGCACCTTCACCCAAACTCAGCAGACAGACACCTCCTACAACCACTCCCTCTTCCTCCACTTCCAAACCCTCTCCCTCTTCCCGCCCTAGTGTGTCTAAAAAGCTTTTCCTGGCAAACATTGACCTCTTCCGTACCCCTCCCCCGTCCTTCCCCTCGGGCCAGGGTGTCTAGAACCCAGGCCAGCACCTCAGCCACCAAGTCGGCGTCTGCTGTGGTACCTGCAACTCACAGAGGCTCAAATGGGGCACACATCAGGCCAGCCAGTGTGCCACCAACTCCTGCAAAGGACCAAACCATTCCGCCACCTTCCAAGGTGAAGAAGGGAACAGCATGCAGCAAGGGCAAGGAGCACAACCCACCCAGCAAGGCATCCTCCAAAACTCCAGCTGCCAGAGCCAAGGTTACAACAGCATCTGCCATGTGAGAAAGAGGCAGAAAACCCAAGGCAAGGCACTTCAGCCGTCGGAGGCTGCAGGTGAATGCCTGGTGCCCACCAACACAACCGCCAGCCCCACCACTTGCACTACAGGCAGCACTGCCAACAGCACTGCCAGCAGCCCTGCTGCAAGCACCACCTCGTGCACCGCCGCTAGCACCACTACTGTCAGCAGCAGCATCCTCAGTGGGCACCCATCCGAGGTTGCAGGAGAAGGGCTGGAGCCTCCCTCCACCACTGGCAGCACAGACACCTGCACCACGACCAGCACCGCCAGCAGCCCCACTGCAAGCACCACCTCATGCACCACCACCTGCACCCCTGACAGTAAGACCACTACCAGCAGCAACAGCCCCAGTGGGCAGCCATCTGAGGCTGCAGAAGACGGGCTGGAGCCTCCAACCACCACTGGCAGCAGCCCCACCAGCCCCAGAGCTACCACCAGTTTGCAGCCTCAGCCGCCGCAGGATGGAGTCTAGCCCTGCCTCCATGGACTATCATGCAACCTGGTCCCTGCAAATCTTGTGCCTCAGACACCCAGGTGAGGAAATATGAACTGCCACACCCCAAGTGTTATATCACTGGGCACAAGGCCCCCTCCAGAACCAGTGTAGATATGCATCCACTCACCCTCTCCTTGGTAAGATGAAGCACACGGGGCACAAGGTCCCGTCTAGAACCAGTTGAGATATGCAAACACTCACCCCCTCCTTGGCAAGATGAAGCTCACAGGGCACAAGGCCGCCTCCAGAACCAGTGGAGATATGCATCCACTCAGCCACTCCTTGGCAAGATGAAGCACACTGGGCACAAGACCCCTTCCAGAAACAGTGGAGATATGCATCCACTTAGCCCCTCCTTAGCAAGATGAAGCACGCTGGTCAAAGGGCCCCTCCAGAGCCAGTGGAGAAAGGCATCCACTCACCCTATCCCTGGCAGGATGAAGTACACTGGGCACAAATCCCCCTCCAGGACCAGTGGAAGAAGCCATCCACTTGGAAAACTGTGACTTTGCACTCCCCAGGACTAAGCAGTGGGCAAACCACCCACTTGAGGGACTCTGGCTTTGCACTCCCCAGGACCAAGCAGTGGGCAAACCACCCACTTGAGAGACTGTGGCTTTGCACTCCCCAGGACCAAGCAGTGGGCAAACCACCCACTTGAGAGACTTTGGCTTTGCACTCCCCAGGACCAAGCAGTGGATGAACCACCCACTCAAGAGACTGAGGCCTTGCATTCCCCAGGACATCGCTGTGGGCATGGAGTCCCCTGCAGGAGCAGTGCCGTTGTCCACACCTTCCGGCTGAGATGCCCCCTCCTTCCCCATCCCCCTGAGGTTCCTGTGTGTTTTCGACCTGATGCCCCTGCAGTGTTCTCTCCGTATTGAGGCAGGAGTCAAGTGTAAGCTTGGTCCATGCTTTTTGGCCCAGTGGCCCACGGACGTTTGGAAAAGACAATGTACGGCCTTATGTACAATTTGTATATTTTTGTAAATACTGTTTTTCTATTTGTCACATATAGCTGCCTATTTATAATATATCACTGATTTAACTCAATTCCTTTTCTCCTTGCGTTCTTTAAGAGGGTTACTGGGAGTAAATGTAATGTTGCTGCCTGCTTGTCTCCTGTGAGAGCTTTCATGGCCATCAAAGACATCTTCTGCCAGCACTGGACAACCTTTGGAGCAGGATGTAAAAAGCAAAGTTCATTCTTTACGCACCCAAGACAGAAGCAGCAATCAACAGGCCAGCACAGCAAAGCAACAGGCAGACTGACAGTCCCTCCTCCAGCATCTAGCTCTTCTTCCTGGCAGAATGTTCTCAGTCCAGAAGGATTCTAAAGTTGTGGTCTTAGAGGTCATATACTTATACTAATGTCTGCCTTTGAAGTAGGCACACTTCAAATTAAACTCTTTACAGGGCACAAGACTCTGCCTTTCCTACCCTCACACCAGACACACTCCAGGGAGTTGCAGACTGCTTTGTTTAAAGACAGGATCAGCCCTAGACAGGTCAGGTGTCAGCTCCTCCCACCACTCTAGTCCAGGAAGTCCCATAAGGATATGCAGGGCACACCTCTGTTTCCCTTGTGTGACTGTCTGGAGTGAATTCACAAACAGCCCAACTGCCTTCCTGACCCAGACATGTATTCCACAGGCAGGCAGAGGCACAGAATGGTTAAGCAAGAAAATGCCCTCTTTCTAAAAGTGCGATTTTCAAACTTACAGTTTAAATACCAACTTCACCAAAAGGTGTATTCCTCAAATTATGAGTTCAGAGACCCCAAAATCCAAATCTCTATCTGCTACCAATGGGAATTTACAATTAAAAGATATTTCAGGGCAATCCTCATGTTACCCTATGGGAGAGATAGGCCTTGCAATAGTGAAAACCGAATTTAGCAGTATTTCACTATCAAGACATGGAAAACACACACAACAGTAACATGTTCTATCTTTTGAATACACTGCACCCTGCCCATGGGGCTGCCCAGGGCCTACCTCAGGGGTGATGGACATGTAGTAAAATGTTTTGGCCTGGCAAGTGGGTGCACTTTCTAGTTTGAACTAGCAGTTAAACCTGCATACACAAACACTGCAGTGGCAGGTCTGAGAAATGTTTATAGGGGTACTGCTGTGGGTGGCGCTGCACAATCAGTGCTGCAGGCCCAGAAGTAGCATTGGATTTACAGGCCTGGGCACACATGGTGCACTAGACGAGGGACTTACTAGCAAATCAAATATGCCAATCATTGATAAACCAGTCACCAGTACCATTTGGATAAGAGCACTTACACTTTAGCACAGGTCAGCAGTGGTAAAGTGCCCAGAGTCCTAAATCCAGCAAAAACTAAATTCAGCACAGGATCAAAAACAGAAGCAAAAAAGCAAAGAAAGAAAGAAGAGAAAAAAAGAAGTAAAGTGCTCCTCGGTCAGGTACCTCTACCCTTTGTAGAAGCTTTTTAACTGGTTAACTGTGCAATCCTCTAGCTTAGTCAGCTCAAACTCCATGATTCTGCTTGTAGAACCAGCCAGAGACATGATGTACCGGGTGTATTTAACATGCGAAGCAGGGACAATTGCAAAAAAATGCAGGAGTTGAGTCGATTTTTGTGTTGATTTTTGCAGGTGTTGCAACAATTTTCCAACTTGCTGGACTTTCTTGCTTTGGTGAAGTGTTTGATGGCCCTGAAACTTCAGTACAGGAAGCAAGCTCAGTCCAAGCCCATGGGGAACACTTATGGGGGTAGGCAGAGTCTTTCCGCCAAAGTCAGAGGCCAGCAGGCAGCCGGACAATAAGCAGGAAAGCAGTCCTTCCAGAAAATCAGTCCAGATGAGTCCTTTTGGCAGCACCAGAGTCCCTCTAAAAGAGGGCAGTTATAAGTCCAGAAGTGTTTAATTTTAGGGAGACACAGAACCATTATATACAACCAAATGTACCCTTAAAGTGGAGAAAAAAAAGTGGTTTTGAAGTGCTCCACTTCCCTTTTCAACTTAGTCCCATCTGCTAGGAGATCTGCGGGGGGTTATCACTCCTTTGTGTGAGGTCAGGCCACTAGCTGCTGAAGTGTAATAGAGAGCCCCTCCTCCTTTTCTGCCCAGGAAGACCTATCAGTATGGAGATGAATGCAGATGGGGCTGAGTGTCCTGAGTTTATGACTGTCTAGGTGGAATGCACAAGGGGAACTATCAACCAGCACAAACCAAACATGGATTTGAGATGGTCTGTAAGGCACAGAAAGCAGTAAGTACAGAGAAACGCCTACTTTCTAAAAGTACCATTGCTAAAATAGCAATGTTAAATTCAAATTCACATGTAAGCAGGACTTCTCACTACCATTCCAAGTGATCAGTATAGGGAAAGGTGCGGAAGACATTGTGACGCGAAGGGTTAAATAGCTTGAGCAGTGTAGATGAGTGTGATGCCTGCTGAAAATCTCCGAACAATGTGGAAAAGCTAATGATATTATTTTCAAGCTTGTTTGTGTAGAAGACTCCGTCTCAACCTTGAGAACGAGAGTACAGGGAGAAGATGGAATGAAAACAAAGGCTGGGGAAGGGCAGAGCAGCCAAGTGCTGATAACATAGCTAGAAAATGCCAGAAAGAGATAGAATCCAGGCTTCGAGTTATTTAAGCACTGAAGTGTGGGTGAGGGACTTGAAGCTCGCAGATGGAGTTGTGAAAGCTGCCATGGCCAAGCGCTGCCTCCCTGTTTTGCTGACCGTGATGCTTGAGGGGGAGAGAGGTCCAAGCAGGCGGTAGAGGGCTTCCCAGCATTTTGTGGACTAAGTTAAGTTCCACACAGGGATGAAAGGCCTTTGTTTCTCTGCTCTATTATTATGATTGATTATTTATGCTTGCACTGTGTTTATAGCCTGAAGTATTCAGCTCGTTTATATTTTGCTTTCTAAACATCATAGTGTGAGCCTGCTGCAGTAACTGAAACATGCATTTTGGTGTGCAGTAAATCAAAGCTTATCTGAAGTATTCAGCTCGTTTATATTTTGCTTCCTGGACATCGTAGTGTGAGCCTGCTGCAGTAACTGAAACATGCATTTTGGTGTGCAGTAAAATCAAAGCTTATCTGAAGTATTCAGCTCGTTTATATTTTGCTTCCTGAACATCGTAGTGTGATGCATTTTGGTATACAGTTAATCAAAACTTATATCTGTCAATGAACTCTTTGCTTATATATATGCATAGATGCTCTTTGTAGTGTACTTATATATGAATAGATGCTTTTCATTGCTATCCTTATTCCACTATTGTTAATGTGCTAAATGCCTACATTTACCTGAAATTCTAGAAAAGCTCAATTGTATTAATAATTGGCGTGTGGTCCTTCATTGAGCGACCTTATTGACTTATACCAAACAGGTGTCAACCAGTCACCTGGATAAGACACCAACCATACCAAACATGACAATGTCACTCCTCCCAGATCGGAAATCACCCCTTAAAAGCATATAAGAGAATTTCTAATGCTGGTTTATGAGGAAAGCATGCTTCACGGTAGTAAAAAATGACTTTTGGAGTTGTTCACTGCCAGGACATGTATAGCTTACAAGTGTATGTCTTGCCTTTTACTTACAAAGCACCCAGCCCTCTGGGCTACCTAGGGCGTACTGTTGGGGTGATTTATATGTACTAAAAGGGGAGTTTAAGGCTTGACAAGTGGTTTTAAATGGCAAGTTGAAGTGGCAGTGAAACTGCACACACAGGCATTGCAAAGGCAGGCCTGAGACATGGTTAAGAGACTACCAATATGGGTAGCACAGTCCTTGCTGCAGGTCCACTAGTAGCAGTTAATTAACAGACCCTGGGCACATTTAGTGCACTTTACT